>NW_028123883.1:0-600000 GCF_965194805.1 Balaenoptera borealis
CCTGGATTGACCATATCTAGACGCACAGCTGGATGAGACATAAGGGTGGACACTCTTGGGGCTGAGAGGTTTGGTGAGGTTGGGTGAGCAAACGCAGACCCTTTAAAGGAATACTGCGTGGTACCCATCGCATGGGTCCCAAATCTCCAGGTTCAAGGGCATCTTCCTACATCAAAAACATGCATGAGAAACCCAGAAGATGGTACACCGTGTGATGGGGAAAGGTTTCTAAAACGCACCTCATTTCTCATCTCCTTGTGCCCGGGTTCGCCATTCCAGCCGCTTTACTAGCAAGCTCCCTACTTGGAGCATCAGCACCTTTAACCTCCTGTTCCATACAGGTTGCAATTTGTCCTGAGGATGAACGGGAAGACGGGGAACCAATGAGAGACTAGCTCTTGGTGTGGACACAGGCACAGGTCACTCTATTTTCCCATCAGGAAGAAGAATTAACCACAGGCTCAGCCTGCCCCCCGGAACCAGAACAGGGCGTGAAACCATCATGCGCTTTTGCGGCCAGCTCCCAAAAAGGCGAGTTGTAAAATGGAGCTTCAGGGCACTGCAATTCACAAACCTGCAGAGTTATAAATGATAACTCTCGTCCACAAATATATTGAGGGAAGGCAAAGAAGAGGATTTGAAATCAAGGCAGAATTGCAGGAAACAGATTTCAGGAGGTAGATTCGAATCGCCTTTAAAGCACATGAAAAGCGGCAAAATGTTGACAATGATGCCCTTGGCCAAAAAGGGCGTATGCGTTTTTTCCTGAATATATTCAGAAAAAAACGCATACGCCCTTTTTGGCCAACCAAGCAACCTGGAAAAGCAAATCAGCGCTACAAAGAAGTCTCGCTTCCCATCGGTCAAAAGGGCCATGCTGAAAAACGTGTCAAAACCAGAAATGCATGACAGGCCATGGAGAAATGGGAGCCTTTCTACACTGATGGGCGGGATGTAAATTGCCAACAACCACTCTGGAGAAGTGTACGGTGTGTCCTGAAACATCTAAAAAACACAGCTTAGAGAGCATAGGGCACTTCCACTCATGGGGGTATAAATTGGGAAATTTAAAAATCAGCAAGACACAAGCACCCCAAAGTTTAGGGCTGCTCTGTTGACAAGGACCTCCACTTCATTCCAACTTAAATATCCCAGGAAAGAGAAAAATGGATAAAGAAGTTGTGGTCCTTATGTACAATGGAATATCACTCAGCCATGAAATCAATGTCATAAGGCTAGTAGCAGCATGATGAGTGGATTTAGGTACGACGATTCTAAGTGAAATAAGTCACACAGAAAAGAACACTTCTCATAAGGTATCACTGATAGAGGGAATGTAAAAACCGTTACACTTGAACTGAATTACAAAACAGAACAGAGTCACACATGCAGAAAACACACTATGGCTGCTTAACGGGAAAGGTGAGGTGGGGTGATACATAAAACAAGGGTTTCAAATTAGCTCAGATACCGTTCCATAAACCCAATATGTAATAGACAAGACCTACTCCTTGCTCAGAGAACTGGACTCAACACGCCCTATTCACCACACAAGAATATATCTGACTAGTAATAATCTTAAAACCTATGTATTGATATCTCTCTGTTAGTGTGTCAAGTGGGTGTAAAGCGGCATAAACACAGCAGTGAAAAGCAGCTAAACCCCATTATAAAAATAAATTACTTTGAAAAACCCATGAAACAAAGACAGTGAAAGAGAGAGAAATTCTTACACAATGCGATCAGGGGCTGTGATGCAACCTGGATTGACCATATCTAGACCCACAGCTGGATGAGACATAAGGGTGGACACTCTTGGGGCTGAGAGGTTTGGTGAGGTTGGGTGAGCAAACGCAGACCCTTTAAAGGAATACTGCGTGGTACCCATCGCATGGGTCCCAAATGTCCAGGTTCAAGGGCATCTTCCTACATCGATAACATGCATGAGAAACCCAGAAGATGGTACACCGTGTGATGGGGAAAGGTTTCTAAAACGCACCTCATTTCTCATCTCCTTGTGCCCGGGTTCGCCATTCCAGCTGCCTTACTAGCAATCTCCCTACTTGGAGCATCAGCACCTTTAACCTCCTGTTCCATACAGGTTGCAATTTGTCCTGAGGATGAACGGGAAGACGGGGAACCAACGAGAGACTAGCTCTTGGTGTTGGGACAGGCACAGGTCACTCTATTTTCCCATCAGGAAGAAGAATTAACCACAGGCTCAGCCTGCCACCCGGAACCAGAACAGGGCCTGAAGCCATCCTGCGCTTTTGCGGCCAGCTCCCAAAAAAGCGAGTTGTAAAATGGATCCTCAGGGCACTGCAATTCACAAACCTGCAGAGTTATAAATGATAACTCTCATCCACAAATATATTGAGGGAAGGCAAAGAAGAGGATTTGAAATCAAGGCAGAATTGCAGGAAACAGATTTCAGGAGGTAGATTCGAATCGCCTTTAAAGCACATGAAAAGTGGCAAAACGTTGACAATGATGCCCTTGGCCAAAAAGGGCGTATGCGTTTTTTCCTGAATATATTCATGAAAAAACGCATACGCCCTTTTTGGCCAACCAAGCAACCTGGAAAGGCAAATCAGGGCTACAAAGAAGACTCGCTACCCATCGGTCAAAAGGGCCATGCTGAAAAACGTGTCAAAACCAGAAATGCAGGACAGGCCATGGAGAAATGGGAGCCTTGCTACTCTGATGGGCGGGATGTAAATTAGCAACAGCCACTCTGGAGAAGTGTACGGTGAGTCCTGAAACATCTAAAAAACACAGCTTAGAGAGCATAGGGCACTTCCACTCATGGGGGTATAAATTTGGAAAATTATAAATCAGCAAGACACAAGCACCCCAAAGTTTAGGGATGCTCTGTTGACAAGGACCTCCACTTCATTCCACCTTAAATATCCCAGGAAAGAGAAAAATGGATAAAGAAGTTGTGGTCCTTATGTACAATGGAATATCACTCAGCCATGAAATCAATGTCATAAGGCTAGTAGCAGCATGATGAGTGGATTTAGGTAAGACGATTCTAAGTGAAATAAGTCACACAGAAAAGGACACTTCTCATAAGGTATCACTGAGAGAGGGAATGTAAAAACCGTTACACTTGAACTGAATTACAAAACAGAACAGAGTCACACATGCAGAAAACACACTATGGCTGCTTAACGGGAAAGGTGAGGTGGGGTGATACATAAAACAAGGGTTTCAAATTTGCTCAGATACCGTTCCAGAAACCCAATATGTAATAGACAAGACCTACTCCTTGCTCAGAGAACTGGACTCAACACGCCCTATTCACCGCACAAGAATATATCTGACTAGTAATAATCTTAAAACCTATGTATTGATATCTCTCTGTTAGTGTGTCAAGTGGGTGTAAAGCGGCATAAACACAGCCGTGAAAAGCAGCTAAACCCCATTATAAAAATAAATTACTTTGAAACACCCATGAAACAAAGACAGTGAAAGAGAGAGAAATTCTTACACAATGCTTTCAGGGGCTGTGATGCAACTTGGATTGACCATATCTAGACACATAGCTGGATGAGACATAAGGGTGGAAACTCTTGGGGCTGAGAGGTTTGGTGAGGTAGGGTGAGCAAACGCCAACCCTTTAAAGTAATACTGCGTGGTACCCGTCCCATGGGTCCCAAATCTTCAGGTTCAAGGGCATCTTCCTACATCGAAAACATGCATGAGAATCCTGGAGGATGGTACACCGTGTGATGGGGAAAGGTTTCTAAAACGCACCTCATTTCTCATCTCCTTGTGCCCGGGTTCCCCATTCCAGCCCCTTTACTAGCAATCTCCCTACTTGGAGCATCAGCACCTTTAACCTCCTGTTCCGTACAGGTTGCAATTTGTCCTGAGGATGAACGGGAAGACGGGGAACCAATGAGAGACTAGCTCTTGGTGTGGACACAGGCACAGGTCACTCTATTTTCCCATCAGGAAGAAGAATTAACCACAGGCTCAGCCTGCCCCCCGGAACCAGAACAGGGCGTGAAACCATCATGCGCTTTTGCGGCCAGCTCCCAAAAAAGCGAGTTGTAAAATGGAGCTTCAGGGCACTGCAATTCACAAACCTGCAGAGTTATAAATGATAACTCTCGTCCACAAATATATTGAGGGAAGGCAAAGAAGAGGATTTGAAATCAAGGCAGAATTGCAGGAAACAGATTTCAGGAGGTAGATTCGAATCGCCTTTAAAGCACATGAAAAGCGGCAAAACGTTGACAATGATGCCCTTGGCCAAAAAGGGCGTATGCGTTTTTTCCTGAATATATTCAGAAAAAAACGCATACGCCCTTTTTGGCCAACCAAGCAACCTGGAAAAGCAAATCAGCGCTACAAAGAAGTCTCGCTTCCCATCGGTCAAAAGGGCCATGCTGAAAAACGTGTCAAAACCAGAAATGCATGACAGGCCATGGAGAAATGGGAGCCTTGCTACACTGATGGGCGGGATGTAAATTGCCAACAACCACTCTGGAGAAGTGTACGGTGTGTCCTGAAACATCTAAAAAACACAGCTTAGAGAGCATAGGGCACTTCCACTCATGGGGGTATAAATTGGGAAATTTAAAAATCAGCAAGACACAAGCACCCCAAAGTTTAGGGCTGCTCTGTTGACAAGGACCTCCACTTCATTCCAACTTAAATATCCCAGGAAAGAGAAAAATGGATAAAGAAGTTGTGGTCCTTATGTACAATGGAATATCACTCAGCCATGAAATCAATGTCATAAGGCTAGTAGCAGCATGATGAGTGGATTTAGGTACGACGATTCTAAGTGAAATAAGTCACACAGAAAAGGACACTTCTCATAAGGTATCACTTATAGAGGGAATGTAAAAACCGTTACACTTGAACTGAATTACAAAACAGAACAGAGTCACACATGCAGAAAACACACTATGGCTGCTTAACGGGAAAGGTGAGGTGGGGTGATACATAAAACAAGGGTTTCAAATTTGCTCAGATACCGTTCCAGAAACCCAATATGTAATAGACAAGACCTACTCCTTGCTCAGAGAACTGGACTCAACACGCCCTATTCACCGCACAAGAATATATCTGACTAGTAATAATCTTAAAACCTATGTATTGATATCTCTCTGTTAGTGTGTCAAGTGGGTGTAAAGCGGCATAAACACAGCAGTGAAAAGCAGCTAAACCCCATTATAAAAATAAATTACTTTGAAACACCCATGAAACAAAGACAGTGAAAGAGAGAGAAATTCTTACACAATGCTTTCAGGGGCTGTGATGCAACTTGGATTGACCATATCTAGACACATAGCTGGATGAGACATAAGGGTGGAAACTCTTGGGGCTGAGAGGTTTGGTGAGGTAGGGTGAGCAAACGCCAACCCTTTAAAGTAATACTGCGTGGTACCCGTCCCATGGGTCCCAAATCTTCAGGTTCAAGGGCATCTTCCTACATCGAAAACATGCATGAGAATCCTGGAGGATGGTACACCGTGTGATGGGGAAAGGTTTTTCAAACGCACCTCATTTCTCATCTCCTTGTGCCCGGGTTCCCCATTCCAGCCCCTTTACTAGCAATCTCCCTACTTGGAGCATCAGCACCTTTAACCTCCTGTTCCGTACAGGTTGCAATTTGTCCTGAGGATGAACGGGAAGACGGGGAACCAATGAGAGACTAGCTCTTGGTGTGGACACAGGCACAGGTCACTCTATTTTCCCATCAGGAAGAAGAATTAACCACAGGCTCAGCCTGCCCCCCGGAACCAGAACAGGGCGTGAAACCATCATGCGCTTTTGCGGCCAGCTCCCAAAAAAGCGAGTTGTAAAATGGAGCTTCAGGGCACTGCAATTCACAAACCTGCAGAGTTATAAATGATAACTCTCGTCCACAAATATATTGAGGGAAGGCAAAGAAGAGGATTTGAAATCAAGGCAGAATTGCAGGAAACAGATTTCAGGAGGTAGATTCGAATCGCCTTTAAAGCACATGAAAAGCGGCAAAACGTTGACAATGATGCCCTTGGCCAAAAAGGGCGTATGCGTTTTTTCCTGAATATATTCAGAAAAAAACGCATACGCCCTTTTTGGCCAACCAAGCAACCTGGAAAAGCAAATCAGCGCTACAAAGAAGTCTCGCTTCCCATCGGTCAAAAGGGCCATGCTGAAAAACGTGTCAAAACCAGAAATGCATGACAGGCCATGGAGAAATGGGAGCCTTGCTACACTGATGGGCGGGATGTAAATTGCCAACAACCACTCTGGAGAAGTGTACGGTGTGTCCTGAAACATCTAAAAAACACAGCTTAGAGAGCATAGGGCACTTCCACTCATGGGGGTATAAATTGGGAAATTTAAAAATCAGCAAGACACAAGCACCCCAAAGTTTAGGGCTGCTCTGTTGACAAGGACCTCCACTTCATTCCAACTTAAATATCCCAGGAAAGAGAAAAATGGATAAAGAAGTTGTGGTCCTTATGTACAATGGAATATCACTCAGCCATGAAATCAATGTCATAAGGCTAGTAGCAGCATGATGAGTGGATTTAGGTACGACGATTCTAAGTGAAATAAGTCACACAGAAAAGAACACTTCTCATAAGGTATCACTGATAGAGGGAATGTAAAAACCGTTACACTTGAACTGAATTACAAAACAGAACAGAGTCACACATGCAGAAAACACACTATGGCTGCTTAACGGGAAAGGTGAGGTGGGGTGATACATAAAACAAGGGTTTCAAATTAGCTCAGATACCGTTCCATAAACCCAATATGTAATAGACAAGACCTACTCCTTGCTCAGAGAACTGGACTCAACACGCCCTATTCACCACACAAGAATATATCTGACTAGTAATAATCTTAAAACCTATGTATTGATATCTCTCTGTTAGTGTGTCAAGTGGGTGTAAAGCGGCATAAACACAGCAGTGAAAAGCAGCTAAACCCCATTATAAAAATAAATTACTTTGAAAAACCCATGAAACAAAGACAGTGAAAGAGAGAGAAATTCTTACACAATGCGATCAGGGGCTGTGATGCAACCTGGATTGACCATATCTAGACCCACAGCTGGATGAGACATAAGGGTGGACACTCTTGGGGCTGAGAGGTTTGGTGAGGTTGGGTGAGCAAACGCAGACCCTTTAAAGGAATACTGCGTGGTACCCATCGCATGGGTCCCAAATGTCCAGGTTCAAGGGCATCTTCCTACATCGATAACATGCATGAGAAACCCAGAAGATGGTACACCGTGTGATGGGGAAAGGTTTCTAAAACGCACCTCATTTCTCATCTCCTTGTGCCCGGGTTCGCCATTCCAGCTGCCTTACTAGCAATCTCCCTACTTGGAGCATCAGCACCTTTAACCTCCTGTTCCATACAGGTTGCAATTTGTCCTGAGGATGAACGGGAAGACGGGGAACCAACGAGAGACTAGCTCTTGGTGTTGGGACAGGCACAGGTCACTCTATTTTCCCATCAGGAAGAAGAATTAACCACAGGCTCAGCCTGCCACCCGGAACCAGAACAGGGCCTGAAGCCATCCTGCGCTTTTGCGGCCAGCTCCCAAAAAAGCGAGTTGTAAAATGGATCCTCAGGGCACTGCAATTCACAAACCTGCAGAGTTATAAATGATAACTCTCATCCACAAATATATTGAGGGAAGGCAAAGAAGAGGATTTGAAATCAAGGCAGAATTGCAGGAAACAGATTTCAGGAGGTAGATTCGAATCGCCTTTAAAGCACATGAAAAGTGGCAAAACGTTGACAATGATGCCCTTGGCCAAAAAGGGCGTATGCGTTTTTTCCTGAATATATTCATGAAAAAACGCATACGCCCTTTTTGGCCAACCAAGCAACCTGGAAAGGCAAATCAGGGCTACAAAGAAGACTCGCTACCCATCGGTCAAAAGGGCCATGCTGAAAAACGTGTCAAAACCAGAAATGCAGGACAGGCCATGGAGAAATGGGAGCCTTGCTACTCTGATGGGCGGGATGTAAATTAGCAACAGCCACTCTGGAGAAGTGTACGGTGAGTCCTGAAACATCTAAAAAACACAGCTTAGAGAGCATAGGGCACTTCCACTCATGGGGGTATAAATTTGGAAAATTATAAATCAGCAAGACACAAGCACCCCAAAGTTTAGGGATGCTCTGTTGACAAGGACCTCCACTTCATTCCACCTTAAATATCCCAGGAAAGAGAAAAATGGATAAAGAAGTTGTGGTCCTTATGTACAATGGAATATCACTCAGCCATGAAATCAATGTCATAAGGCTAGTAGCAGCATGATGAGTGGATTTAGGTAAGACGATTCTAAGTGAAATAAGTCACACAGAAAAGGACACTTCTCATAAGGTATCACTGAGAGAGGGAATGTAAAAACCGTTACACTTGAACTGAATTACAAAACAGAACAGAGTCACACATGCAGAAAACACACTATGGCTGCTTAACGGGAAAGGTGAGGTGGGGTGATACATAAAACAAGGGTTTCAAATTTGCTCAGATACCGTTCCAGAAACCCAATATGTAATAGACAAGACCTACTCCTTGCTCAGAGAACTGGACTCAACACGCCCTATTCACCGCACAAGAATATATCTGACTAGTAATAATCTTAAAACCTATGTATTGATATCTCTCTGTTAGTGTGTCAAGTGGGTGTAAAGCGGCATAAACACAGCCGTGAAAAGCAGCTAAACCCCATTATAAAAATAAATTACTTTGAAACACCCATGAAACAAAGACAGTGAAAGAGAGAGAAATTCTTACACAATGCTTTCAGGGGCTGTGATGCAACTTGGATTGACCATATCTAGACACATAGCTGGATGAGACATAAGGGTGGAAACTCTTGGGGCTGAGAGGTTTGGTGAGGTAGGGTGAGCAAACGCCAACCCTTTAAAGTAATACTGCGTGGTACCCGTCCCATGGGTCCCAAATCTTCAGGTTCAAGGGCATCTTCCTACATCGAAAACATGCATGAGAATCCTGGAGGATGGTACACCGTGTGATGGGGAAAGGTTTCTAAAACGCACCTCATTTCTCATCTCCTTGTGCCCGGGTTCCCCATTCCAGCCCCTTTACTAGCAATCTCCCTACTTGGAGCATCAGCACCTTTAACCTCCTGTTCCGTACAGGTTGCAATTTGTCCTGAGGATGAACGGGAAGACGGGGAACCAATGAGAGACTAGCTCTTGGTGTGGACACAGGCACAGGTCACTCTATTTTCCCATCAGGAAGAAGAATTAACCACAGGCTCAGCCTGCCCCCCGGAACCAGAACAGGGCGTGAAACCATCATGCGCTTTTGCGGCCAGCTCCCAAAAAAGCGAGTTGTAAAATGGAGCTTCAGGGCACTGCAATTCACAAACCTGCAGAGTTATAAATGATAACTCTCGTCCACAAATATATTGAGGGAAGGCAAAGAAGAGGATTTGAAATCAAGGCAGAATTGCAGGAAACAGATTTCAGGAGGTAGATTCGAATCGCCTTTAAAGCACATGAAAAGCGGCAAAACGTTGACAATGATGCCCTTGGCCAAAAAGGGCGTATGCGTTTTTTCCTGAATATATTCAGAAAAAAACGCATACGCCCTTTTTGGCCAACCAAGCAACCTGGAAAAGCAAATCAGCGCTACAAAGAAGTCTCGCTTCCCATCGGTCAAAAGGGCCATGCTGAAAAACGTGTCAAAACCAGAAATGCATGACAGGCCATGGAGAAATGGGAGCCTTGCTACACTGATGGGCGGGATGTAAATTGCCAACAACCACTCTGGAGAAGTGTACGGTGTGTCCTGAAACATCTAAAAAACACAGCTTAGAGAGCATAGGGCACTTCCACTCATGGGGGTATAAATTGGGAAATTTAAAAATCAGCAAGACACAAGCACCCCAAAGTTTAGGGCTGCTCTGTTGACAAGGACCTCCACTTCATTCCAACTTAAATATCCCAGGAAAGAGAAAAATGGATAAAGAAGTTGTGGTCCTTATGTACAATGGAATATCACTCAGCCATGAAATCAATGTCATAAGGCTAGTAGCAGCATGATGAGTGGATTTAGGTACGACGATTCTAAGTGAAATAAGTCACACAGCAAAGGACACTTCTCATAAGGTATCACTTATAGAGGGAATGTAAATTCCGTTACACTTGAACTGAATTACAAAACAGAACAGAGCCACACATGCAGAAAACACACTATGGCTGCTTAACGTGAAAGGTGAGGTGGGGTGATACATAAAACAAGGGTTTCAAATTAGCTCAGATACCGTTCCAGAAACCCAATATGTAATAGACAAGACCTACTCCTTGCTCAGAGAACTGGACTCAACACGCCCTATTCACCGCACAAGAATATATGTGACTAGTAAAAATCTTAAAAGCTATGTATTGATATCTCTCTGTTAGTGTGTCAAGTGGGTGTAAAGCGGCATAAACACAGCAGTGAAAAGCAGCTAAACCCCATTATAAAAATAAATTACTTTGAAACACCCATGAAACAAAGACAGTGAAAGAGAGAGAAATTCTTACACAATGCGATCAGGGGCTGTGATGCAACCTGGATTGACCATATCTAGACCCACAGCTGGATGAGACATAAGGGTGGACACTCTTGGGGCTGAGAGGTTTGGTGAGGTTGGGTGAGCAAATGCAGACCCTTTAAAGTAATACTGCGTGGTACCCATCGCATGGGTCCCAAATCTCCAGGTTCAAGGGCATCTTCCTACATCGAAAACATGCATGAGTAACCCAGAAGATGGTACACCGTGTGATGGGGAAAGGTTTCTAAAACGCACCTTATTTCTCATCTCCTTGTGCCCGGGTTCGCCATTCCAGCCGCTTTACTAGCAAGCTCCCTACTTGGAGCATCAGCACCTTTAACCTCCTGTTCCATACAGGTTGCAATTTGTCCTGAGGATAAACGGGAAGACGTGGAACCAACGAGAGACTAGCTCTTGGTGTTGGGACAGGCAC
This sequence comes from Balaenoptera borealis, assembly GCF_965194805.1. Lineage (NCBI taxonomy): Eukaryota > Metazoa > Chordata > Mammalia > Artiodactyla > Balaenopteridae > Balaenoptera > Balaenoptera borealis. The sequence goes on from NW_028123883.1 coordinate 10,978, forward strand.
AGGTCACTCTATTTTCCCATCAGAAAGAAGAATTAACCACAGGCTCAGCCTGCCCCCCGGAACCAGAACAGGGCATGAAGCCATTCTGCGATTTTGCGGCCAGCTCCCATAAAAACGAGTTGTAAAATGGAGGTTCAGGGCACTGCAATTCACAAACCTGCAGAGTTATAAATGATAACTCTCGTCCACAAATATATTGAGGGAAGTCAAAGAAGAGGATTTGAAATCAAGGCAGAATTGCAGGAAACAGATTTCAGGAGGTAGAAACGAATCGCCTTTAAAGCACATGAAAAGCGGCAAAACGTTGACAATGATGCCCTTGGCCAAAAAGGGCGTATGCGTTTTTTCCTGAATATATTCAGGAAAAAACGCATACGCCCTTTTTGGCCAACCAAGCAACCTGGAAAGGCAAATCAGCGCTACAAAGAAGTCTCGCTTCCCATCGGTCCAAAGGGCCATGCTGAAAAAAGTGTCAAAACCAGAAATGCAGGACAGGCCATGGAGAAATGGGAGCCTTGCTACACTGATGGGCGGGATGTAAATTGCCAAGAGCCACTCCGGAGAAGTGTCCGGTGAGTCCTGAAACATCTGAAAAACACAGCTTAGAGAGCATAGGGCACTTCCACTCATGGGGGTATAAATTGGGAAAATTAAAAATCAGCAAAACACAAGCACCCCAAAGTTTAGGGCTGCTCTGTTGACCAGGACCTCCACTTCATTCCACCTTAAATATCCCAGGAAAGAGAAAAATGGATAAAGAAGTTGTGGTCCTTATGTACAATGGAATATCACTCAGCCAGGAAATCAATGTCGTAAGGTTAGTAGCAGCATGATGAGTGGATTTAGGTACGACGATTCTAAGTGAAATAAGTCACACAGAAAAGGACACTTCTCATAAGGTATCACTGATAGAGGGAATGTAAAAACCGTTACACTTGAACTGAATTACAAAACAGAACAGAGTCACACATGCAGAAAACACACTATGGCTGCTTAACGGGAAAGGTGAGGTGGGGTGATACATAAAACAAGGGTATCAAATTAGCTCAGATACCGTTCCATAAACCCAATATGTAATAGACAAGACCTACTCCTTGCTCAGAGAACTGGACTCAACACGCCCTATTCACCGCACAAGAATATATCTGACTAATAATAATCGTAAAACCTATGTATTGATATCTCTCTGTTAGTGTGTCAAGTGGGTGTAAAGCGGCATAAACACAGCTGTGAAAAGCAGCTAAACCCCATTATAAAAATAAATTACTTTGAAACACCCATGAAACAAAGACAGTGAAAGAGAGAGAAATTCTTACACAATGCGTTCAGGGGCTGTGATGCAACCTGGATTGACCATATCTAGACGCACAGCTGGATGAGACATAAGGGTGGACACTCTTGGGGCTGAGAGGTTTGGTGAGGTTGGGTGAGCAAACGCAGACCCTTTAAAGGAATACTGCGTGGTACCCATCGCATGGGTCCCAAATCTCCAGGTTCAAGGGCATCTTCCTACATCGAAAACATGCATGAGAATCCTGGAGGATGGTACACCGTGTGATGGGGAAAGGTTTTTCAAACGCACCTCATTTCTCATCTCCTTATGCCCGGGTTCCCCATTCCAGCCCCTTTACTAGCAATCTCCCTACTTGGAGCATCAGCACCTTTAACCTCCTGTTCCGTACAGGTTGCAATTTGTCCTGAGGATGAACGGGAAGACGGGGAACCAATGAGAGACTAGCTCTTGGTGTGGACACAGGCACAGGTCACTCTATTTTCCCATCAGGAAGAAGAATTAACCACAGGCTCAGCCTGCCCCCCGGAACCAGAACAGGGCGTGAAACCATCATGCGCTTTTGCGGCCAGCTCCCAAAAAAGCGAGTTGTAAAATGGAGCTTCAGGGCACTGCAATTCACAAACCTGCAGAGTTATAAATGATAACTCTCGTCCACAAATATATTGAGGGAAGGCAAAGAAGAGGATTTGAAATCAAGGCAGAATTGCAGGAAACAGATTTCAGGAGGTAGATTCGAATTGCCTTTAAAGCACATGAAAAGCGGCAAAACGTTGACAATGATGCCCTTGGCCAAAAAGGGCGTATGCGTTTTTTCCTGAATATATTCAGAAAAAAACGCATACGCCCTTTTTGGCCAACCAAGCAACCTGGAAAAGCAAATCAGCGCTACAAAGAAGTCTCGCTTCCCATCGGTCAAAAGGGCCATGCTGAAAAACGTGTCAAAACCAGAAATGCATGACAGGCCATGGAGAAATGGGAGCCTTGCTACACTGATGGGCGGGATGTAAATTGCCAACAACCACTCTGGAGAAGTGTACGGTGTGTCCTGAAACATCTAAAAAACACAGCTTAGAGAGCATAGGGCACTTCCACTCATGGGGGTATAAATTGGGAAATTTAAAAATCAGCAAGACACAAGCACCCCAAAGTTTAGGGCTGCTCTGTTGACAAGGACCTCCACTTCATTCCAACTTAAATATCCCAGGAAAGAGAAAAATGGATAAAGAAGTTGTGGTCCTTATGTACAATGGAATATCACTCAGCCATGAAATCAATGTCATAAGGCTAGTAGCAGCATGATGAGTGGATTTAGGTACGACGATTCTAAGTGAAATAAGTCACACAGAAAAGGACACTTCTCATAAGGTATCACTTATAGAGGGAATGTAAAAACCGTTACACTTGAACTGAATTACAAAACAGAACAGAGTCACACATGCAGAAAACACACTATGGCTGCTTAACGGGAAAGGTGAGGTGGGGTGATTCATAAAACAAGGGTTTCAAATTTGCTCAGATACCGTTCCAGAAACCCAATATGTAATAGACAAGACCTACTCCTTGCTCAGAGAACTGGACTCAACACGCCCTATTCACCGCACAAGAATATATCTGACTAGTAATAATCTTAAAACCTATGTATTGATATCTCTCTGTTAGTGTGTCAAGTGGGTGTAAAGCGGCATAAACACAGCAGTGAAAAGCAGCTAAACCCCATTATAAAAATAAATTACTTTGAAACACCCATGAAACAAAGACAGTGAAAGACAGAGAAATTCTTACACAATGCTTTCAGGGGCTGTGATGCAACTTGGATTGACCATATCTAGACACATAGCTGGATGAGACATAAGGGTGGAAACTCTTGGGGCTGAGAGGTTTGGTGAGGTAGGGTGAGCAAACGCCAACCCTTTAAAGTAATACTGCGTGGTACCCGTCCCATGGGTCCCAAATCTTCAGGTTCAAGGGCATCTTCCTACATCGAAAACATGCATGAGAATCCTGGAGGATGGTACACCGTGTGATGGGGAAAGGTTTTTCAAACGCACCTCATTTCTCATCTCCTTGTGCCCGGGTTCCCCATTCCAGCCCCTTTACTAGCAATCTCCCTACTTGGAGCATCAGCACCTTTAACCTCCTGTTCCGTACAGGTTGCAATTTGTCCTGAGGATGAACGGGAAGACGGGGAACCAATGAGAGACTAGCTCTTGGTGTGGACACAGGCACAGGTCACTCTATTTTCCCATCAGGAAGAAGAATTAACCACAGGCTCAGCCTGCCCCCCGGAACCAGAACAGGGCGTGAAACCATCATGCGCTTTTGCGGCCAGCTCCCAAAAAAGCGAGTTGTAAAATGGAGCTTCAGGGCACTGCAATTCACAAACCTGCAGAGTTATAAATGATAACTCTCGTCCACAAATATATTGAGGGAAGGCAAAGAAGAGGATTTGAAATCAAGGCAGAATTGCAGGAAACAGATTTCAGGAGGTAGATTCGAATCGCCTTTAAAGCACATGAAAAGCGGCAAAACGTTGACAATGATGCCCTTGGCCAAAAAGGGCGTATGCGTTTTTTCCTGAATATATTCAGAAAAAAACGCATACGCCCTTTTTGGCCAACCAAGCAACCTGGAAAAGCAAATCAGCGCTACAAAGAAGTCTCGCTTCCCATCGGTCAAAAGGGCCATGCTGAAAAACGTGTCAAAACCAGAAATGCATGACAGGCCATGGAGAAATGGGAGCCTTGCTACACTGATGGGCGGGATGTAAATTGCCAACAACCACTCTGGAGAAGTGTACGGTGTGTCCTGAAACATCTAAAAAACACAGCTTAGAGAGCATAGGGCACTTCCACTCATGGGGGTATAAATTGGGAAATTTAAAAATCAGCAAGACACAAGCACCCCAAAGTTTAGGGCTGCTCTGTTGACAAGGACCTCCACTTCATTCCAACTTAAATATCCCAGGAAAGAGAAAAATGGATAAAGAAGTTGTGGTCCTTATGTACAATGGAATATCACTCAGCCATGAAATCAATGTCATAAGGCTAGTAGCAGCATGATGAGTGGATTTAGGTACGACGATTCTAAGTGAAATAAGTCACACAGCAAAGGACACTTCTCATAAGGTATCACTTATAGAGGGAATGTAAATTCCGTTACACTTGAACTGAATTACAAAACAGAACAGAGCCACACATGCAGAAAACACACTATGGCTGCTTAACGTGAAAGGTGAGGTGGGGTGATACATAAAACAAGGGTTTCAAATTAGCTCAGATACCGTTCCAGAAACCCAATATGTAATAGACAAGACCTACTCCTTGCTCAGAGAACTGGACTCAACACGCCCTATTCACCGCACAAGAATATATGTGACTAGTAAAAATCTTAAAAGCTATGTATTGATATCTCTCTGTTAGTGTGTCAAGTGGGTGTAAAGCGGCATAAACACAGCAGTGAAAAGCAGCTAAACCCCATTATAAAAATAAATTACTTTGAAACACCCATGAAACAAAGACAGTGAAAGAGAGAGAAATTCTTACACAATGCGATCAGGGGCTGTGATGCAACCTGGATTGACCATATCTAGACCCACAGCTGGATGAGACATAAGGGTGGACACTCTTGGGGCTGAGAGGTTTGGTGAGGTTGGGTGAGCAAATGCAGACCCTTTAAAGTAATACTGCGTGGTACCCATCGCATGGGTCCCAAATCTCCAGGTTCAAGGGCATCTTCCTACATCGAAAACATGCATGAGTAACCCAGAAGATGGTACACCGTGTGATGGGGAAAGGTTTCTAAAACGCACCTTATTTCTCATCTCCTTGTGCCCGGGTTCGCCATTCCAGCCGCTTTACTAGCAAGCTCCCTACTTGGAGCATCAGCACCTTTAACCTCCTGTTCCATACAGGTTGCAATTTGTCCTGAGGATAAACGGGAAGACGTGGAACCAACGAGAGACTAGCTCTTGGTGTTGGGACAGGCACAGGTCACTCTATTTTCCCATCAGAAAGAAGAATTAACCACAGGCTCAGCCTGCCCCCCGGAACCAGAACAGGGCATGAAGCCATTCTGCGATTTTGCGGCCAGCTCCCATAAAAACGAGTTGTAAAATGGAGGTTCAGGGCACTGCAATTCACAAACCTGCAGAGTTATAAATGATAACTCTCGTCCACAAATATATTGAGGGAAGTCAAAGAAGAGGATTTGAAATCAAGGCAGAATTGCAGGAAACAGATTTCAGGAGGTAGAAACGAATCGCCTTTAAAGCACATGAAAAGCGGCAAAACGTTGACAATGATGCCCTTGGCCAAAAAGGGCGTATGCGTTTTTTCCTGAATATATTCAGGAAAAAACGCATACGCCCTTTTTGGCCAACCAAGCAACCTGGAAAGGCAAATCAGCGCTACAAAGAAGTCTCGCTTCCCATCGGTCCAAAGGGCCATGCTGAAAAAAGTGTCAAAACCAGAAATGCAGGACAGGCCATGGAGAAATGGGAGCCTTGCTACACTGATGGGCGGGATGTAAATTGCCAAGAGCCACTCCGGAGAAGTGTCCGGTGAGTCCTGAAACATCTGAAAAACACAGCTTAGAGAGCATAGGGCACTTCCACTCATGGGGGTATAAATTGGGAAAATTAAAAATCAGCAAAACACAAGCACCCCAAAGTTTAGGGCTGCTCTGTTGACCAGGACCTCCACTTCATTCCACCTTAAATATCCCAGGAAAGAGAAAAATGGATAAAGAAGTTGTGGTCCTTATGTACAATGGAATATCACTCAGCCAGGAAATCAATGTCGTAAGGTTAGTAGCAGCATGATGAGTGGATTTAGGTACGACGATTCTAAGTGAAATAAGTCACACAGAAAAGGACACTTCTCATAAGGTATCACTGATAGAGGGAATGTAAAAACCGTTACACTTGAACTGAATTACAAAACAGAACAGAGTCACACATGCAGAAAACACACTATGGCTGCTTAACGGGAAAGGTGAGGTGGGGTGATACATAAAACAAGGGTATCAAATTAGCTCAGATACCGTTCCATAAACCCAATATGTAATAGACAAGACCTACTCCTTGCTCAGAGAACTGGACTCAACACGCCCTATTCACCGCACAAGAATATATCTGACTAATAATAATCGTAAAACCTATGTATTGATATCTCTCTGTTAGTGTGTCAAGTGGGTGTAAAGCGGCATAAACACAGCAGTGAAAAGCAGCTAAACCCCATTATAAAAATAAATTACTTTGAAACACCCATGAAACAAAGACAGTGAAAGAGAGAGAAATTCTTACACAATGCGATCAGGGGCTGTGATGCAACCTGGATTGACCATATCTAGACCCACAGCTGGATGAGACATAAGGGTGGACACTCTTGGGGCTGAGAGGTTTGGTGAGGTTGGGTGAGCAAATGCAGACCCTTTAAAGTAATACTGCGTGGTACCCATCGCATGGGTCCCAAATCTCCAGGTTCAAGGGCATCTTCCTACATCGAAAACATGCATGAGTAACCCAGAAGATGGTACACCGTGTGATGGGGAAAGGTTTCTAAAACGCACCTTATTTCTCATCTCCTTGTGCCCGGGTTCGCCATTCCAGCCGCTTTACTAGCAAGCTCCCTACTTGGAGCATCAGCACCTTTAACCTCCTGTTCCATACAGGTTGCAATTTGTCCTGAGGATAAACGGGAAGACGTGGAACCAACGAGAGACTAGCTCTTGGTGTTGGGACAGGCACAGGTCACTCTATTTTCCCATCAGAAAGAAGAATTAACCACAGGCTCAGCCTGCCCCCCGGAACCAGAACAGGGCATGAAGCCATTCTGCGATTTTGCGGCCAGCTCCCATAAAAACGAGTTGTAAAATGGAGGTTCAGGGCACTGCAATTCACAAACCTGCAGAGTTATAAATGATAACTCTCGTCCACAAATATATTGAGGGAAGTCAAAGAAGAGGATTTGAAATCAAGGCAGAATTGCAGGAAACAGATTTCAGGAGGTAGAAACGAATCGCCTTTAAAGCACATGAAAAGCGGCAAAACGTTGACAATGATGCCCTTGGCCAAAAAGGGCGTATGCGTTTTTTCCTGAATATATTCAGGAAAAAACGCATACGCCCTTTTTGGCCAACCAAGCAACCTGGAAAGGCAAATCAGCGCTACAAAGAAGTCTCGCTTCCCATCGGTCCAAAGGGCCATGCTGAAAAAAGTGTCAAAACCAGAAATGCAGGACAGGCCATGGAGAAATGGGAGCCTTGCTACACTGATGGGCGGGATGTAAATTGCCAACAACCACTCTGGAGAAGTGTACGGTGTGTCCTGAAACATCTAAAAAACACAGCTTAGAGAGCATAGGGCACTTCCACTCATGGGGGTATAAATTGGGAAATTTAAAAATCAGCAAGACACAAGCACCCCAAAGTTTAGGGCTGCTTTGTTGACAAGGACCTCCACTTCATTCCAACTTAAATATCCCAGGAAAGAGAAAAATGGATAAAGAAGTTGTGGTCCTTATGTACAATGGAATATCACTCAGCCAGGAAATCAATGTCGTAAGGTTAGTAGCAGCATGATGAGTGGATTTAGGTACGACGATTCTAAGTGAAATAAGTCACACAGAAAAGGACACTTCTCATAAGGTATCACTGATAGAGGGAATGTAAAAACCGTTACACTTGAACTGAATTACAAAACAGAACAGAGTCACACATGCAGAAAACACACTATGGCTGCTTAACGGGAAAGGTGAGGTGGGGTGATACATAAAACAAGGGTTTCAAATTTGCTCAGATACCGTTCCAGAAACCCAATATGTAATAGACAAGACCTACTCCTTGCTCAGAGAACTGGACTCAACACGCCCTATTCACCGCACAAGAATATATCTGACTAGTAATAATCTTAAAACCTATGTATTGATATCTCTCTGTTAGTGTGTCAAGTGGGTGTAAAGCGGCATAAACACAGCAGTGAAAAGCAGCTAAACCCCATTATAAAAATAAATTACTTTGAAACACCCATGAAACAAAGACAGTGAAAGAGAGAGAAATTCTTACACAATGCTTTCAGGGGCTGTGATGCAACTTGGATTGACCATATCTAGACACATAGCTGGATGAGACATAAGGGTGGAAACTCTTGGGGCTGAGAGGTTTGGTGAGGTAGGGTGAGCAAACGCCAACCCTTTAAAGTAATACTGCGTGGTACCCGTCCCATGGGTCCCAAATCTTCAGGTTCAAGGGCATCTTCCTACATCGAAAACATGCATGAGAATCCTGGAGGATGGTACACCGTGTGATGGGGAAAGGTTTTTCAAACGCACCTCATTTCTCATCTCCTTGTGCCCGGGTTCCCCATTCCAGCCCCTTTACTAGCAATCTCCCTACTTGGAGCATCAGCACCTTTAACCTCCTGTTCCGTACAGGTTGCAATTTGTCCTGAGGATGAACGGGAAGACGGGGAACCAATGAGAGACTAGCTCTTGGTGTGGACACAGGCACAGGTCACTCTATTTTCCCATCAGGAAGAAGAATTAACCACAGGCTCAGCCTGCCCCCCGGAACCAGAACAGGGCATGAAGCCATTCTGCGATTTTGCGGCCAGCTCCCATAAAAACGAGTTGTAAAATGGAGGTTCAGGGCACTGCAATTCACAAACCTGCAGAGTTATAAATGATAACTCTCGTCCACAAATATATTGAGGGAAGTCAAAGAAGAGGATTTGAAATCAAGGCAGAATTGCAGGAAACAGATTTCAGGAGGTAGAAACGAATCGCCTTTAAAGCACATGAAAAGCGGCAAAACGTTGACAATGATGCCCTTGGCCAAAAAGGGCGTATGCGTTTTTTCCTGAATATATTCAGGAAAAAACGCATACGCCCTTTTTGGCCAACCAAGCAACCTGGAAAGGCAAATCAGCGCTACAAAGAAGTCTCGCTTCCCATCGGTCAAAAGGGCCATGCTGAAAAAAGTGTCAAAACCAGAAATGCAGGACAGGCCATGGAGAAATGGGAGCCTTGCTACACTGATGGGCGGGATGTAAATTGCCAAGAGCCACTCCGGAGAAGTGTCCGGTGAGTCCTGAAACATCTGAAAAACACAGCTTAGAGAGCATAGGGCACTTCCACTCATGGGGGTATAAATTGGGAAAATTAAAAATCAGCAAAACACAAGCACCCCAAAGTTTAGGGCTGCTCTGTTGACCAGGACCTCCACTTCATTCCACCTTAAATATCCCAGGAAAGAGAAAAATGGATAAAGAAGTTGTGGTCCTTATGTACAATGGAATATCACTCAGCCAGGAAATCAATGTCGTAAGGTTAGTAGCAGCATGATGAGTGGATTTAGGTACGACGATTCTAAGTGAAATAAGTCACACAGAAAAGGACACTTCTCATAAGGTATCACTGATAGAGGGAATGTAAAAACCGTTACACTTGAACTGAATTACAAAACAGAACAGAGTCACACATGCAGAAAACACACTATGGCTGCTTAACGGGAAAGGTGAGGTGGGGTGATACATAAAACAAGGGTATCAAATTAGCTCAGATACCGTTCCATAAACCCAATATGTAATAGACAAGACCTACTCCTTGCTCAGAGAACTGGACTCAACACGCCCTATTCACCGCACAAGAATATATCTGACTAATAATAATCGTAAAACCTATGTATTGATATCTCTCTGTTAGTGTGTCAAGTGGGTGTAAAGCGGCATAAACACAGCTGTGAAAAGCAGCTAAACCCCATTATAAAAATAAATTACTTTGAAACACCCATGAAACAAAGACAGTGAAAGAGAGAGAAATTCTTACACAATGCGTTCAGGGGCTGTGATGCAACCTGGATTGACCATATCTAGACGCACAGCTGGATGAGACATAAGGGTGGACACTCTTGGGGCTGAGAGGTTTGGTGAGGTTGGGTGAGCAAACGCAGACCCTTTAAAGGAATACTGCGTGGTACCCATCGCATGGGTCCCAAATCTCCAGGTTCAAGGGCATCTTCCTACATCAAAAACATGCATGAGAAACCCAGAAGATGGTACACCGTGTGATGGGGAAAGGTTTCTAAAACGCACCTCATTTCTCATCTCCTTGTGCCCGGGTTCGCCATTCCAGCCGCTTTACTAGCAAGCTCCCTACTTGGAGCATCAGCACCTTTAACCTCCTGTTCCATACAGGTTGCAATTTGTCCTGAGGATGAACGGGAAGACGGGGAACCAATGAGAGACTAGCTCTTGGTGTGGACACAGGCACAGGTCACTCTATTTTCCCATCAGGAAGAAGAATTAACCACAGGCTCAGCCTGCCCCCCGGAACCAGAACAGGGCGTGAAACCATCATGCGCTTTTGCGGCCAGCTCCCAAAAAAGCGAGTTGTAAAATGGAGCTTCAGGGCACTGCAATTCACAAACCTGCAGAGTTATAAATGATAACTCTCGTCCACAAATATATTGAGGGAAGGCAAAGAAGAGGATTTGAAATCAAGGCAGAATTGCAGGAAACAGATTTCAGGAGGTAGATTCGAATCGCCTTTAAAGCACATGAAAAGCGGCAAAATGTTGACAATGATGCCCTTGGCCAAAAACGGCGTATGCGTTTTTTCCTGAATATATTCAGAAAAAAACGCATACGCCCTTTTTGGCCAACCAAGCAACCTGGAAAAGCAAATCAGCGCTACAAAGAAGTCTCGCTTCCCATCGGTCAAAAGGGCCATGCTGAAAAACGTGTCAAAACCAGAAATGCATGACAGGCCATGGAGAAATGGGAGCCTTGCTACACTGATGGGCGGGATGTAAATTGCCAACAACCACTCTGGAGAAGTGTACGGTGTGTCCTGAAACATCTAAAAAACACAGCTTAGAGAGCATAGGGCACTTCCACTCATGGGGGTATAAATTGGGAAATTTAAAAATCAGCAAGACACAAGCACCCCAAAGTTTAGGGCTGCTCTGTTGACAAGGACCTCCACTTCATTCCAACTTAAATATCCCAGGAAAGAGAAAAATGGATAAAGAAGTTGTGGTCCTTATGTACAATGGAATATCACTCAGCCATGAAATCAATGTCATAAGGCTAGTAGCAGCATGATGAGTGGATTTAGGTACGACGATTCTAAGTGAAATAAGTCACACAGAAAAGGACACTTCTCATAAGGTATCACTTATAGAGGGAATGTAAAAACCGTTACACTTGAACTGAATTACAAAACAGAACAGAGTCACACATGCAGAAAACACACTATGGCTGCTTAACGGGAAAGGTGAGGTGGGGTGATACATAAAACAAGGGTTTCAAATTAGCTCAGATACCGTTCCATAAACCCAATATGTAATAGACAAGACCTACTCCTTGCTCAGAGAACTGGACTCAACACGCCCTATTCACCACACAAGAATATATCTGACTAGTAATAATCTTAAAACCTATGTATTGATATCTCTCTGTTAGTGTGTCAAGTGGGTGTAAAGCGGCATAAACACAGCAGTGAAAAGCAGCTAAACCCCATTATAAAAATAAATTACTTTGAAAAACCCATGAAACAAAGACAGTGAAAGAGAGAGAAATTCTTACACAATGCGATCAGGGGCTGTGATGCAACCTGGATTGACCATATCTAGACCCACAGCTGGATGAGACATAAGGGTGGACACTCTTGGGGCTGAGAGGTTTGGTGAGGTTGGGTGAGCAAACGCAGACCCTTTAAAGTAATACTGCGTGGTACCCATCGCATGGGTCCCAAATGTCCAGGTTCAAGGGCCTCTTCCTACATCGAAAACATGCATGAGAAACCCAGAAGATGGTACACCGTGTGATGGGGAAAGGTTTCTAAAACGCACCTCATTTCTCATCTCCTTGTGCCCGGGTTTGCCATTCCAGCTGCCTTACTAGCAATCTCCCTACTTGGAGCATCAGCACCTTTAACCTCCTGTTCCATACAGGTTGCAATTTGTCCTGAGGATGAACGGGAAGACGGGGAACCAATGAGAGACTAGCTCTTGGTTTTGGGACAGGCACAGGTCACTCTATTTTCCCATCAGGAAGAAGAATTAACCACAGGCTCAGCCTGCCCCCCGGAACCAGAACAGGGCCTGAAGCCATCCTGCGCTTTTGCGGCCAGCTCCCAAAAACGCGAGTTTTAAAATGGAGGTTCAGGGCACTGCAATTCACAAACCTGCAGAGTTATAAATGATAACTCTCGTCCACAGATATATTGAGGGAAGGCAAAGAAGAGGATTTGAAATCAAGGCAGAATTGCAGGAAACAGATTTCAGGAGGTAGATTCGAATCGCCTTTAAAGCACATGAAATGCGGCAAAACGTTGAAAAAGATGCCCTTGGCCAAAAAGGGCGTATGCGTTTTTTCCTGAATATATTCAGGAAAAAACGCATACGCCCTTTTTGGCCAACCAAGCAACCTGGAAAGGCAAATCAGGGCTACAAAGAAGACTCGCTACCCATCGGTCAAAAGGGCCATGCTGAAAAACGTGTCAAAACCAGAAATGCAGGACAGGCCATGGAGAAATGGGAGCCTTGCTACTCTGATGGGCGGGATGTAAATTAGCAACAGCCACTCTGGAGAAGTGTACGATGAGTCCTGAAACATCTAAAAAACACAGCTTAGAGAGCATAGGGCACTTCCACTCATGGGGGTATAAATTTGGAAAATTATAAATCAGCAAGACACAAGCACCCCAAAGTTTAGGGATGCTCTGTTGACAAGGACCTCCACTTCATTCCACCTTAAATATCCCAGGAAAGAGAAAAATGGATAAAGAAGTTGTGGTCCTTATGTACAATGGAATATCACTCAGCCATGAAATCAATGTCATAAGGCTAGTAGCAGCATGATGAGTGGATTTAGGTACGACGATTCTAAGTGAAATAAGTCACACAGAAAAGGACACTTCTCATAAGGTATCACTGATAGAGGGAATGTAAAAACCGTTACACTTGAACTGAATTACAAAACAGAACAGAGTCACACATGCAGAAAACACACTATGGCTGCTTAACGGGAAAGGTGAGGTGGGGTGATACATAAAACAAGGGTTTCAAATTTGCTCAGATACCGTTCCAGAAACCCAATATGTAATAGACAAGACCTACTCCTTGCTCAGAGAACTGGACTCAACACGCCCTATTCACCGCACAAGAATATATCTGACTAGTAATAATCTTAAAACCTATGTATTGATATCTCTCTGTTAGTGTGTCAAGTGGGTGTAAAGCGGCATAAACACAGCCGTGAAAAGCAGCTAAACCCCATTATAAAAATAAATTACTTTGAAACACCCATGAAACAAAGACAGTGAAAGAAAGAGAAATTCTTACACAATGCTTTCAGGGGCTGTGATGCAACTTGGATTGACCATATCTAGACACATAGCTGGATGAGACTTAAGGGTGGAAACTCTTGGGGCTGAGAGGTTTGGTGAGGTAGGGTGAGCAAACGCCAACCCTTTAAAGTAATACTGCGTGGTACCCGTCCCATGGGTCCCAAATCTTCAGGTTCAAGGGCATCTTCCTACATCGAAAACATGCATGAGAATCCTGGAGGATGGTACACCGTGTGATGGGGAAAGGTTTCTAAAACGCACCTCATTTCTCATCTCCTTGTGCCCGGGTTCCCCATTCCAGCCCCTTTACTAGCAATCTCCCTACTTGGAGCATCAGCACCTTTAACCTCCTGTTCCGTACAGGTTGCAATTTGTCCTGAGGATGAACGGGAAGACGGGGAACCAATGAGAGACTAGCTCTTGGTGTGGACACAGGCACAGGTCACTCTATTTTCCCATCAGGAAGAAGAATTAACCACAGGCTCAGCCTGCCCCCCGGAACCAGAACAGGGCGTGAAACCATCATGCGCTTTTGCGGCCAGCTCCCAAAAAAGCGAGTTGTAAAATGGAGCTTCAGGGCACTGCAATTCACAAACCTGCAGAGTTATAAATGATAACTCTCGTCCACAAATATATTGAGGGAAGGCAAAGAAGAGGATTTGAAATCAAGGCAGAATTGCAGGAAACAGATTTCAGGAGGTAGATTCGAATCGCCTTTAAAGCACATGAAAAGCGGCAAAACGTTGACAATGATGCCCTTGGCCAAAAAGGGCGTATGCGTTTTTTCCTGAATATATTCAGAAAAAAACGCATACGCCCTTTTTGGCCAACCAAGCAACCTGGAAAAGCAAATCAGCGCTACAAAGAAGTCTCGCTTCCCATCGGTCAAAAGGGCCATGCTGAAAAACGTGTCAAAACCAGAAATGCATGACAGGCCATGGAGAAATGGGAGCCTTGCTACACTGATGGGCGGGATGTAAATTGCCAACAACCACTCTGGAGAAGTGTACGGTGTGTCCTGAAACATCTAAAAAACACAGCTTAGAGAGCATAGGGCACTTCCACTCATGGGGGTATAAATTGGGAAATTTAAAAATCAGCAAGACACAAGCACCCCAAAGTTTAGGGCTGCTCTGTTGACAAGGACCTCCACTTCATTCCAACTTAAATATCCCAGGAAAGAGAAAAATGGATAAAGAAGTTGTGGTCCTTATGTACAATGGAATATCACTCAGCCATGAAATCAATGTCATAAGGCTAGTAGCAGCATGATGAGTGGATTTAGGTACGACGATTCTAAGTGAAATAAGTCACACAGAAAAGGACACTTCTCATAAGGTATCACTTATAGAGGGAATGTAAAAACCGTTACACTTGAACTGAACTACAAAACAGAACAGAGTCACACATGCAGAAAACACACTATGGCTGCTTAACGGGAAAGGTGAGGTGGGGTGATACATAAAACAAGGGTTTCAAATTTGCTCAGATACCGTTCCAGAAACCCAATATGTAATAGACAAGACCTACTCCTTGCTCAGAGAACTGGACTCAACACGCCCTATTCACCGCACAAGAATATATCTGACTAGTAATAATCTTAAAACCTATGTATTGATATCTCTCTGTTAGTGTGTCAAGTGGGTGTAAAGCGGCATAAACACAGCCGTGAAAAGCAGCTAAACCCCATTATAAAAATAAATTACTTTGAAACATCCATGAAACAAAGACAGTGAAAGAGAGAGAAATTCTTACACAATGCTTTCAGGGGCTGTGATGCAACTTGGATTGACCATATCTAGACACATAGCTGGATGAGACATAAGGGTGGAAACTCTTGGGGCTGAGAGGTTTGGTGAGGTAGGGTGAGCAAACGCCAACCCTTTAAAGTAATACTGCGTGGTACCCGTCCCATGGGTCCCAAATCTTCAGGTTCAAGGGCATCTTCCTACATCGAAAACATGCATGAGAATCCTGGAGGATGGTACACCGTGTGATGGGGAAAGGTTTCTAAAACGCACCTCATTTCTCATCTCCTTGTGCCCGGGTTCCCCATTCCAGCCCCTTTACTAGCAATCTCCCTACTTGGAGCATCAGCACCTTTAACCTCCTGTTCCGTACAGGTTGCAATTTGTCCTGAGGATGAACGGGAAGACGGGGAACCAATGAGAGACTAGCTCTTGGTGTGGACACAGGCACAGGTCACTCTATTTTCCCATCAGGAAGAAGAATTAACCACAGGCTCAGCCTGCCCCCCGGAACCAGAACAGGGCGTGAAACCATCATGCGCTTTTGCGGCCAGCTCCCAAAAAAGCGAGTTGTAAAATGGAGTTTCAGGGCACTGCAATTCACAAACCTGCAGAGTTATAAATGATAACTCTCGTCCACAAATATATTGAGGGAAGGCAAAGAAGAGGATTTGAAATCAAGGCAGAATTGCAGGAAACAGATTTCAGGAGGTAGATTCGAATCGCCTTTAAAGCACATGAAAAGCGGCAAAACGTTGACAATGATGCCCTTGGCCAAAAAGGGCGTATGCGTTTTTTCCTGAATATATTCAGAAAAAAACGCATACGCCCTTTTTGGCCAACCAAGCAACCTGGAAAAGCAAATCAGCGCTACAAAGAAGTCTCGCTTCCCATCGGTCAAAAGGGCCATGCTGAAAAACGTGTCAAAACCAGAAATGCATGACAGGCCATGGAGAAATGGGAGCCTTGCTACACTGATGGGCGGGATGTAAATTGCCAACAACCACTCTGGAGAAGTGTACGGTGTGTCCTGAAACATCTAAAAAACACAGCTTAGAGAGCATAGGGCACTTCCACTCATGGGGGTATAAATTGGGAAATTTAAAAATCAGCAAGACACAAGCACCCCAAAGTTTAGGGCTGCTCTGTTGACAAGGACCTCCACTTCATTCCAACTTAAATATCCCAGGAAAGAGAAAAATGGATAAAGAAGTTGTGGTCCTTATGTACAATGGAATATCACTCAGCCATGAAATCAATGTCATAAGGCTAGTAGCAGCATGATGAGTGGATTTAGGTACGACGATTCTAAGTGAAATAAGTCACACAGAAAAGGACACTTCTCATAAGGTATCACTTATAGAGGGAATGTAAAAACCGTTACACTTGAACTGAATTACAAAACAGAACAGAGTCACACATGCAGAAAACACACTATGGCTGCTTAACGGGAAAGGTGAGGTGGGGTGATACATAAAACAAGGGTTTCAAATTAGCTCAGATACCGTTCCATAAACCCAATATGTAATAGACAAGACCTACTCCTTGCTCAGAGAACTGGACTCAACACGCCCTATTCACCACACAAGAATATATCTGACTAGTAATAATCTTAAAACCTATGTATTGATATCTCTCTGTTAGTGTGTCAAGTGGGTGTAAAGCGGCATAAACACAGCAGTGAAAAGCAGCTAAACCCCATTATAAAAATAAATTACTTTGAAAAACCCATGAAACAAAGACAGTGAAAGAGAGAGAAATTCTTACACAATGCGATCAGGGGCTGTGATGCAACCTGGATTGACCATATCTAGACCCACAGCTGGATGAGACATAAGGGTGGACACTCTTGGGGCTGAGAGGTTTGGTGAGGTTGGGTGAGCAAACGCAGACCCTTTAAAGTAATACTGCGTGGTACCCATCGCATGGGTCCCAAATGTCCAGGTTCAAGGGCCTCTTCCTACATCGAAAACATGCATGAGAAACCCAGAAGATGGTACACCGTGTGATGGGGAAAGGTTTCTAAAACGCACCTCATTTCTCATCTCCTTGTGCCCGGGTTCGCCATTCCAGCTGCCTTACTAGCAATCTCCCTACTTGGAGCATCAGCACCTTTAACCTCCTGTTCCATACAGGTTGCAATTTGTCCTGAGGATGAACGGGAAGACGGGGAACCAATGAGAGACTAGCTCTTGGTTTTGGGACAGGCACAGGTCACTCTATTTTCCCATCAGGAAGAAGAATTAACCACAGGCTCAGCCTGCCCCCCGGTACCAGAACAGGGCCTGAAGCCATCCTGCGCTTTTGCGGCCAGCTCCCAAAAACGCGAGTTTTAAAATGGAGGTTCAGGGCACTGCAATTCACAAACCTGCAGAGTTATAAATGATAACTCTCGTCCACAGATATATTGAGGGAAGGCAAAGAAGAGGATTTGAAATCAAGGCAGAATTGCAGGAAACAGATTTCAGGAGGTAGATTCGAATCACCTTTAAAGCACATGAAATGCGGCAAAACGTTGAAAAAGATGCCCTTGGCCAAAAAGGGCGTATGCGTTTTTTCCTGAATATATTCAGGAAAAAACGCATACGCCCTTTTTGGCCAACCAAGCAACCTGGAAAGGCAAATCAGGGCTACAAAGAAGACTCGCTACCCATCGGTCAAAAGGGCCATGCTGAAAAACGTGTCAAAACCAGAAATGCAGGACAGGCCATGGAGAAATGGGAGCCTTGCTACTCTGATGGGCGGGATGTAAATTAGCAACAGCCACTCTGGAGAAGTGTACGGTGAGTCCTGAAACATCTAAAAAACACAGCTTAGAGAGCATAGGGCACTTCCACTCATGGGGGTATTAATTTGGAAAATTATAAATCAGCAAGACACAAGCACCCCAAAGTTTAGGGATGCTCTGTTGACAAGGACCTCCACTTCATTCCACCTTAAATATCCCAGGAAAGAGAAAAATGGATAAAGAAGTTGTGGTCCTTATGTACAATGGAATATCACTCAGCCATGAAATCAATGTCATAAGGCTAGTAGCAGCATGATGAGTGGATTTAGGTAAGACGATTCTAAGTGAAATAAGTCACACAGAAAAGGACACTTCTCATAAGGTATCACTGATAGAGGGAATGTAAAAACCGTTACACTTGAACTGAATTACAAAACAGAACAGAGTCACACATGCAGAAAACACACTATGGCTGCTTAACGGGAAAGGTGAGGTGGGGTGATACATAAAACAAGGGTTTCAAATTTGCTCAGATACCGTTCCAGAAACCCAATATGTAATAGACAAGACCTACTCCTTGCTCAGAGAACTGGACTCAACACGCCCTATTCACCGCACAAGAATATATCTGACTAGTAATAATCTTAAAACCTATGTATTGATATCTCTCTGTTAGTGTGTCAAGTGGGTGTAAAGCGGCATAAACACAGCCGTGAAAAGCAGCTAAACCCCATTATAAAAATAAATTACTTTGAAACACCCATGAAACAAAGACAGTGAAAGAAAGAGAAATTCTTACACAATGCTTTCAGGGGCTGTGATGCAACTTGGATTGACCATATCTAGACACATAGCTGGATGAGACATAAGGGTGGAAACTCTTGGGGCTGAGAGGTTTGGTGAGGTAGGGTGAGCAAACGCCAACCCTTTAAAGTAATACTGCGTGGTACCCGTCCCATGGGTCCCAAATCTTCAGGTTCAAGGGCATCTTCCTACATCGAAAACATGCATGAGAATCCTGGAGGATGGTACACCGTGTGATGGGGAAAGGTTTCTAAAACGCACCTCATTTCTCATCTCCTTGTGCCCGGGTTCCCCATTCCAGCCCCTTTACTAGCAATCTCCCTACTTGGAGCATCAGCACCTTTAACCTCCTGTTCCGTACAGGTTGCAATTTGTCCTGAGGATGAACGGGAAGACGGGGAACCAATGAGAGACTAGCTCTTGGTGTGGACACAGGCACAGGTCACTCTATTTTCCCATCAGGAAGAAGAATTAACCACAGGCTCAGCCTGCCCCCCGGAACCAGAACAGGGCGTGAAACCATCATGCGCTTTTGCGGCCAGCTCCCAAAAAAGCGAGTTGTAAAATGGAGCTTCAGGGCACTGCAATTCACAAACCTGCAGAGTTATAAATGATAACTCTCGTCCACAAATATATTGAGGGAAGGCAAAGAAGAGGATTTGAAATCAAGGCAGAATTGCAGGAAACAGATTTCAGGAGGTAGATTCGAATCGCCTTTAAAGCACATGAAAAGCGGCAAAACGTTGACAATGATGCCCTTGGCCAAAAAGGGCGTATGCGTTTTTTCCTGAATATATTCAGAAAAAAACGCATACGCCCTTTTTGGCCAACCAAGCAACCTGGAAAAGCAAATCAGCGCTACAAAGAAGTCTCGCTTCCCATCGGTCAAAAGGGCCATGCTGAAAAACGTGTCAAAACCAGAAATGCATGACAGGCCATGGAGAAATGGGAGCCTTGCTACACTGATGGGCGGGATGTAAATTGCCAACAACCACTCTGGAGAAGTGTACGGTGTGTCCTGAAACATCTAAAAAACACAGCTTAGAGAGCATAGGGCACTTCCACTCATGGGGGTATAAATTGGGAAATTTAAAAATCAGCAAGACACAAGCACCCCAAAGTTTAGGGCTGCTCTGTTGACAAGGACCTCCACTTCATTCCAACTTAAATATCCCAGGAAAGAGAAAAATGGATAAAGAAGTTGTGGTCCTTATGTACAATGGAATATCACTCAGCCATGAAATCAATGTCATAAGGCTAGTAGCAGCATGATGAGTGGATTTAGGTACGACGATTCTAAGTGAAATAAGTCACACAGAAAAGGACACTTCTCATAAGGTATCACTTATAGAGGGAATGTAAAAACCGTTACACTTGAACTGAATTACAAAACAGAACAGAGTCACACATGCAGAAAACACACTATGGCTGCTTAACGGGAAAGGTGAGGTGGGGTGATACATAAAACAAGGGTTTCAAATTTGCTCAGATACCGTTCCAGAAACCCAATATGTAATAGACAAGACCTACTCCTTGCTCAGAGAACTGGACTCAACACGCCCTATTCACCGCACAAGAATATATCTGACTAGTAATAATCTTAAAACCTATGTATTGATATCTCTCTGTTAGTGTGTCAAGTGGGTGTAAAGCGGCATAAACACAGCCGTGAAAAGCAGCTAAACCCCATTATAAAAATAAATTACTTTGAAACATCCATGAAACAAAGACAGTGAAAGAGAGAGAAATTCTTACACAATGCTTTCAGGGGCTGTGATGCAACTTGGATTGACCATATCTAGACACATAGCTGGATGAGACATAAGGGTGGAAACTCTTGGGGCTGAGAGGTTTGGTGAGGTAGGGTGAGCAAACGCCAACCCTTTAAAGTAATACTGCGTGGTACCCGTCCCATGGGTCCCAAATCTTCAGGTTCAAGGGCATCTTCCTACATCGAAAACATGCATGAGAATCCTGGAGGATGGTACACCGTGTGATGGGGAAAGGTTTCTAAAACGCACCTCATTTCTCATCTCCTTGTGCCCGGGTTCCCCATTCCAGCCCCTTTACTAGCAATCTCCCTACTTGGAGCATCAGCACCTTTAACCTCCTGTTCCGTACAGGTTGCAATTTGTCCTGAGGATGAACGGGAAGACGGGGAACCAATGAGAGACTAGCTCTTGGTGTGGACACAGGCACAGGTCACTCTATTTTCCCATCAGGAAGAAGAATTAACCACAGGCTCAGCCTGCCCCCCGGAACCAGAACAGGGCGTGAAACCATCATGCGCTTTTGCGGCCAGCTCCCAAAAAAGCGAGTTGTAAAATGGAGTTTCAGGGCACTGCAATTCACAAACCTGCAGAGTTATAAATGATAACTCTCGTCCACAAATATATTGAGGGAAGGCAAAGAAGAGGATTTGAAATCAAGGCAGAATTGCAGGAAACAGATTTCAGGAGGTAGATTCGAATCGCCTTTAAAGCACATGAAAAGCGGCAAAACGTTGACAATGATGCCCTTGGCCAAAAAGGGCGTATGCGTTTTTTCCTGAATATATTCAGAAAAAAACGCATACGCCCTTTTTGGCCAACCAAGCAACCTGGAAAAGCAAATCAGCGCTACAAAGAAGTCTCGCTTCCCATCGGTCAAAAGGGCCATGCTGAAAAACGTGTCAAAACCAGAAATGCATGACAGGCCATGGAGAAATGGGAGCCTTGCTACACTGATGGGCGGGATGTAAATTGCCAACAACCACTCTGGAGAAGTGTACGGTGTGTCCTGAAACATCTAAAAAACACAGCTTAGAGAGCATAGGGCACTTCCACTCATGGGGGTATAAATTGGGAAATTTAAAAATCAGCAAGACACAAGCACCCCAAAGTTTAGGGCTGCTCTGTTGACAAGGACCTCCACTTCATTCCAACTTAAATATCCCAGGAAAGAGAAAAATGGATAAAGAAGTTGTGGTCCTTATGTACAATGGAATATCACTCAGCCATGAAATCAATGTCATAAGGCTAGTAGCAGCATGATGAGTGGATTTAGGTACGACGATTCTAAGTGAAATAAGTCACACAGAAAAGGACACTTCTCATAAGGTATCACTTATAGAGGGAATGTAAAAACCGTTACACTTGAACTGAATTACAAAACAGAACAGAGTCACACATGCAGAAAACACACTATGGCTGCTTAACGGGAAAGGTGAGGTGGGGTGATACATAAAACAAGGGTTTCAAATTAGCTCAGATACCGTTCCATAAACCCAATATGTAATAGACAAGACCTACTCCTTGCTCAGAGAACTGGACTCAACACGCCCTATTCACCACACAAGAATATATCTGACTAGTAATAATCTTAAAACCTATGTATTGATATCTCTCTGTTAGTGTGTCAAGTGGGTGTAAAGCGGCATAAACACAGCAGTGAAAAGCAGCTAAACCCCATTATAAAAATAAATTACTTTGAAAAACCCATGAAACAAAGACAGTGAAAGAGAGAGAAATTCTTACACAATGCGATCAGGGGCTGTGATGCAACCTGGATTGACCATATCTAGACCCACAGCTGGATGAGACATAAGGGTGGACACTCTTGGGGCTGAGAGGTTTGGTGAGGTTGGGTGAGCAAACGCAGACCCTTTAAAGTAATACTGCGTGGTACCCATCGCATGGGTCCCAAATGTCCAGGTTCAAGGGCATCTTCCTACATCGAAAACATGCATGAGAAACCCAGAAGATGGTACACCGTGTGATGGGGAAAGGTTTCTAAAACGCACCTCATTTCTCATCTCCTTGTGCCCGGGTTCGCCATTCCAGCTGCCTTACTAGCAATCTCCCTACTTGGAGCATCAGCACCTTTAACCTCCTGTTCCATACAGGTTGCAATTTGTCCTGAGGATGAACGGGAAGACGGGGAACCAATGAGAGACTAGCTCTTGGTTTTGGGACAGGCACAGGTCACTCTATTTTCCCATCAGGAAGAAGAATTAACCACAGGCTCAGCCTGCCCCCCGGTACCAGAACAGGGCCTGAAGCCATCCTGCGCTTTTGCGGCCAGCTCCCAAAAACGCGAGTTTTAAAATGGAGGTTCAGGGCACTGCAATTCACAAACCTGCAGAGTTATAAATGATAACTCTCGTCCACAGATATATTGAGGGAAGGCAAAGAAGAGGATTTGAAATCAAGGCAGAATTGCAGGAAACAGATTTCAGGAGGTAGATTCGAATCACCTTTAAAGCACATGAAATGCGGCAAAACGTTGAAAAAGATGCCCTTGGCCAAAAAGGGCGTATGCGTTTTTTCCTGAATATATTCAGGAAAAAACGCATACGCCCTTTTTGGCCAACCAAGCAACCTGGAAAGGCAAATCAGGGCTACAAAGAAGACTCGCTACCCATCGGTCAAAAGGGCCATGCTGAAAAACGTGTCAAAACCAGAAATGCAGGACAGGCCATGGAGAAATGGGAGCCTTGCTACTCTGATGGGCGGGATGTAAATTAGCAACAGCCACTCTGGAGAAGTGTACGGTGAGTCCTGAAACATCTAAAAAACACAGCTTAGAGAGCATAGGGCACTTCCACTCATGGGGGTATTAATTTGGAAAATTATAAATCAGCAAGACACAAGCACCCCAAAGTTTAGGGATGCTCTGTTGACAAGGACCTCCACTTCATTCCACCTTAAATATCCCAGGAAAGAGAAAAATGGATAAAGAAGTTGTGGTCCTTATGTACAATGGAATATCACTCAGCCATGAAATCAATGTCATAAGGCTAGTAGCAGCATGATGAGTGGATTTAGGTAAGACGATTCTAAGTGAAATAAGTCACACAGAAAAGGACACTTCTCATAAGGTATCACTGATAGAGGGAATGTAAAAACCGTTACACTTGAACTGAATTACAAAACAGAACAGAGTCACACATGCAGAAAACACACTATGGCTGCTTAACGGGAAAGGTGAGGTGGGGTGATACATAAAACAAGGGTTTCAAATTTGCTCAGATACCGTTCCAGAAACCCAATATGTAATAGACAAGACCTACTCCTTGCTCAGAGAACTGGACTCAACACGCCCTATTCACCGCACAAGAATATATCTGACTAGTAATAATCTTAAAACCTATGTATTGATATCTCTCTGTTAGTGTGTCAAGTGGGTGTAAAGCGGCATAAACACAGCCGTGAAAAGCAGCTAAACCCCATTATAAAAATAAATTACTTTGAAACACCCATGAAACAAAGACAGTGAAAGAAAGAGAAATTCTTACACAATGCTTTCAGGGGCTGTGATGCAACTTGGATTGACCATATCTAGACACATAGCTGGATGAGACATAAGGGTGGAAACTCTTGGGGCTGAGAGGTTTGGTGAGGTAGGGTGAGCAAACGCCAACCCTTTAAAGTAATACTGCGTGGTACCCGTCCCATGGGTCCCAAATCTTCAGGTTCAAGGGCATCTTCCTACATCGAAAACATGCATGAGAATCCTGGAGGATGGTACACCGTGTGATGGGGAAAGGTTTCTAAAACGCACCTCATTTCTCATCTCCTTGTGCCCGGGTTCCCCATTCCAGCCCCTTTACTAGCAATCTCCCTACTTGGAGCATCAGCACCTTTAACCTCCTGTTCCGTACAGGTTGCAATTTGTCCTGAGGATGAACGGGAAGACGGGGAACCAATGAGAGACTAGCTCTTGGTGTGGACACAGGCACAGGTCACTCTATTTTCCCATCAGGAAGAAGAATTAACCACAGGCTCAGCCTGCCCCCCGGAACCAGAACAGGGCGTGAAACCATCATGCGCTTTTGCGGCCAGCTCCCAAAAAAGCGAGTTGTAAAATGGAGCTTCAGGGCACTGCAATTCACAAACCTGCAGAGTTATAAATGATAACTCTCGTCCACAAATATATTGAGGGAAGGCAAAGAAGAGGATTTGAAATCAAGGCAGAATTGCAGGAAACAGATTTCAGGAGGTAGATTCGAATCGCCTTTAAAGCACATGAAAAGCGGCAAAACGTTGACAATGATGCCCTTGGCCAAAAAGGGCGTATGCGTTTTTTCCTGAATATATTCAGAAAAAAACGCATACGCCCTTTTTGGCCAACCAAGCAACCTGGAAAAGCAAATCAGCGCTACAAAGAAGTCTCGCTTCCCATCGGTCAAAAGGGCCATGCTGAAAAACGTGTCAAAACCAGAAATGCATGACAGGCCATGGAGAAATGGGAGCCTTGCTACACTGATGGGCGGGATGTAAATTGCCAACAACCACTCTGGAGAAGTGTACGGTGTGTCCTGAAACATCTAAAAAACACAGCTTAGAGAGCATAGGGCACTTCCACTCATGGGGGTATAAATTGGGAAATTTAAAAATCAGCAAGACACAAGCACCCCAAAGTTTAGGGCTGCTCTGTTGACAAGGACCTCCACTTCATTCCAACTTAAATATCCCAGGAAAGAGAAAAATGGATAAAGAAGTTGTGGTCCTTATGTACAATGGAATATCACTCAGCCATGAAATCAATGTCATAAGGCTAGTAGCAGCATGATGAGTGGATTTAGGTACGACGATTCTAAGTGAAATAAGTCACACAGAAAAGGACACTTCTCATAAGGTATCACTTATAGAGGGAATGTAAAAACCGTTACACTTGAACTGAATTACAAAACAGAACAGAGTCACACATGCAGAAAACACACTATGGCTGCTTAACGGGAAAGGTGAGGTGGGGTGATACATAAAACAAGGGTTTCAAATTTGCTCAGATACCGTTCCAGAAACCCAATATGTAATAGACAAGACCTACTCCTTGCTCAGAGAACTGGACTCAACACGCCCTATTCACCGCACAAGAATATATCTGACTAGTAATAATCTTAAAACCTATGTATTGATATCTCTCTGTTAGTGTGTCAAGTGGGTGTAAAGCGGCATAAACACAGCCGTGAAAAGCAGCTAAACCCCATTATAAAAATAAATTACTTTGAAACATCCATGAAACAAAGACAGTGAAAGAGAGAGAAATTCTTACACAATGCTTTCAGGGGCTGTGATGCAACTTGGATTGACCATATCTAGACACATAGCTGGATGAGACATAAGGGTGGAAACTCTTGGGGCTGAGAGGTTTGGTGAGGTAGGGTGAGCAAACGCCAACCCTTTAAAGTAATACTGCGTGGTACCCGTCCCATGGGTCCCAAATCTTCAGGTTCAAGGGCATCTTCCTACATCGAAAACATGCATGAGAATCCTGGAGGATGGTACACCGTGTGATGGGGAAAGGTTTCTAAAACGCACCTCATTTCTCATCTCCTTGTGCCCGGGTTCCCCATTCCAGCCCCTTTACTAGCAATCTCCCTACTTGGAGCATCAGCACCTTTAACCTCCTGTTCCGTACAGGTTGCAATTTGTCCTGAGGATGAACGGGAAGACGGGGAACCAATGAGAGACTAGCTCTTGGTGTGGACACAGGCACAGGTCACTCTATTTTCCCATCAGGAAGAAGAATTAACCACAGGCTCAGCCTGCCCCCCGGAACCAGAACAGGGCGTGAAACCATCATGCGCTTTTGCGGCCAGCTCCCAAAAAAGCGAGTTGTAAAATGGAGCTTCAGGGCACTGCAATTCACAAACCTGCAGAGTTATAAATGATAACTCTCGTCCACAAATATATTGAGGGAAGGCAAAGAAGAGGATTTGAAATCAAGGCAGAATTGCAGGAAACAGATTTCAGGAGGTAGATTCGAATCGCCTTTAAAGCACATGAAAAGCGGCAAAACGTTGACAATGATGCCCTTGGCCAAAAAGGGCGTATGCGTTTTTTCCTGAATATATTCAGAAAAAAACGCATACGCCCTTTTTGGCCAACCAAGCAACCTGGAAAAGCAAATCAGCGCTACAAAGAAGTCTCGCTTCCCATCGGTCAAAAGGGCCATGCTGAAAAACGTGTCAAAACCAGAAATGCATGACAGGCCATGGAGAAATGGGAGCCTTGCTACACTGATGGGCGGGATGTAAATTGCCAACAACCACTCTGGAGAAGTGTACGGTGTGTCCTGAAACATCTAAAAAACACAGCTTAGAGAGCATAGGGCACTTCCACTCATGGGGGTATAAATTGGGAAATTTAAAAATCAGCAAGACACAAGCACCCCAAAGTTTAGGGCTGCTCTGTTGACAAGGACCTCCACTTCATTCCAACTTAAATATCCCAGGAAAGAGAAAAATGGATAAAGAAGTTGTGGTCCTTATGTACAATGGAATATCACTCAGCCATGAAATCAATGTCATAAGGCTAGTAGCAGCATGATGAGTGGATTTAGGTACGACGATTCTAAGTGAAATAAGTCACACAGAAAAGGACACTTCTCATAAGGTATCACTTATAGAGGGAATGTAAAAACCGTTACACTTGAACTGAATTACAAAACAGAACAGAGTCACACATGCAGAAAACACACTATGGCTGCTTAACGGGAAAGGTGAGGTGGGGTGATACATAAAACAAGGGTTTCAAATTAGCTCAGATACCGTTCCATAAACCCAATATGTAATAGACAAGACCTACTCCTTGCTCAGAGAACTGGACTCAACACGCCCTATTCACCACACAAGAATATATCTGACTAGTAATAATCTTAAAACCTATGTATTGATATCTCTCTGTTAGTGTGTCAAGTGGGTGTAAAGCGGCATAAACACAGCAGTGAAAAGCAGCTAAACCCCATTATAAAAATAAATTACTTTGAAAAACCCATGAAACAAAGACAGTGAAAGAGAGAGAAATTCTTACACAATGCGATCAGGGGCTGTGATGCAACCTGGATTGACCATATCTAGACCCACAGCTGGATGAGACATAAGGGTGGACACTCTTGGGGCTGAGAGGTTTGGTGAGGTTGGGTGAGCAAACGCAGACCCTTTAAAGTAATACTGCGTGGTACCCATCGCATGGGTCCCAAATGTCCAGGTTCAAGGGCATCTTCCTACATCGAAAACATGCATGAGAAACCCAGAAGATGGTACACCGTGTGATGGGGAAAGGTTTCTAAAACGCACCTCATTTCTCATCTCCTTGTGCCCGGGTTCGCCATTCCAGCTGCCTTACTAGCAATCTCCCTACTTGGAGCATCAGCACCTTTAACCTCCTGTTCCATACAGGTTGCAATTTGTCCTGAGGATGAACGGGAAGACGGGGAACCAATGAGAGACTAGCTCTTGGTTTTGGGACAGGCACAGGTCACTCTATTTTCCCATCAGGAAGAAGAATTAACCACAGGCTCAGCCTGCCCCCCGGTACCAGAACAGGGCCTGAAGCCATCCTGCGCTTTTGCGGCCAGCTCCCAAAAACGCGAGTTTTAAAATGGAGGTTCAGGGCACTGCAATTCACAAACCTGCAGAGTTATAAATGATAACTCTCGTCCACAGATATATTGAGGGAAGGCAAAGAAGAGGATTTGAAATCAAGGCAGAATTGCAGGAAACAGATTTCAGGAGGTAGATTCGAATCACCTTTAAAGCACATGAAATGCGGCAAAACGTTGAAAAAGATGCCCTTGGCCAAAAAGGGCGTATGCGTTTTTTCCTGAATATATTCAGGAAAAAACGCATACGCCCTTTTTGGCCAACCAAGCAACCTGGAAAGGCAAATCAGGGCTACAAAGAAGACTCGCTACCCATCGGTCAAAAGGGCCATGCTGAAAAACGTGTCAAAACCAGAAATGCAGGACAGGCCATGGAGAAATGGGAGCCTTGCTACTCTGATGGGCGGGATGTAAATTAGCAACAGCCACTCTGGAGAAGTGTACGGTGAGTCCTGAAACATCTAAAAAACACAGCTTAGAGAGCATAGGGCACTTCCACTCATGGGGGTATTAATTTGGAAAATTATAAATCAGCAAGACACAAGCACCCCAAAGTTTAGGGATGCTCTGTTGACAAGGACCTCCACTTCATTCCACCTTAAATATCCCAGGAAAGAGAAAAATGGATAAAGAAGTTGTGGTCCTTATGTACAATGGAATATCACTCAGCCATGAAATCAATGTCATAAGGCTAGTAGCAGCATGATGAGTGGATTTAGGTAAGACGATTCTAAGTGAAATAAGTCACACAGAAAAGGACACTTCTCATAAGGTATCACTGATAGAGGGAATGTAAAAACCGTTACACTTGAACTGAATTACAAAACAGAACAGAGTCACACATGCAGAAAACACACTATGGCTGCTTAACGGGAAAGGTGAGGTGGGGTGATACATAAAACAAGGGTTTCAAATTTGCTCAGATACCGTTCCAGAAACCCAATATGTAATAGACAAGACCTACTCCTTGCTCAGAGAACTGGACTCAACACGCCCTATTCACCGCACAAGAATATATCTGACTAGTAATAATCTTAAAACCTATGTATTGATATCTCTCTGTTAGTGTGTCAAGTGGGTGTAAAGCGGCATAAACACAGCCGTGAAAAGCAGCTAAACCCCATTATAAAAATAAATTACTTTGAAACACCCATGAAACAAAGACAGTGAAAGAAAGAGAAATTCTTACACAATGCTTTCAGGGGCTGTGATGCAACTTGGATTGACCATATCTAGACACATAGCTGGATGAGACATAAGGGTGGAAACTCTTGGGGCTGAGAGGTTTGGTGAGGTAGGGTGAGCAAACGCCAACCCTTTAAAGTAATACTGCGTGGTACCCGTCCCATGGGTCCCAAATCTTCAGGTTCAAGGGCATCTTCCTACATCGAAAACATGCATGAGAATCCTGGAGGATGGTACACCGTGTGATGGGGAAAGGTTTCTAAAACGCACCTCATTTCTCATCTCCTTGTGCCCGGGTTCCCCATTCCAGCCCCTTTACTAGCAATCTCCCTACTTGGAGCATCAGCACCTTTAACCTCCTGTTCCGTACAGGTTGCAATTTGTCCTGAGGATGAACGGGAAGACGGGGAACCAATGAGAGACTAGCTCTTGGTGTGGACACAGGCACAGGTCACTCTATTTTCCCATCAGGAAGAAGAATTAACCACAGGCTCAGCCTGCCCCCCGGAACCAGAACAGGGCGTGAAACCATCATGCGCTTTTGCGGCCAGCTCCCAAAAAAGCGAGTTGTAAAATGGAGCTTCAGGGCACTGCAATTCACAAACCTGCAGAGTTATAAATGATAACTCTCGTCCACAAATATATTGAGGGAAGGCAAAGAAGAGGATTTGAAATCAAGGCAGAATTGCAGGAAACAGATTTCAGGAGGTAGATTCGAATCGCCTTTAAAGCACATGAAAAGCGGCAAAACGTTGACAATGATGCCCTTGGCCAAAAAGGGCGTATGCGTTTTTTCCTGAATATATTCAGAAAAAAACGCATACGCCCTTTTTGGCCAACCAAGCAACCTGGAAAAGCAAATCAGCGCTACAAAGAAGTCTCGCTTCCCATCGGTCAAAAGGGCCATGCTGAAAAACGTGTCAAAACCAGAAATGCATGACAGGCCATGGAGAAATGGGAGCCTTGCTACACTGATGGGCGGGATGTAAATTGCCAACAACCACTCTGGAGAAGTGTACGGTGTGTCCTGAAACATCTAAAAAACACAGCTTAGAGAGCATAGGGCACTTCCACTCATGGGGGTATAAATTGGGAAATTTAAAAATCAGCAAGACACAAGCACCCCAAAGTTTAGGGCTGCTCTGTTGACAAGGACCTCCACTTCATTCCAACTTAAATATCCCAGGAAAGAGAAAAATGGATAAAGAAGTTGTGGTCCTTATGTACAATGGAATATCACTCAGCCATGAAATCAATGTCATAAGGCTAGTAGCAGCATGATGAGTGGATTTAGGTACGACGATTCTAAGTGAAATAAGTCACACAGAAAAGGACACTTCTCATAAGGTATCACTGATAGAGGGAATGTAAAAACCGTTACACTTGAACTGAATTACAAAACAGAACAGAGTCACACATGCAGAAAACACACTATGGCTGCTTAACGGGAAAGGTGAGGTGGGGTGATACATAAAACAAGGGTTTCAAATTTGCTCAGATACCGTTCCAGAAACCCAATATGTAATAGACAAGACCTACTCCTTGCTCAGAGAACTGGACTCAACACGCCCTATTCACCGCACAAGAATATATCTGACTAGTAATAATCTTAAAACCTATGTATTGATATCTCTCTGTTAGTGTGTCAAGTGGGTGTAAAGCGGCATAAACACAGCCGTGAAAAGCAGCTAAACCCCATTATAAAAATAAATTACTTTGAAACATCCATGAAACAAAGACAGTGAAAGAGAGAGAAATTCTTACACAATGCTTTCAGGGGCTGTGATGCAACTTGGATTGACCATATCTAGACACATAGCTGGATGAGACATAAGGGTGGAAACTCTTGGGGCTGAGAGGTTTGGTGAGGTAGGGTGAGCAAACGCCAACCCTTTAAAGTAATACTGCGTGGTACCCGTCCCATGGGTCCCAAATCTTCAGGTTCAAGGGCATCTTCCTACATCGAAAACATGCATGAGAATCCTGGAGGATGGTACACCGTGTGATGGGGAAAGGTTTCTAAAACGCACCTCATTTCTCATCTCCTTGTGCCCGGGTTCCCCATTCCAGCCCCTTTACTAGCAATCTCCCTACTTGGAGCATCAGCACCTTTAACCTCCTGTTCCGTACAGGTTGCAATTTGTCCTGAGGATGAACGGGAAGACGGGGAACCAATGAGAGACTAGCTCTTGGTGTGGACACAGGCACAGGTCACTCTATTTTCCCATCAGGAAGAAGAATTAACCACAGGCTCAGCCTGCCCCCCGGAACCAGAACAGGGCGTGAAACCATCATGCGCTTTTGCGGCCAGCTCCCAAAAAAGCGAGTTGTAAAATGGAGCTTCAGGGCACTGCAATTCACAAACCTGCAGAGTTATAAATGATAACTCTCGTCCACAAATATATTGAGGGAAGGCAAAGAAGAGGATTTGAAATCAAGGCAGAATTGCAGGAAACAGATTTCAGGAGGTAGATTCGAATCGCCTTTAAAGCACATGAAAAGCGGCAAAACGTTGACAATGATGCCCTTGGCCAAAAAGGGCGTATGCGTTTTTTCCTGAATATATTCAGAAAAAAACGCATACGCCCTTTTTGGCCAACCAAGCAACCTGGAAAAGCAAATCAGCGCTACAAAGAAGTCTCGCTTCCCATCGGTCAAAAGGGCCATGCTGAAAAACGTGTCAAAACCAGAAATGCATGACAGGCCATGGAGAAATGGGAGCCTTGCTACACTGATGGGCGGGATGTAAATTGCCAACAACCACTCTGGAGAAGTGTACGGTGTGTCCTGAAACATCTAAAAAACACAGCTTAGAGAGCATAGGGCACTTCCACTCATGGGGGTATAAATTGGGAAATTTAAAAATCAGCAAGACACAAGCACCCCAAAGTTTAGGGATGCTCTGTTGACAAGGACCTCCACTTCATTCCAACTTAAATATCCCAGGAAAGAGAAAAATGGATAAAGAAGTTGTGGTCCTTATGTACAATGGAATATCACTCAGCCATGAAATCAATGTCATAAGGCTAGTAGCAGCATGATGAGTGGATTTAGGTACGACGATTCTAAGTGAAATAAGTCACACAGCAAAGGACACTTCTCATAAGGTATCACTTATAGAGGGAATGTAAATTCAGTTACACTTGAACTGAATTACAAAACAGAACAGAGCCACACATGCAGAAAACACACTATGGCTGCTTAACGTGAAAGGTGAGGTGGGGTGATACATAAAACAAGGGTTTCAAATTAGCTCAGATACCGTTCCAGAAACCCAATATGTAATAGACAAGACCTACTCCTTGCTCAGAGAACTGGACTCAACACGCCCTATTCACCGCACAAGAATATATGTGACTAGTAAAAATCTTAAAAGCTATGTATTGATATCTCTCTGTTAGTGTGTCAAGTGGGTGTAAAGCGGCATAAACACAGCAGTGAAAAGCAGCTAAACCCCATTATAAAAATAAATTACTTTGAAACACCCATGAAACAAAGACAGTGAAAGAGAGAGAAATTCTTACACAATGCGATCAGGGGCTGTGATGCAACCTGGATTGACCATATCTAGACCCACAGCTGGATGAGACATAAGGGTGGACACTCTTGGGGCTGAGAGGTTTGGTGAGGTTGGGTGAGCAAATGCAGACCCTTTAAAGTAATACTGCGTGGTACCCATCGCATGGGTCCCAAATCTCCAGGTTCAAGGGCATCTTCCTACATCGAAAACATGCATGAGAAACCCAGAAGATGGTACACCGTGTGATGGGGAAAGGTTTCTAAAACGCACCTTATTTCTCATCTCCTTGTGCCCGGGTTCGCCATTCCAGCCGCTTTACTAGCAAGCTCCCTACTTGGAGCATCAGCACCTTTAACCTCCTGTTCCATACAGGTTGCAATTTGTCCTGAGGATAAACGGGAAGACGTGGAACCAACGAGAGACTAGCTCTTGGTGTTGGGACAGGCACAGGTCACTCTATTTTCCCATCAGAAAGAAGAATTAACCACAGGCTCAGCCTGCCCCCCGGAACCAGAACAGGGCATGAAGCCATTCTGCGATTTTGCGGCCAGCTCCCATAAAAACGAGTTGTAAAATGGAGGTTCAGGGCACTGCAATTCACAAACCTGCAGAGTTATAAATGATAACTCTCGTCCACAAATATATTGAGGGAAGTCAAAGAAGAGGATTTGAAATCAAGGCAGAATTGCAGGAAACAGATTTCAGGAGGTAGAAACGAATCGCCTTTAAAGCACATGAAAAGCGGCAAAACGTTGACAATGATGCCCTTGGCCAAAAAGGGCGTATGCGTTTTTTCCTGAATATATTCAGGAAAAAACGCATACGCCCTTTTTGGCCAACCAAGCAACCTGGAAAGGCAAATCAGCGCTACAAAGAAGTCTCGCTTCCCATCGGTCAAAAGGGCCATGCTGAAAAAAGTGTCAAAACCAGAAATGCAGGACAGGCCATGGAGAAATGGGAGCCTTGCTACACTGATGGGCGGGATGTAAATTGCCAAGAGCCACTCCGGAGAAGTGTCCGGTGAGTCCTGAAACATCTGAAAAACACAGCTTAGAGAGCATAGGGCACTTCCACTCATGGGGGTATAAATTGGGAAAATTAAAAATCAGCAAAACACAAGCACCCCAAAGTTTAGGGCTGCTCTGTTGACCAGGACCTCCACTTCATTCCACCTTAAATATCCCAGGAAAGAGAAAAATGGATAAAGAAGTTGTGGTCCTTATGTACAATGGAATATCACTCAGCCAGGAAATCAATGTCGTAAGGTTAGTAGCAGCATGATGAGTGGATTTAGGTACGACGATTCTAAGTGAAATAAGTCACACAGGAAAGGACACTTCTCATAAGGTATCACTGATAGAGGGAATGTAAAAACCGTTACACTTGAACTGAATTACAAAACAGAACAGAGTCACACATGCAGAAAACACACTATGGCTGCTTAACGGGAAAGGTGAGGTGGGGTGATACATAAAACAAGGGTATCAAATTAGCTCAGATACCGTTCCATAAACCCAATATGTAATAGACAAGACCTACTCCTTGCTCAGAGAACTGGACTCAACACGCCCTATTCACCGCACAAGAATATATCTGACTAATAATAATCGTAAAACCTATGTATTGATATCTCTCTGTTAGTGTGTCAAGTGGGTGTAAAGCGGCATAAACACAGCAGTGAAAAGCAGCTAAACCCCATTATAAAAATAAATTACTTTGAAACACCCATGAAACAAAGACAGTGAAAGAGAGAGAAATTCTTACACAATGCGTTCAGGGGCTGTGATGCAACCTGGATTGACCATATCTAGACGCACAGCTGGATGAGACATAAGGGTGGACACTCTTGGGGCTGAGAGGTTTGGTGAGGTTGGGTGAGCAAACGCAGACCCTTTAAAGGAATACTGCGTGGTACCCATCGCATGGGTCCCAAATCTCCAGGTTCAAGGGCATCTTCCTACATCAAAAACATGCATGAGAAACCCAGAAGATGGTACACCGTGTGATGGGGAAAGGTTTCTAAAACGCACCTCATTTCTCATCTCCTTGTGCCCGGGTTCGCCATTCCAGCCGCTTTACTAGCAAGCTCCCTACTTGGAGCATCAGCACCTTTAACCTCCTGTTCCATACAGGTTGCAATTTGTCCTGAGGATGAACGGGAAGACGGGGAACCAATGAGAGACTAGCTCTTGGTGTGGACACAGGCACAGGTCACTCTATTTTCCCATCAGGAAGAAGAATTAACCACAGGCTCAGCCTGCCCCCCGGAACCAGAACAGGGCGTGAAACCATCATGCGCTTTTGCGGCCAGCTCCCAAAAAAGCGAGTTGTAAAATGGAGCTTCAGGGCACTGCAATTCACAAACCTGCAGAGTTATAAATGATAACTCTCGTCCACAAATATATTGAGGGAAGGCAAAGAAGAGGATTTGAAATCAAGGCAGAATTGCAGGAAACAGATTTCAGGAGGTAGATTCGAATCGCCTTTAAAGCACATGAAAAGCGGCAAAATGTTGACAATGATGCCCTTGGCCAAAAACGGCGTATGCGTTTTTTCCTGAATATATTCAGAAAAAAACGCATACGCCCTTTTTGGCCAACCAAGCAACCTGGAAAAGCAAATCAGCGCTACAAAGAAGTCTCGCTTCCCATCGGTCAAAAGGGCCATGCTGAAAAACGTGTCAAAACCAGAAATGCATGACAGGCCATGGAGAAATGGGAGCCTTGCTACACTGATGGGCGGGATGTAAATTGCCAACAACCACTCTGGAGAAGTGTACGGTGTGTCCTGAAACATCTAAAAAACACAGCTTAGAGAGCATAGGGCACTTCCACTCATGGGGGTATAAATTGGGAAATTTAAAAATCAGCAAGACACAAGCACCCCAAAGTTTAGGGCTGCTCTGTTGACAAGGACCTCCACTTCATTCCAACTTAAATATCCCAGGAAAGAGAAAAATGGATAAAGAAGTTGTGGTCCTTATGTACAATGGAATATCACTCAGCCATGAAATCAATGTCATAAGGCTAGTAGCAGCATGATGAGTGGATTTAGGTACGACGATTCTAAGTGAAATAAGTCACACAGAAAAGGACACTTCTCATAAGGTATCACTTATAGAGGGAATGTAAAAACCGTTACACTTGAACTGAATTACAAAACAGAACAGAGTCACACATGCAGAAAACACACTATGGCTGCTTAACGGGAAAGGTGAGGTGGGGTGATACATAAAACAAGGGTTTCAAATTAGCTCAGATACCGTTCCATAAACCCAATATGTAATAGACAAGACCTACTCCTTGCTCAGAGAACTGGACTCAACACGCCCTATTCACCACACAAGAATATATCTGACTAGTAATAATCTTAAAACCTATGTATTGATATCTCTCTGTTAGTGTGTCAAGTGGGTGTAAAGCGGCATAAACACAGCAGTGAAAAGCAGCTAAACCCCATTATAAAAATAAATTACTTTGAAAAACCCATGAAACAAAGACAGTGAAAGAGAGAGAAATTCTTACACAATGCGATCAGGGGCTGTGATGCAACCTGCATTGACCATATCTAGACCCACAGCTGGATGAGACATAAGGGTGGACACTCTTGGGGCTGAGAGGTTTGGTGAGGTTGGGTGAGCAAACGCAGACCCTTTAAAGTAATACTGCGTGGTACCCATCGCATGGGTCCCAAATGTCCAGGTTCAAGGGCATCTTCCTACATCGAAAACATGCATGAGAAACCCAGAAGATGGTACACCGTGTGATGGGGAAAGGTTTCTAAAACGCACCTCATTTCTCATCTCCTTGTGCCCGGGTTCGCCATTCCAGCTGCCTTACTAGCAATCTCCCTACTTGGAGCATCAGCACCTTTAACCTCCTGTTCCATACAGGTTGCAATTTGTCCTGAGGATGAACGGGAAGACGGGGAACCAATGAGAGACTAGCTCTTGGTTTTGGGACAGGCACAGGTCACTCTATTTTCCCATCAGGAAGAAGAATTAACCACAGGCTCAGCCTGCCCCCCGGAACCAGAACAGGGCCTGAAGCCATCCTGCGCTTTTGCGGCCAACTCCCAAAAACGCGAGTTTTAAAATGGAGGTTCAGGGCACTGCAATTCACAAACCTGCAGAGTTATAAATGATAACTCTCGTCCACAGATATATTGATGGAAGGCAAAGAAGAGGATTTGAAATCAAGGCAGAATTGCAGGAAACAGATTTCAGGAGGTAGATTCGAATCGCCTTTAAAGCACATGAAATGCGGCAAAACGTTGAAAAAGATGCCCTTGGCCAAAAAGGGCGTATGCGTTTTTTCCTGAATATATTCAGGAAAAAACGCATACGCCCTTTTTGGCCAACCAAGCAACCTGGAAAGGCAAATCAGGGCTACAAAGAAGACTCGCTACCCATCGGTCAAAAGGGCCATGCTGAAAAACGTGTCAAAACCAGAAATGCAGGACAGGCCATGGAGAAATGGAAGCCTTGCTACTCTGATGGGCGGGATGTAAATTAGCAACAGCCACTCTGGAGAAGTGTACGGTGAGTCCTGAAACATCTAAAAAACACAGCTTAGAGAGCATAGGGCACTTCCACTCATGGGGGTATTAATTTGGAAAATTATAAATCAGCAAGACACAAGCACCCCAAAGTTTAGGGATGCTCTGTTGACAAGGACCTCCACTTCATTCCACCTTAAATATCCCAGGAAAGAGAAAAATGGATAAAGAAGTTGTGGTCCTTATGTACAATGGAATATCACTCAGCCATGAAATCAATGTCATAAGGCTAGTAGCAGCATGATGAGTGGATTTAGGTAAGACGATTCTAAGTGAAATAAGTCACACAGAAAAGGACACTTCTCATAAGGTATCACTGATAGAGGGAATGTAAAAACCGTTACACTTGAACTGAATTACAAAACAGAACAGAGTCACACATGCAGAAAACACACTATGGCTGCTTAACGGGAAAGGTGAGGTGGGGTGATACATAAAACAAGGGTTTCAAATTTGCTCAGATACCGTTCCAGAAACCCAATATGTAATAGACAAGACCTACTCCTTGCTCAGAGAACTGGACTCAACACGCCCTATTCACCGCACAAGAATATATCTGACTAGTAATAATCTTAAAACCTATGTATTGATATCTCTCTGTTAGTGTGTCAAGTGGGTGTAAAGCGGCATAAACACAGCCGTGAAAAGCAGCTAAACCCCATTATAAAAATAAATTACTTTGAAACACCCATGAAACAAAGACAGTGAAAGAAAGAGAAATTCTTACACAATGCTTTCAGGGGCTGTGATGCAACTTGGATTGACCATATCTAGACACATAGCTGGATGAGACATAAGGGTGGAAACTCTTGGGGCTGAGAGGTTTGGTGAGGTAGGGTGAGCAAACGCCAACCCTTTAAAGTAATACTGCGTGGTACCCGTCCCATGGGTCCCAAATCTTCAGGTTCAAGGGCATCTTCCTACATCGAAAACATGCATGAGAATCCTGGAGGATGGTACACCGTGTGATGGGGAAAGGTTTCTAAAACGCACCTCATTTCTCATCTCCTTGTGCCCGGGTTCCCCATTCCAGCCCCTTTACTAGCAATCTCCCTACTTGGAGCATCAGCACCTTTAACCTCCTGTTCCGTACAGGTTGCAATTTGTCCTGAGGATGAACGGGAAGACGGGGAACCAATGAGAGACTAGCTCTTGGTGTGGACACAGGCACAGGTCACTCTATTTTCCCATCAGGAAGAAGAATTAACCACAGGCTCAGCCTGCCCCCCGGAACCAGAACAGGGCGTGAAACCATCATGCGCTTTTGCGGCCAGCTCCCAAAAAAGCGAGTTGTAAAATGGAGCTTCAGGGCACTGCAATTCACAAACCTGCAGAGTTATAAATGATAACTCTCGTCCACAAATATATTGAGGGAAGGCAAAGAAGAGGATTTGAAATCAAGGCAGAATTGCAGGAAACAGATTTCAGGAGGTAGATTCGAATCGCCTTTAAAGCACATGAAAAGCGGCAAAACGTTGACAATGATGCCCTTGGCCAAAAAGGGCGTATGCGTTTTTTCCTGAATATATTCAGAAAAAAACGCATACGCCCTTTTTGGCCAACCAAGCAACCTGGAAAAGCAAATCAGCGCTACAAAGAAGTCTCGCTTCCCATCGGTCAAAAGGGCCATGCTGAAAAACGTGTCAAAACCAGAAATGCATGACAGGCCATGGAGAAATGGGAGCCTTGCTACACTGATGGGCGGGATGTAAATTGCCAACAACCACTCTGGAGAAGTGTACGGTGTGTCCTGAAACATCTAAAAAACACAGCTTAGAGAGCATAGGGCACTTCCACTCATGGGGGTATAAATTGGGAAATTTAAAAATCAGCAAGACACAAGCACCCCAAAGTTTAGGGCTGCTCTGTTGACAAGGACCTCCACTTCATTCCAACTTAAATATCCCAGGAAAGAGAAAAATGGATAAAGAAGTTGTGGTCCTTATGTACAATGGAATATCACTCAGCCATGAAATCAATGTCATAAGGCTAGTAGCAGCATGATGAGTGGATTTAGGTACGACGATTCTAAGTGAAATAAGTCACACAGAAAAGGACACTTCTCATAAGGTATCACTGATAGAGGGAATGTAAAAACCGTTACACTTGAACTGAATTACAAAACAGAACAGAGTCACACATGCAGAAAACACACTATGGCTGCTTAACGGGAAAGGTGAGGTGGGGTGATACATAAAACAAGGGTTTCAAATTTGCTCAGATACCGTTCCAGAAACCCAATATGTAATAGACAAGACCTACTCCTTGCTCAGAGAACTGGACTCAACACGCCCTATTCACCGCACAAGAATATATCTGACTAGTAATAATCTTAAAACCTATGTATTGATATCTCTCTGTTAGTGTGTCAAGTGGGTGTAAAGCGGCATAAACACAGCCGTGAAAAGCAGCTAAACCCCATTATAAAAATAAATTACTTTGAAACATCCATGAAACAAAGACAGTGAAAGAGAGAGAAATTCTTACACAATGCTTTCAGGGGCTGTGATGCAACTTGGATTGACCATATCTAGACACATAGCTGGATGAGACATAAGGGTGGAAACTCTTGGGGCTGAGAGGTTTGGTGAGGTAGGGTGAGCAAACGCCAACCCTTTAAAGTAATACTGCGTGGTACCCGTCCCATGGGTCCCAAATCTTCAGGTTCAAGGGCATCTTCCTACATCGAAAACATGCATGAGAATCCTGGAGGATGGTACACCGTGTGATGGGGAAAGGTTTCTAAAACGCACCTCATTTCTCATCTCCTTGTGCCCGGGTTCGCCATTCCAGCCGCTTTACTAGCAAGCTCCCTACTTGGAGCATCAGCACCTTTAACCTCCTGTTCCATACAGGTTGCAATTTGTCCTGAGGATGAACGGGAAGACGGGGAACCAATGAGAGACTAGCTCTTGGTGTGGACACAGGCACAGGTCACTCTATTTTCCCATCAGGAAGAAGAATTAACCACAGGCTCAGCCTGCCCCCCGGAACCAGAACAGGGCGTGAAACCATCATGCGCTTTTGCGGCCAGCTCCCAAAAAAGCGAGTT
Organism: Balaenoptera borealis; assembly: GCF_965194805.1. NCBI lineage: Eukaryota > Metazoa > Chordata > Mammalia > Artiodactyla > Balaenopteridae > Balaenoptera > Balaenoptera borealis. Next base: position 51,579 of record NW_028123883.1, read on the forward strand.
GTAAAATGGAGCTTCAGGGCACTGCAATTCACAAACCTGCAGAGTTATAAATGATAACTCTCGTCCACAAATATATTGAGGGAAGGCAAAGAAGAGGATTTGAAATCAAGGCAGAATTGCAGGAAACAGATTTCAGGAGGTAGATTCGAATCGCCTTTAAAGCACATGAAAAGCGGCAAAATGTTGACAATGATGCCCTTGGCCAAAAAGGGCGTATGCGTTTTTTCCTGAATATATTCAGAAAAAAACGCATACGCCCTTTTTGGCCAACCAAGCAACCTGGAAAAGCAAATCAGCGCTACAAAGAAGTCTCGCTTCCCATCGGTCAAAAGGGCCATGCTGAAAAACGTGTCAAAACCAGAAATGCATGACAGGCCATGGAGAAATGGGAGCCTTGCTACACTGATGGGCGGGATGTAAATTGCCAACAACCACTCTGGAGAAGTGTACGGTGTGTCCTGAAACATCTAAAAAACACAGCTTAGAGAGCATAGGGCACTTCCACTCATGGGGGTATAAATTGGGAAATTTAAAAATCAGCAAGACACAAGCACCCCAAAGTTTAGGGCTGCTCTGTTGACAAGGACCTCCACTTCATTCCAACTTAAATATCCCAGGAAAGAGAAAAATGGATAAAGAAGTTGTGGTCCTTATGTACAATGGAATATCACTCAGCCATGAAATCAATGTCATAAGGCTAGTAGCAGCATGATGAGTGGATTTAGGTACGACGATTCTAAGTGAAATAAGTCACACAGAAAAGGACACTTCTCATAAGGTATCACTTATAGAGGGAATGTAAAAACCGTTACACTTGAACTGAATTACAAAACAGAACAGAGTCACACATGCAGAAAACACACTATGGCTGCTTAACGGGAAAGGTGAGGTGGGGTGATACATAAAACAAGGGTTTCAAATTAGCTCAGATACCGTTCCATAAACCCAATATGTAATAGACAAGACCTACTCCTTGCTCAGAGAACTGGACTCAACACGCCCTATTCACCACACAAGAATATATCTGACTAGTAATAATCTTAAAACCTATGTATTGATATCTCTCTGTTAGTGTGTCAAGTGGGTGTAAAGCGGCATAAACACAGCAGTGAAAAGCAGCTAAACCCCATTATAAAAATAAATTACTTTGAAAAACCCATGAAACAAAGACAGTGAAAGAGAGAGAAATTCTTACACAATGCGATCAGGGGCTGTGATGCAACCTGGATTGACCATATCTAGACCCACAGCTGGATGAGACATAAGGGTGGACACTCTTGGGGCTGAGAGGTTTGGTGAGGTTGGGTGAGCAAACGCAGACCCTTTAAAGTAATACTGCGTGGTACCCATCGCATGGGTCCCAAATGTCCAGGTTCAAGGGCATCTTCCTACATCGAAAACATGCATGAGAAACCCAGAAGATGGTACACCGTGTGATGGGGAAAGGTTTCTAAAACGCACCTCATTTCTCATCTCCTTGTGCCCGGGTTCGCCATTCCAGCTGCCTTACTAGCAATCTCCCTACTTGGAGCATCAGCACCTTTAACCTCCTGTTCCATACAGGTTGCAATTTGTCCTGAGGATGAACGGGAAGACGGGGAACCAATGAGAGACTAGCTCTTGGTGTTGGGACAGGCACAGGTCACTCTATTTTCCCATCAGGAAGAAGAATTAACCACAGGCTCAGCCTGCCCCCCGGAACCAGAACAGGGCCTGAAGCCATCCTGCGCTTTTGCGGCCAGCTCCCAAAAACGCGAGTTTTAAAATGGAGGTTCAGGGCACTGCAATTCACAAACCTGCAGAGTTATAAATGATAACTCTCGTCCACAGATATATTGAGGGAAGGCAAAGAAGAGGATTTGAAATCAAGGCAGAATTGCAAGAAACAGATTTCAGAAGGTAGATTCGAATCGCCTTTAAAGCACATGAAATGCGGCAAAACGTTGAAAAAGATGCCCTTGGCCAAAAAGGGCGTATGCGTTTTTTCCTGAATATATTCAGGAAAAAACGCATACGCCCTTTTTGGCCAACCAAGCAACCTGGAAAGGCAAATCAGGGCTACAAAGAAGACTCGCTACCCATCGGTCAAAAGGGCCATGCTGAAAAACGTGTCAAAACCAGAAATGCAGGACAGGCCATGGAGAAATGGGAGCCTTGCTACTCTGATGGGCGGGATGTAAATTAGCAACAGCCACTCTGGAGAAGTGTACGGTGAGTCCTGAAACATCTAAAAAACACAGCTTAGAGAGCATAGGGCACTTCCACTCATGGGGGTATAAATTTGGAAAATTATAAATCAGCAAGACACAAGCACCCCAAAGTTTAGGGATGCTCTGTTGACAAGGACCTCCACTTCATTCCACCTTAAATATCCCAGGAAAGAGAAAAATGGATAAAGAAGTTGTGGTCCTTATGTACAATGGAATATCACTCAGCCATGAAATCAATGTCATAAGGCTAGTAGCAGCATGATGAGTGGATTTAGGTACGACGATTCTAAGTGAAATAAGTCACACAGAAAAGGACACTTCTCATAAGGTATCACTTATAGAGGGAATGTAAAAACCGTTACACTTGAACTGAATTACAAAACAGAACAGAGTCACACATGCAGAAAACACACTATGGCTGCTTAACGGGAAAGGTGAGGTGGGGTGATACATAAAACAAGGGTTTCAAATTTGCTCAGATACCGTTCCAGAAACCCAATATGTAATAGACAAGACCTACTCCTTGCTCAGAGAACTGGACTCAACACGCCCTATTCACCGCACAAGAATATATCTGACTAGTAATAATCTTAAAACCTATGTATTGATATCTCTCTGTTAGTGTGTCAAGTGGGTGTAAAGCAGCATAAACACAGCCGTGAAAAGCAGCTAAACCCCATTATAAAAATAAATTACTTTGAAACACCCATGAAACAAAGACAGTGAAAGAGAGAGAAATTCTTACACAATGCTTTCAGGGGCTGTGATGCAACTTGGATTGACCATATCTAGACACATAGCTGGATGAGACATAAGGGTGGAAACTCTTGGGGCTGAGAGGTTTGGTGAGGTAGGGTGAGCAAACGCCAACCCTTTAAAGTAATACTGCGTGGTACCCGTCCCATGGGTCCCAAATCTTCAGGTTCAAGGGCATCTTCCTACATCGAAAACATGCATGAGAATCCTGGAGGATGGTACACCGTGTGATGGGGAAAGGTTTCTAAAACGCACCTCATTTCTCATCTCCTTGTGCCCGGGTTCCCCATTCCAGCCCCTTTACTAGCAATCTCCCTACTTGGAGCATCAGCACCTTTAACCTCCTTTTCCGTACAGGTTGCAATTTGTCCTGAGGATGAACGGGAAGACGGGGAACCAATGAGAGACTAGCTCTTGGTGTGGACACAGGCACAGGTCACTCTATTTTCCCATCAGGAAGAAGAATTAACCACAGGCTCAGCCTGCCCCCCGGAACCAGAACAGGGCGTGAAACCATCATGCGCTTTTGCGGCCAGCTCCCAAAAAAGCGAGTTGTAAAATGGAGCTTCAGGGCACTGCAATTCACAAACCTGCAGAGTTATAAATGATAACTCTCGTCCACAAATATATTGAGGGAAGGCAAAGAAGAGGATTTGAAATCAAGGCAGAATTGCAGGAAACAGATTTCAGGAGGTAGATTCGAATCGCCTTTAAAGCACATGAAAAGCGGCAAAACGTTGACAATGATGCCCTTGGCCAAAAAGGGCGTATGCGTTTTTTCCTGAATATATTCAGAAAAAAACGCATACGCCCTTTTTGGCCAACCAAGCAACCTGGAAAAGCAAATCAGCGCTACAAAGAAGTCTCGCTTCCCATCGGTCAAAAGGGCCATGCTGAAAAACGTGTCAAAACCAGAAATGCATGACAGGCCATGGAGAAATGGGAGCCTTGCTACACTGATGGGCGGGATGTAAATTGCCAACAACCACTCTGGAGAAGTGTACGGTGTGTCCTGAAACATCTAAAAAACACAGCTTAGAGAGCATAGGGCACTTCCACTCATGGGGGTATAAATTGGGAAATTTAAAAATCAGCAAGACACAAGCACCCCAAAGTTTAGGGCTGCTCTGTTGACAAGGACCTCCACTTCATTCCAACTTAAATATCCCAGGAAAGAGAAAAATGGATAAAGAAGTTGTGGTCCTTATGTACAATGGAATATCACTCAGCCATGAAATCAATGTCATAAGGCTAGTAGCAGCATGATGAGTGGATTTAGGTACGACGATTCTAAGTGAAATAAGTCACACAGCAAAGGACACTTCTCATAAGGTATCACTTATCGAGGGAATGTAAATTCCGTTACACTTGAACTGAATTACAAAACAGAACAGAGTCACACATGCAGAAAACACACTATGGCTGCTTAACGGGAAAGGTGAGGTGGGGTGATACATAAAACAAGGGTTTCAAATTAGCTCAGATACCGTTCCAGAAACCCAATATGTAATAGACAAGACCTACTCCTTGCTCAGAGAACTGGACTCAACACGCCCTATTCACCGCACAAGAATATATGTGACTAGTAAAAATCTTAAAAGCTATGTATTGATATCTCTCTGTTAGTGTGTCAAGTGGGAGTAAAGCGGCATAAACACAGCAGTGAAAAGCAGCTAAACCCCATTATAAAAATAAATTACTTTGAAACACCCATGAAACAAAGACAGTGAAAGAGAGAGAAATTCTTACACAATGCGATCAGGGGCTGTGATGCAACCTGGATTGACCATATCTAGACCCACAGCTGGATGAGACATAAGGGTGGACACTCTTGGGGCTGAGAGGTTTGGTGAGGTTGGGTGAGCAAACGCAGACCCTTTAAAGTAATACTGCGTGGTACCCATCGCATGGGTCCCAAATCTCCAGGTTCAAGGGCATCTTCCTACATCGAAAACATGCATGAGTAACCCAGAAGATGGTACACCGTGTGATGGGGAAAGGTTTCTAAAACGCACCTTATTTCTCATCTCCTTGTGCCCAGGTTCGCCATTCCAGCCGCTTTACTAGCAAGCTCCCTACTTGGAGCATCAGCACCTTTAACCTCCTGTTCCATACAGGTTGCAATTTGTCCTGAGGATAAACGGGAAGACGTGGAACCAACGAGAGACTAGCTCTTGGTGTTGGGACAGGCACAGGTCACTCTATTTTCCCATCAGAAAGAAGAATTAACCACAGGCTCAGCCTGCCCCCCGGAACCAGAACAGGGCATGAAGCCATTCTGCGATTTTGCGGCCAGCTCCCATAAAAACGAGTTGTAAAATGGAGGTTCAGGGCACTGCAATTCACAAACCTGCAGAGTTATAAATGATAACTCTCGTCCACAAATATATTGAGGGAAGGCAAAGAAGAGGATTTGAAATCAAGGCAGAATTGCAGGAAACAGATTTCAGGAGGTAGAAACGAATCGCATTTAAAGCACATGAAAAGCGGCAAAACGTTGACAATGATGCCCTTGGCCAAAAAGGGCGTATGCGTTTTTTCCTGAATATATTCAGGAAAAAACGCATACGCCCTTTTTGGCCAACCAAGCAACCTGGAAAGGCAAATCAGCACTACAAAGAAGTCTCGCTTCAGATCGGTCAAAAGGGCCATGCTGAAAAATGTGTCAAAACCAGAAATGCAGGACAGGCCATGGAGAAATGGGAGCCTTGCTACACTGATGGGCGGGATGTAAATTGCCAAGAGCCACTCCGGAGTAGTGTCCGGTGAGTCCTGAAACATCTGAAAAACACAGCTTAGAGAGCATAGGGCACTTCCACTCATGGGGGTATAAATTGGGAAAATTAAAAATCAGCAAAACACAAGCACCCCAAAGTTTAGGGCTGCTCTGTTAACCAGGACCTCCACTTCATTCCACCTTAAATATCCCAGGAAAGAGAAAAATGGATAAAGAAGTTGTGGTCCTTATGTACAATGGAATATCACTCAGCCAGGAAATCAATGACGTAAGGTTAGTAGCAGCATGATGAGTGGATTTAGGTACGACGATTCTAAGTGAAATAAGTCACACAGAAAAGGACACTTCTCATAAGGTATCACTGATAGAGGGAATGTAAAAACCGTTACACTTGAACTGAATTACAAAACAGAACAGAGTCACACATGCAGAAAACACACTATGGCTGCTTAACGGGAAAGGTGAGGTGGGGTGATACATAAAACAAGGGTATCAAATTAGCTCAGATACCGTTCCATAAACCCAATATGTAATAGACAAGACCTACTCCTTGCTCAGAGAACTGGACTCAACACGCCCTATTCACCGCACAAGAATATATCTGACTAATAATAATCGTAAAACCTATGTATTGATATCTCTCTGTTAGTGTGTCAAGTGGGTGTAAAGCGGCATAAACACAGCAGTGAAAAGCAGCTAAACCCCATTATAAAAATAAATTACTTTGAAACACCCATGAAACAAAGACAGTGAAAGAGAGAGAAATTCTTACACAATGCGTTCAGGGGCTGTGATGCAACCTGGATTGACCATATCTAGACGCACAGCTGGATGAGACATAAGGGTGGACACTCTTGGGGCTGAGAGGTTTGGTGAGGTTGGGTGAGCAAACGCAGACCCTTTAAAGGAATACTGCGTGGTACCCATCGCATGGGTCCCAAATCTCCAGGTTCAAGGGCATCTTCCTACATCAAAAACATGCATGAGAAACCCAGAAGATGGTACACCGTGTGATGGGGAAAGGTTTCTAAAACGCACCTCATTTCTCATCTCCTTGTGCCCGGGTTCGCCATTCCAGCCGCTTTACTAGCAAGCTCCCTACTTGGAGCATCAGCACCTTTAACCTCCTGTTCCATACAGGTTGCAATTTGTCCTGAGGATGAACGGGAAGACGGGGAACCAATGAGAGACTAGCTCTTGGTGTGGACACAGGCACAGGTCACTCTATTTTCCCATCAGGAAGAAGAATTAACCACAGGCTCAGCCTGCCCCCCGGAACCAGAACAGGGCGTGAAACCATCATGCGCTTTTGCGGCCAGCTCCCAAAAAAGCGAGTTGTAAAATGGAGCTTCAGGGCACTGCAATTCACAAACCTGCAGAGTTATAAATGATAACTCTCGTCCACAAATATATTGAGGGAAGGCAAAGAAGAGGATTTGAAATCAAGGCAGAATTGCAGGAAACAGATTTCAGGAGGTAGATTCGAATCGCCTTTAAAGCACATGAAAAGCGGCAAAATGTTGACAATGATGCCCTTGGCCAAAAAGGGCGTATGCGTTTTTTCCTGAATATATTCAGAAAAAAACGCATACGCCCTTTTTGGCCAACCAAGCAACCTGGAAAAGCAAATCAGCGCTACAAAGAAGTCTCGCTTCCCATCGGTCAAAAGGGCCATGCTGAAAAACGTGTCAAAACCAGAAATGCATGACAGGCCATGGAGAAATGGGAGCCTTGCTACACTGATGGGCGGGATGTAAATTGCCAACAACCACTCTGGAGAAGTGTACGGTGTGTCCTGAAACATCTAAAAAACACAGCTTAGAGAGCATAGGGCACTTCCACTCATGGGGGTATAAATTGGGAAATTTAAAAATCAGCAAGACACAAGCACCCCAAAGTTTAGGGCTGCTCTGTTGACAAGGACCTCCACTTCATTCCAACTTAAATATCCCAGGAAAGAGAAAAATGGATAAAGAAGTTGTGGTCCTTATGTACAATGGAATATCACTCAGCCATGAAATCAATGTCATAAGGCTAGTAGCAGCATGATGAGTGGATTTAGGTACGACGATTCTAAGTGAAATAAGTCACACAGAAAAGGACACTTCTCATAAGGTATCACTTATAGAGGGAATGTAAAAACCGTTACACTTGAACTGAATTACAAAACAGAACAGAGTCACACATGCAGAAAACACACTATGGCTGCTTAACGGGAAAGGTGAGGTGGGGTGATACATAAAACAAGGGTTTCAAATTAGCTCAGATACCGTTCCATAAACCCAATATGTAATAGACAAGACCTACTCCTTGCTCAGAGAACTGGACTCAACACGCCCTATTCACCACACAAGAATATATCTGACTAATAATAATCGTAAAACCTATGTATTGATATCTCTCTGTTAGTGTGTCAAGTGGGTGTAAAGCGGCATAAACACAGCAGTGAAAAGCAGCTAAACCCCATTATAAAAATAAATTACTTTGAAACACCCATGAAACAAAGACAGTGAAAGAGAGAGAAATTCTTACACAATGCGTTCAGGGGCTGTGATGCAACCTGGATTGACCATATCTAGACTCACAGCTGGATCAGACATAAGGGTGGACACTCTTGGGGCTGAGAGGTTTGGTGAGGTTGGGTGAGCAAACGCAGACCCTTTAAAGTAATACTGCGTGGTACCCATCGCATGGGTCCCAAATGTCCAGGTTCAAGGGCATCTTCCTACATCGAAAACATGCATGAGAAACCCAGAAGATGGTACACCGTGTGATGGGGAAAGGTTTCTAAAACGCACCTCATTTCTCATCTCCTTGTGCCCGGGTTCGCCATTCCAGCTGCCTTACTAGCAATCTCCCTACTTGGAGCATCAGCACCTTTAACCTCCTGTTCCATACAGGTTGCAATTTGTCCTGAGGATGAACGGGAAGACGGGGAACCAATGAGAGACTAGCTCTTGGTGTTGGGACAGGCACAGGTCACTCTATTTTCCCATCAGGAAGAAGAATTAACCACAGGCTCAGCCTGCCCCCCGGAACCAGAACAGGGCCTGAAGCCATCCTGCGCTTTTGCGGCCAGCTCCCAAAAACGCGAGTTTTAAAATGGAGGTTCAGGGCACTGCAATTCACAAACCTGCAGAGTTATAAATGATAACTCTCGTCCACAGATATATTGAGGGAAGGCAAAGAAGAGGATTTGAAATCAAGGCAGAATTGCAAGAAACAGATTTCAGAAGGTAGATTCGAATCGCCTTTAAAGCACATGAAATGCGGCAAAACGTTGAAAAAGATGCCCTTGGCCAAAAAGGGCGTATGCGTTTTTTCCTGAATATATTCAGGAAAAAACGCATACGCCCTTTTTGGCCAACCAAGCAACCTGGAAAGGCAAATCAGGGCTACAAAGAAGACTCGCTACCCATCGGTCAAAAGGGCCATGCTGAAAAACGTGTCAAAACCAGAAATGCAGGACAGGCCATGGAGAAATGGGAGCCTTGCTACTCTGATGGGCGGGATGTAAATTAGCAACAGCCACTCTGGAGAAGTGTACGGTGAGTCCTGAAACATCTAAAAAACACAGCTTAGAGAGCATAGGGCACTTCCACTCATGGGGGTATAAATTTGGAAAATTATAAATCAGCAAGACACAAGCACCCCAAAGTTTAGGGATGCTCTGTTGACAAGGACCTCCACTTCATTCCACCTTAAATATCCCAGGAAAGAGAAAAATGGATAAAGAAGTTGTGGTCCTTATGTACAATGGAATATCACTCAGCCATGAAATCAATGTCATAAGGCTAGTAGCAGCATGATGAGTGGATTTAGGTACGACGATTCTAAGTGAAATAAGTCACACAGAAAAGGACACTTCTCATAAGGTATCACTTATAGAGGGAATGTAAAAACCGTTACACTTGAACTGAATTACAAAACAGAACAGAGTCACACATGCAGAAAACACACTATGGCTGCTTAACGGGAAAGGTGAGGTGGGGTGATACATAAAACAAGGGTTTCAAATTTGCTCAGATACCGTTCCAGAAACCCAATATGTAATAGACAAGACCTACTCCTTGCTCAGAGAACTGGACTCAACACGCCCTATTCACCGCACAAGAATATATCTGACTAGTAATAATCTTAAAACCTATGTATTGATATCTCTCTGTTAGTGTGTCAAGTGGGTGTAAAGCAGCATAAACACAGCCGTGAAAAGCAGCTAAACCCCATTATAAAAATAAATTACTTTGAAACACCCATGAAACAAAGACAGTGAAAGAGAGAGAAATTCTTACACAATGCTTTCAGGGGCTGTGATGCAACTTGGATTGACCATATCTAGACACATAGCTGGATGAGACATAAGGGTGGAAACTCTTGGGGCTGAGAGGTTTGGTGAGGTAGGGTGAGCAAACGCCAACCCTTTAAAGTAATACTGCGTGGTACCCGTCCCATGGGTCCCAAATCTTCAGGTTCAAGGGCATCTTCCTACATCGAAAACATGCATGAGAATCCTGGAGGATGGTACACCGTGTGATGGGGAAAGGTTTCTAAAACGCACCTCATTTCTCATCTCCTTGTGCCCGGGTTCCCCATTCCAGCCCCTTTACTAGCAATCTCCCTACTTGGAGCATCAGCACCTTTAACCTCCTTTTCCGTACAGGTTGCAATTTGTCCTGAGGATGAACGGGAAGACGGGGAACCAATGAGAGACTAGCTCTTGGTGTGGACACAGGCACAGGTCACTCTATTTTCCCATCAGGAAGAAGAATTAACCACAGGCTCAGCCTGCCCCCCGGAACCAGAACAGGGCGTGAAACCATCATGCGCTTTTGCGGCCAGCTCCCAAAAAAGCGAGTTGTAAAATGGAGCTTCAGGGCACTGCAATTCACAAACCTGCAGAGTTATAAATGATAACTCTCGTCCACAAATATATTGAGGGAAGGCAAAGAAGAGGATTTGAAATCAAGGCAGAATTGCAGGAAACAGATTTCAGGAGGTAGATTCGAATCGCCTTTAAAGCACATGAAAAGCGGCAAAACGTTGACAATGATGCCCTTGGCCAAAAAGGGCGTATGCGTTTTTTCCTGAATATATTCAGAAAAAAACGCATACGCCCTTTTTGGCCAACCAAGCAACCTGGAAAAGCAAATCAGCGCTACAAAGAAGTCTCGCTTCCCATCGGTCAAAAGGGCCATGCTGAAAAACGTGTCAAAACCAGAAATGCATGACAGGCCATGGAGAAATGGGAGCCTTGCTACACTGATGGGCGGGATGTAAATTGCCAACAACCACTCTGGAGAAGTGTACGGTGTGTCCTGAAACATCTAAAAAACACAGCTTAGAGAGCATAGGGCACTTCCACTCATGGGGGTATAAATTGGGAAATTTAAAAATCAGCAAGACACAAGCACCCCAAAGTTTAGGGCTGCTCTGTTGACAAGGACCTCCACTTCATTCCAACTTAAATATCCCAGGAAAGAGAAAAATGGATAAAGAAGTTGTGGTCCTTATGTACAATGGAATATCACTCAGCCATGAAATCAATGTCATAAGGCTAGTAGCAGCATGATGAGTGGATTTAGGTACGACGATTCTAAGTGAAATAAGTCACACAGCAAAGGACACTTCTCATAAGGTATCACTTATCGAGGGAATGTAAATTCCGTTACACTTGAACTGAATTACAAAACAGAACAGAGTCACACATGCAGAAAACACACTATGGCTGCTTAACGGGAAAGGTGAGGTGGGGTGATACATAAAACAAGGGTTTCAAATTAGCTCAGATACCGTTCCAGAAACCCAATATGTAATAGACAAGACCTACTCCTTGCTCAGAGAACTGGACTCAACACGCCCTATTCACCGCACAAGAATATATGTGACTAGTAAAAATCTTAAAAGCTATGTATTGATATCTCTCTGTTAGTGTGTCAAGTGGGAGTAAAGCGGCATAAACACAGCAGTGAAAAGCAGCTAAACCCCATTATAAAAATAAATTACTTTGAAACACCCATGAAACAAAGACAGTGAAAGAGAGAGAAATTCTTACACAATGCGATCAGGGGCTGTGATGCAACCTGGATTGACCATATCTAGACCCACAGCTGGATGAGACATAAGGGTGGACACTCTTGGGGCTGAGAGGTTTGGTGAGGTTGGGTGAGCAAACGCAGACCCTTTAAAGTAATACTGCGTGGTACCCATCGCATGGGTCCCAAATCTCCAGGTTCAAGGGCATCTTCCTACATCGAAAACATGCATGAGTAACCCAGAAGATGGTACACCGTGTGATGGGGAAAGGTTTCTAAAACGCACCTTATTTCTCATCTCCTTGTGCCCAGGTTCGCCATTCCAGCCGCTTTACTAGCAAGCTCCCTACTTGGAGCATCAGCACCTTTAACCTCCTGTTCCATACAGGTTGCAATTTGTCCTGAGGATAAACGGGAAGACGTGGAACCAACGAGAGACTAGCTCTTGGTGTTGGGACAGGCACAGGTCACTCTATTTTCCCATCAGAAAGAAGAATTAACCACAGGCTCAGCCTGCCCCCCGGAACCAGAACAGGGCATGAAGCCATTCTGCGATTTTGCGGCCAGCTCCCATAAAAACGAGTTGTAAAATGGAGGTTCAGGGCACTGCAATTCACAAACCTGCAGAGTTATAAATGATAACTCTCGTCCACAAATATATTGAGGGAAGGCAAAGAAGAGGATTTGAAATCAAGGCAGAATTGCAGGAAACAGATTTCAGGAGGTAGAAACGAATCGCATTTAAAGCACATGAAAAGCGGCAAAACGTTGACAATGATGCCCTTGGCCAAAAAGGGCGTATGCGTTTTTTCCTGAATATATTCAGGAAAAAACGCATACGCCCTTTTTGGCCAACCAAGCAACCTGGAAAGGCAAATCAGCACTACAAAGAAGTCTCGCTTCAGATCGGTCAAAAGGGCCATGCTGAAAAATGTGTCAAAACCAGAACTGCAGGACAGGCCATGGAGAAATGGGAGCCTTGCTACACTGATGGGCGGGATGTAAATTGCCAAGAGCCACTCCGGAGAAGTGTCCGGTGAGTCCTGAAACATCTGAAAAACACAGCTTAGAGAGCATAGGGCACTTCCACTCATGGGGGTATAAATTGGGAAAATTAAAAATCAGCAAAACACAAGCACCCCAAAGTTTAGGGCTGCTCTGTTGACCAGGACCTCCACTTCATTCCACCTTAAATATCCCAGGAAAGAGAAAAATGGATAAAGAAGTTGTGGTCCTTATGTACAATGGAATATCACTCAGCCAGGAAATCAATGACGTAAGGTTAGTAGCAGCATGATGAGTGGATTTAGGTACGACGATTCTAAGTGAAATAAGTCACACAGAAAAGGACACTTCTCATAAGGTATCACTGATAGAGGGAATGTAAAAACCGTTACACTTGAACTGAATTACAAAACAGAACAGAGTCACACATGCAGAAAACACACTATGGCTGCTTAACGGGAAAGGTGAGGTGGGGTGATACATAAAACAAGGGTATCAAATTAGCTCAGATACCGTTCCATAAACCCAATATGTAATAGACAAGACCTACTCCTTGCTCAGAGAACTGGACTCAACACGCCCTATTCACCGCACAAGAATATATCTGACTAATAATAATCGTAAAACCTATGTATTGATATCTCTCTGTTAGTGTGTCAAGTGGGTGTAAAGCGGCATAAACACAGCAGTGAAAAGCAGCTAAACCCCATTATAAAAATAAATTACTTTGAAACACCCATGAAACAAAGACAGTGAAAGAGAGAGAAATTCTTACACAATGCGTTCAGGGGCTGTGATGCAACCTGGATTGACCATATCTAGACGCACAGCTGGATGAGACATAAGGGTGGACACTCTTGGGGCTGAGAGGTTTGGTGAGGTTGGGTGAGCAAACGCAGACCCTTTAAAGGAATACTGCGTGGTACCCATCGCATGGGTCCCAAATCTCCAGGTTCAAGGGCATCTTCCTACATCAAAAACATGCATGAGAAACCCAGAAGATGGTACACCGTGTGATGGGGAAAGGTTTCTAAAACGCACCTCATTTCTCATCTCCTTGTGCCCGGGTTCGCCATTCCAGCCGCTTTACTAGCAAGCTCCCTACTTGGAGCATCAGCACCTTTAACCTCCTGTTCCATACAGGTTGCAATTTGTCCTGAGGATGAACGGGAAGACGGGGAACCAATGAGAGACTAGCTCTTGGTGTGGACACAGGCACAGGTCACTCTATTTTCCCATCAGGAAGAAGAATTAACCACAGGCTCAGCCTGCCCCCCGGAACCAGAACAGGGCGTGAAACCATCATGCGCTTTTGCGGCCAGCTCCCAAAAAAGCGAGTTGTAAAATGGAGCTTCAGGGCACTGCAATTCACAAACCTGCAGAGTTATAAATGATAACTCTCGTCCACAAATATATTGAGGGAAGGCAAAGAAGAGGATTTGAAATCAAGGCAGAATTGCAGGAAACAGATTTCAGGAGGTAGATTCGAATCGCCTTTAAAGCACATGAAAAGCGGCAAAATGTTGACAATGATGCCCTTGGCCAAAAAGGGCGTATGCGTTTTTTCCTGAATATATTCAGAAAAAAACGCATACGCCCTTTTTGGCCAACCAAGCAACCTGGAAAAGCAAATCAGCGCTACAAAGAAGTCTCGCTTCCCATCGGTCAAAAGGGCCATGCTGAAAAACGTGTCAAAACCAGAAATGCATGACAGGCCATGGAGAAATGGGAGCCTTGCTACACTGATGGGCGGGATGTAAATTGCCAACAACCACTCTGGAGAAGTGTACGGTGTGTCCTGAAACATCTAAAAAACACAGCTTAGAGAGCATAGGGCACTTCCACTCATGGGGGTATAAATTGGGAAATTTAAAAATCAGCAAGACACAAGCACCCCAAAGTTTAGGGCTGCTCTGTTGACAAGGACCTCCACTTCATTCCAACTTAAATATCCCAGGAAAGAGAAAAATGGATAAAGAAGTTGTGGTCCTTATGTACAATGGAATATCACTCAGCCATGAAATCAATGTCATAAGGCTAGTAGCAGCATGATGAGTGGATTTAGGTACGACGATTCTAAGTGAAATAAGTCACACAGAAAAGGACACTTCTCATAAGGTATCACTTATAGAGGGAATGTAAAAACCGTTACACTTGAACTGAATTACAAAACAGAACAGAGTCACACATGCAGAAAACACACTATGGCTGCTTAACGGGAAAGGTGAGGTGGGGTGATACATAAAACAAGGGTTTCAAATTAGCTCAGATACCGTTCCATAAACCCAATATGTAATAGACAAGACCTACTCCTTGCTCAGAGAACTGGACTCAACACGCCCTATTCACCACACAAGAATATATCTGACTAGTAATAATCTTAAAACCTATGTATTGATATCTCTCTGTTAGTGTGTCAAGTGGGTGTAAAGCGGCATAAACACAGCAGTGAAAAGCAGCTAAACCCCATTATAAAAATAAATTACTTTGAAAAACCCATGAAACAAAGACAGTGAAAGAGAGAGAAATTCTTACACAATGCGATCAGGGGCTGTGATGCAACCTGGATTGACCATATCTAGACCCACAGCTGGATGAGACATAAGGGTGGACACTCTTGGGGCTGAGAGGTTTGGTGAGGTTGGGTGAGCAAACGCAGACCCTTTAAAGTAATACTGCGTGGTACCCATCGCATGGGTCCCAAATGTCCAGGTTCAAGGGCATCTTCCTACATCGAAAACATGCATGAGAAACCCAGAAGATGGTACACCGTGTGATGGGGAAAGGTTTCTAAAACGCACCTCATTTCTCATCTCCTTGTGCCCGGGTTCGCCATTCCAGCTGCCTTACTAGCAATCTCCCTACTTGGAGCATCAGCACCTTTAACCTCCTGTTCCATACAGGTTGCAATTTGTCCTGAGGATGAACGGGAAGACGGGGAACCAATGAGAGACTAGCTCTTGGTGTTGGGACAGGCACAGGTCACTCTATTTTCCCATCAGGAAGAAGAATTAACCACAGGCTCAGCCTGCCCCCCGGAACCAGAACAGGGCCTGAAGCCATCCTGCGCTTTTGCGGCCAGCTCCCAAAAACGCGAGTTTTAAAATGGAGGTTCAGGGCACTGCAATTCACAAACCTGCAGAGTTATAAATGATAACTCTCGTCCACAGATATATTGAGGGAAGGCAAAGAAGAGGATTTGAAATCAAGGCAGAATTGCAGGAAACAGATTTCAGGAGGTAGATTCGAATCGCCTTTAAAGCACATGAAATGCGGCAAAACGTTGAAAAAGATGCCCTTGGCCAAAAAGGGCGTATGCGTTTTTTCCTGAATATATTCAGGAAAAAACGCATACGCCCTTTTTGGCCAACCAAGCAACCTGGAAAGGCAAATCAGGGCTACAAAGAAGACTCGCTACCCATCGGTCAAAAGGGCCATGCTGAAAAACGTGTCAAAACCAGAACTGCAGGACAGGCCATGGAGAAATGGAAGCCTTGCTACTCTGATGGGCGGGATGTAAATTAGCAACAGCCACTCTGGAGAAGTGTACGGTGAGTCCTGAAACATCTAAAAAACACAGCTTAGAGAGCATAGGGCACTTCCACTCATGGGGGTATAAATTTGGAAAATTATAAATCAGCAAGACACAAGCACCCCAAAGTTTAGGGATGCTCTGTTGACAAGGACCTCCACTTCATTCCACCTTAAATATCCCAGGAAAGAGAAAAATGGATAAAGAAGTTGTGGTCCTTATGTACAATGGAATATCACTCAGCCATGAAATCAATGTCATAAGGCTAGTAGCAGCATGATGAGTGGATTTAGGTAAGACGATTCTAAGTGAAATAAGTCACACAGAAAAGGACACTTCTCATAAGGTATCACTGATAGAGGGAATGTAAAAACCGTTACACTTGAACTGAATTACAAAACAGAACAGAGTCACACATGCAGAAAACACACTATGGCTGCTTAACGGGAAAGGTGAGGTGGGGTGATACATAAAACAAGGGTATCAAATTAGCTCAGATACCGTTCCATAAACCCAATATGTAATAGACAAGACCTACTCCTTGCTCAGAGAACTGGACTCAACACGCCCTATTCACCGCACAAGAATATATGTGACTAGTAAAAATCTTAAAAGCTATGTATTGATATCTCTCTGTTAGTGTGTCAAGTGGGAGTAAAGCGGCATAAACACAGCCGTGAAAAGCAGCTAAACCCCATTATAAAAATAAATTACTTTGAAACACCCATGAAACAAAGACAGTGAAAGAAAGAGAAATTCTTACACAATGCTTTCATGGGCTGTGATGCAACTTGGATTGACCATATCTAGACACATAGCTGGATGAGACATAAGGGTGGAAACTCTTGGGGCTGAGAGGTTTGGTGAGGTAGGGTGAGCAAACGCCAACCCTTTAAAGTAATACTGCGTGGTACCCGTCCCATGGGTCCCAAATCTTCAGGTTCAAGGGCATCTTCCTACATCGAAAACATGCATGAGAATCCTGGAGGATGGTACACCGTGTGATGGGGAAAGGTTTCTAAAACGCACCTCATTTCTCATCTCCTTGTGCCCGGGTTCCCCATTCCAGCCCCTTTACTAGCAATCTCCCTACTTGGAGCATCAGCACCTTTAACCTCCTGTTCCGTACAGGTTGCAATTTGTCCTGAGGATGAACGGGAAGACGGGGAACCAATGAGAGACTAGCTCTTGGTGTGGACACAGGCACAGGTCACTCTATTTTCCCATCAGGAAGAAGAATTAACCACAGGCTCAGCCTGCCCCCCGGAACCAGAACAGGGCGTGAAACCATCATGCGCTTTTGCGGCCAGCTCCCAAAAAAGCGAGTTGTAAAATGGAGCTTCAGGGCACTGCAATTCACAAACCTGCAGAGTTATAAATGATAACTCTCGTCCACAAATATATTGAGGGAAGGCAAAGAAGAGGATTTGAAATCAAGGCAGAATTGCAGGAAACAGATTTCAGGAGGTAGATTCGAATCGCCTTTAAAGCACATGAAAAGCGGCAAAACGTTGACAATGATGCCCTTGGCCAAAAAGGGCGTATGCGTATTTTCCTGAATATATTCAGAAAAAAACGCATACGCCCTTTTTGGCCAACCAAGCAACCTGGAAAAGCAAATCAGCGCTACAAAGAAGTCTCGCTTCCCATCGGTCAAAAGGGCCATGCTGAAAAACGTGTCAAAACCAGAAATGCATGACAGGCCATGGAGAAATGGGAGCCTTGCTACACTGATGGGCGGGATGTAAATTGCCAACAACCACTCTGGAGAAGTGTACGGTGTGTCCTGAAACATCTAAAAAACACAGCTTAGAGAGCATAGGGCACTTCCACTCATGGGGGTATAAATTGGGAAATTTAAAAATCAGCAAGACACAAGCACCCCAAAGTTTAGGGCTGCTCTGTTGACAAGGACCTCCACTTCATTCCAACTTAAATATCCCAGGAAAGAGAAAAATGGATAAAGAAGTTGTGGTCCTTATGTACAATGGAATATCACTCAGCCATGAAATCAATGTCATAAGGCTAGTAGCAGCATGATGAGTGGATTTAGGTACGACGATTCTAAGTGAAATAAGTCACACAGAAAAGGACACTTCTCATAAGGTATCACTTATAGAGGGAATGTAAAAACCGTTACACTTGAACTGAATTACAAAACAGAACAGAGTCACACATGCAGAAAACACACTATGGCTGCTTAACGGGAAAGGTGAGGTGGGGTGATACATAAAACAAGGGTTTCAAATTTGCTCAGATACCGTTCCAGAAACCCAATATGTAATAGACAAGACCTACTCCTTGCTCAGAGAACTGGACTCAACACGCCCTATTCACCGCACAAGAATATATCTGACTAGTAATAATCTTAAAACCTATGTATTGATATCTCTCTGTTAGTGTGTCAAGTGGGTGTAAAGCGGCATAAACACAGCCGTGAAAAGCAGCTAAACCCCATTATAAAAATAAATTACTTTGAAACATCCATGAAACAAAGACAGTGAAAGAGAGAGAAATTCTTACACAATGCTTTCAGGGGCTGTGATGCAACTTGGATTGACCATATCTAGACACATAGCTGGATGAGACATAAGGGTGGAAACTCTTGGGGCTGAGAGGTTTGGTGAGGTAGGGTGAGCAAACGCCAACCCTTTAAAGTAATACTGCGTGGTACCCGTCCCATGGGTCCCAAATCTTCAGGTTCAAGGGCATCTTCCTACATCGAAAACATGCATGAGAATCCTGGAGGATGGTACACCGTGTGATGGGGAAAGGTTTCTAAAACGCACCTCATTTCTCATCTCCTTGTGCCCGGGTTCCCCATTCCAGCCCCTTTACTAGCAATCTCCCTACTTGGAGCATCAGCACCTTTTACCTCCTGTTCCGTACAGGTTGCAATTTGTCCTGAGGATGAACGGGAAGACGGGGAACCAATGAGAGACTAGCTCTTGGTGTGGACACAGGCACAGGTCACTCTATTTTCCCATCAGGAAGAAGAATTAACCACAGGCTCAGCCTGCCCCCCGGAACCAGAACAGGGCGTGAAACCATCATGCGCTTTTGCGGCCAGCTCCCAAAAAAGCGAGTTGTAAAATGGAGCTTCAGGGCACTGCAATTCACAAACCTGCAGAGTTATAAATGATAACTCTCGTCCACAAATATATTGAGGGAAGGCAAAGAAGAGGATTTGAAATCAAGGCAGAATTGCAGGAAACAGATTTCAGGAGGTAGATTCGAATCGCCTTTAAAGCACATGAAAAGCGGCAAAATGTTGACAATGATGCCCTTGGCCAAAAAGGGCGTATGCGTTTTTTCCTGAATATATTCAGAAAAAAACGCATACGCCCTTTTTGGCCAACCAAGCAACCTGGAAAAGCAAATCAGCGCTACAAAGAAGTCTCGCTTCCCATCGGTCAAAAGGGCCATGCTGAAAAACGTGTCAAAACCAGAAATGCATGACAGGCCATGGAGAAATGGGAGCCTTGCTACACTGATGGGCGGGATGTAAATTGCCAACAACCACTCTGGAGAAGTGTACGGTGTGTCCTGAAACATCTAAAAAACACAGCTTAGAGAGCATAGGGCACTTCCACTCATGGGGGTATAAATTGGGAAATTTAAAAATCAGCAAGACACAAGCACCCCAAAGTTTAGGGCTGCTCTGTTGACAAGGACCTCCACTTCATTCCAACTTAAATATCCCAGGAAAGAGAAAAATGGATAAAGAAGTTGTGGTCCTTATGTACAATGGAATATCACTCAGCCATGAAATCAATGTCATAAGGCTAGTAGCAGCATGATGAGTGGATTTAGGTACGACGATTCTAAGTGAAATAAGTCACACAGCAAAGGACACTTCTCATAAGGTATCACTTATCGAGGGAATGTAAATTCCGTTACACTTGAACTGAATTACAAAACAGAACAGAGTCACACATGCAGAAAACACACTATGGCTGCTTAACGGGAAAGGTGAGGTGGGGTGATACATAAAACAAGGGTTTCAAATTAGCTCAGATACCGTTCCAGAAACCCAATATGTAATAGACAAGACCTACTCCTTGCTCAGAGAACTGGACTCAACACGCCCTATTCACCGCACAAGAATATATGTGACTAGTAAAAATCTTAAAAGCTATGTATTGATATCTCTCTGTTAGTGTGTCAAGTGGGAATAAAGCGGCATAAACACAGCAGTGAAAAGCAGCTAAACCCCATTATAAAAATAAATTACTTTGAAACACCCATGAAACAAAGACAGTGAAAGAGAGAGAAATTCTTACACAATGCGATCAGGGGCTGTGATGCAACCTGGATTGACCATATCTAGACCCACAGCTGGATGAGACATAAGGGTGGACACTCTTGGGGCTGAGAGGTTTGGTGAGGTTGGGTGAGCAAACGCAGACCCTTTAAAGTAATACTGCGTGGTACCCATCGCATGGGTCCCAAATCTCCAGGTTCAAGGGCATCTTCCTACATCGAAAACATGCATGAGAAACCCAGAAGATGGTACACCGTGTGATGGGGAAAGGTTTCTAAAACGCACCTCATTTCTCATCTCCTTGTGCCCGGGTTCGCCATTCCAGCCGCTTTACTAGCAAGCTCCCTACTTGGAGCATCAGCACCTTTAACCTCCTGTTCCATACAGGTTGCAATTTGTCCTGAGGATAAACGGGAAGACGTGGAACCAACGAGAGACTAGCTCTTGGTGTTGGGACAGGCACAGGTCACTCTATTTTCCCATCAGAAAGAAGAATTAACCACAGGCTCAGCCTGCCCCCCGGAACCAGAACAGGGCCTGAAGCCATTCTGCGATTTTGCGGCCAGCTCCCATAAAAACGAGTTGTAAAATGGAGGTTCAGGGCACTGCAATTCACAAACCTGCAGAGTTATAAATGATAACTCTCGTCCTCAAATATATTGAGGGAAGGCAAAGAAGAGGATTTGAAATCAAGGCAGAATTGCAGGAAACAGATTTCAGGAGGTAGAAACGAATCGCCTTTAAAGCACATGAAAAGCGGCAAAACGTTGACAATGATGCCCTTGGCCAAAAAGGGCGTATGCGTTTTTTCCTGAATATATTCAGGAAAAAACGCATACGCCCTTTTTGGCCAACCAAGCAACCTGGAAAGGCAAATCAGCACTACAAAGAAGTCTCGCTTCAGATCGGTCAAAAGGGCCATGCTGAAAAATGTGTCAAAACCAGAAATGCAGGACAGGCCATGGAGAAATGGGAGCCTTGCTACACTGATGGGCGGGATGTAAATTGCCAAGAGCCACTCCGGAGAAGTGTCCGGTGAGTCCTGAAACATCTGAAAAACACAGCTTAGAGAGCATAGGGCACTTCCACTCATGGGGGTATAAATTGGGAAAATTAAAAATCAGCAAAACACAAGCACCCCAAAGTTTAGGGCTGCTCTGTTGACCAGGACCTCCACTTCATTCCACCTTAAATATCCCAGGAAAGAGAAAAATGGATAAAGAAGTTGTGGTCCTTATGTACAATGGAATATCACTCAGCCAGGAAATCAATGTCGTAAGGTTAGTAGCAGCATGATGAGTGGATTTAGGTACAACGATTCTAAGTGAAATAAGTCACACAGAAAAGGACACTTCTCATAAGGTATCACTGATAGAGGGAATGTAAAAACCGTTACACTTGAACTGAATTACAAAACAGAACAGAGTCACACATGCAGAAAACACACTATGGCTGCTTAACGGGAAAGGTGAGGTGGGGTGATACATAAAACAAGGGTATCAAATTAGCTCAGATACCGTTCCATAAACCCAATATGTAATAGACAAGACCTACTCCTTGCTCAGAGAACTGGACTCAACACGCCCTATTCACCGCACAAGAATATATCTGACTAATAATAATCGTAAAACCTATGTATTGATATCTCTCTGTTAGTGTGTCAAGTGGGTGTAAAGCGGCATAAACACAGCAGTGAAAAGCAGCTAAACCCCATTATAAAAATAAATTACTTTGAAACACCCATGAAACAAAGACAGTGAAAGAGAGAGAAATTCTTACACAATGCGTTCAGGGGCTGTGATGCAACCTGGATTGACCATATCTAGACGCACAGCTGGATGAGACATAAGGGTGGACACTCTTGGGGCTGAGAGGTTTGGTGAGGTTGGGTGAGCAAACGCAGACCCTTTAAAGGAATACTGCGTGGTACCCATCGCATGGGTCCCAAATCTCCAGGTTCAAGGGCATCTTCCTACATCAAAAACATGCATGAGAAACCCAGAAGATGGTACACCGTGTGATGGGGAAAGGTTTCTAAAACGCACCTCATTTCTCATCTCCTTGTGCCCGGGTTCGCCATTCCAGCCGCTTTACTAGCAATCTCCCTACTTGGAGCATCAGCACCTTTAACCTCCTGTTCCATACAGGTTGCAATTTGTCCTGAGGATGAACGGGAAGACGGGGAACCAATGAGAGACTAGCTCTTGGTGTGGACACAGGCACAGGTCACTCTATTTTCCCATCAGGAAGAAGAATTAACCACAGGCTCAGCCTGCCCCCCGGAACCAGAACAGGGCGTGAAACCATCATGCGCTTTTGCGGCCAGCTCCCAAAAAAGCGAGTTGTAAAATGGAGCTTCAGGGCACTGCAATTCACAAACCTGCAGAGTTATAAATGATAACTCTCGTCCACAAATATATTGAGGGAAGGCAAAGAAGAGGATTTGAAATCAAGGCAGAATTGCAGGAAACAGATTTCAGGAGGTAGATTCGAATCGCCTTTAAAGCACATGAAAAGCGGCAAAATGTTGACAATGATGCCCTTGGCCAAAAAGGGCGTATGCGTTTTTTCCTGAATATATTCAGAAAAAAACGCATACGCCCTTTTTGGCCAACCAAGCAACCTGGAAAAGCAAATCAGCGCTACAAAGAAGTCTCGCTTCCCATCGGTCAAAAGGGCCATGCTGAAAAACGTGTCAAAACCAGAAATGCATGACAGGCCATGGAGAAATTGGAGCCTTGCTACACTGATGGGCGGGATGTAAATTGCCAACAACCACTCTGGAGAAGTGTACGGTGGTCCTGAAACATCTAAAAAACACAGCTTAGAGAGCATAGGGCACTTCCACTCATGGGGGTATAAATTGGGAAATTTAAAAATCAGCAAGACACAAGCACCCCAAAGTTTAGGGCTGCTCTGTTGACAAGGACCTCCACTTCATTCCAACTTAAATATCCCAGGAAAGAGAAAAATGGATAAAGAAGTTGTGGTCCTTATGTACAATGGAATATCACTCAGCCATGAAATCAATGTCATAAGGCTAGTAGCAGCATGATGAGTGGATTTAGGTACGACGATTCTAAGTGAAATAAGTCACACAGAAAAGGACACTTCTCATAAGGTATCACTTATAGAGGGAATGTAAAAACCGTTACACTTGAACTGAATTACAAAACAGAACAGAGTCACACATGCAGAAAACACACTATGGCTGCTTAACGGGAAAGGTGAGGTGGGGTGATACATAAAACAAGGGTTTCAAATTAGCTCAGATACCGTTCCATAAACCCAATATGTAATAGACAAGACCTACTCCTTGCTCAGAGAACTGGACTCAACACGCCCTATTCACCGCACAAGAATATATCTGACTAGTAATAATCTTAAAACCTATGTATTGATATCTCTCTGTTAGTGTGTCAAGTGGGTGTAAAGCGGCATAAACACAGCAGTGAAAAGCAGCTAAACCCCATTATAAAAATAAATTACTTTGAAAAACCCATGAAACAAAGACAGTGAAAGAGAGAGAAATACTTACACAATGCGATCAGGGGCTGTGATGCAACCTGGATTGACCATATCTAGACCCACAGCTGGATGAGACATAAGGGTGGACACTCTTGGGGCTGAGAGGTTTGGTGAGGTTGGGTGAGCAAACGCAGACCCTTTAAAGTAATACTGCGTGGTACCCATCGCATGGGTCCCAAATGTCCAGGTTCAAGGGCATCTTCCTACATCGAAAACATGCATGAGAAACCCAGAAGATGGTACACCGTGTGATGGGGAAAGGTTTCTAAAACGCACCTCATTTCTCATCTCCTTGTGCCCGGGTTCGCCATTCCAGCTGCCTTACTAGCAATCTCTCTACTTGGAGCATCAGCACCTTTAACCTCCTGTTCCATACAGGTTGCAATTTGTCCTGAGGATGAACGGGAAGACGGGGAACCAATGAGAGACTAGCTCTTGGTGTTGGGACAGGCACAGGTCACTCTATATTCCCATCAGGAAGAAGAATTAACCACAGGCTCAGCCTGCCCCCCGGAACCAGAACAGGGCCTGAAGCCATCCTGCGCTTTTGCGGCCAGCTCCCAAAAACGCGAGTTTTAAAATGGAGGTTCAGGGCACTGCAATTCACAAACCTGCAGAGTTATAAATGATAACTCTCGTCCACAGATATATTGAGGGAAGGCAAAGAAGAGGATTTGAAATCAAGGCAGAATTGCAGGAAACAGATTTCAGAAGGTAGATTCGAATCGCCTTTAAAGCACATGAAATGCGGCAAAATGTTGAAAAAGATGCCCTTGGCCAAAAAGGGCGTATGCGTTTTTTCCTGAATATATTCAGGAAAAAACGCATACGCCCTTTTTGGCCAACCAAGCAACCTGGAAAGGCAAATCAGGGCTACAAAGAAGACTCGCTACCCATCGGTCAAAAGGGCCATGCTGAAAAACGTGTCAAAACCAGAAATGCAGGACAGGCCATGGAGAAATGGGAGCCTTGCTACTCTGATGGGCGGGATGTAAATTAGCAACAGCCACTCTGGAGAAGTGTACGGTGAGTCCTGAAACATCTAAAAAACACAGCTTAGAGAGCATAGGGCACTTCCACTCATGGGGGTATAAATTTGGAAAATTATAAATCAGCAAGACACAAGCACCCCAAAGTTTAGGGATGCTCTGTTGACAAGGACCTCCACTTCATTCCACCTTAAATATCCCAGGAAAGAGAAAAATGGATAAAGAAGTTGTGGTCCTTATGTACAATGGAATATCACTCAGCCATGAAATCAATGTCATAAGGCTAGTAGCAGCATGATGAGTGGATTTAGGTACGACGATTCTAAGTGAAATAAGTCACACAGAAAAGGACACTTCTCATAAGGTATCACTTATAGAGGGAATGTAAAAACCGTTACACTTGAACTGAATTACAAAACAGAACAGAGTCACACATGCAGAAAACACACTATGGCTGCTTAACGGGAAAGGTGAGGTGGGGTGATACATAAAACAAGGGTTTCAAATTTGCTCAGATACCATTCCAGAAACCCAATATGTAATAGACAAGACCTACTCCTTGCTCAGAGAACTGGACTCAACACGCCCTATTCACCGCACAAGAATATATCTGACTAGTAATAATCTTAAAACCTATGTATTGATATCTCTCTGTTAGTGTGTCAAGTGGGTGGAAAGCGGCATAAACACAGCCGTGAAAAGCAGCTAAACCCCATTATAAAAATAAATTACTTTGAAACACCCATGAAACAAAGACAGTGAAAGAGAGAGAAATTCTTACACAATGCTTTCAGGGGCTGTGATGCAACTTGGATTGACCATATCTAGACACATAGCTGGATGAGACATAAGGGTGGAAACTCTTGGGGCTGAGAGGTTTGGTGAGGTAGGGTGAGCAAACGCCAACCCTTTAAAGTAATACTGCGTGGTACCCGTCCCATGGGTCCCAAATCTTCAGGTTCAAGGGCATCTTCCTACATCGAAAACATGCATGAGAATCCTGGAGGATGGTATACCGTGTGATGGGGAAAGGTTTCTAAAACGCACCTCATTTCTCATCTCCTTGTGCCCGGGTTCCCCATTCCAGCCCCTTTACTAGCAATCTCCCTACTTGCAGCATCAGCACCTTTAACCTCCTTTTCCGTACAGGTTGCAATTTGTCCTGAGGATGAACGGGAAGACGTGGAACCAACGAGAGACTAGCTCTTGGTGTTGGGACAGGCACAGGTCACTCTATTTTCCCATCAGAAAGAAGAATTAACCACAGGCTCAGCCTGCCCCCCGGAACCAGAACAGGGCCTGAAGCCATTCTGCGATTTTGCGGCCAGCTCCCATAAAAACGAGTTGTAAAATGGAGGTTCAGGGCACTGCAATTCACAAACCTGCAGAGTTATAAATGATAACTCTCGTCCTCAAATATATTGAGGGAAGGCAAAGAAGAGGATTTGAAATCAAGGCAGAATTGCAGGAAACAGATTTCAGGAGGTAGAAACGAATCGCCTTTAAAGCACATGAAAAGCGGCAAAACGTTGACAATGATGCCCTTGGCCAAAAAGGGCGTATGCGTTTTTTCCTGAATATATTCAGGAAAAAACGCATACGCCCTTTTTGGCCAACCAAGCAACCTGGAAAGGCAAATCAGCACTACAAAGAAGTCTCGCTTCAGATCGGTCAAAAGGGCCATGCTGAAAAATGTGTCAAAACCAGAAATGCAGGACAGGCCATGGAGAAATGGGAGCCTTGCTACACTGATGGGCGGGATGTAAATTGCCAAGAGCCACTCCGGAGAAGTGTCCGGTGAGTCCTGAAACATCTGAAAAACACAGCTTAGAGAGCATAGGGCACTTCCACTCATGGGGGTATAAATTGGGAAAATTAAAAATCAGCAAAACACAAGCACCCCAAAGTTTAGGGCTGCTCTGTTGACCAGGACCTCCACTTCATTCCACCTTAAATATCCCAGGAAAGAGAAAAATGGATAAAGAAGTTGTGGTCCTTATGTACAATGGAATATCACTCAGCCAGGAAATCAATGTCGTAAGGTTAGTAGCAGCATGATGAGTGGATTTAGGTACGACGATTCTAAGTGAAATAAGTCACACAGAAAAGGACACTTCTCATAAGGTATCACTGATAGAGGGAATGTAAAAACCGTTACACTTGAACTGAATTACAAAACAGAACAGAGTCACACATGCAGAAAACACACTATGGCTGCTTAACGGGAAAGGTGAGGTGGGGTGATACATAAAACAAGGGTATCAAATTAGCTCAGATACCGTTCCATAAACCCAATATGTAATAGACAAGACCTACTCCTTGCTCAGAGAACTGGACTCAACACGCCCTATTCACCGCACAAGAATATATCTGACTAATAATAATCGTAAAACCTATGTATTGATATCTCTCTGTTAGTGTGTCAAGTGGGTGTAAAGCGGCATAAACACAGCAGTGAAAAGCAGCTAAACCCCATTATAAAAATAAATTACTTTGAAACACCCATGAAACAAAGACAGTGAAAGAGAGAGAAATTCTTACACAATGCGTTCAGGGGCTGTGATGCAACCTGGATTGACCATATCTAGACGCACAGCTGGATGAGACATAAGGGTGGACACTCTTGGGGCTGAGAGGTTTGGTGAGGTTGGGTGAGCAAACGCAGACCCTTTAAAGGAATACTGCGTGGTACCCATCGCATGGGTCCCAAATCTCCAGGTTCAAGGGCATCTTCCTACATCAAAAACATGCATGAGAAACCCAGAAGATGGTACACCGTGTGATGGGGAAAGGTTTCTAAAACGCACCTCATTTCTCATCTCCTTGTGCCCGGGTTCGCCATTCCAGCCCCTTTACTAGCAATCTCCCTACTTGGAGCATCAGCACCTTTAACCTCCTGTTCCATACAGGTTGCAATTTGTCCTGAGGATGAACGGGAAGACGGGGAACCAATGAGAGACTAGCTCTTGGTGTGGACACAGGCACAGGTCACTCTATTTTCCCATCAGGAAGAAGAATTAACCACAGGCTCAGCCTGCCCCCCGGAACCAGAACAGGGCGTGAAACCATCATGCGCTTTTGCGGCCAGCTCCCAAAAAAGCGAGTTGTAAAATGGAGCTTCAGGGCACTGCAATTCACAAACCTGCAGAGTTATAAATGATAACTCTCGTCCACAAATATATTGAGGGAAGGCAAAGAAGAGGATTTGAAATCAAGGCAGAATTGCAGGAAACAGATTTCAGGAGGTAGATTCGAATCGCCTTTAAAGCACATGAAAAGCGGCAAAATGTTGACAATGATGCCCTTGGCCAAAAAGGGCGTATGCGTTTTTTCCTGAATATATTCAGAAAAAAACGCATACGCCCTTTTTGGCCAACCAAGCAACCTGGAAAAGCAAATCAGCGCTACAAAGAAGTCTCGCTTCCCATCGGTCAAAAGGGCCATGCTGAAAAACGTGTCAAAACCAGAAATGCATGACAGGCCATGGAGAAATTGGAGCCTTGCTACACTGATGGGCGGGATGTAAATTGCCAACAACCACTCTGGAGAAGTGTACGGTGGTCCTGAAACATCTAAAAAACACAGCTTAGAGAGCATAGGGCACTTCCACTCATGGGGGTATAAATTGGGAAATTTAAAAATCAGCAAGACACAAGCACCCCAAAGTTTAGGGCTGCTCTGTTGACAAGGACCTCCACTTCATTCCAACTTAAATATCCCAGGAAAGAGAAAAATGGATAAAGAAGTTGTGGTCCTTATGTACAATGGAATATCACTCAGCCATGAAATCAATGTCATAAGGCTAGTAGCAGCATGATGAGTGGATTTAGGTACGACGATTCTAAGTGAAATAAGTCACACAGAAAAGGACACTTCTCATAAGGTATCACTTATAGAGGGAATGTAAAAACCGTTACACTTGAACTGAATTACAAAACAGAACAGAGTCACACATGCAGAAAACACACTATGGCTGCTTAACGGGAAAGGTGAGGTGGGGTGATACATAAAACAAGGGTTTCAAATTAGCTCAGATACCGTTCCATAAACCCAATATGTAATAGACAAGACCTACTCCTTGCTCAGAGAACTGGACTCAACACGCCCTATTCACCGCACAAGAATATATCTGACTAGTAATAATCTTAAAACCTATGTATTGATATCTCTCTGTTAGTGTGTCAAGTGGGTGTAAAGCGGCATAAACACAGCAGTGAAAAGCAGCTAAACCCCATTATAAAAATAAATTACTTTGAAAAACCCATGAAACAAAGACAGTGAAAGAGAGAGAAATACTTACACAATGCGATCAGGGGCTGTGATGCAACCTGGATTGACCATATCTAGACCCACAGCTGGATGAGACATAAGGGTGGACACTCTTGGGGCTGAGAGGTTTGGTGAGGTTGGGTGAGCAAACGCAGACCCTTTAAAGTAATACTGCGTGGTACCCATCGCATGGGTCCCAAATGTCCAGGTTCAAGGGCATCTTCCTACATCGAAAACATGCATGAGAAACCCAGAAGATGGTACACCGTGTGATGGGGAAAGGTTTCTAAAACGCACCTCATTTCTCATCTCCTTGTGCCCGGGTTCGCCATTCCAGCTGCCTTACTAGCAATCTCTCTACTTGGAGCATCAGCACCTTTAACCTCCTGTTCCATACAGGTTGCAATTTGTCCTGAGGATGAACGGGAAGACGGGGAACCAATGAGAGACTAGCTCTTGGTGTTGGGACAGGCACAGGTCACTCTATTTTCCCATCAGGAAGAAGAATTAACCACAGGCTCAGCCTGCCCCCCGGAACCAGAACAGGGCCTGAAGCCATCCTGCGCTTTTGCGGCCAGCTCCCCAAAACGCGAGTTTTAAAATGGAGGTTCAGGGCACTGCAATTCACAAACCTGCAGAGTTATAAATGATAACTCTCGTCCACAGATATATTGAGGGAAGGCAAAGAAGAGGATTTGAAATCAAGGCAGAATTGCAGGAAACAGATTTCAGAAGGTAGATTCGAATCGCCTTTAAAGCACATGAAATGCGGCAAAATGTTGAAAAAGATGCCCTTGGCCAAAAAGGTCGTATGCGTTTTTTCCTGAATATATTCAGGAAAAAACGCATACGCCCTTTTTGGCCAACCAAGCAACCTGGAAAGGCAAATCAGGGCTACAAAGAAGACTCGCTACCCATCGGTCAAAAGGGCCATGCTGAAAAACGTGTCAAAACCAGAAATGCAGGACAGGCCATGGAGAAATGGGAGCCTTGCTACTCTGATGGGCGGGATGTAAATTAGCAACAGCCACTCTGGAGAAGTGTACGGTGAGTCCTGAAACATCTAAAAAACACAGCTTAGAGAGCATAGGGCACTTCCACTCATGGGGGTATAAATTTGGAAAATTATAAATCAGCAAGACACAAGCACCCCAAAGTTTAGGGATGCTCTGTTGACAAGGACCTCCACTTCATTCCACCTTAAATATCCCAGGAAAGAGAAAAATGGATAAAGAAGTTGTGGTCCTTATGTACAATGGAATATCACTCAGCCATGAAATCAATGTCATAAGGCTAGTAGCAGCATGATGAGTGGATTTAGGTACGACGATTCTAAGTGAAATAAGTCACACAGAAAAGGACACTTCTCATAAGGTATCACTTATAGAGGGAATGTAAAAACCGTTACACTTGAACTGAATTACAAAACAGAACAGAGTCACACATGCAGAAAACACACTATGGCTGCTTAACGGGAAAGGTGAGGTGGGGTGATACATAAAACAAGGGTTTCAAATTTGCTCAGATACCGTTCCAGAAACCCAATATGTAATAGACAAGACCTACTCCTTGCTCAGAGAACTGGACTCAACACGCCCTATTCACCGCACAAGAATATATCTGACTAGTAATAATCTTAAAACCTATGTATTGATATCTCTCTGTTAGTGTGTCAAGTGGGTGGAAAGCGGCATAAACACAGCCGTGAAAAGCAGCTAAACCCCATTATAAAAATAAATTACTTTGAAACACCCATGAAACAAAGACAGTGAAAGAGAGAGAAATTCTTACACAATGCTTTCAGGGGCTGTGATGCAACTTGGATTGACCATATCTAGACACATAGCTGGATGAGACATAAGGGTGGAAACTCTTGGGGCTGAGAGGTTTGGTGAGGTAGGGTGAGCAAACGCCAACCCTTTAAAGTAATACTGCGTGGTACCCGTCCCATGGGTCCCAAATCTTCAGGTTCAAGGGCATCTTCCTACATCGAAAACATGCATGAGAATCCTGGAGGATGGTACACCGTGTGATGGGGAAAGGTTTCTAAAACGCACCTCATTTCTCATCTCCTTGTGCCCGGGTTCCCCATTCCAGCCCCTTTACTAGCAATCTCCCTACTTGGAGCATCAGCACCTTTAACCTCCTTTTCCGTACAGGTTGCAATTTGTCCTGAGGATGAACGGGAAGACGGGGAACCAATGAGAGACTAGCTCTTGGTGTGGACACAGGCACAGGTCACTCTATTTTCCCATCAGGAAGAAGAATTAACCACAGGCTCAGCCTGCCCCCCGGAACCAGAACAGGGCGTGAAACCATCATGCGCTTTTGCGGCCAGCTCCCAAAAAAGCGAGTTGTAAAATGGAGCTTCAGGGCACTGCAATTCACAAACCTGCAGAGTTATAAATGATAACTCTCGTCCACAAATATATTGAGGGAAGGCAAAGAAGAGGATTTGAAATCAAGGCAGAATTGCAGGAAACAGATTTCAGGAGGTAGATTCGAATCGCCTTTAAAGCACACGAAAAGCGGCAAAACGTTGACAATGATGCCCTTGGCCAAAAAGGGCGTATGCGTTTTTTCCTGAATATATTCAGAAAAAAACGCATACGCCCTTTTTGGCCAACCAAGCAACCTGGAAAAGCAAATCAGCGCTACAAAGAAGTCTCGCTTCCCATCGGTCAAAAGGGCCATGCTGAAAAACGTGTCAAAACCAGAAATGCATGACAGGCCATGGAGAAATGGGAGCCTTGCTACACTGATGGGCGGGATGTAAATTGCCAACAACCACTCTGGAGAAGTGTACGGTGTGTCCTGAAACATCTAAAAAACACAGCTTAGAGAGCATAGGGCACTTCCACTCATGGGGGTATAAATTGGGAAATTTAAAAATCAGCAAGACACAAGCACCCCAAAGTTTAGGGCTGCTCTGTTGACAAGGACCTCCACTTCATTCCAACTTAAATATCCCAGGAAAGAGAAAAATGGATAAAGAAGTTGTGGTCCTTATGTACAATGGAATATCACTCAGCCATGAAATCAATGTCATAAGGCTAGTAGCAGCATGATGAGTGGATTTAGGTACGACGATTCTAAGTGAAATAAGTCACACAGCAAAGGACACTTCTCATAAGGTATCACTTATCGAGGGAATGTAAATTCCGTTACACTTGAACTGAATTACAAAACAGAACAGAGCCACACATGCAGAAAACACACTATGGCTGCTTAACGGGAAAGGTGAGGTGGGGTGATACATAAAACAAGGGTTTCAAATTAGCTCAGATACCGTTCCAGAAACCCAATATGTAATAGACAAGACCTACTCCTTGCTCAGAGAACTGGACTCAACACGCCCTATTCACCGCACAAGAATATATGTGACTAGTAAAAATCTTAAAAGCTATGTATTGATATCTCTCTGTTAGTGTGTCAAGTGGGTGTAAAGCGGCATAAACAC
This sequence comes from Balaenoptera borealis, assembly GCF_965194805.1. Lineage (NCBI taxonomy): Eukaryota > Metazoa > Chordata > Mammalia > Artiodactyla > Balaenopteridae > Balaenoptera > Balaenoptera borealis. The sequence continues at coordinate 84,361 of NW_028123883.1, forward strand.
AGCAGTGAAAAGCAGCTAAACCCCATTATAAAAATAAATTACTTTGAAACACCCATGAAACAAAGACAGTGAAAGAGAGAGAAATTCTTACACAATGCGATCAGGGGCTGTGATGCAACCTGGATTGACCATATCTAGACCCACAGCTGGATGAGACATAAGGGTGGACACTCTTGGGGCTGAGAGGTTTGGTGAGGTTGGGTGAGCAAAAGCAGACCCTTTAAAGTAATACTGCGTGGTACCCATCGCATGGGTCCCAAATCTCCAGGTTCAAGGGCATCTTCCTACATCGAAAACATGCATGAGTAACCCAGAAGATGGTACACCGTGTGATGGGGAAAGGTTTCTAAAACGCACCTTATTTCTCATCTCCTTGTGCCCGGGTTCGCCATTCCAGCCGCTTTACTAGCAAGCTCCCTACTTGGAGCATCAGCACCTTTAACCTCCTGTTCCATACAGGTTGCAATTTGTCCTGAGGATAAACGGGAAGACGTGGAACCAACGAGAGACTAGCTCTTGGTGTTGGGACAGGCACAGGTCACTCTATTTTCCCATCAGAAAGAAGAATTAACCACAGGCTCAGCCTGCCCCCCGGAACCAGAACAGGGCATGAAGCCATTCTGCGATTTTGCGGCCAGCTCCCATAAAAACGAGTTGTAAAATGGAGGTTCAGGGCACTGCAATTCACAAACCTGCAGAGTTATAAATGATAACTCTCGTCCACAAATATATTGAGGGAAGGCAAAGAAGAGGATTTGAAATCAAGGCAGAATTGCAGGAAACAGATTTCAGGAGGTAGAAACGAATCGCCTTTAAAGCACATGAAAAGCGGCAAAACGTTGACAATGATGCCCTTGGCCAAAAAGGGCGTATGCGTTTTTTCCTGAATATATTCAGGAAAAAACGCATACGCCCTTTTTGGCCAACCAAGCAACCTGGAAAGGCAAATCAGCACTACAAAGAAGTCTCGCTTCCCATCGGTCAAAAGGGCCATGCTGAAAAAAGTGTCAAAACCAGAAATGCAGGACAGGCCATGGAGAAATGGGAGCCTTGCTACACTGATGGGCGGGATGTAAATTGCCAAGCGCCACTCCGGAGAAGTGTCCGGTGAGTCCTGAAACATCTGAAAAACACAGCTTAGAGAGCATAGGGCACTTCCACTCATGGGGGTATAAATTGGGAAAATTAAAAATCAGCAAAACACAAGCACCCCAAAGTTTAGGGCTGCTCTGTTGACCAGGACCTCCACTTCATTCCACCTTAAATATCCCAGGAAAGAGAAAAATGGATAAAGAATTTGTGGTCCTTATGTACAATGGAATATCACTCAGCCAGGAAATCAATGTCGTAAGGTTAGTAGCAGCATGATGAGTGGATTTAGGTACGACGATTCTAAGTGAAATAAGTCACACAGAAAAGGACACTTCTCATAAGGTATCACTGATAGAGGGAATGTAAAAACCGTTACACTTGAACTGAATTACAAAACAGAACAGAGTCACACATGCAGAAAACACACTATGGCTGCTTAACGGGAAAGGTGGGGTGGGGTGATACATAAAACAAGGGTATCAAATTAGCTCAGATACCGTTCCATAAACCCAATATGTAATAGACAAGACCTACTCCTTGCTCAGAGAACTGGACTCAACACGCCCTATTCACCGCACAAGAATATATCTGACTAATAATAATCGTAAAACCTATGTATTGATATCTCTCTGTTAGTGTGTCAAGTGGGTGTAAAGCGGCATAAACACAGCAGTGAAAAGCAGCTAAACCCCATTATAAAAATAAATTACTTTGAAACACCCATGAAACAAAGACAGTGAAAGAGAGAGAAATTCTTACACAATGCGTTCAGGGGCTGTGATGCAACCTGGATTGACCATATCTAGACGCACAGCTGGATGAGACATAAGGGTGGACACTCTTGGGGCTGAGAGGTTTGGTGAGGTTGGGTGAGCAAACGCAGACCCTTTAAAGGAATACTGCGTGGTACCCATCGCATGGGTCCCAAATCTCCAGGTTCAAGGGCATCTTCCTACATCAAAAACATGCATGAGAAACCCAGAAGATGGTACACCGTGTGATGGGGAAAGGTTTCTAAAACGCACCTCATTTCTCATCTCCTTGTGCCCGGGTTCGCCATTCCAGCCGCTTTACTAGCAAGCTCCCTACTTGGAGCATCAGCACCTTTAACCTCCTGTTCCATACAGGTTGCAATTTGTCCTGAGGATGAACGGGAAGACGGGGAACCAATGAGAGACTAGCTCTTGGTGTGGACACAGGCACAGGTCACTCTATTTTCCCATCAGGAAGAAGAATTAACCACAGGCTCAGCCTGCCCCCCGGAACCAGAACAGGGCGTGAAACCATCATGCGCTTTTGCGGCCAGCTCCCAAAAAAGCGAGTTGTAAAATGGAGCTTCAGGGCACTGCAATTCACAAACCTGCAGAGTTATAAATGATAACTCTCGTCCACAAATATATTGAGGGAAGGCAAAGAAGAGGATTTGAAATCAAGGCAGAATTGCAGGAAACAGATTTCAGGAGGTAGATTCGAATCGCCTTTAAAGCACATGAAAAGCGGCAAAATGTTGACAATGATGCCCTTGGCCAAAAAGGGCGTATGCGTTTTTTCCTGAATATATTCAGAAAAAAACGCATACGCCCTTTTTGGCCAACCAAGCAACCTGGAAAAGCAAATCAGCGCTACAAAGAAGTCTCGCTTCCCATTGGTCAAAAGGGCCATGCTGAAAAACGTGTCAAAACCAGAAATGCATGACAGGCCATGGAGAAATTGGAGCCTTGCTACACTGATGGGCGGGATGTAAATTGCCAACAACCACTCTGGAGAAGTGTACGGTGTGTCCTGAAACATCTAAAAAACACAGCTTAGAGAGCATAGGGCACTTCCACTCATGGGGGTATAAATTGGGAAATTTAAAAATCAGCAAGACACAAGCACCCCAAAGTTTAGGGCTGCTCTGTTGACAAGGACCTCCACTTCATTCCAACTTAAATATCCCAGGAAAGAGAAAAATGGATAAAGAAGTTGTGGTCCTTATGTACAATGGAATATCACTCAGCCATGAAATCAATGTCATAAGGCTAGTAGCAGCATGATGAGTGGATTTAGGTAAGACGATTCTAAGTGAAATAAGTCACACAGAAAAGGACACTTCTCATAAGGTATCACTGATAGAGGGAATGTAAAAACCGTTACACTTGAACTGAATTACAAAACAGAACAGAGTCACACATGCAGAAAACACACTATGGCTGCTTAACGGGAAAGGTGAGGTGGGGTGATACATAAAACAAGGGTTTCAAATTTGCTCAGATACCGTTCCAGAAACCCAATATGTAATAGACAAGACCTACTCCTTGCTCAGAGAACTGGACTCAACACGCCCTATTCACCGCACAAGAATATATCTGACTAGTAATAATCTTAAAACCTATGTATTGATATCTCTCTGTTAGTGTGTCAAGTGGGTGTAAAGCGGCATAAACACAGCCGTGAAAAGCAGCTAAACCCCATTATAAAAATAAATTACTTTGAAACACCCATGAAACAAAGACAGTGAAAGAAAGAGAAATTCTTACACAATGCTTTCAGGGGCTGTGATGCAACTTGGATTGACCATATCTAGACACATAGCTGGATGAGACATAAGGGTGGAAACTCTTGGGGCTGAGAGGTTTGGTGAGGTAGGGTGAGCAAACGCCAACCCTTTAAAGTAATACTGCGTGGTACCCGTCCCATGGGTCCCAAATCTTCAGGTTCAAGGGCATCTTCCTACATCGAAAACATGCATGAGAATCCTGGAGGATGGTACACCGTGTGATGGGGAAAGGTTTCTAAAACGCACCTCATTTCTCATCTCCTTGTGCCCGGGTTCCCCATTCCAGCCCCTTTACTAGCAATCTCCCTACTTGGAGCATCAGCACCTTTAACCTCCTGTTCCGTACAGGTTGCAATTTGTCCTGAGGATGAACGGGAAGACGGGGAACCAATGAGAGACTAGCTCTTGGTGTGGACACAGGCACAGGTCACTCTATTTTCCCATCAGGAAGAAGAATTAACCACAGGCTCAGCCTGCCCCCCGGAACCAGAACAGGGCGTGAAACCATCATGCGCTTTTGCGGCCAGCTCCCAAAAAAGCGAGTTGTAAAATGGAGCTTCAGGGCACTGCAATTCACAAACCTGCAGAGTTATAAATGATAACTCTCGTCCACAAATATATTGAGGGAAGGCAAAGAAGAGGATTTGAAATCAAGGCAGAATTGCAGGAAACAGATTTCAGGAGGTAGATTCGAATCGCCTTTAAAGCACATGAAAAGCGGCAAAACGTTGACAATGATGCCCTTGGCCAAAAAGGGCGTATGCGTATTTTCCTGAATATATTCAGAAAAAAACGCATACGCCCTTTTTGGCCAACCAAGCAACCTGGAAAAGCAAATCAGCGCTACAAAGAAGTCTCGCTTCCCATCGCTCAAAAGGGCCATGCTGAAAAACGTGTCAAAACCAGAAATGCATGACAGGCCATGGAGAAATGGGAGCCTTGCTACACTGATGGGCGGGATGTAAATTGCCAACAACCACTCTGGAGAAGTGTACGGTGTGTCCTGAAACATCTAAAAAACACAGCTTAGAGAGCATAGGGCACTTCCACTCATGGGGGTATAAATTGGGAAATTTAAAAATCAGCAAGACACAAGCACCCCAAAGTTTAGGGCTGCTCTGTTGACAAGGACCTCCACTTCATTCCAACTTAAATATCCCAGGAAAGAGAAAAATGGATAAAGAAGTTGTGGTCCTTATGTACAATGGAATATCACTCAGCCATGAAATCAATGTCATAAGGCTAGTAGCAGCATGATGAGTGGATTTAGGTACGACGATTCTAAGTGAAATAAGTCACACAGAAAAGGACACTTCTCATAAGGTATCACTTATAGAGGGAATGTAAAAACCGTTACACTTGAACTGAATTACAAAACAGAACAGAGTCACACATGCAGAAAACACACTATGGCTGCTTAACGGGAAAGGTGAGGTGGGGTGATACATAAAACAAGGGTTTCAAATTAGCTCAGATACCGTTCCAGAAACCCAATATGTAATAGACAAGACCTACTCCTTGCTCAGAGAACTGGACTCAACACGCCCTATTCACCGCACAAGAATATATCTGACTAGTAATAATCTTAAAACCTATGTATTGATATCTCTCTGTTAGTGTGTCAAGTGGGTGTAAAGCGGCATAAACACAGCCGTGAAAAGCAGCTAAACCCCATTATAAAAATAAATTACTTTGAAACATCCATGAAACAAAGACAGTGAAAGAGAGAGAAATTCTTACACAATGCTTTCAGGGGCTGTGATGCAACTTGGATTGACCATATCTAGACACATAGCTGGATGAGACATAAGGGTGGAAACTCTTGGGGCTGAGAGGTTTGGTGAGGTAGGGTGAGCAAACGCCAACCCTTTAAAGTAATACTGCGTGGTACCCGTCCCATGGGTCCCAAATCTTCAGGTTCAAGGGCATCTTCCTACATCGAAAACATGCATGAGAATCCTGGAGGATGGTACACCGTGTGATGGGGAAAGGTTTCTAAAACGCACCTCATTTCTCATCTCCTTGTGCCCGGGTTCCCCATTCCAGCCCCTTTACTAGCAATCTCCCTACTTGGAGCATCAGCACCTTTAACCTCCTGTTCCGTACAGGTTGCAATTTGTCCTGAGGATGAACGGGAAGACGGGGAACCAATGAGAGACTAGCTCTTGGTGTGGACACAGGCACAGGTCACTCTATTTTCCCATCAGGAAGAAGAATTAACCACAGGCTCAGCCTGCTCCCCGGAACCAGAACAGGGCGTGAAACCATCATGCGCTTTTGCGGCCAGCTCCCAAAAAAGCGAGTTGTAAAATGGAGCTTCAGGGCACTGCAATTCACAAACCTGCAGAGTTATAAATGATAACTCTCGTCCACAAATATATTGAGGGAAGGCAAAGAAGAGGATTTGAAATCAAGGCAGAATTGCAGGAAACAGATTTCAGGAGGTAGATTCGAATCGCCTTTAAAGCACATGAAAAGCGGCAAAACGTTGACAATGATGCCCTTGGCCAAAAAGGGCGTATGCGTTTTTTCCTGAATATATTCAGAAAAAAACGCATACGCCCTTTTTGGCCAACCAAGCAACCTGGAAAAGCAAATCAGCGCTACAAAGAAGTCTCGCTTCCCATCGGTCAAAAGGGCCATGCTGAAAAACGTGTCAAAACCAGAAATGCATGACAGGCCATGGAGAAATGGGAGCCTTGCTACACTGATGGGCGGGATGTAAATTGCCAACAACCACTCTGGAGAAGTGTACGGTGTGTCCTGAAACATCTAAAAAACACAGCTTAGAGAGCATAGGGCACTTCCACTCATGGGGGTATAAATTGGGAAATTTAAAAATCAGCAAGACACAAGCACCCCGAAGTTTAGGGCTGCTCTGTTGACAAGGACCTCCACTTCATTCCACCTTAAATATCCCAGGAAAGAGAAAAATGGATAAAGAAGTTGTGGTCCTTATGTACAATGGAATATCACTCAGCCATGAAATCAATGTCATAAGGCTAGTAGCAGCATGATGAGTGGATTTAGGTACGACGATTCTAAGTGAAATAAGTCACACAGCAAAGGACACTTCTCATAAGGTATCACTTATCGAGGGAATGTAAATTCCGTTACACTTGAACTGAATTACAAAACAGAACAGAGTCACACATGCAGAAAACACACTATGGCTGCTTAACGGGAAAGGTGAGGTGGGGTGATACATAAAACAAGGGTTTCAAATTAGCTCAGATACCGTTCCAGAAACCCAATATGTAATAGACAAGACCTACTCCTTGCTCAGAGAACTGGACTCAACACGCCCTATTCACCGCACAAGAATATATGTGACTAGTAAAAATCTTAAAAGCTATGTATTGATATCTCTCTGTTAGTGTGTCAAGTGGGAGTAAAGCGGCATAAACACAGCAGTGAAAAGCAGCTAAACCCCATTATAAAAATAAATTACTTTGAAACACCCATGAAACAAAGACAGTGAAAGAGAGAGAAATTCTTACACAATGCGATCAGGGGCTGTGATGCAACCTGGATTGACCATATCTAGACCCACAGCTGGATGAGACATAAGGGTGGACACTCTTGGGGCTGAGAGGTTTGGTGAGGTTGGGTGAGCAAACGCAGACCCTTTAAAGTAATACTGCGTGGTACCCATCGCATGGGTCCCAAATCTCCAGGTTCAAGGGCATCTTCCTACATCGAAAACATGCATGAGAAACCCAGAAGATGGTACACCGTGTGATGGGGAAAGGTTTCTAAAACGCACCTCATTTCTCATCTCCTTGTGCCCGGGTTCGCCATTCCAGCCGCTTTACTAGCAAGCTCCCTACTTGGAGCATCAGCACCTTTAACCTCCTGTTCCATACAGGTTGCAATTTGTCCTGAGGATAAACGGGAAGACGTGGAACCAACGAGAGACTAGCTCTTGGTGTTGGGACAGGCACAGGTCACTCTATTTTCCCATCAGAAAGAAGAATTAACCACAGGCTCAGCCTGCCCCCCGGAACCAGAACAGGGCCTGAAGCCATTCTGCGATTTTGCGGCCAGCTCCCATAAAAACGAGTTGTAAAATGGAGGTTCAGGGCACTGCAATTCACAAACCTGCAGAGTTATAAATGATAACTCTCGTCCTCAAATATATTGAGGGAAGGCAAAGAAGAGGATTTGAAATCAAGGCAGAATTGCAGGAAACAGATTTCAGGAGGTAGAAACGAATCGCCTTTAAAGCACATGAAAAGCGGCAAAACGTTGACAATGATGCCCTTGGCCAAAAAGGGCGTATGCGTTTTTTCCTGAATATATTCAGGAAAAAACGCATACGCCCTTTTTGGCCAACCAAGCAACCTGGAAAGGCAAATCAGCACTACAAAGAAGTCTCGCTTCAGATCGGTCAAAAGGGCCATGCTGAAAAATGTGTCAAAACCAGAAATGCAGGACAGGCCATGGAGAAATGGGAGCCTTGCTACACTGATGGGCGGGATGTAAATTGCCAAGAGCCACTCCGGAGAAGTGTCCGGTGAGTCCTGAAACATCTGAAAAACACAGCTTAGAGAGCATAGGGCACTTCCACTCATGGGGGTATAAATTGGGAAAATTAAAAATCAGCAAAACACAAGCACCCCAAAGTTTAGGGCTGCTCTGTTGACCAGGACCTCCACTTCATTCCACCTTAAATATCCCAGGAAAGAGAAAAATGGATAAAGAAGTTGTGGTCCTTATGTACAATGGAATATCACTCAGCCAGGAAATCAATGTCGTAAGGTTAGTAGCAGCATGATGAGTGGATTTAGGTACGACGATTCTAAGTGAAATAAGTCACACAGAAAAGGACACTTCTCATAAGGTATCACTGATAGAGGGAATGTAAAAACCATTACACTTGAACTGAATTACAAAACAGAACAGAGTCACACATGCAGAAAACACACTATGGCTGCTTAACGGGAAAGGTGAGGTGGGGTGATACATAAAACAAGGGTATCAAATTAGCTCAGATACCGTTCCATAAACCCAATATGTAATAGACAAGACCTACTCCTTGCTCAGAGAACTGGACTCAACACGCCCTATTCACCGCACAAGAATATATCTGACTAATAATAATCGTAAAACCTATGTATTGATATCTCTCTGTTAGTGTGTCAAGTGGGTGTAAAGCGGCATAAACACAGCAGTGAAAAGCAGCTAAACCCCATTATAAAAATAAATTACTTTGAAACACCCATGAAACAAAGACAGTGAAAGAGAGAGAAATTCTTACACAATGCGTTCAGGGGCTGTGATGCAACCTGGATTGACCATATCTAGACGCACAGCTGGATGAGACATAAGGGTGGACACTCTTGGGGCTGAGAGGTTTGGTGAGGTTGGGTGAGCAAACGCAGACCCTTTAAAGGAATACTGCGTGGTACCCATCGCATGGGTCCCAAATCTCCAGGTTCAAGGGCATCTTCCTACATCAAAAACATGCATGAGAAACCCAGAAGATGGTACACCGTGTGATGGGGAAAGGTTTCTAAAACGCACCTCATTTCTCATCTCCTTGTGCCCGGGTTCGCCATTCCAGCCGCTTTACTAGCAAGCTCCCTACTTGGAGCATCAGCACCTTTAACCTCCTGTTCCATACAGGTTGCAATTTGTCCTGAGGATGAACGGGAAGACGGGGAACCAATGAGAGACTAGCTCTTGGTGTGGACACAGGCACAGGTCACTCTATTTTCCCATCAGGAAGAAGAATTAACCACAGGCTCAGCCTGCCCCCCGGAACCAGAACAGGGCGTGAAACCATCATGCGCTTTTGCGGCCAGCTCCCAAAAAAGCGAGTTGTAAAATGGAGCTTCAGGGCACTGCAATTCACAAACCTGCAGAGTTATAAATGATAACTCTCGTCCACAAATATATTGAGGGAAGGCAAAGAAGAGGATTTGAAATCAAGGCAGAATTGCAGGAAACAGATTTCAGGAGGTAGATTCGAATCGCCTTTAAAGCACATGAAAAGCGGCAAAATGTTGACAATGATGCCCTTGGCCAAAAAGGGCGTATGCGTTTTTTCCTGAATATATTCAGAAAAAAACGCATACGCCCTTTTTGGCCAACCAAGCAACCTGGAAAAGCAAATCAGCGCTACAAAGAAGTCTCGCTTCCCATCGGTCAAAAGGGCCATGCTGAAAAACGTGTCAAAACCAGAAATGCATGACAGGCCATGGAGAAATTGGAGCCTTGCTACACTGATGGGCGGGATGTAAATTGCCAACAACCACTCTGGAGAAGTGTACGGTGTGTCCTGAAACATCTAAAAAACACAGCTTAGAGAGCATAGGGCACTTCCACTCATGGGGGTATAAATTGGGAAATTTAAAAATCAGCAAGACACAAGCACCCCAAAGTTTAGGGCTGCTCTGTTGACAAGGACCTCCACTTCATTCCAACTTAAATATCCCAGGAAAGAGAAAAATGGATAAAGAAGTTGTGGTCCTTATGTACAATGGAATATCACTCAGCCATGAAATCAATGTCATAAGGCTAGTAGCAGCATGATGAGTGGATTTAGGTACGACGATTCTAAGTGAAATAAGTCACACAGAAAAGGACACTTCTCATAAGGTATCACTTATAGAGGGAATGTAAAAACCGTTACACTTGAACTGAATTACAAAACAGAACAGAGTCACACATGCAGAAAACACACTATGGCTGCTTAACGGGAAAGGTGAGGTGGGGTGATACATAAAACAAGGGTTTCAAATTAGCTCAGATACCGTTCCATAAACCCAATATGTAATAGACAAGACCTACTCCTTGCTCAGAGAACTGGACTCAACACGCCCTATTCACCGCACAAGAATATATCTGACTAGTAATAATCTTAAAACCTATGTATTGATATCTCTCTGTTAGTGTGTCAAGTGGGTGTAAAGCGGCATAAACACAGCAGTGAAAAGCAGCTAAACCCCATTATAAAAATAAATTACTTTGAAAAACCCATGAAACAAAGACAGTGAAAGAGAGAGAAATACTTACACAATGCGATCAGGGGCTGTGATGCAACCTGGATTGACCATATCTAGACCCACAGCTGGATGAGACATAAGGGTGGACACTCTTGGGGCTGAGAGGTTTGGTGAGGTTGGGTGAGCAAACGCAGACCCTTTAAAGTAATACTGCGTGGTACCCATCGCATGGGTCCCAAATGTCCAGGTTCAAGGGCATCTTCCTACATCGAAAACATGCATGAGAAACCCAGAAGATGGTACACCATGTGATGGGGAAAGGTTTCTAAAACGCACCTCATTTCTCATCTCCTTGTGCCCGGGTTCGCCATTCCAGCTGCCTTACTAGCAATCTCTCTACTTGGAGCATCAGCACCTTTAACCTCCTGTTCCATACAGGTTGCAATTTGTCCTGAGGATGAACGGGAAGACGGGGAACCAATGAGAGACTAGCTCTTGGTGTTGGGACAGGCACAGGTCACTCTATTTTCCCATCAGGAAGAAGAATTAACCACAGGCTCAGCCTGCCCCCCGGAACCAGAACAGGGCCTGAAGCCATCCTGCGCTTTTGCGGCCAGCTCCCAAAAACGCGAGTTTTAAAATGGAGGTTCAGGGCACTGCAATTCACAAACCTGCAGAGTTATAAATGATAACTCTCGTCCACAGATATATTGAGGGAAGGCAAAGAAGAGGATTTGAAATCAAGGCAGAATTGCAGGAAACAGATTTCAGAAGGTAGATTCGAATCGCCTTTAAAGCACATGAAATGCGGCAAAATGTTGAAAAAGATGCCCTTGGCCAAAAAGGGCGTATGCGTTTTTTCCTGAATATATTCAGGAAAAAACGCATACGCCCTTTTTGGCCAACCAAGCAACCTGGAAAGGCAAATCAGGGCTACAAAGAAGACTCGCTACCCATCGGTCAAAAGGGCCATGCTGAAAAACGTGTCAAAACCAGAAATGCAGGACAGGCCATGGAGAAATGGGAGCCTTGCTACTCTGATGGGCGGGATGTAAATTAGCAACAGCCACTCTGGAGAAGTGTACGGTGAGTCCTGAAACATCTAAAAAACACAGCTTAGAGAGCATAGGGCACTTCTACTCATGGGGGTATAAATTTGGAAAATTATAAATCAGCAAGACACAAGCACCCCAAAGTTTAGGGATGCTCTGTTGACAAGGACCTCCACTTCATTCCACCTTAAATATCCCAGGAAAGAGAAAAATGGATAAAGAAGTTGTGGTCCTTATGTACAATGGAATATCACTCAGCCATGAAATCAATGTCATAAGGCTAGTAGCAGCATGATGAGTGGATTTAGGTACGACGATTCTAAGTGAAATAAGTCACACAGAAAAGGACACTTCTCATAAGGTATCACTTATAGAGGGAATGTAAAAACCGTTACACTTGAACTGAATTACAAAACAGAACAGAGTCACACATGCAGAAAACACACTATGGCTGCTTAACGGGAAAGGTGAGGTGGGGTGATACATAAAACAAGGGTTTCAAATTTGCTCAGATACCGTTCCAGAAACCCAATATGTAATAGACAAGACCTACTCCTTGCTCAGAGAACTGGACTCAACACGCCCTATTCACCGCACAAGAATATATCTGACTAGTAATAATCTTAAAACCTATGTATTGATATCTCTCTGTTAGTGTGTCAAGTGGGTGGAAAGCGGCATAAACACAGCCGTGAAAAGCAGCTAAACCCCATTATAAAAATAAATTACTTTGAAACACCCATGAAACAAAGACAGTGAAAGAGAGAGAAATTCTTACACAATGCTTTCAGGGGCTGTGATGCAACTTGGATTGACCATATCTAGACACATAGCTGGATGAGACATAAGGGTGGAAACTCTTGGGGCTGAGAGGTTTGGTGAGGTAGGGTGAGCAAACGCCAACCCTTTAAAGTAATACTGCGTGGTACCCGTCCCATGGGTCCCAAATCTTCAGGTTCAAGGGCATCTTCCTACATCGAAAACATGCATGAGAATCCTGGAGGATGGTACACCGTGTGATGGGGAAAGGTTTCTAAAACGCACCTCATTTCTCATCTCCTTGTGCCCGGGTTCCCCATTCCAGCCCCTTTACTAGCAATCTCCCTACTTGGAGCATCAGCACCTTTAACCTCCTGTTCCGTACAGGTTGCAATTTGTCCTGAGGATGAACGGGAAGACGGGGAACCAATGAGAGACTAGCTCTTGGTGTGGACACAGGCACAGGTCACTCTATTTTCCCATCAGGAAGAAGAATTAACCACAGGCTCAGCCTGCCCCCCGGAACCAGAACAGGGCGTGAAACCATCATGCGCTTTTGCGGCCAGCTCCCAAAAAAGCGAGTTGTAAAATGGAGCTTCAGGGCACTGCAATTCACAAACCTGCAGAGTTATAAATGATAACTCTCGTCCACAAATATATTGAGGGAAGGCAAAGAAGAGGATTTGAAATCAAGGCAGAATTGCAGGAAACAGATTTCAGGAGGTAGATTCGAATCGCCTTTAAAGCACATGAAAAGCGGCAAAACGTTGACAATGATGCCCTTGGCCAAAAAGGGCGTATGCGTTTTTTCCTGAATATATTCAGAAAAAAACGCATACGCCCTTTTTGGCCAACCAAGCAACCTGGAAAAGCAAATCAGCGCTACAAAGAAGTCTCGCTTCCCATCGGTCAAAAGGGCCATGCTGAAAAACGTGTCAAAACCAGAAATGCATGACAGGCCATGGAGAAATGGGAGCCTTGCTACACTGATGGGCGGGATGTAAATTGCCAACAACCACTCTGGAGAAGTGTACGGTGTGTCCTGAAACATCTAAAAAACACAGCTTAGAGAGCATAGGGCACTTCCACTCATGGGGGTATAAATTGGGAAATTTAAAAATCAGCAAGACACAAGCACCCCAAAGTTTAGGGATGCTCTGTTGACAAGGACCTCCACTTCATTCCACCTTAAATATCCCAGGAAAGAGAAAAATGGATAAAGAAGTTGTGGTCCTTATGTACAATGGAATATCACTCAGCCATGAAATCAATGTCATAAGGCTAGTAGCAGCATGATGAGTGGATTTAGGTACGACGATTCTAAGTGAAATAAGTCACACAGCAAAGGACACTTCTCATAAGGTATCACTTATCGAGGGAATGTAAATTCCGTTACACTTGAACTGAATTACAAAACAGAACAGAGCCACACATGCAGAAAACACACTATGGCTGCTTAACGGGAAAGGTGAGGTGGGGTGATACATAAAACAAGGGTTTCAAATTAGCTCAGATACCGTTCCAGAAACCCAATATGTAATAGACAAGACCTACTCCTTGCTCAGAGAACTGGACTCAACACGCCCTATTCACCGCACAAGAATATATGTGACTAGTAAAAATCTTAAAAGCTATGTATTGATATCTCTCTGTTAGTGTGTCAAGTGGGTGTAAAGCGGCATAAACACAGCAGTGAAAAGCAGCTAAAACCCATTATAAAAATAAATTACTTTGAAACACCCATGAAACAAAGACAGTGAAAGAGAGAGAAATTCTTACACAATGCGATCAGGGGCTGTGATGCAACCTGGATTGACCATATCTAGACCCACAGCTGGATGAGACATAAGGGTGGACACTCTTGGGGCTGAGAGGTTTGGTGAGGTTGGGTGAGCAAAAGCAGACCCTTTAAAGTAATACTGCGTGGTACCCATCGCATGGGTCCCAAATCTCCAGGTTCAAGGGCATCTTCCTACATCGAAAACATGCATGAGTAACCCAGAAGATGGTACACCGTGTGATGGGGAAAGGTTTCTAAAACGCACCTTATTTCTCATCTCCTTGTGCCCGGGTTCGCCATTCCAGCCGCTTTACTAGCAAGCTCCCTACTTGGAGCATCAGCACCTTTAACCTCCTGTTCCATACAGGTTGCAATTTGTCCTGAGGATAAACGGGAAGACGTGGAACCAACGAGAGACTAGCTCTTGGTGTTGGGACAGGCACAGGTCACTCTATTTTCCCATCAGAAAGAAGAATTAACCACAGGCTCAGCCTGCCCCCCGGAACCAGAACAGGGCATGAAGCCATTCTGCGATTTTGCGGCCAGCTCCCATAAAAACGAGTTGTAAAATGGAGGTTCAGGGCACTGCAATTCACAAACCTGCAGAGTTATAAATGATAACTCTCGTCCACAAATATATTGAGGGAAGGCAAAGAAGAGGATTTGAAATCAAGGCAGAATTGCAGGAAACAGATTTCAGGAGGTAGAAACGAATCGCCTTTAAAGCACATGAAAAGCGGCAAAACGTTGACAATGATGCCCTTGGCCAAAAAGGGCGTATGCGTTTTTTCCTGAATATATTCAGGAAAAAACGCATACGCCCTTTTTGGCCAACCAAGCAACCTGGAAAGGCAAATCAGCACTACAAAGAAGTCTCGCTTCCCATCGGTCAAAAGGGCCATGCTGAAAAAAGTGTCAAAACCAGAAATGCAGGACAGGCCATGGAGAAATGGGAGCCTTGCTACACTGATGGGCGGGATGTAAATTGCCAAGCGCCACTCCGGAGAAGTGTCCGGTGAGTCCTGAAACATCTGAAAAACACAGCTTAGAGAGCATAGGGCACTTCCACTCATGGGGGTATAAATTGGGAAAATTAAAAATCAGCAAAACACAAGCACCCCAAAGTTTAGGGCTGCTCTGTTGACCAGGACCTCCACTTCATTCCACCTTAAATATCCCAGGAAAGAGAAAAATGGATAAAGAATTTGTGGTCCTTATGTACAATGGAATATCACTCAGCCAGGAAATCAATGTCGTAAGGTTAGTAGCAGCATGATGAGTGGATTTAGGTACGACGATTCTAAGTGAAATAAGTCACACAGAAAAGGACACTTCTCATAAGGTATCACTGATAGAGGGAATGTAAAAACCGTTACACTTGAACTGAATTACAAAACAGAACAGAGTCACACATGCAGAAAACACACTATGGCTGCTTAACGGGAAAGGTGAGGTGGGGTGATACATAAAACAAGGGTATCAAATTAGCTCAGATACCGTTCCATAAACCCAATATGTAAT
This sequence comes from Balaenoptera borealis, assembly GCF_965194805.1. Classification (NCBI taxonomy): domain Eukaryota; kingdom Metazoa; phylum Chordata; class Mammalia; order Artiodactyla; family Balaenopteridae; genus Balaenoptera; species Balaenoptera borealis. The sequence continues at coordinate 100,054 of NW_028123883.1, forward strand.
AGACAAGACCTACTCCTTGCTCAGAGAACTGGACTCAACACGCCCTATTCACCGCACAAGGATATATCTGACTAATAATAATCGTAAAACCTATGTATTGATATCTCTCTGTTAGTGTGTCAAGTGGGTGTAAAGCGGCATAAACACAGCAGTGAAAAGCAGCTAAACCCCATTATAAAAATAAATTACTTTGAAACACCCATGAAACAAAGACAGTGAAAGAGAGAGAAATTCTTACACAATGCGTTCAGGGGCTGTGATGCAACCTGGATTGACCATATCTAGACGCACAGCTGGATGAGACATAAGGGTGGACACTCTTGGGGCTGAGAGGTTTGGTGAGGTTGGGTGAGCAAACGCAGACCCTTTAAAGGAATACTGCGTGGTACCCATCGCATGGGTCCCAAATCTCCAGGTTCAAGGGCATCTTCCTACATCAAAAACATGCATGAGAAACCCAGAAGATGGTACACCGTGTGATGGGGAAAGGTTTCTAAAACGCACCTCATTTCTCATCTCCTTGTGCCCGGGTTCGCCATTCCAGCCGCTTTACTAGCAAGCTCCCTACTTGGAGCATCAGCACCTTTAACCTCCTGTTCCATACAGGTTGCAATTTGTCCTGAGGATGAACGGGAAGACGGGGAACCAATGAGAGACTAGCTCTTGGTGTGGACACAGGCACAGGTCACTCTATTTTCCCATGAGGAAGAAGAATTAACCACAGGCTCAGCCTGCCCCCCGGAACCAGAACAGGGTGTGAAACCATCATGCGCTTTTGCGGCCAGCTCCCAAAAAAGCGAGTTGTAAAATGGAGCTTCAGGGCACTGCAATTCACAAACCTGCAGAGTTATAAATGATAACTCTCGTCCACAAATATATTGAGGGAAGGCAAAGAAGAGGATTTGAAATCAAGGCAGAATTGCAGGAAACAGATTTCAGGAGGTAGATTCGAATCACCTTAAAGCACATGAAAAGCGGCAAAATGTTGACAATGATGCCCTTGGCCAAAAAGGGCGTATGCGTTTTTTCCTGAATATATTCAGAAAAAAACGCATACGCCCTTTTTGGCCAACCAAGCAACCTGGAAAAGCAAATCAGCGCTACAAAGAAGTCTCGCTTCCCATCGGTCAAAAGGGCCATGCTGAAAAACGTGTCAAAACCAGAAATGCATGACAGGCCATGGAGAAATGGGAGCCTTGCTACACTGATGGGCGGGATGTAAATTGCCAACAACCACTCTGGAGAAGTGTACGGTGTGTCCTGAAACATCTAAAAAACACAGCTTAGAGAGCATAGGGCACTTCCACTCATGGGGGTATAAATTGGGAAATTTAAAAATCAGCAAGACACAAGCACCCCAAAGTTTAGGGCTGCTCTGTTGACAAGGACCTCCACTTCATTCCAACTTAAATATCCCAGGAAAGAGAAAAAAGGATAAAGAAGTTGTGGTCCTTATGTACAATGGAATATCACTCAGCCATGAAATCAATGTCATAAGGCTAGTAGCAGCATGATGAGTGGATTTAGGTACGACGATTCTAAGTGAAATAAGTCACACAGAAAAGGACACTTCTCATAAGGTATCACTTATAGAGGGAATGTAAAAACCGTTACACTTGAACTGAATTACAAAACAGAACAGAGTCACACATGCAGAAAACACACTATGGCTGCTTAACGGGAAAGGTGAGGTGGGGTGATACATAAAACAAGGGTTTCAAATTAGCTCAGATACCGTTCCATAAACCCAATATGTAATAGACAAGACCTACTCCTTGCTCAGAGAACTGGACTCAACACGCCCTATTCACCACACAAGAATATATCTGACTAGTAATAATCTTAAAACCTATGTATTGATATCTCTCTGTTAGTGTGTCAAGTGGGTGTAAAGCGGCATAAACACAGCAGTGAAAAGCAGCTAAACCCCATTATAAAAATAAATTACTTTGAAAAACCCATGAAACAAAGACAGTGAAAGAGAGAGAAATTCTTACACAATGCGATCAGGGGCTGTGATGCAACCTGGATTGACCATATCTAGACCCACAGCTGGATGAGACATAAGGGTGGACACTCTTGGGGCTGAGAGGTTTGGTGAGGTTGGGTGAGCAAACGCAGACCCTTTAAAGTAATACTGCGTGGTACCCATCGCATGGGTCCCAAATGTCCAGGTTCAAGGGCATCTTCCTACATCGAAAACATGCATGAGAAACCCAGAAGATGGTACACCGTGTGATGGGGAAAGGTTTCTAAAACGCACCTCATTTCTCATCTCCTTGTGCCCGGGTTCGCCATTCCAGCTGCCTTATTAGCAATCTCCCTACTTGGAGCATCAGCACCTTTAACCTCCTGTTCCATACAGGTTGCAATTTGTCCTGAGGATGAACGGGAAAACGGGGAACCAATGAGAGACTAGCTCTTGGTGTTGGGACAGGCACAGGTCACTCTATTTTCCCATCAGGAAGAAGAATTAACCACAGGCTCAGCCTGCCCCCCGGAACCAGAACAGGGCCTGAAGCCATCCTGCGCTTTTGCGGCCAGCTCCCAAAAACGCGAGTTTTAAAATGGAGGTTCAGGGCACTGCAATTCACAAACCTGCAGAGTTATAAATGATAACTCTCGTCCACAGATATATTGAGGGAAGGCAAAGAAGAGGATTTGAAATCAAGGCAGAATTGCAGGAAACAGATTTCAGGAGGTAGATTCGAATCGCCTTTAAAGCACATGAAATGCGGCAAAACGTTGAAAAAGATGCCCTTGGCCAAAAAGGGCGTATGCGTTTTTTCCTGAATATATTCAGGAAAAAACGCATACGCCCTTTTTGGCCAACCAAGCAACCTGGAAAGGCAAATCAGGGCTACAAAGAAGACTCGCTACCCATCGGTCAAAAGGGCCATGCTGAAAAACGTGTCAAAACCAGAAATGCAGGACAGGCCATGGAGAAATGGGAGCCTTGCTACTCTGATGGGCGGGATGTAAATTAGCAACAGCCACTCTGGAGAAGTGTACGGTGAGTCCTGAAACATCTAAAAAACACAGCTTAGAGAGCATAGGGCACTTCCACTCATGGGGGTATAAATTTGGAAAATTATAAATCAGCAAGACACAAGCACCCCAAAGTTTAGGGCTGCTCTGTTGACAAGGACCTCCACTTCATTCCACCTTAAATATCCCAGGAAAGAGAAAAATGGATAAAGAAGTTGTGGTCCTTATGTACAATGGAATATCACTCAGCCATGAAATCAATGTCATAAGGCTAGTAGCAGCATGATGAGTGGATTTAGGTAAGACGATTCTAAGTGAAATAAGTCACACAGAAAAGGACACTTCTCATAAGGTATCACTTATAGAGGGAATGTAAAAACCGTTATACTTGAACTGAATTACAAAACAGAACAGAGTCACACATGCAGAAAACACACTATGGCTGCTTAACGGGAAAGTTGAGGTGGGGTGATACATAAAACAAGGGTTTCAAATTTGCTCAGATACCGTTCCAGAAACCCAATATGTAATAGACAAGACCTACTCCTTGCTCAGAGAACTGGACTCAACACGCCCTATTCACCGCACAAGAATATATCTGACTAGTAATAATCTTAAAACCTATGTATTGATATCTCTCTGTTAGTGTGTCAAGTGGGTGTAAAGCGGCATAAACACAGCCGTGAAAAGCAGCTAAACCCCATTATAAAAATAAATTACTTTGAAACACCCATGAAACAAAGACAGTGAAAGAGAGAGAAATTCTTACACAATGCTTTCAGGGGCTGTGATGCAACTTGGATTGACCATATCTAGACACATAGCTGGATGAGACATAAGGGTGGAAACTGTTGGGGCTGAGAGGTTTGGTGAGGTAGGGTGAGCAAACGCCAACCCTTTAAAGTAATACTGCGTGGTACCCGTCCCATGGGTCCCAAATCTTCAGGTTCAAGGACATTTTCCTACATTGAAAACATGCATGAGATTCCTGGAGGATGGTACACCGTGTGATGGGGAAAGGTTTCTAAAACGCACCTCATTTCTCATCTCCTTGTGCCCGGGTTCCCCATTCCAGCCCCTTTACTAGCAATCTCCCTACTTGGAGCATCAGCACCTTTAACCTCCTGTTCCGTACAGGTTGCAATTTGTCCTGAGGATGAACGGGAAGACGGGGAACCAATGAGAGACTAGCTCTTGGTGTGGACACAGGCACAGGTCACTCTATTTTCCCATGAGGAAGAAGAATTAACCACAGGCTCAGCCTGCCCCCCGGAACCAGAACAGGGCGTGAAACCATCATGCGCTTTTGCGGCCAGCTCCCAAAAAAGCGAGTTGTAAAATGGAGCTTCAAGGCACTGCAATTCACAAACCTGCAGAGTTATAAATGATAACTCTCGTCCACAAATATATTGAGGGAAGGCAAAGAAGAGGATTTGAAATTAAGGCAGAATTGCAGGAAACAGATTTCAGGAGGTAGATTCGAATCGCCTTTAAAGCACATGAAAAGCGGCAAAATGTTGACAATGATGCCCTTGCCCAAAAAGGGCGTATGCGTTTTTTCCTGAATATATTCAGAAAAAAACGCATACGCCCTTTTTGGCCAACCAAGCAACCTGGAAAAGCAAATCAGCGCTACAAAGAAGTCTCGCTTCCCATCGGTCAAAAGGGCCATGCTGAAAAATGTGTCAAAACCAGAAATGCATGACAGGCCATGGAGAAATGGGAGCCTTGCTACACTGATGGGCGGGATGTAAATTGCCAACAACCACTCTGGATAAGTGTACGGTGTGTCCTGAAACATCTAAAAAACACAGCTTAGAGAGCATAGGGCACTTCCACTCATGGGGGTATAAATTGGGAAATTTAAAAATCAGCAAGACACAAGCACCCCAAAGTTTAGGGCTGCTCTGTTGACAAGGACCTCCACTTCATTCCAACTTAAATATCCCAGGAAAGAGAAAAATGGATAAAGAAGTTGTGGTCCTTATGTACAATGGAATATCACTCAGCCATGAAATCAATGTCATAAGGCTAGTAGCAGCATGATGAGTGGATTTAGGTACGACGATTCTAAGTGAAATAAGTCACACAGTAAAGGACACTTCTCATAAGGTATCACTTATAGAGGGAATGTAAAAACCGTTACACTTGAACTGAATTACAAAACAGAACAGAGTCACACATGCAGAAAACACACTATGGCTGCTTAACGGGAAAGGTGAGGTGGGGTGATACATAAAACAAGGGTTTCAAATTAGCTCAGATACCGTTCCATAAACCCAATATGTAATAGACAAGACCTACTCCTTGCTCAGAGAACTGGACTCAACACGCCCTATTCACCGCACAAGAATATATCTGACTAGCAATAATCTTAAAACCTATGTATTGATATCTCTCTGTTAGTGTGTCAAGTGGGTGTAAAGCGGCATAAACACAGCAGTGAAAAGCAGCTAAACCCCATTATAAAAATAAATTACTTTGAAAAACCCATGAAACAAAGACAGTGAAAGAGAGAGAAATTCTTACACAATGCGATCAGGGGCTGTGATGCAACCTGGATTGACCATATCTAGACCCACAGCTGGATGAGACATAAGGGTGGACACTCTTGGGGCTGAGAGGTTTGGTGAGGTTGGGTGAGCAAACGCAGACCCTTTAAAGTAATACTGCGTGGTACCCATCGCATGGGTCCCAAATGTCCAGGTTCAAGGGCATCTTCCTACATCGAAAACATGCATGAGAAACCCAGAAGATGGTACACCATGTGATGGGGAAAGGTTTCTAAAACGCACCTCATTTCTCATCTCCTTGTGCCCGTGTTCGCCATTCCAGCTGCCTTACTAGCAATCTCCCTACTTGGAGCATCAGCACCTTTAACCTCCTGTTCCATACAGGTTGCAATTTGTCCTGAGGATGAACGGGAAGACGGGGAACCAATGAGAGACTAGCTCTTGGTGTTGGGACAGGCACAGGTCACTCTATTTTCCCATCAGGAAGAAGAATTAACCACAGGCTCAGCCTGCCCCCCGGAACCAGAACAGGGCCTGAAGCCATCCTGCGCTTTTGCGGCCAGCTCCCAAAAACGCGAGTTGTAAAATGGAGGTTCAGGGCACTGCAATTCACAAACCTGCAGAGTTATAAATGATAACTCTCGTCCACAGATATATTGAGGGAAGGCAAAGAAGAGGAATTGAAATCAAGGCAGAATTGCAGGAAACAGATTTCAGGAGGTAGATTCGAATCGCCTTTGAAGCACATGAAATGCGGCAAAACGTTGAAAAAGATGCCCTTGGCCAAAAAGGGCGTATGCGTTTTTTCCTGAATATATTCAGGAAAAAACGCATACGCCCTTTTTGCCCAACCAAGCAACCTGGAAAGGCAAATCAGGGCTACAAAGAAGACTCGCTACCCATCGGTCAAAAGGGCCATGCTGAAAAACGTGTCAAAACCAGAAATGCAGGACAGGCCATGGAGAAATGGGAGCCTTGCTACTCTGATGGGCGGGATGTAAATTAGCAACAGGCACTCTGGAGAAGTGTACGGTGAGTCCTGAAACATCTAAAAAACATAGCTTAGAGAGCATAGGGCACTTCCACTCATGGGGGTATAAATTTGGAAAATTAAAAATCAGCAAGACACAAGCACCCCAAAGTTTAGGGATGCTCTGTTGACAAGGACCTCCACTTCATTCCACCTTAAATATCCCAGGAAAGAGAAAAATGGATAAAGAAGTTGTGGTCCTTATGTACAATGGAATATCACTCAGCCATGAAATCAATGTCATAAGGCTAGTAGCAGCATGATGAGTGGATTTAGGTAAGACGACTCTAAGTGAAATAAGTCACACAGAAAAGGACACTTCTCATAAGGTATCACTTATAGAGGGAATGTAAAAACCGTTACACTTGAACTGAATTACAAAACAGAACAGAGTCACACATGCAGAAAACACACTATGGCTGCTTAACGGGAAAGGTGAGGTGGGGTGATACATAAAACAAGGGTTTCAAATTTGCTCAGATACCGTTCCAGAAACCCAATATGTAATAGACAAGACCTACTCCTTGCTCAGAGAACTGGACTCAACACGCCCTATTCACCGCACAAGAATATATCTGACTAGTAATAATCTTAAAACCTATGTATTGATATCTCTCTGTTAGTGTGTCAAGTGGGTGTAAAGCGGCATAAACACAGCCGTGAAAAGCAGCTAAACCCCATTATAAAAATAAATTACTTTGAAACACCCATGAAACAAAGACAGTGAAAGAGAGAGAAATTCTTACACAATGCTTTCAGGGGCTGTGATGCAACTTGGATTGACCATATCTAGACACATAGCTGGATGAGACATAAGGGTGGAAACTCTTGGGGCTGAGAGGTTTGGTGAGGTAGGGTGAGCAAACGCCAACCCTTTAAAGTAATACTGCGTGGTACCCGTCCCATGGGTCCCAAATCTTCAGGTTCAAGGGCATCTTCCTACATCGAAAACATGCATGAGAATCCTGGAGGATGGTACACCGTGTGATGGGGAAAGGTTTCTAAAACGCACCTCATTTCTCATCTCCTTGTGCCCGGGTTCCCCATTCCAGCCCCTTTACTAGCAATCTCCCTACTTGGAGCATCAGCACCTTTAACCTCCTTTTCCGTACAGGTTGCAATTTGTCCTGAGGATGAACGGGAAGACGGGGAACCAATGAGAGACTAGCTCTTGGTGTGGACACAGGCACAGGTCACTCTATTTTCCCATGAGGAAGAAGAATTAACCACAGGCTCAGCCTGCCCCCCGGAACCAGAACAGGGCGTGAAACCATCATGCGCTTTTGCGGCCAGCTCCCAAAAAAGCGAGTTGTAAAATGGAGCTTCAGGGCACTGCAATTCACAAACCTGCAGAGTTATAAATGATAACTCTCGTCCACAAATATATTGAGGGAAGGCAAAGAAGAGGATTTGAAATCAAGGCAGAATTGCAGGAAACAGATTTCAGGAGGTAGATTCGAATCGCCTTTAAAGCACATGAAAAGCGGCAAAACGTTGACAATGATGCCCTTGGCCAAAAAGGGCGTATGCGTTTTTTCCTGAATATATTCAGAAAAAAACGCATACGCCCTTTTTGGCCAACCAAGCAACCTGGAAAAGCAAATCAGCGCTACAAAGAAGTCTCGCTTCCCATCGGTCAAAAGGGCCATGCTGAAAAACGTGTCAAAACCAGAAATGCATGACAGGCCATGGAGAAATGGGAGCCTTGCTACACTGATGGGCGGGATGTAAATTGCCAACAACCACTCTGGAGAAGTGTACGGTGTGTCCTGAAACATCTAAAAAACACAGCTTAGAGAGCATAGGGCACTTCCACTCATGGGGGTATAAATTGGGAAATTTAAAAATCAGCAAGACACAAGCACCCCAAAGTTTAGGGATGCTCTGTTGACAAGGACCTCCACTTCATTCCACCTTAAATATCCCAGGAAAGAGAAAAATGGATAAAGAAGTTGTGGTCCTTATGTACAATGGAATATCACTCAGCCATGAAATCAATGTCATAAGGCTAGTAGCAGCATGATGAGTGGATTTAGGTACGACGATTCTAAGTGAAATAAGTCACACAGCAAAGGACACTTCTCATAAGGTATCACTTATCGAGGGAATGTAAATTCCGTTACACTTGAACTGAATTACAAAACAGAACAGAGCCACACATGCAGAAAACACACTATGGCTGCTTAACGGGAAAGGTGAGGTGGGGTGATACATAAAACAAGGGTTTCAAATTAGCTCAGATACCGTTCCAGAAACCCAATATGTAATAGACAAGACCTACTCCTTGCTCAGAGAACTGGACTCAACACGCCCTATTCACCGCACAAGAATATATGTGACTAGTAAAAATCTTAAAAGCTATGTATTGATATCTCTCTGTTAGTGTGTCAAGTGGGTGTAAAGCGGCATAAACACAGCAGTGAAAAGCAGCTAAAACCCATTATAAAAATAAATTACTTTGAAACACCCATGAAACAAAGACAGTGAAAGAGAGAGAAATTCTTACACAATGCGATCAGGGGCTGTGATGCAACCTGGATTGACCATATCTAGACCCACAGCTGGATGAGACATAAGGGTGGACACTCTTGGGGCTGAGAGGTTTGGTGAGGTTGGGTGAGCAAAAGCAGACCCTTTAAAGTAATACTGCGTGGTACCCATCGCATGGGTCCCAAATCTCCAGGTTCAAGGGCATCTTCCTACATCGAAAACATGCATGAGTAACCCAGAAGATGGTACACCGTGTGATGGGGAAAGGTTTCTAAAACGCACCTTATTTCTCATCTCCTTGTGCCCGGGTTCGCCATTCCAGCCGCTTTACTAGCAAGCTCCCTACTTGGAGCATCAGCACCTTTAACCTCCTGTTCCATACAGGTTGCAATTTGTCCTGAGGATAAACGGGAAGACGTGGAACCAACGAGAGACTAGCTCTTGGTGTTGGGACAGGCACAGGTCACTCTATTTTCCCATCAGAAAGAAGAATTAACCACAGGCTCAGCCTGCCCCCCGGAACCAGAACAGGGCATGAAGCCATTCTGCGATTTTGCGGCCAGCTCCCATAAAAACGAGTTGTAAAATGGAGGTTCAGGGCACTGCAATTCACAAACCTGCAGAGTTATAAATGATAACTCTCGTCCACAAATATATTGAGGGAAGGCAAAGAAGAGGATTTGAAATCAAGGCAGAATTGCAGGAAACAGATTTCAGGAGGTAGAAACGAATCGCCTTTAAAGCACATGAAAAGCGGCAAAACGTTGACAATGATGCCCTTGGCCAAAAAGGGCGTATGCGTTTTTTCCTGAATATATTCAGGAAAAAACGCATACGCCCTTTTTGGCCAACCAAGCAACCTGGAAAGGCAAATCAGCACTACAAAGAAGTCTCGCTTCCCATCGGTCAAAAGGGCCATGCTGAAAAAAGTGTCAAAACCAGAAATGCAGGACAGGCCATGGAGAAATGGGAGCCTTGCTACACTGATGGGCGGGATGTAAATTGCCAAGCGCCACTCCGGAGAAGTGTCCGGTGAGTCCTGAAACATCTGAAAAACACAGCTTAGAGAGCATAGGGCACTTCCACTCATGGGGGTATAAATTGGGAAAATTAAAAATCAGCAAAACACAAGCACCCCAAAGTTTAGGGCTGCTCTGTTGACCAGGACCTCCACTTCATTCCACCTTAAATATCCCAGGAAAGAGAAAAATGGATAAAGAATTTGTGGTCCTTATGTACAATGGAATATCACTCAGCCAGGAAATCAATGTCGTAAGGTTAGTAGCAGCATGATGAGTGGATTTAGGTACGACGATTCTAAGTGAAATAAGTCACACAGAAAAGGACACTTCTCATAAGGTATCACTGATAGAGGGAATGTAAAAACCGTTACACTTGAACTGAATTACAAAACAGAACAGAGTCACACATGCAGAAAACACACTATGGCTGCTTAACGGGAAAGGTGAGGTGGGGTGATACATAAAACAAGGGTATCAAATTAGCTCAGATACCGTTCCATAAACCCAATATGTAATAGACAAGACCTACTCCTTGCTCAGAGAACTGGACTCAACACGCCCTATTCACCGCACAAGGATATATCTGACTAATAATAATCGTAAAACCTATGTATTGATATCTCTCTGTTAGTGTGTCAAGTGGGTGTAAAGCGGCATAAACACAGCAGTGAAAAGCAGCTAAACCCCATTATAAAAATAAATTACTTTGAAACACCCATGAAACAAAGACAGTGAAAGAGAGAGAAATTCTTACACAATGCGTTCAGGGGCTGTGATGCAACCTGGATTGACCATATCTAGACGCACAGCTGGATGAGACATAAGGGTGGACACTCTTGGGGCTGAGAGGTTTGGTGAGGTTGGGTGAGCAAACGCAGACCCTTTAAAGGAATACTGCGTGGTACCCATCGCATGGGTCCCAAATCTCCAGGTTCAAGGGCATCTTCCTACATCAAAAACATGCATGAGAAACCCAGAAGATGGTACACCGTGTGATGGGGAAAGGTTTCTAAAACGCACCTCATTTCTCATCTCCTTGTGCCCGGGTTCGCCATTCCAGCCGCTTTACTAGCAAGCTCCCTACTTGGAGCATCAGCACCTTTAACCTCCTGTTCCATACAGGTTGCAATTTGTCCTGAGGATGAACGGGAAGACGGGGAACCAATGAGAGACTAGCTCTTGGTGTGGACACAGGCACAGGTCACTCTATTTTCCCATCAGGAAGAAGAATTAACCACAGGCTCAGCCTGCCCCCCGGAACCAGAACAGGGTGTGAAACCATCATGCGCTTTTGCGGCCAGCTCCCAAAAAAGCGAGTTGTAAAATGGAGCTTCAGGGCACTGCAATTCACAAACCTGCAGAGTTATAAATGATAACTCTCGTCCACAAATATATTGAGGGAAGGCAAAGAAGAGGATTTGAAATCAAGGCAGAATTGCAGGAAACAGATTTCAGGAGGTAGATTCGAATCACCTTTAAAGCACATGAAAAGCGGCAAAATGTTGACAATGATGCCCTTGGCCAAAAAGGGCGTATGCGTTTTTTCCTGAATATATTCAGAAAAAAACGCATACGCCCTTTTTGGCCAACCAAGCAACCTGGAAAAGCAAATCAGCGCTACAAAGAAGTCTCGCTTCCCATCGGTCAAAAGGGCCATGCTGAAAAACGTGTCAAAACCAGAAATGCATGACAGGCCATGGAGAAATGGGAGCCTTGCTACACTGATGGGCGGGATGTAAATTGCCAACAACCACTCTGGAGAAGTGTACGGTGTGTCCTGAAACATCTAAAAAACACAGCTTAGAGAGCATAGGGCACTTCCACTCATGGGGGTATAAATTGGGAAATTTAAAAATCAGCAAGACACAAGCACCCCAAAGTTTAGGGCTGCTCTGTTGACAAGGACCTCCACTTCATTCCAACTTAAATATCCCAGGAAAGAGAAAAATGGATAAAGAAGTTGTGGTCCTTATGTACAATGGAATATCACTCAGCCATGAAATCAATGTCATAAGGCTAGTAGCAGCATGATGAGTGGATTTAGGTACGACGATTCTAAGTGAAATAAGTCACACAGAAAAGGACACTTCTCATAAGGTATCACTTATAGAGGGAATGTAAAAACCGTTACACTTGAACTGAATTACAAAACAGAACAGAGTCACACATGCAGAAAACACACTATGGCTGCTTAACGGGAAAGGTGAGGTGGGGTGATACATAAAACAAGGGTTTCAAATTAGCTCAGATACCGTTCCATAAACCCAATATGTAATAGACAAGACCTACTCCTTGCTCAGAGAACTGGACTCAACACGCCCTATTCACCACACAAGAATATATCTGACTAGTAATAATCTTAAAACCTATGTATTGATATCTCTCTGTTAGTGTGTCAAGTGGGTGTAAAGCGGCATAAACACAGCAGTGAAAAGCAGCTAAACCCCATTATAAAAATAAATTACTTTGAAAAACCCATGAAACAAAGACAGTGAAAGAGAGAGAAATTCTTACACAATGCGATCAGGGGCTGTGATGCAACCTGGATTGACCATATCTAGACCCACAGCTGGATGAGACATAAGGGTGGACACTCTTGGGGCTGAGAGGTTTGGTGAGGTTGGGTGAGCAAACGCAGACCCTTTAAAGGAATACTGCGTGGTACCCATCGCATGGGTCCCAAATGTCCAGGTTCAAGGGCATCTTCCTACATCGAAAACATGCATGAGAAACCCAGAAGATGGTACACCGTGTGATGGGGAAAGGTTTCTAAAACGCACCTCATTTCTCATCTCCTTGTGCCCGGGTTCGCCATTCCAGCTGCCTTATTAGCAATCTCCCTACTTGGAGCATCAGCACCTTTAACCTCCTGTTCCATACAGGTTGCAATTTGTCCTGAGGATGAACGGGAAAACGGGGAACCAATGAGAGACTAGCTCTTGGTGTTGGGACAGGCACAGGTCACTCTATTTTCCCATCAGGAAGAAGAATTAACCACAGGCTCAGCCTGCCCCCCGGAACCAGAACAGGGCCTGAAGCCATCCTGCGCTTTTGCGGCCAGCTCCCAAAAACGCGAGTTTTAAAATGGAGGTTCAGGGCACTGCAATTCACAAACCTGCAGAGTTATAAATGATAACTCTCGTCCACAGATATATTGAGGGAAGGCAAAGAAGAGGATTTGAAATCAAGGCAGAATTGCAGGAAACAGATTTCAGGAGGTAGATTCGAATCGCCTTTAAAGCACATGAAATGCGGCAAAACGTTGAAAAAGATGCCCTTGGCCAAAAAGGGCGTATGCGTTTTTTCCTGAATATATTCAGGAAAAAACGCATACGCCCTTTTTGGCCAACCAAGCAACCTGGAAAGGCAAATCAGGGCTACAAAGAAGACTCGCTACCCATCGGTCAAAAGGGCCATGCTGAAAAACGTGTCAAAACCAGAAATGCAGGACAGGCCATGGAGAAATGGGAGCCTTGCTACTCTGATGGGCGGGATGTAAATTAGCAACAGCCACTCTGGAGAAGTGTACGGTGAGTCCTGAAACATCTAAAAAACACAGCTTAGAGAGCATAGGGCACTTCCACTCATGGGGGTATAAATTTGGAAAATTATAAATCAGCAAGACACAAGCACCCCAAAGTTTAGGGATGCTCTGTTGACAAGGACCTCCACTTCATTCCACCTTAAATATCCCAGGAAAGAGAAAAATGGATAAAGAAGTTGTGGTCCTTATGTACAATGGAATATCACTCAGCCATGAAATCAATGTCATAAGGCTAGTAGCAGCATGATGAGTGGATTTAGGTAAGACGATTCTAAGTGAAATAAGTCACACAGAAAAGGACACTTCTCATAAGGTATCACTTATAGAGGGAATGTAAAAACCGTTATACTTGAACTGAATTACAAAACAGAACAGAGTCACACATGCAGAAAACACACTATGGCTGCTTAACGGGAAAGTTGAGGTGGGGTGATACATAAAACAAGGGTTTCAAATTTGCTCAGATACCGTTCCAGAAACCCAATATGTAATAGACAAGACCTACTCCTTGCTCAGAGAACTGGACTCAACACGCCCTATTCACCGCACAAGAATATATCTGACTAGTAATAATCTTAAAACCTATGTATTGATATCTCTCTGTTAGTGTGTCAAGTGGGTGTAAAGCGGCATAAACACAGCCGTGAAAAGCAGCTAAACCCCATTATAAAAATAAATTACTTTGAAACACCCATGAAACAAAGACAGTGAAAGAGAGAGAAATTCTTACACAATGCTTTCAGGGGCTGTGATGCAACTTGGATTGACCATATCTAGACACATAGCTGGATGAGACATAAGGGTGGAAACTGTTGGGGCTGAGAGGTTTGGTGAGGTAGGGTGAGCAAACGCCAACCCTTTAAAGTAATACTGCGTGGTACCCGTCCCATGGGTCCCAAATCTTCAGGTTCAAGGACATTTTCCTACATTGAAAACATGCATGAGATTCCTGGAGGATGGTACACCGTGTGATGGGGAAAGGTTTCTAAAACGCACCTCATTTCTCATCTCCTTGTGCCCGGGTTCCCCATTCCAGCCCCTTTACTAGCAATCTCCCTACTTGGAGCATCAGCACCTTTAACCTCCTGTTCCGTACAGGTTGCAATTTGTCCTGAGGATGAACGGGAAGACGGGGAACCAATGAGAGACTAGCTCTTGGTGTGGACACAGGCACAGGTCACTCTATTTTCCCATCAGGAAGAAGAATTAACCACAGGCTCAGCCTGCCCCCCGGAACCAGAACAGGGCGTGAAACCATCATGCGCTTTTGCGGCCAGCTCCCAAAAAAGCGAGTTGTAAAATGGAGCTTCAAGGCACTGCAATTCACAAACCTGCAGCGTTATAAATGATAACTCTCGTCCACAAATATATTGAGGGAAGGCAAAGAAGAGGATTTGAAATTAAGGCAGAATTGCAGGAAACAGATTTCAGGAGGTAGATTCGAATCGCCTTTAAAGCACATGAAAAGCGGCAAAATGTTGACAATGATGCCCTTGCCCAAAAAGGGTGTATGCGTTTTTTCCTGAATATATTCAGAAAAAAACGCATACGCCCTTTTTGGCCAACCAAGCAACCTGGAAAAGCAAATCAGCGCTACAAAGAAGTCTCGCTTCCCATCGGTCAAAAGGGCCATGCTGAAAAATGTGTCAAAACCAGAAATGCATGACAGGCCATGGAGAAATGGGAGCCTTGCTACACTGATGGGCGGGATGTAAATTGCCAACAACCACTCTGGAGAAGTGTACGGTGTGTCCTGAAACATCTAAAAAACACAGCTTAGAGAGCATAGGGCACTTCCACTCATGGGGGTATAAATTGGGAAATTTAAAAATCAGCAAGACACAAGCACCCCAAAGTTTAGGGCTGCTCTGTTGACAAGGACCTCCACTTCATTCCAACTTAAATATCCCAGGAAAGAGAAAAATGGATAAAGAAGTTGTGGTCCTTATGTACAATGGAATATCACTCAGCCATGAAATCAATGTCATAAGGCTAGTAGCAGCATGATGAGTGGATTTAGGTACGACGATTCTAAGTGAAATAAGTCACACAGTAAAGGACACTTCTCATAAGGTATCACTTATAGAGGGAATGTAAAAACCGTTACACTTGAACTGAATTACAAAACAGAACAGAGTCACACATGCAGAAAACACACTATGGCTGCTTAACGGGAAAGGTGAGGTGGGGTGATACATAAAACAAGGGTTTCAAATTAGCTCAGATACCGTTCCATAAACCCAATATGTAATAGACAAGACCTACTCCTTGCTCAGAGAACTGGACTCAACACGCCCTATTCACCGCAGAAGAATATATCTGACTAGCAATAATCTTAAAACCTATGTATTGATATCTCTCTGTTAGTGTGTCAAGTGGGTGGAAAGCGGCATAAACACAGCAGTGAAAAGCAGCTAAACCCCATTATAAAAATAAATTACTTTGAAAAACCCATGAAACAAAGACAGTGAAAGAGAGAGAAATTCTTACACAATGCGATCAGGGGCTGTGATGCAACCTGGATTGACCATATCTAGACCCACAGCTGGATGAGACATAAGGGTGGACACTCTTGGGGCTGAGAGGTTTGGTGAGGTTGGGTGAGCAAACGCAGACCCTTTAAAGTAATACTGCGTGGTACCCATCGCATGGGTCCCAAATGTCCAGGTTCAAGGGCATCTTCCTACATCGAAAACATGCATGAGAAACCCAGAAGATGGTACACCATGTGATGGGGAAAGGTTTCTAAAACGCACCTCATTTCTCATCTCCTTGTGCCCGTGTTCGCCATTCCAGCTGCCTTACTAGCAATCTCCCTACTTGGAGCATCAGCACCTTTAACCTCCTGTTCCATACAGGTTGCAATTTGTCCTGAGGATGAACGGGAAGACGGGGAACCAATGAGAGACTAGCTCTTGGTGTTGGGACAGGCACAGGTCACTCTATTTTCCCATCAGGAAGAAGAATTAACCACAGGCTCAGCCTGCCCCCCGGAACCAGAACAGGGCCTGAAGCCATCCTGCGCTTTTGCGGCCAGCTCCCAAAAACGCGAGTTGTAAAATGGAGGTTCAGGGCACTGCAATTCACAAACCTGCAGAGTTATAAATGATAACTCTCGTCCACAGATATATTGAGGGAAGGCAAAGAAGAGGAATTGAAATCAAGGCAGAATTGCAGGAAACAGATTTCAGGAGGTAGATTCGAATCGCCTTTGAAGCACATGAAATGCGGCAAAACGTTGAAAAAGATGCCCTTGGCCAAAAAGGGCGTATGCGTTTTTTCCTGAATATATTCAGGAAAAAACGCATACGCCCTTTTTGCCCAACCAAGCAACCTGGAAAGGCAAATCAGGGCTACAAAGAAGACTCGCTACCCATCGGTCAAAAGGGCCATGCTGAAAAACGTGTCAAAACCAGAAATGCAGGACAGGCCATGGAGAAATGGGAGCCTTGCTACTCTGATGGGCGGGATGTAAATTAGCAACAGGCACTCTGGAGAAGTGTACGGTGAGTCCTGAAACATCTAAAAAACATAGCTTAGAGAGCATAGGGCACTTCCACTCATGGGGGTATAAATTTGGAAAATTAAAAATCAGCAAGACACAAGCACCCCAAAGTTTAGGGATGCTCTGTTGACAAGGACCTCCACTTCATTCCACCTTAAATATCCCAGGAAAGAGAAAAATGGATAAAGAAGTTGTGGTCCTTATGTACAATGGAATATCACTCAGCCATGAAATCAATGTCATAAGGCTAGTAGCAGCATGATGAGTGGATTTAGGTAAGACGACTCTAAGTGAAATAAGTCACACAGAAAAGGACACTTCTCATAAGGTATCACTTATAGAGGGAATGTAAAAACCGTTACACTTGAACTGAATTACAAAACAGAACAGAGTCACACATGCAGAAAACACACTATGGCTGCTTAACGGGAAAGGTGAGGTGGGGTGATACATAAAACAAGGGTTTCAAATTTGCTCAGATACCGTTCCAGAAACCCAATATGTAATAGACAAGACCTACTCCTTGCTCAGAGAACTGGACTCAACACGCCCTATTCACCGCACAAGAATATATCTGACTAGTAATAATCTTAAAACCTATGTATTGATATCTCTCTGTTAGTGTGTCAAGTGGGTGTAAAGCGGCATAAACACAGCCGTGAAAAGCAGCTAAACCCCATTATAAAAATAAATTACTTTGAAACACCCATGAAACAAAGACAGTGAAAGAGAGAGAAATTCTTACACAATGCTTTCAGGGGCTGTGATGCAACTTGGATTGACCATATCTAGACACATAGCTGGATGAGACATAAGGGTGGAAACTCTTGGGGCTGAGAGGTTTGGTGAGGTAGGGTGAGCAAACGCCAACCCTTTAAAGTAATACTGCGTGGTACCCGTCCCATGGGTCCCAAATCTTCAGGTTCAAGGGCATCTTCCTACATCGAAAACATGCATGAGAATCCTGGAGGATGGTACACCGTGTGATGGGGAAAGGTTTCTAAAACGCACCTCATTTCTCATCTCCTTGTGCCCGGGTTCCCCATTCCAGCCCCTTTACTAGCAATCTCCCTACTTGGAGCATCAGCACCTTTAACCTCCTGTTCCGTACAGGTTGCAATTTGTCCTGAGGATGAACGGGAAGACGGGGAACCAATGAGAGACTAGCTCTTGGTGTGGACACAGGCACAGGTCACTCTATTTTCCCATCAGGAAGAAGAATTAACCACAGGCTCAGCCTGCCCCCCGGAACCAGAACAGGGCGTGAAACCATCATGCGCTTTTGCGGCCAGCTCCCAAAAAAGCGAGTTGTAAAATGGAGCTTCAGGGCACTGCAATTCACAAACCTGCAGAGTTATAAATGATAACTCTCGTCCACAAATATATTGAGGGAAGGCAAAGAAGAGGATTTGAAATCAAGGCAGAATTGCAGGAAACAGATTTTAGGAGGTAGATTCGAATCGCCTTTAAAGCACATGAAAAGCGGCAAAACGTTGACAATGATGCCCTTGGCCAAAAAGGGCGTATGCGTTTTTTCCTGAATATATTCAGAAAAAAACGCATACGCCCTTTTTGGCCAACCAAGCAACCTGGAAAAGCAAATCAGCGCTACAAAGAAGTCTCGCTTCCCATCGGTCAAAAGGGCCATGCTGAAAAACGTGTCAAAACCAGAAATGCATGACAGGCCATGGAGAAATGGGAGCCTTGCTACACTGATGGGCGGGATGTAAATTGCCAACAACCACTCTGGAGAAGTGTACGGTGTGTCCTGAAACATCTAAAAAACACAGCTTAGAGAGCATAGGGCACTTCCACTCATGGGGGTATAAATTGGGAAATTTAAAAATCAGCAAGACACAAGCACCCCAAAGTTTAGGGCTGCTCTGTTGACAAGGACCTCCACTTCATTCCACCTTAAATATCCCAGGAAAGAGAAAAATGGATAAAGAATTTGTGGTCCTTATGTACAATGGAATATCACTCAGCCAGGAAATCAATGTCGTAAGGTTAGT
The DNA here is from genome assembly GCF_965194805.1 of Balaenoptera borealis. Lineage (NCBI taxonomy): Eukaryota > Metazoa > Chordata > Mammalia > Artiodactyla > Balaenopteridae > Balaenoptera > Balaenoptera borealis. The sequence goes on from NW_028123883.1 coordinate 119,158, forward strand.
AGCAGCATGATGAGTGGATTTAGGTACGACGATTCTAAGTGAAATAAGTCACACAGAAAAGGACACTTCTCATAAGGTATCACTGATAGAGGGAATGTAAAAACCGTTACACTTGAACTGAATTACAAAACAGAACAGAGTCACACATGCAGAAAACACACTATGGCTGCTTAACGGGAAAGGTGAGGTGGGGTGATACATAAAACAAGGGTATCAAATTAGCTCAGATACCGTTCCATAAACCCAATATGTAATAGACAAGACCTACTCCTTGCTCAGAGAACTGGACTCAACACGCCCTATTCACCGCACAAGAATATATCTGACTAATAATAATCGTAAAACCTATGTATTGATATCTCTCTGTTAGTGTGTCAAGTGGGTGTAAAGCGGCATAAACACAGCAGTGAAAAGCAGCTAAACCCCATTATAAAAATAAATTACTTTGAAACACCCATGAAACAAAGACAGTGAAAGAGAGAGAAATTCTTACACAATGCGATCAGGGGCTGTGATGCAACCTGGATTGACCATATCTAGACCCACAGCTGGATGAGACATAAGGGTGGACACTCTTGGGGCTGAGAGGTTTGGTGAGGTTGGGTGAGCAAACGCAGACCCTTTAAAGGAATACTGCGTGGTACCCATCGCATGGGTCCCAAATCTCCAGGTTCAAGGGCATCTTCCTACATCAAAAACATGCATGAGAAACCCAGAAGATGGTACACCGTGTGATGGGGAAAGGTTTCTAAAACGCACCTCATTTCTCATCTCCTTGTACCCGGGTTCGCCATTCCAGCCACCTTACTAGCAATCTCCCTACTTGGAGCATCAGCACCTTTAACCTCCTGTTCCGTACAGGTTGCAATTTGTCCTGAGAATGAACGGGAAGACGGGGAACCAATGAGAGACTAGCTCTTGGTGTGGACACAGGCACAGGTCACTCTATTTTCCCATGAGGAAGAAGAATTAACCACAGGCTCAGCCTGCCCCCCGGAACCAGAACAGGGCGTGAAACCATCCTGCCCTTTTGCGGCCAGCTCCCAAAAAAGCGAGTTGTAAAATGGAGCTTCAGGGCACTGCAATTCACAGACCTGCAGAGTTATAAATGATAACTCTCATCCACAAATATATTGAGGGAAGGCAAAGAAGAGGATTTGAAATCAAGGCAGAATTGCAGGAAACAGATTTCAGGAGGTAGATTCGAATCGCCTTTAAAGCACATGAAAAGCGGCAAAACGTTGACAATGATGCCCTTGGCCAAAAAGGGCGTATGCGTTTTTTCCTGAATATATTCAGAAAAAAACGCATACGCCCTTTTTGGCCAACCAAGCAACCTGGAAAAGCAAATCAGCGCTACAAAGAAGTCTCGCTTCCCATCGGTCAAAAGGGCCATGCTGAAAAACGTGTCAAAACCAGAAATGCATGACAGGCCATGGAGAAATGGGAGCCTTGCTACACTGATGGGCGGGATGTAAATTGCCAACAACCACTCTGGAGAAGTGTACGGTGTGTCCTGAAACATCTAAAAAACACAGCTTAGAGAGCATAGGGCACTTCCACTCATGGGGGTATAAATTGGGAAAATGAAAAATCAGCAAGACACAAGCACCCCAAAGTTTAGGGCTGCTCTGTTGACAAGGACCTCCACTTCATTCCACCTTAAATATCCCAGGAAAGAGAAAAATGGATAAAGAAGTTGTGGTCCTTATGTACAATGGAATATCACTCAGCCATGAAATCAATGTCATAAGGCTAGTAGCAGCATGATGAGTGGATTTAGGTACGACGATTCTACGTGAAATAAGTCACACAGAAGAGGACACTTCTCATAACGTATCACTTATAGAGGGAATGTAAAAACCGTTACACTTGAACTGAATTACAAAACAGAACGGAGTCACACATTTAGAAAACACACTATGGCTGCTTAACGGGAAAGGTGAGGTTGGGTGATGCATAAATCAAGGGTTTCATATTAGCTCAAATACCGATCCATAAACCCAATATGTAATAGACAAGACCTATTCCTTGCTCAGTGAAGTGGATGCAACATCCCCTATTCAACGAACAAGTATATATCTGACTAGTAATAATCTTAAAACCTATGTATTGATGTCTCTCTGTAAGTGAATCAAGTGGGTGTAAAGGGGCATAAACACTGCAGTGAAAATCAGGTAAACCCCATTATAAAAATAAATTACTTTAAAATCCCAAAAAACAAAGACAGTGATAGAGGGAGAAATTTTTATATAATTCGTTCCGGGGCTGTGATGCAACCTGGTGTGACCATATCTAGACCCACAGCTGGATGAGAAATAAAGCTGGACACTCTTGGGCTGAAGGTCTCTTTCCCTATTTACCAGATTGGGAACGTAGAAAGACTGCCACCCTCTGGCCGTTAACTGCAAAAGCAGCTTTAAAACCTGTGCTAATGGTCACTTCATATGAACAAGTACTTCAGGGCCATAAATGAAACGTGCCCTCAAAATGTCTTGAGGGAGGTAATGGCCAAAAATTTTCAAAATGTGACACTTGCTTTAAGAAAACACTTTGAAGAACTAAGCTGTAATCACAGTTTGATAAATAAAAAGGGCATGCTTTAAAGCTCAGTTTTAACAGATTATGGGACACATGCAAATTCAATCACAGATAGGTATCAGCTCGCACCTGTTAGAATAACCATCAGCAAGAAAACTACAAACAATAAATATTGAAGGTGTTTTGGAGAAATGCATACCCTCAATTTTAAGTGGGACGTAACCTGGAAAGAGCCACTAATGAGAACTGAATGGTGGTGCCTTTAAAACATACACACTGAGCTACCATATGATACAGCAAGCCCACTCCTTGGCCTATAACATAAGAAGACATAACTGGAAAGACACAGGCAAGCAAATGTGCATTGCAGCAGTATTACAATAGCCAAGACATGGAGGCAACCAGAAAGTCCATCAAGAGGTGCGTGCCCAAAGAAGAACTGGTACACGTACAGATGGAATATTAGCCAGGGAAAAAAATGAAACTGTGCCATTTGCAGCACCATGTATGATTCTTGAGGTAATCAGGCAAATTGTACTAAGTCAGAAAGCAAAAGACACATATCCTATAATATCACTTATAGGTCTTAGCTAAACATTGATACCAATGAAGATATTTCCACAGAGAAATGCAATCACAGATTCATTAAACAAATTTATGGTTCACCAAATGGAAAGGTGTGAGGATTGGATACATTAGGATATTGGGGTTAAGATAGATATAGAAACACATGTGAAATATGTAATCACCAAAGACCTACGTAATACCAAGACAAGACTACTCAACATCGTGTCATAACCTACATGGGAAAATGATCCAAAGAAGAATAGATATATGTATATGTTTAAAAGAACCACATCTTTCACACCTAGAAGAAACAAAACATTTTAATTAAATTTGCTCTGACAAAAAATAAAAATTAAATTAAAAAAAGAACAAGAAGTAATGAGACATAAACTTAAGGGGCTATTTGCTGGCACATTGCATTCTAATTTACAACCAGAACATGACTTCCATTAAGGCTCTGTCATCACTAATAAAGCAGCTTTATAAGCAATGTTGAAGGTAGCTTAAAAGAAGTCTCACTAATTATTGATAGTAACAAGGAAACAAAGAAAAGTAAAAATCTCACTGCAAAAAGTATACATAGGGTAAGGATAGTAGATCAAACACTTATTAAGCTTCTGTAGAGAATAAAAGACAACAGTAGTATGTTTTTTTAAAAAGAGAGGGCCCAAATAAATCTGAAATGAAAGAGATGATGTTACAACAGACACCACAGAAATACAAAGTATCCTAAGATACACACAGGGTAACTCAGGGCTCAGACTGGACAGAGCCCACTCTCCAGTCCCCTGTACATGACTTACAGGAGCCTCAGGAACTGAGGAGGGGGTCCCTGAGGAGAGGCTCAAGATAGAATATGGTAGACATTAACATGACTGCATTCATCTTAAACATGCCTGAACTACATTCACACGAGATGATTTTGTCCTGTATGTACATCGGCACCTCTAGTTGGAACTGCAGATCTTTGGCTTCAACACCTCTACTGACAACATTAGCGTCACCTGCTGTGGACCGTCTCCTATAGGATTTCTAGAATCACAAAACATCGAAGCTTCACAGGACCCAGAGTCTGTGCAACTCCACACAGAGTCTCAGAGTCTCAACTCCACTCAGATACTCCACTCTTGGAGGGCACACACAAAGGAGTGTGCACATCAGGACCCAGGGGAAGGAGCAGTGACCCTGTAGGAGAATGACCAGAACTACCTGCTACTTTTAGAAGGTCTCCTGCAGAGGCAGGTGGTGGCTGTGGCTGTGGCTCACCGTGAGGACAACGACACTGGCAGCAGAAGTTCTGGGAAATACTCCTTGGTGTGAGCCCTCCCAGAGTCCACCATTAGCCCCACCAAGAGCAAGGTAGGCTCCAGGGCTGGGTCGCCTCAGGCCAAACAACCAACAGGGAGGGAACCCAGCCCCATGCATCAGCAGACAAGCGGATTAAACTTTTTATTAAAGTTTTATTTAATCCGTAGACAAGCGGATTAAAGCTCTGCCCACCAAAGCAACACCCAGCTCTACCCACCACCAGTCCCTCCCATCAGGAAGCTTGCACAAGCCTCTAAGATAGACTCATCCACCGGAGAGCAGACAGCAGAAGCAAGAAGAACTACAATTCTGCAGCCTGTGGAAGGAAAACCACATTCACAGAAAGATAGACAAAATGAAAAGGCAGAGGACTTTATACCAGATCAAGGAACAAGATAAAACCCCAGAAAAAAAACGAAATGAGGTGGAGATAGGGAACCTTCCAGAAAAAAAATTCAGAATAATGATAGTGAAGTTGAGCCAAGACCTTGGAAAAAGAAAGGAGGCAAAGATCGAGAAGATGCAAGAAATGTTTAACAAAGACCTAGAAGAATTAAGGAACAAACACCTAGAAGAATTAAAGAACAAACAAACAGAGGTGAACAATGGAATAACTGAAATGAAAAATACACTAGAAGGAATCAGTAGCAGAATAACTGTGGCAGAAGAACGGATAAGTGACCTGGAAGACAGAAAGGTGGAAATCACTGCCATGGAACAGAATAAAGAAAAAGAATGAAAATAAACGAAGACACCCCAAGAGTCCTCTGGGACAACATTAAACGCAACAACATTCGCATTATAGGGGTCCCAGAAGGAGAAGAGAGAGAGAAAGGACCCGAGAATATATTTGAAGAGATTATGGTCAAAAACTTCCCTAGCATGGGAAAAGAAATAGCCACCCAAGTCCAGAAGCACAGAGTGTCCCAGGCAGGATAAACCAAAGGAGAAAAATGACAAGACACATAGCAATCAAATTGACAAAAATTAACGACAAAGAAAAATGATTGAAAGCAGCAAGGGAAAAATGACAAATAACATACAAGGGAACTCCCATAAGGATAACAACTGATTTCTCAGCAGAAAATCTACAAGCCAGAAGGAAGTGGCATGATAAATTTAAAGTGATGAAAGGGAAGAACCTACAACCAAGAGTACTCCACCCTGCAAAGAGCTCATTCAGATTTGATGGAGAAATCAAAAGCCTTACAGACAAGCAAAAGCTAAGAGAATTCAGCACCATGAAACCAGCTCTACACCAAATGCTAAAGGAACTTCTCTAAGTGGGAAACACAAGAGAAGAAAAGGACCCACCAAGACAAACCCATAACAATTAAGAAAATAGTAGTAGGAACATACATATCGATAATTACCCTAAACGTGAATGCACTACATGTTCCAACCAAAAGACACAGGCTCGCTGAATGGATACAAAAACAAGACCCATATATATGCTGTCTACAAGAGATCCATTTCAGACCTAGGGACACATACAGACTCAAAGTGAGGCGATGGAAAAATATATTCTATGCAAATGAAAATCAAAAGAAAGCTGGAGTAGCAATACTCATATCAGATAAAATAGACTTTAAAATAAAGAATGTTACAAGAGACAAGGAAAGACACTACATAATGGTCAGGGGACCAATCCAAGAAGAAGATATAACAATTATAAATATATATGTACCCAAAATAGGAGCAGCTCAATGTATAAGGCAACTGCTAACAGCTATAAAAGAGGAAATCGACAGTAACACAATAATAGCGGGGGACTTTAACAGCTCACTTACACCAGTGGAGATCAGCCAGACAGACAATTAATAAGGAAACACAAGCTTTAAATGACACAATAGACCAGATAGAGTTAGTTGATATTTATAGGACATTCCATCCAAAAACAGCAGATTACACGTTCTTCTCAACTGCACACGGAACATTCTCCAGGATAGATCACATCTTGGGTCACAGATAAAGCCTCAGTAAATTTAAGAAAACTGAAATCATATCAAGCAGCTGTTCCGACCACAATGCTATGAGATTAGAAATCAATTACACGGAAAAAACCGTAAAAAACACACACACATGGAGGCTAAACAATACGTTACTAAATAACCAAGAGATCACTGAAGAAATCAAAGAGGAAATCAAAAACTACCTAGAGACAAATGACAACAAAAACACGATGATCCAAAACCTATGGGATGCAGCAAAAGGAGTTCTAAGAGGGAAGTTTATAGCAATACAAGCCTACCTCAAGAAACAAGAAAAATCTCAAATAAACAATCTAACCTTACACCTAGAGGAACTAGAGAAAGAAGAACAAAACCCAAAGTTAGTAGAAGGAAAGAAATCATAAAGATCAGAGCAGAAATAAATGAAATAGAAACAAAGAAAACGAAAGCAAAGATCAATAAAACTAAAAGCTGGTTCTTTGAGAAGATAAGCAAAAATGATCAACCTTTAGCCAGACTCCAGAAAAAGAGGGAGAGGACGCAAATCAACAAAATTAGAAGTGAAAAAGCAGAAGTTACAACAGACACCACAGGAATACAAAGCATCCTAAGAGACTACTACAAGCAACTCTAGGCCAATAAAATGGACAATCTGGAAGAAATGGACAAATTCTTAGAAAGGGATAACCTTCTAAGACTGAACCAGGAAGAAATAGAAAATATGAACAAACCTATCACAAGCAATGAAATTGAAACTGTGATTAAAAATCTTCCAACAAACAAAAGTCCAGAACCAGATGGCATCACAGGTGAATTCTATCAAACATTTAGAGAAGAGCTAACACCCAACCTTCTCAAATTCTTCAAAACAATTGCAGGGGAAGGAACACTCCCAAACTCATTCTATGAGACCACCATCACCCTGATACCAAAATCAGACAGAGATACTACAAGGAAAGAAAATTATAGACCAATATCACTGATGAATATAGATGTAAAAATCCTCAACAAAATACTAGCAAACAGAATCGAACAACACATTAAAAGGATCATACACCATGATCAAGTGGGGTTTATCCCAGGGATGCAAGGATTCTTCAATATACACAAATCAATGTGATACACCATATTAACAAATTGTAGAATAAAACCATATGATCATCTCAATAGATGAAGGAAAAGATTTTGAGAAAATTCAACACTCATTTACGATAAAAACTCTGCAGAGTGTGGGCCTAGAGGGAAACTACCTCAACATAATAAAGGCCATATATGACAAACCCACAGCAAACAGCATTCTCAATGGTGAAAAACTGAAAGCGTTTCCTCTAAGATCAGGAACAAGACGAGGATGTCCACTCTCACCACTGCTATTCAACATAGTTTTGGAAGTCCTAGCCATGGCAATCAGAGAAGAAAAAGAAATAAAAGGAATACAAAAAGGAAAAGAAGAAGTAAAATTGTCACTGTTCGCAGATGACATGATATCATAGATAGAGAATCCTAAAGATGCCACCAGAAAACCACTGGAGCTAATCAATGAATTTGGTAAAGTTGCAGGATACAAAATTAATGCACAGAAATTGCTTGCATTCCTATACAGTAACAATGAAAGATCAGAAAGAGAAATTAAGGAAACAATCCCATTACCACTGCAACAAAAAGAATAAAATACCTAGGAATAAACCTACCTAAGGAAGTAAAAGACCTGTACTCAGAAAACTATAAGACACTGATGAAAGAAATCAAAGATGATATAAACAGATGGAGACATATACCATGTTCTCGGATTAGAAGAATCAATATTGTGAAAATGACTATACTACCCAAAGCAATCTACAGATTCAATGCAATCCCGATCAAAATACCTTTGGCATTTTCTGCAGAACAAGAAAAAAAAATCTTAAAATTTGTAGGGAGACACAAAAGACCCTGGATAGCCAAAGCAGTCTTGAGGGGGAAAAAAAAGAGCTGGAGGAATCAGACTTCCAGACTTCAGACTATATTGCAAAGCTACAGTAATCAAGATAATATGGTACTGACACAAGAACAGAAATATAGGTCAATAGAACAGGATAGAAAGCACAGAGATAAACCCACGTACCTATGGTTCACTAATCTATGACAAAGGAGGCAAGGGTATACAATGGAGAAAAGACAGTGTCTTCAGCAAGTGGTGCTGGGAAAACTGGACAGTTACATGTAAAAGAATGAAATTAGTACACTCCCTAACACCATACACAAAAATAAACTCAAAATGGATTAGAGACCTAAATATAAGACCAGCCACTATAAAACTCTTAGAGGAAAACATAAGCAGAACAGTCTATGACATAAATCACAGCAAGATCCTTTTTGACCCACCTCCTAGAGAAATGGAAATAAAAACAAAAATAAAAAAATGGGACCGAATGAAACATAAATTCTTTTGCACAGCAAAGGAAAACATAAGCAAGATGAAAAGACAACCATCAGAATGGGAGAAAATATTTTCAAATGAAGCAAATGGCAAAGGATTAATCTCCAAAAAGCAGCTCATGTAGCTCAATATCACAAAACCAAACAACCCAATCCAAAAATGGGCAGAAGACCTAAATAGACATTTCTCCAAAGAAGATATACAGGTTGCCAACAAACACATGAAAGGATGCTGAACATCACTAATCATTAGAGAAATGCAAATCAAAACTACAGTGAGGTATCACCTCACACCAGTCAGAATGGCCATCATCAAAAAATCTACCAACAATAAATGCTGGAGAGGCATTTATTGGAGCAAAGGGAACCCTCTTGCACTGTTGGTGGGAATGTAAATTGATATAGCCACTAGGGAGAACGGTATGGGGGTTCCTTAAAAACTAAAAATAGAACTACCATACAACCCAGCAAACCCACTCCTGGACATTTACCCTGAGAAAACCATAATTCAAAAAGAGTCATGTACCACAACGTTCACTGTAGCTCTATTTACAATAGCCAGGACATGGAAGCAACCTAAGTGTCCATCAACAGATAAATGGATAAAGAAGATGTGGCACATATATACAATGGAACATTATTCAGCCATAAAAAGAAACGAAATTGAGTTACTTTTAGTGAGGTGGATGGATCTAGAGTCTGTCCTACAGAGTGAAGTAAGTCAGAAAGAGAAAAACAAATACTGTATGCTAACACATATATATGGAATCTTAAAAAAAAAAGTTTATGAAGAACCTAGGGGCAGGAAAGGATTAAGGACACAGACGTAGAGAAAGGACTTGAGGACATGGGGAGAGGGAAGGGTAAGCTGGGACAAAGTGAGAGAGTGGTATGGACATATATACACTACCAAATGTAAAATTGATAGCTACTGGGAAGCAGCCACATAGCACAGGGAGATCAGCTCTGTGCTTTGTGACCACCTAAAAGGGTAGGATAAGGGAGTGAGAGGGAGGTGCAAGAGGGAGGGGATATGGTGTTATATGTATACGCACAGCTGATTCACTTTTTTATACAGCAGAAACTAACACACAAGTGTAAAGCAATTATACTCCAATAAAGATGTAAAAGAAAAAAAAAGCCCAGAGATAAACCTACACACCTATGGCCCACTAATCTATGACAAAGGAGGCAAGGGTATACAAAGGAGAAAAGACAGTCTCTTCAATAAGTGGTGCTGGGAAAAATGGACAGCTACATGTAAAAGAATGAAATTAGAACACTCCCTAACACCATACACAAAAAATAAACTCAAAATGGATTAGAGACCGAAATGTAAGACCGGACATTATAAAACTCTTAGAGGAAAACATAGGAAGAATACTCTTTGACATAAATCACAGCAAGATCTTTTTTGATCCACCTCCTAGAGTAATGGAATAAAAAAAAATAAACATATGGGAGCAAATGAAACCTAAAAGCTTTTGCAAAGCAAAGGAAACTACAAACAAGACGAAAAGACAACCCTCACAATGGGAGAAAATATTTGCAAACGAATCAATGGACAAAAGATTAATCTCCAATGTATATAAACAGCTCATGCAGCTCAACAGTAAAAAAACAAACAACCCAATCCAAAAATGGGCAGATGACGTAAATAGACATTTGTCCCAAGAAGACATACAGATGACCAAGAAGCACATGAAAAGCTGCTCAACATCACTAATTATTAGAGAAATATAAACCAAAACTACAATGAGGTATCGCCTCACACGAGTTAGAATGGGCATCATCAGAAAATCTACAAGCAACAAATGCTGGAGAGGGTGTGGAGAAAAGGGAACCCTCTTACACTATTTGTGGGAATGTAAATTGATACAGTCACGATGGAGAACAGTATGGAGGTTCCTTAAAAAACTAAAAATAGAATTACCATATGACCCAGCAATCCCACTACTGGCCATATACCCAGAGAAAACCATAATTCAAAAAGACATATTCACCACAATATTCATTGCAGCACTATTTACAATAGCCAGGTCATGGAAGCAACCTAAATGCCCATAGACAGACGAACAGAAAAGATGTGCTACATATATAAAATGGAATATTACTCAGCCATAAAAAGGAATGAAATTGGGTCATTTGTAGAGACGTGGATAGATCTAGAGACTGTCATACAGAGTGAAGTAAGTCAGAAAGAGAAAAACAAATATCGTATATTAACGCATACATGTGGAACCTAGAAAAATGGTAAAGATGAACCGGTTTGCAAGGCAGAAATAGAGACACAGATGTAGAGAACAAATGTATGGACACCAAGGGGGGAAAGTGGCAGGGTGGTGGTGGTGGGATGAATTGCGAGCCTGGGATTGACATATACACACTTATATGTATAAAATAGGTTACCAATAAGAGCCTGCTGTATAAAAAAATGAATAAAATAAATTCAAAAATTAAAAAATAAATAATACTTAAAAAAATAAAACAGAAAAAAAGTTCTGTCCTTCCCATAGACGTATTTATATGAATGAATTATTTCCATGCTTATATCCATAAATACAAAAAGAGGAATAAAACTTACCTTGAACCAAAAAAGAAAAAAAAAAAAAAAACAGAACCCACTGGTCATACAGAGGAAAACCCTATCAGGGCACTTGCTCCAGGGGTAAACAATTCTGAAGTTGGTCACAGGTGGGGAATCATCTCCCATGCAGCCAGCAGCCCCCACACGAGGAGCATCCTCATTGCAAAGCTGGGGGACCGTGAGGAGGCGTCTCTGAGTAAACGTGAGCTGAGCCCCAGGCCAGCTGCTGCTGAACTTTTCCCACCCTTCCCAGGTAAAACACCTGAATGTGTGCAAAGACTTTCAAAACTAGAGGAAGGGGCTTGGAGTCACACCAGCGACAGCACGCAGGCCGACTTGGTGCCTGCAGGCCAGCCAGGATGGTCCTGGCCCCGGGCGCTCGTCTGGAAGCTTTCCATTTCCCTGCCTGAGGTACCCCTCCTGTCCCGGCCCCCACTGCTTTTTTCCTTCCTCACCTCTGCCCGGGGAGAAATTCCAGCAGCAAGTATGGGTGACACATCCTCTTCTTTAGCAGGTGGCAGCCCGGCAACTCCTGCAGAAAGTCCAGCAGAGCCCCAGTCACACTGGGCCACTCATAGAGCCGTGGGCCCTACTCCCTCCCACCAGCCCAACCCCGAGACTGCTGACGGGGCAGAGAATATGGCGTCAGGCACAGCTGCAGAGGCTTTTGCTGCCTGGAGGGGTGTTTATATTGACCTCAACCCAGGCACACCTGGGAAGGGCTGGCCGGCCGGGTCAGGCTGCCCAGGTCAGCCAATCCTCGCCCCTCAGGGGCTCAGAGTTGCAGGAAATGGGCCTTGCTGCACCGGCCAGATCCAAGGAACAGGTGTAGGGTCCCGAGAGTCAGGATAGATAAGGGGCTGCAGCCCTGGCTTGTTTTCTAATCATTTTATCTGGTCCATGAGTGGGAGACAACTTCAAGAAGACCCTCTGCTAATGAGAGGAACCCAGGAGTCAGGGAGAGGAGGGGTGGTGGGTGGAGACAGAGGCCTGGTACCCCGGCTGCAGTGGAAGCCCCTGGAAGACCAGGCAGAGGGAGGCCGCACAGAGTGAAGCCTAGGGCCACAGACCTGTTGGAGCTGCTGTTTGTTAGTTCAAGCTCTGCTCTGAGGTGCTCTGTGTCAGCTCTGAGTGACAGGGGTGCTGGGGGTGCTCTGCAATGAGGGCTATGTGCACGGTTCCTGTGTGCCCAGCCCTGCCGGGGTACCTGTCCACGGGAGCTCCATATCCAGGGAGGGGCCTGCCCACGAGAGCCCCGTGGGCTGCTGCGTACCTGCCCAGGTGAGCTCCATATCCTGGGAGGGGCCTGACCATGAGGGCCCCATGGGCTGCTGGGTACCTGCCCAGGTGAGCTCAATATCCTGGGAGCGGCCTAACCACCAGAGCCCCGTGGGCCGCTGGGTACCTGCCCAGGTGAGCTCCATATCCTGGGAGGGGCCTGACCACAAGAGCCCCGTGGGCTGCTGGGGACCTGGTAGAGGACGCCAGGACAGTCAGTGAAGCCACAGAGGATATACATCTAGTAGTTCCTAATTCCTACACCCTGCTGGTCATTCTACCATCCACCAGGACATGGCATTCTGTATTAGACTTCAATGATGCCTTCTTCTGTATTCCATTAGTCCCAGAGTCACAAGAAATTTTGGCTGTGAGTGGCAGGACTCAACCTACAACAAAAACAATACTGCTGGGCCGTCCTGCCCCAGGGGTTCAAAAATTCCCACACCATCTTTGGGGAAACGTTAGCTAAAGACCTAAAAGGTCTACCTCTGGAGAAGGGAACCCTCCTTCAATATGCAGATGACATTCTGATCACCAGCCCGACTAAGGAGGCCTCTGAACTACCTAGCCAATAAAAGATAGAAGGTGTCCAAGGAAAAGGCTCAAATATCACAAACTAAGGTGGCCTTCCTGGGCTTCATTCGCACAGAAGGTCGGAGAAGCCCACCCCAGGAAAGGGAAGAAGCCATTTGCAGCCTCACCTTTCCTGAAACTAGAAGACAGCTTAGGGGTTCCTGGGGAGACCGGGGTTTGCTGCATCTGGATCCCTAACTACAGTCTAATAGCTGGGCCTCTATATGAATCACTGAAAGGAAAAGATGATGATCCTTTTGAATAGAATCCAGAAGCGGCCTTTCAAGAATGGAAAGAGCAGTCAATTCAGACCCTGGCCCTGGACCTCCCTAAGTTAGCTAAACCCTTTGACCTTTACATTCCTGGTCCAAGGCGAATCGCCCTTGGAGTATTAGTGCAAAAACTGGGACCACTTGAAATGGAACAATGCAAGAATGCCCTCCAGGCATTGGCCAGCCACCCCATCCGACCAGGATACTGGGGGTATCTAAAAACCTGGAAATCAGCAGCCCGCAAGGCCAGCTCCCTCCTAAGGGAAAAGGACGCCACTTGGTGATCCTAACCACCCACCATGCCCTGAAGTTGCAGGGATTGCTCCGTGGGCACAATGACCTCAAGTGAGGAGGCCCTCCAACACCAACCTCCAGAGAGACAACCTGGGGCAATGGGCCCCCATGACGACTCGTGTGACCATCACTTGACCTGGAGCTTCTCTCAGAAAACAACAAGAGTGTGCCCCAAAAGAGCAGACTATTGCTTACAGGACTTACTGCACCCAGAGCGGAGCTAATAAACTTGGCAGGGGAACCATAAATAACGCTGCCACCATAGAAAAGCCTGCAGACACTGCAGTGATGGCGGCCAATGAGACCGGCTGTACTCCTGGCTACTTCAAAAGGCCGTTGACTGAGTGGCCGTCATGGTCCTGGATCACCACCGGCCCTGGACTGTCTGGGAGTTGAGCAAGCAGGGCTCTGACACCTGGTGCTGTTTGTACGTTAATTCAGTGGCCTAACTGAAGAAAGCACAGACTACTGGTCAGAGCATCTAGGCTGGCAGAAACCGTCAGCCTAAGGGGGCCGAACCAATGTGGAGCAGGGTAAAACCGCCCACCCCCCCAGCGTCTCTGCACATCTCTTTCCTGGACCCTTAAAGGTCATTAGAATCTATAAAACTTCCAATGCTGGTGCCCAGGCAGACGAGCAGTGAGGGAGGAGGCCTGCGGACAATCAACCTCACCTGGAGGCTGCTGGGGAGAAGTCCTGCCCCTCCCCCCGGGTATGAGGACACCCAACTCAGCATGAAGCATTTACAGAAGACGTGTCTGCACCCTCAGCGCCTCAAGAATGAGGAATGGGACAAAAGGCAGAGGAGGGCTTTGTCACTGGCAAAGCCCATTAAAAATTCCTGGGAGATAAAAATAGAATCTGGGCAATAAAATAAAGTCTAACCATTTTTTCCTTTGTGCTTTGTCTAATTTCACTTGCTCCTAGGTTTCCACATGCAGAGGTCCCACACCCGACACTTCAGACCCGATTTCCTAGTGCAAAATGGCTGGGCCGACACCTCAGCTCGTGGGGCCCCGTGCAGACTCTGCGACATAGAGCCTGAGCTCCAGGCAACCCGGCCCTCGAGAGCTCCGCCCCCTCCCTCCCGCTGATGCTGACAGGATCCCTACACAGCAGCCCGGCCCACAACCCGCAGGGGAGCACACACTCTCACCTCTCCATTCTCTGATCAAAATATAAAGTTTTCCTTTGCTTCTGAACCAAAGTCAGTCTCGATCTGTTGGCTCCAATGACACTGGGCAGGGAGACCCTTGTTGGGGCCCACTCTGCAGGATCAGTAACAGAATTTGAGAACATTGTAACTTCAATGAACAGATGTGTGAGCCAAACTGTAATTAACATAGAGCAGTGTATAAGGCTCGTGTAAAATAAGATGTTTCTAACACTTCCATTTGATATTTCCATCACTTTATTATAAGCAAGTTCAGTGGAGGGGTTTGTCTTATTTGTCAGGTCAACAGTAGAGAAATGCAGTGATTTCTTTCCAAGGATGTACATCTAATAATCTTGGTTGAAGTTTCAACCTTGTTTTGAATGATTTTCCATTGAAAATGATACCTCTCTTTCAGCTCCTAGATTTCTGAGAAGTATAAAATCTTATATTTTTTATTACCAAAGGGGAAAGGTGGGAGGAGGGATAAATTAACAGTTTCAGATTAACATATACACACTGCTATGTATAAAATATATCATCAACAAGGAACTACTGTATAGCACAAGGAACTATACTCAATATTTTGTAATGACCCCTGAGGGGAAATAATCTGAAAAACAATAGATATCTATATCGACATCATCTATCAACTACAGATAAAATGGAAACTAAAGGAGGCCGATGGTGAGCGTTTCTGAACCTGAAGACTTCAATCATCTAAAGTTCGGACTCTGCCTACGGCCCAAGTCCCTTAATGAACACACATGTACCAGTAGCTTAAAAATTCCCCAGATTGGAGTTCGGGGAGACACAGATTTGGAAAAAACCCTTGTGTTCTCCTTACATACACGGGACCTTTCCTACAGCTAAAACATGCCTGTGACACCCAGAAGATGGAACACGGTAGGATCAGGAAGATTTTGGAAAAGGCACCAAAACTCCTAATTTCCTGGTTGTTGGGTTCACCCCTCCAGCCTTTTTCCTTAAAATCTCCCCACTTGAGGATGTCAGCACCTTCAACATCCAGTTGCACAGAAATTGGAATTTGTCCAAAGGAAGAAGGGGAAGGAGGAGAAACAAGGAGAGCCAAGCCCTAGGTGTTCGGAGAGGCACATGTCACTCTACTTTCCAGTCAGGAAGAAGAATTAAGCAAAGGCTTAGCCTGCCACCGGGAACCAGAGTAGGGCCAGAAGCAAACGAGCGGATCTGCGGAAAGCTCCCAAAAAAGCGAGTTGAAAAATGGAGCTCAGGGGCACTGCAATTCACAAATCTGCAGAGTTATAAATGATAACTCTCGTCCACAAATATATTGAGGGAAGGCAAAGAAGAGGATTTGAAATCAAGGCAGAATTGCAGGAAACAGATTTCAGGAGTTAGATTTGAATCACCCCTAAAGCACATGAAAAGCGGTAAAACGTCGACAATGATGCACTTGGCCAAAAAGAGCATATGCGTTTTTTTCTGAATGAATTCAGGAAAAAACCCATAGGCCCTTTTTGGCCAACCAAGCAAGCCGGAAATGCAATTCAGCACTACAAAGAACTCTGACTTCCCATCAGTCAAAATGGCCTTCCTAAAAAAGTGTAAAAACAAGAAATGCAGGAGAGGCCATGGAGGAAAGGGAGCCTTGTTACACTGATGGGTGGGGTGTAAATTGCCAATAATGACTCTGGAGAAGGGTATGGTGTTTCCTAAAACATCTAAAAAACACAGCTAGAGAGAAAGGGGGACATCCACTCATGGGCGTATAAATTGGGAAAACTAAAAATCAGCAAGACACAGGCACCCCAAACTTTAGGGCTGCTCTGTTGACAAGAACCTCCACTTAATTCCACCTTCAGTATGCAAGGAAAGAGAAAAATGGATAAAGAAGTTGTGGTCCATATGTACAATTGTATATCACTCGGGCGTGAAATCAATATCATAAGGGTAGTAGCAGCATGATGAGTGGATTTAGGTACGACGATTCTAAGTGAAATAAGTCACACAGAAAACGACACTTATCATAAGATATCACTAACAGAGGGAATGTAAAAACTGCTACAATTGAACGGAATTACAAAACAGAACACAGTCACACATTTAGAAAACACACTATGGTTGCTTAACGGGAAAGGTGAGGTGGGGTGATGCATAAAACAAGGATTTCAAATTAGCTCAGATAACGTTCCATAAATCCAATATGTAATAGACAAGACCTACTCCTTCCTCAGTGAACTGGACTCAACAACCCCTATTCACCGCAAGAGAACATATCTGACTAGTCAGAATTGTAAAACCTATGTATTGATATCTCTCTGGAAGTGAGTCAAGTGGGTGTAAAGCGGCATAAACACAGCCGTGAAAAGCAGCTAAACCCCATTATAAAAATAAATTACTTTTAAAAACCCGTGAAACAAAGACAGGGAAAGAGAGAGAAATTCTTACAAAATTCGTTCAGGGGCTATGATGCCACCTGGATTGACCATATCTAGACCCACAGTTGGATGAGACATAAGGGTGGACACTCTTGGGGCTGAGAGGCTTGGTGAGGTTGGGGGAGCAAACGCAGAGCCTTTAAAGTAATATTGCCTGTTACCCAACTCATGGGTTCCAAATCTCCAGGTTCAAGGGCATCTTCCTACATCGAAAACATGCATGAGAAACCCAGAAGTTGGTACACTGTGTGATCAGGAAAGGTTTCTAAAACACAACTCATTTCTCATCTCCTTGTGCTCGGGTTCGCCATAACAGCCGCTTTAGTAACAATCTCCCTCCATGGAGAATCAGCACCTTTAACCTCCTGTTCCGTACAGCTTGCAATTTGTCCTGAGGATGAACGGAAAGAGGGGGAGCCAATGAGAGACTAGCTCTTGGTGTTGGGACAGGCAAAGGTCACTCTATTTTCCCATCAGGAAGAAGAATTAACCACAGGCTCAGCCTGCTGCCCGGAACAAGAATAGGGCCTGAGGCCATCCTGCGAATTGCTGCCAGCTCCCAAAAAAGCCAGTTGAAAAATGGAGCTCAGGGGCAATGCAATTCACAAACCTGCAGAGTTATAAATGATAACTCTCGTCCACAAATATATTGAGGTAAGGCAACGAAGAGGATTTGAAAGCAAGGCAGAATTGCAGGAAACAGATTTCAGGAGGTAGATTCGAATCGCCTTTAAAGCACATGAAAAGCGGCAAAACGTCGACAATGATGCCCTTGGCCAAAAAGGGCGTATGCGTTTCTTCAGTAAAAAACGCATACGCCCTTTTTGGCCAACCAAGGAACCTGGAAACGCAAATCAGCGCTACAAAGAAGTCTCGCTTCCCATCGGTCAAAAGGGCCATGCTGAAAAAAGTGTCAAAACCAGAAATGCAGGACAGGCCATGGAGAAATGGGAGCCTTGCTACACTGATGGGAGGGATGTAAATTGCCAACAGCCACTCTGGAGAAGTGTACGGTGTGTCCTGAAACATCTAAAAAACACAGCTTAGAGAGCATAGGGCACTTCCACTCATGGGGGTATAAATTGGGAAAATTAAAAATCAGCAAGACACAAGCACCCCAAAGTTTAGGGCTGCTCTGTTGACAAGGACCTCCACTTCATTCCACCTTAAACATCCCAGGAAAGAGAAAAATGGATAAAGAAGTTGTGGTCCTTATGTACAATTGACTATCACTCAGCCATGAAATCAATGTCATAAGGCTAGTAGCAGCATGATGAGTGGATTTAGGTACGACGATTCTAAGTGAAATAAGTCACACAGAAAAGGACACTTCTCATAAGGTATCACTTATAGAGGGAATGTAAAAACCGTTACACTTGAACTGAATTACAAAACAGAACAGAGTCACACATGCAGTAAACACACTATGGCTACTTAACGGGAAACGTGAGGTGGGGTGATACATAAAACAAGGGTTTCAAATTAGCTCAGATACCGTTCCATAAACCCAATATGTAATAGACAAGACCTACTCCTTGCTCAGAGAACTGGACTCAACACGCCCTATTCACCGCACAAGAATATATCTGACTAGTAATAATCTTAAAACCTATGTATTGATATCTCTCTGTTAGTGTGTCAAGTGGGTGTAAAGCGGCATAAACACAGCAGTGAAAAGCAGCTAAACCCCATTATAAAAATTAATTACTTTGAAAAACCCATGAAACAAAGACAGTGAAAGAGAGAGAAATTCTTACACAATGCGTTCAGGGGCTGTGATGCAACCTGGATTGACCATATCTAGACCCACAGCTGGATGAGACATAAGGGTGGACACTCTTGGGGCTGAGAGGTTTGGTGAGGTTGGGTGAGCAAACGCAGACCCTTTAAAGTAATACTGCGTGGTATCCGTCCCATGGGTCCCAAATCTCCAGGTTCAAGGGCATCTTCCTACATCAAAAACATGCATGAGCAACCCAGACGATGGTACATCCGTGTGATGGGGAAAGGTTTCTAAAACGCACCTCATTTCTCATCTCCTTGTGCCTGGGTTCGCCATTCCAGCCGCTTTACTAGCAATCTCCCTACTTGGAGCATCAGCACCTTTAACCTCCTGTTCCGTACAGGTTGCAATTTGTCCTGAGGATGAACGGGAAGACGGGGAACCAATGAGAGACTAGCTCTTGGTGTCGGGACAGGCACAGGTCACTCTATTTTCCCATCAGGAAGAAGAATTAACCACAGGCTCAGCCTGCCCCCCGGAACCAGAACAGGGCCTGAAGCCATCCTGCGCTTTTGCGGCCAGCTCCCAAAAAAGCGAGTTGTAAAATGGAGGTTCAGTGCACTGCAATTCACAAACCTGCAGAGTTATAAATGATAACTCTCGTCCACAAATATATTGAGGGAAGGCAAAGAAGAGGATTTGAAATCAAGGCAGAATTGCACGAAACAGATTTCAGGAGGTAGATACGAATCGCCTTTAAAGCACATGAAAAGCGGCAAAACGTTGACAATGATGCCCTTGGCCAAAAAGGGCGTATGCGTTTTTTCCTGAATATATTCAGGAAAAAACGCATACGCCCTTTTTGGCCAACCAAGCAACCTGGAAAGGCAAATCAGCGCTACAGAGAAGTCTCGCTTCCCATCGGTCAAAAGGGCCATGCTGAAAAAAGTGTCAAAACCAGAAATGCAGGACAGGCCATGGAGAAATGGGAGCCTTGCTACACTGATGGGCGGGATGTAAATTGCCAACAGCCACTCTGGAGAAGTGTACGGTGTGTCCTGAAACATCTGAAAAACACAGCTTAGAGAGCATAGGGCACTTCCACTCATGGGGGTATAAATTGGGAAAATTAAAAATCAGCAAGACACAAGCACCCCAAAGTTGAGGGCTGCTCTGTTGACAAGGACCTCCACTTCATTCCACCTTCAATATCCCAGGAAAGAGAAAAATGGATAAAGAAGTTGTGGTCCTTATGTACAATGGAATATCACTCAGCCATGAAATCAATGTCATAATGTTAGTAGCAGCATGATGAGTGGATTTAGGTACGACGATTCTAAGTGAAATAAGTCACACAGAAAAGGACACTTCTCATAAGGTATCACTGATAGAGGGAATGTAAAAACCGTTACACTTGAACTGAATTACAAAACAGAACTGAGTCACACATGCAGAAAACACACTATGGCTGCTTAACGGGAAAGGTGAGGTGGGGTGATACATAAAACAAGGGTATCAACTTAGCTCAGATACCATTCCATAAACCCAATATGTAGTAGACAAGACCTACTCCTTGCTCAGAGAACTGGACTCAACACGCCCTATTCACCGCACAAGAATATATCTGACTAGTAATAATCTTAAAGCCTATGTATTGATATCTCTCTGTTAGTGTGTCAAGTGGGTGGAAAGCGGCATAAACACAGCCGTGAAAAGCAGCTAAACCCCATTATGAAAATAAATTACTTTGAAAAACCCATGAAACAACGATAGTGAAAGAGATAGAAATTCTTACACAATGAGTTCAGGGGCTGTGATGCAACCTGGATTGACCATATCTAGACCCACAGCTGGATGAGACATAAGGGTGGACACTCTTGGGGCTGAGAGGTTTGGTGAGGTTGGGTGAGCAAACGCAGACCCTTTAAAGTAATACTGCGTGGTACCAATCGCATGGGTCCCAAATCTCCAGCTTCAAGGGCATCTTCCTACATCGAAAACATGCATGAGAAACCCAGAAGATGGTACACCATGTGATGGGGAAAGGTTTCTAAAACGCACCTCATTTCTCATCTCCTTGTGCCCGGGTTCGCCATTCCAGCCACTTTACTAGCAATCTCCCTACTTGGAGCATCAGCACCTTTAACCTCCTGTTCTGTACAGGTTGCAATTTGTCCTGAGGATGAACGGGAAGACGGGGAACCAACGAGAGACTAGCTCTTGGTGTTGGGACAGGCACAGGTCACTCTATTTTCCCATCAGGAAGAAGAATTAACCACAGGCTCAGCCTGCCCCCCGGAACCAGAACAGGGCCTGAAGCCATCCTGCGCTTTTGCGGCCAGCTCCCAAAAAAGCGAGTTGTAAAATGGAGGTTCAGGGCACTGCAATTCACAAACCTGCAGAGTTATAAATGATAACTCTCGTCCACAAATATATTGAGGGAAGGCAAAGAAGAGGATTTGAAATCAAGGCAGAATTGCATGAAACAGATTTCAGGAGGTAGATACGAATCGCCTTTAAAGCACATGAAAAGCGGCAAAACGTTGACAATGAGGCCCTTGGCCAAAAAGGGCGTATGCGTTTTTTCCTGAATATATTCAGGAAAAAACGCATACGCCCTTTTTGGCCAACCAAGCAACCTGGAAAGGCAAATCAGCGCTACAGAGAAGTCTCGCTTCCCATCGGTCAAAAGGGCCATGCTGAAAAAAGTGTCAAGACCAGAAATGCAGGACAGGCCATGGAGAAATGGGAGCCTTGCTACACTGATGGGCGGGATATAAATTGCCAACAGCCACTCTGGAGAAGTGCACGGTGTGTCCTGAAACATCTGAAAAACACAGCTTAGAGAGCATAGGGCACTTCCACTCATGGGGGTATAAATTGGGAAAATGAAAAATCAGCAAGACATAAGCACCCCAAAGTTGAGGGCTGCTCTGTAGACAAGGACCTCCACTTCATTCAACCTTAAATATCCCAGGAAAGAGAAAAATGGATAAAGAAGTTGTGGTCCTTATGTACAATGGAATATCACTCAGCCATGAAATCAATGTCATAATGTTAGTAGCAGCATGATGAGTGGATTTAGGTACGACGATTCTAAGTGAAATAAGTCACACAGAAAAGGACACTTCTCATAAGGTATCACTGATAGAGGGAATGTAAAAACCGTTACACTTGAACTGAATTACAAAACAGAACAGAGTCACACATGCAGAAAACACACTATGGCTGCTTAACGGGAAAGGTGAGGTGGGGTGATACATAAAACAAGGGTATCAAATTAGCTCAGATACCGTTCCATAAACCCAATATGTAGTAGACAAGACCTACTCCTTGCTCAGAGAACTGGACTCAACACGCCCTATTCACCGCACAAGAATATATCTGACTAGTAATAATCTTAAAGCCTATGTATTGATATCTCTCTGTTAGTGTGTCAAGTGGGTGGAAAGCGGCAAAAACACAGCCGTGAAAAGCAGCTAAACCCCATTATGAAAATAAATTACTTTGAAAAACCCATGAAACAACGACAGTGAAAGAGATAGAAATTCTTACACAATGAGTTCAGGGGCTGTGATGCAACCTGGATTGACCATATCTAGACCCACAGCTGGATGAGACATAAGGGTGGACACTCTTGGGGCTGAGAGGTTTGGTGAGGTTGGGTGAGCAAACGCAGACCCTTTAAAGTAATACTGCGTGGTACCCATGGCATGGGTCCCAAATCTCCAGCTTCAAGGGCATCTTCCTACATCGAAAACATGCATGAGAAACCCAGAAGATGGTACACCGTGTGATGGGGAAAGGTTTCTAAAACGCACCTCATTTCTCATCTCCTTGTGCCCGGGTTTGCCATTCCAGCCACTTTACTAGCAATCTCCCTACTTGGAGCATCAGCACCTTTAACCTCCTGTTCCGTACAGGTTGCAATTTGTCCTGAGGATGAACGGGAAGACGGGGAACCAACGAGAGACTAGCTCTTGGTGTCGGGACAGGCACAGGTCACTCTATTTTCCCATCAGGAAGAAGAATTAACCACAATCTCAGCCTGCCCCCCGGAACCAGAACAGGGCCTGAAGCCATCCTGCGCTTTTGCGGCCAGCTCCCAAAAAAGCGAGGTGTAAAATGGAGGTTCAGGGCACTGCAATTCACAAACCTGCAGAGTTATAAATGATAACTCTCGTCCACAAATATATTGAGGGAAGGCAAAGAAGAGGATTTGAAATCAAGGCAGAATTGCACGAAACAGATTTCAGGAGGTAGATACGAATCGCCTTTAAAGCACATGAAAAGCGGCAAAACGTTGACAATGATGCCCTTGGCCAAAAAGGGCGTATGCGTTTTTTCCTGAATATATTCAGGAAAAAACGCATACGCCCTTTTTGGCCAACCAAGCAACCTGGAAAGGCAAATCAGCGCTACAGAGAAGTCTCGCTTCCCATCGGTCAAAAGGGCCATGCTGAAAAAAGTGTCAAAACCAGAAATGCAGGACAGGCCATGGAGAAATGGGAGCCTTGCTACACTGATGGGCGGGATGTAAATTGCCAACAGCCACTCTGGAGAAGTGTACGGTGTGTCCTGAAACATCTGAAAAACACATCTTAGAGAGCATAGGGCACTTCCACTCATGGGGGTATAAATTGGGAAAATGAAAAATCAGCAAGACACAAGCACCCCAAAGTTGAGGGCTGCTCTGTTGACAAGGACCTCCACTTCATTCCACCTTAAATATCCCAGGAAAGAGAAAAATGGATAAAGAAGTTGTGGTCCTTATGTACAATGGAATATCACTCAGCCATGAAATCAATGTCATAATGTTAGTAGCAGCATGATGAGTGGATTTAGGTATGACGATTCTAAGTGAAATAAGTCACACAGAAAAGGACACTTCTCATAAGGTATCACTGATAGAGGGAAAGTAAAAACCGTTACACTTGAACTGAATTACAAAACAGAACAGAGTCACACATGCAGAAAACACACTATGGCTGCTTAACGGGAAAGGTGAGGTGGGGTGATACATAAAACAAGGGTATCAAATTAGCTCAGATACCGTTCCATAAACCCAATATGTAGTAGACAAGACCTACTCCTTGCTCAGAGAACTGGACTCAACACGCCCTATTCACCGCACAAGAATATATCTGACTAGTAATAATCTTAAAGCCTATGTATTGATATCTCTCTGTTAGTGTGTCAAGTGGGTGGAAAGCGGCATAAACACAGCCGTGAAAAGCAGCTAAACCCCATTATGAAAATAAATTACTTTGAAAAACCCATGAAACAACGACAGTGAAAGAGATAGAAATTCTTACACAATGAGTTCAGGGGCTGTGATGCAACCTGGATTGACCATATCTAGACCCACAGCTGGATGAGACATAAGGGTGGACACTCTTGGGGCTGAGAGGTTTGGTGAGGTTGGGTGAGCAAACGCAGACCCTTTAAAGTAATACTGCGTGGTACCCATCGCATGGGTCCCAAATCTCCAGCTTCAAGGGCATCTTCCTACATCGAAAACATGCATGAGAAACCCAGAAGATGGTACACCGTGTGATGGGGAAAGGTTTCTAAAACGCACCTCATTTCTCATCTCCTTGTGCCCGGGTTCACCATTCCAGCCACTTTACTAGCAATCTCCCTACTTGGAGCATCAGCACCTTTAACCTCCTGTTCCGTACAGGTTGCAATTTGTCCTGAGGATGAACGGGAAGACGGGGAACCAACGAGAGACTAGCTCTTGGTGTCGGGACAGGCACAGGTCACTCTATTTTCCCATCAGGAAGAAGAATTAACCACAATCTCAGCCTACCCCCGGAACCAGAACAGGGCCTGAAGCCATCCTGCGCTTTTGCGGCCAGCTCCCAAAAAAGCGAGGTGTAAAATGGAGGTTCAGGGCACTGCAATTCACAAACCTGCAGAGTTATAAATGATAACTCTTGTCCACAGATATATTGAGGGAAGGCAAAGAAGAGGATTTGAAATCAAGGCAGAATTGCACGAAACAGATTTCAGGAGGTAGATATGAATCGCCTTTAAAGCACATGAAAAGCGGCAAAACGTTGACAATGATGCCCTTGGCCAAAAAGGGCGTATGCGTTTTTTCCTGAATATATTCAGGAAAAAACGCATACGCCCTTTTTGGCCAACCAAGCAACCTGGAAAGGCAAATCAGCGCTACAGAGAAGTCTCGCTTCCCATCGGTCAAAAGGGCCATGCTGAAAAAAGTGTCAAAACCAGAAATGCAGGACAGACCATGGAGAAATGGGAGCCTTGCTACACTGATGGGTGGGATGTAAATTGCCAACAGCCACTCTGGAGAAGTGTACGGTGTGTCCTGAAACGTCTGAAAAACACAGCTTAGAGAGCATAGGGCACTTCCACTCATGGGGGTATAAATTGGGAAAATTAAAAATCAGCAAGACACAAGCACCCCAAAGTTGAGGGCTGCTCTGTTGACAAGGACCTCCACTTCATTCCCCCTTAAATATCCCAGGAAAGAGAAAAATGGATAAAGAAGTTGTGGTCCTTATGTACAATGGAATATCACTCAGCCATGAAATCAATGTCATAAGGTTAGTAGCAGCATGATGAGTGGATTTAGGTACGACGATTCTAAGTGAAATAAGTCACACAGAAAAGGACACTTCTCATAAGGTATCACTGATAGAGGGAATGTAAAAACCGTTACACTTGAACTGAATTACAAAACAGAACAGAGTCACACATGCAGAAAACACACTATGGCTGCTTAACGGGAAAGGTGAGGTGGGGTGATACATAAAACAAGGGTATCAAATTAGCTCAGATACCGTTCCATAAACCCAATATGTAGTAGACAAGACCTACTCCTTGCTCAGAGAACTGGACTCAACAGGCCCTATTCACCGCACAAGAATATATCTGACTAGTAATAATCTTAAAACCTATGTATTGATATCTCTCTGTTAGTATGTCAAGTGGGTGTAAAGCGGCATAAACACAGCCGTGAAAAGCAGCTAAACCCCATTATGAAAATAAATTACTTTGAAAAACCCATGACACAACGACAGTGAAAGAGATAGTAATACTTAAACAATGAGTTCAGGGGCTGTGATGCAACCTGGATTGACCATATCTAGACCCACAGCTGGATGAGACATAAGGGTGGACACTCTTGGGGCTTAGAGGTTTGGTGAGGTTGGGTGAGCAAACGCAGACCCTTTAAAGGAATACTGCGTGGTACCCATCGCATGGGTCCCAAATCTCCAGGTTCAAGGGCATCTTCCTACATCGAAAACATGCATGAGAAACCCAGAAGATGGTACACCGTGTGATGGAGAAAGGTTTCTAAAACGCACCTCATTTCTCATCTCCTTGTGCCCGGGTTCGCCATTCCAGCCGCTTTACTAGCAATCTCCCTACTTGGAGCATCAGCACCTTTAACCTCCTGTTCCGTACAGGTTGCAATTTGTCCTGAGGATGAACGGGAAGACGAGGAACCAACGAGAGACTAGCTCTTGGTGTCGGGACAGGCACAGGTCACTCTATTTTCCCATCAGGAAGAAGAATTAACCACAGGCTCACCCTGCCCCCTGGAACCAGAACAGGGCCTGAAGCCATCCTGCGCTTTTGTGGCCAGCTCCCAAAAAAGCGAGTTGTAGAATGGAGGTTCAGGGCACTGCAATTCACAAACCTGCAGAGTTATAAATGATAACTCTCGTCCACAAATATATTGAGGGAAGGCAAAGAAGAGGATTTGAAATCAAGGCAGAATTGCAGGAAACAGATTTCAGGAGGTAGATTCGAATCGCCTTTAAAGCACATGAAAAGCGGCAAAATGTTGACAATGATGCCCTTGGCCAAAAAGGGCGTATGCGTTTTTTCATGAATATATTCAGGAAAAAACGCATACGCCCTTTTTGGCCAACCAAGCAACCTGGAAAGGCAAATCAGCGCTACAAAGAAGTCTCGCTTCCCATCGGTCAAAAGGGCCATGCTGAAAAAAGTGTCAAAACCAGAAATGCAGGACAGGCCATGGAGAAATGAGAGCCTTGCTACACTGATGGGCGGGATGTAAATTGCCAACAGCCACTCTGGAGAAGTGTACGGTGTGTCCTGAAACATCTGAAAAACACAGCTTAGAGAGCATAGGGCACTTCCACTCATGGGGGTATAAATTGGGAAAATGAAAAATCAGCAAGACACAAGCACCCCAAAGTTGAGGGCTGCTCTGTTGACAAGGACCTCCACTTCATTCCACCTTAAATATCCAAGGAAAGAGAAAAATGGATAAAGAAGTTGTGGTCCTTATGTACAATGGAATATCACTCAGCCATGAAATCAATGTCATAAGGTTAGTAGCAGCATGATGAGTGGATTTAGGTACGACGATTCTAAGTGAAATAAGTCACACAGAAAAGGACACTTCTCATAAGGTATCACTTTTAGAGGGAATGTAAAAAACGTTACACTTCAACTGAATTACAAAACAGAACAGAGTCACACATGCAGAAAACAGACTATGGCTGCTTAACGGGAAAGGTGAGGTGGGGTGATACATAAAACAAGGGTATCAAATTAGCTCAGATACCGTTCCATAAACCCAATATGTAGTAGACAAGACCTACTCCTTGCTCAGAGAACTGGACTCAACACGCCCTATTCACCGCACAAGAATATATCTGACTAGTAATAATCGTAAAACCTATGTATTGATATCTCTCTGTTAGTGTGTCAAGTGGGTGTAAAGCGGCATAAACACAGCCGTGAAAAGCAGCTAAACCCCATTATGAAAATAAATTACTTTGAAAAACCCATGAAACAACGACAGTGAAAGAGATAGAAATTCTTACACAATGAGTTCAGGGGCTGTGATGCAACCTGGATTGACCATATCTAGACCCACAGCTGGATGAGACATAAGGGTGGACACTCTTGGGGCTGAGAGGTTTGGTGAGGTTGGGTGAGCAAACGCAGACCCTTTAAAGTAATACTGCGTGGTACCCATCGCATGGGTCCCAAATCTCAAGCTTCAAGGGCATCTTCCTACATCGAAAACATGCATGAGAAACCCAGAAGATGGTACACCGTGTGATAGGGAAAGGTTTCTAAAACACCCCTCATTTCTCATCTCCTTGTGCCCGGGTTCGCCATTCCAGCCGCTTTACTAGCAATCTCCCTACTTGGAGCATCAGCACCTTTAACCTCCTGTTCCGTACAGGTTGCAATTTGTCCTGAGGATGAACGGGAAGACGGGGAACCAACGAGAGACAAGCTCTTGGTGTCGGGACAGGCACAGGTCACTCTATTTTCCCATCAGGAAGAAGAATTAACCACAGGCTCAGCCTGCCCCCCGGAACCAGAACAGGGCCTGAAGCCATCCTGCGGTTTTGTGTCCAGCTCCCAAAAAAGCGAGTTGTAAAATGGAGGTTCAGGGCACTGCAATTCACAAACCTGCAGAGTTATAATTGATAACTCTCATCCACCAATATATTGAGGGAAGGCAAAGAAGAGGATTTGAAATCAAGGCAGAATTGCACAAAACAGATTTCAGGAGGTAGATACGAATCGCCTTTAAAGCACATGAAAAGCGGCAAAACGTTGACAATGATGCCCTTGGCCAAAAAGGGCGTATGCGTTTTTTCCTGAATATATTCAGGAAAAAACGCATACGCCCTTGTTGGCCAACCAAGCAACCTGGAAAGGCAAATCATCGCTACAGAGAAGTCTCGCTTCCCATCGGTCAAAAGGGCCATGCTGAAAAAAGTGTCAAAAGCAGAAATGCAGGACAGGCCATGGAGAAATGGGAGCCTTGCTACACTGATGGGCGGGATGTAAATTGCCAACAGCCACTCTGGAGAAGTGTACGGTGTGTCCTGAAACATCTGAAAAACACAGCTTAGAGAGCATAGGGCACTTCCACTCATGCGGGTATAAATTGGGAAAATTAAAAATCAGCAAGACACAAGCACCCCAAAGTTGAGGGCTGCTCTGTTGACAAGGACCTCCACTTCATTCCACCTTCAATATCCCAGGAAAGAGAAAAATGGATAAAGAAGTTGTGGTCCTTATGTACAATGGAATATCACTCAGCCATGAAATCAATGTCATAAGGTTAGTAGCAGCATGATGAGTGGATTTAGGTACGACGATTCTAAGTGAAATAAGTCACACAGAAAAGGACACTTCTCATAAGGTATCACTTTTAGAGGGAATGTAAAAACCGTTACACTTGAACTGAATTACAAAACAGAACAGAGTCACACATGCAGAAAACAGACTATGGCTGCTTAACGGGAAAGGTGAGGTGGGGTGATACATAAAACAAGGGTATCAAATTAGCTCAGATACCGTTCCATAAACCCAATATGTAGTAGACAAGACCTACTCCTTGCTCAGAGAACTGGACTCAACACGCCCTATTCACCGCACAAGAATATATCTGACTAGTAATAATCGTAAAACCTATGTATTGATATCTCTCTGTTAGTGTGTCAAGTGGGTGTAAAGCGGCATAAACACAGCCGTGAAAAGCAGCTAAACCCCATTATGAAAATAAATTACTTTGAAAAACCCATGAAACAACGACAGTGAAAGAGATAGAAATTCTTACACAATGAGTTCAGGGGCTGTGATGCAACCTGGATTGACCATATCTAGACCCACAGCTGGATGAGACATAAGGGTGGACACTCTTGGGGCTGAGAGGTTTGGTGAGGTTGGGTGAGCAAACGCAGACCCTTTAAAGTAATACTGCGTGGTACCCATCGCATGGGTCCCAAATCTCCAGGTTCAAGGGCATCTTCCTACATCGAAAACATGCATGAGAAACCCAGAAGATGGTACACCGTGTGATGGGGAAAGGTTTCTAAAACGCACCTCATTTCTCATCTCCTTGTGCCCGGGTTCGCCATTCCAGCCGCTTTACTAGCAATCTCCCTACTTGGAGCATCAGCACCTTTAACCTCCTGTTCCGTACAGGTTGCAATTTGTCCTGAGGATGAACGGGAAGACGGGGAACCAACGAGAGACTAGCTCTTGGTGTCGGGACAGGCACAGGTCACTCTATTTTCCCATCAGGAAGAAGAATTAACCACAGGCTCAGCCTGCCCCCCGGAACCAGAACAGGGCCTGAAGCCATCCTGCGCTTTTGCGGCCAGCTCCCAAAAAAGCGAGTTGTAAAATGGAGGTTCAGGGCACTGCAATTCACAAACCTGCAGAGTTATAAATGATAACTCTCGTCCACAAATATATTGAGGGAAGGCAAAGAAGAGGATTTGAAATCAAGGCAGAATTGCACGAAACAGATTTCAGGAGGTAGATACGAATCGCCTTTAAAGCACATGAAAAGCGGCAAAACGTTGACAATGATGCCCTTGGCCAAAAAGGGCGTATGCGTTTTTTCCTGAATATATTTAGGAAAAAACGCATACGCCCTTTTTGGCCAACCAAGCAACCTGGAAAGGCAAATCAGCGCTACAGAGAAGTCTCGCTTCCCATCGGTCAAAAGGGCCATGCTGAAAAAAGTGTCAAAACCAGAAATGCAGGACAGGCCATGGAGAAATGGGAGCCTTGCTAAAGTGATGGGTGGGATGTAAATTGCCAACAGCCACTCTGGAGAAGTGTACGGTGTGTCCTGAAACATCTGAAAAACACATCTTAGAGAGCATAGGGCACTTCCACTCATGGGGGTATAAATTGGGAAAATTAAAAATCAGCAAGACACAAGCACCCCAAAGTTGAGGGCTGCTCTGTTGACAAGGACCTCCACTTCATTCCACCTTAAATATCCCAGGAAAGAGAAAAATGGATAAAGAAGTTGTGGTCCTTATGTACAATGGAATATCACTCAGCCATGAAATCAATGTCATAAGGTTAGTAGCAGCATGATGAGTGGATTTAGGTACGACGATTCTAAGTGAAATAAGTCACACAGAAAAGGACACTTCTCATAAGGTATCACTGATAGAGGGAATGTAAAAACCGTTACACTTGAACTGAATTACAAAACAGAACAGAGTCACACATGCAGAAAACACACTATGGCTGCTTAACGGGAAAGGTGAGGTGGGGTGATACATAAAACAAGGGTATCAAATTAGCTCAGATACCGTTCCATAAACCCAATATGTAGTAGACAAGACCTACTCCTTGCTCAGAGAACTGGACTCAACACGCCCTATTCACCGCACAAGAATATATCTGACTAGTAATAATCTTAAAACCTATGTATTGATATCTCTCTGTTAGTGTGTCAAGTGGGTGTAAAGCGGCATAAACACAGCAGTGAAAAGCAGCTAAACCCCATTATGAAAATAAATTAATTTGAAAAACCCATGAAACAACGACAGTGAAAGAGAGAGAAATTCTTACACAATGCGTTCAGGGGCTGTGATGCAACCTGGATTGACCATATCTAGACCCACAGCTGGATGAGACATAAGGGTGGACACTCTTGGGGCTGAGAGGTTTGGTGAGGTTGGGTGAGCAAACGCAGACCCTTTAAAGTAATACTGCGTGGTACCCATCGCATGGGTCCCAAATCTCCAGCTTCAAGGGCATCTTCCTACATCGAAAACATGCATGAGAAACCCAGAAGATAGTACACCGTGTGATGGGGAAAGGTTTCTAAAACGCACCTCATTTCTCATCTCCTTGTGCCCGGGTTCGCCATTCCAGCCGCTTTACTAGCAATCTCCCTACTTGGAGCATCAGCACCTTTAACCTCCTGTTCCGTACAGGTTGCAATTTGTCCTGAGGATGAACGGGAAGACGGGGAACCAACGAGAGACTAGCTCTTGGTGTTGGGACAGGCACAGGTCACTCTAATTTCCCATCAGGAAGAAGAATTAACCACAGGCTCATCCTGCCCCCCGGAACCAGAACAGGGCCTGAAGCCATCGTGCGCTTTTGCGGCCAGCTCCCAAAAAAGCGAGTTGTAAAATGGAGGTTCAGGGCACTGCAATTCACAAACCTGCAGAGTTATAAATGATAACTCTCGTCCACAAATATATTGAGGGAAGGCAAAGAAGAGGATTTGAATTCAAGGCAGAATTGCAGGAAACAGATTTCAGGAGGTAGATTCGAATCGCCTTTAAAGCACATGAAAAGCGGCAAAATGTTGACAATGATGCCCTTGGCCAACAAGGGCGTATGCGTTTTTTCCTGAATATATTCAGGAAAAAACGCATACGCCCTTGTTGGCCAACCAAGCAACCTGGAAAGGCAAATCAGCGCTACAAAGAAGTCTCACTTCCCATCGGTCAAAAGGGCCATGCTGAAAAATGTGTCAAAACCAGAAATGCAGGACAGGCCATGGAGAAATGAGAGCCTTGCTACACTGATGGGCGGGATGTAAATTGCCAACAGCCACTCTGGAGAAGTGTACGGTGTGTCCTGAAACATCTGAAAAACACAGCTTAGAGAGCATAGGGCACTTCCACTCATGGGGGTATAAATTGGGAAAATGAAAAATCAGCAAGACACAAGCACCCCAAAGTTGAGGGCTGCTCTGTTGACAAGGACCTCCACTTCATTCCACCTTAAATATCCCAGGAAAGAGAAAAATGGATAAAGAAGTTGTGGTCCTTATGTACAATGGAATATCACTCAGCCATGAAATCAATGTCATAAGGTTAGTAGCAGCATGATGAGTGGATTTAGGTACGACGATTCTAAGTGAAATAAGTCACACAGAAAAGGACACTTCTCATAAGGTATCACTTTTAGAGGGAATGTAAAAACTGTTACACTTGAACTGAATTACAAAACAGAACAGAGTCACACATGCAGAAAACACACTATGGCTGCTTAACGGGAAAGGTGAGGTGGGGTGATACATAAAACAAGGGTATCAAATTAGCTCAGATACCGTTCCATAAACCCAATATGTAGTAGACAAGACCTACTCCTTTTTCAGAGAACTGGACTCAACACGCCCTATTCACCGCACAAGTATATATCTGACTAGTAATAATCGTAAAACCTATGTATTGATATCTCTCTGTTAATGTGTCAAGTGGGTGTAAAGCGGCATAAACACAGCCGTGAAAAGCAGCTAAAATCCATTATGAAAATAAATTACTTTGAAAAACCCATGAAACAACGACAGTGAAAGAGATAGAAATTCTTACACAATGAGTTCAGGGGCTGTGATGCAACCTGGATTGACCATATCTAGACCCACAGCTGGATGAGACATAAGGGTGGACACTCTTGGGGCTGAGAGGTTTGGTGAGGTTGGGTGAGCAAACGCAGACCCTTTAAAGTAATACTGCGTGGTACCCATCGCATGGATCCCAAATCTCCAGCTTCAAGGGCATCTTCCTACATCGAAAACATGCATGAGAAACCCAGAAGATGGTACACCGTGTGATGGGGAAAGGTTTCTAAAACGCACCTCATTTCTCATCTCCTTGTGCCCGGGTTCGCCATTCCAGCCGCTTTACTAGCAATCTCCCTACTTGGAGCATCAGCACCTTTAACCTCCTGTTCCGTACAGGTTGCAATTTGTCCTGAGGATGAACGGGAAGACGGGGAACCAATGAGAGACTAGCTCTTGGTGTCGGGACAGGCACAGGTCACTCTATTCTCCCATCAGGAAGAAGAATTAACCACAGGCTCAGCCTGCCCCTCGGAACCAGAACAGGGCCTGAAGCCATCCTGCGCTTTTGCGGCCAGCTCCCAAAAAAGCGAGTTGTAAAATGGAGGTTCAGGGCACTGCAATTCACAAACCTGCAGAGTTATAAATGATAACTCTCGTCCACAAATATATTGAGGGAAGGCAAAGAAGAGGATTTGAAATCAAGGCAGAATTGCACGAAACAGATTTCAGGAGGTAGATACGAATCGCCTTTAAAGCACATGAAAAGCGGCAAAACGTTGACAATGATGCCCTTGGCCAAAAAGGGCGTATGCGTTTTTTCCTGAATATATTCAGGAAAAAACGCATACGCCCTTTTTGGCCAACCAAGCAACCTGGAAAGGCAAATCAGCGCTACAGAGAAGTCTCGCTTCCCATCGGTCAAAAGGGCCATGCTGAAAAAAGTGTCAAAACCAGAAATGCAGGACAGGCCATGGAGAAATGGGAGCCTGGCTACACTGATGGGCGGGATGTAAATTGCCAACAGCCACTCTGGAGAAGTGTACGGTGTGTCCTGAAACATCTGAAAAACACATCTTAGAGAGCATAGGGCACTTCCACTCATGGGGGTATAAATTGGGAAAATTAAAAATCAGCAAGACACAAGCACCCCAAAGTTGAGGGCTGCTCTGTTGACAAGGACCTCCACTTCATTCCACCTTAAATATCCCAGGAAAGAGAAAAATGGATAAAGAAGTTGTGGTCCTTATGTACAATGGAATATCACTCAGCCATGAAATCAATGTCATAAGGTTAGTAGCAGCATGATGAGTGGATTTAGGTACGACGATTCTAAGTGAAATAAGTCACACAGAAAAGGACACTTCTCATAAGGTATCACTGATAGAGGGAATGTAAAAACCGTTACACTTGAACTGAATTACAAAACAGAACAGAGTCACACATGCAGAAAACACACTATGGCTGCTTAACGGGAAAGGTGAGGTGGGGTGATACATAAAACAAGGGTATCAAATTAGCTCAGATACCGTTCCATAAACCCAATATGTAGTAGACAAGACCTACTCCTTGCTCAGAGAACTGGACTCAACACGCCCTATTCACCGCACATTAATATATCTGACTAGTAATAATCTTAAAACCTATGTATTGATATCTCTCTGTTAGTGTGTCAAGTGGGTGTAAAGCGGCATAAACACAGCAGTGAAAAGCAGCTAAACCCCATTATGAAAATAAATTACTTTGAAAAACCCATGAAACAACGACAGTGAAAGAGAGAGAAATTCTTACACAATGTGTTCAGGGGCTGTGATGCAACCTGGATTGACCATATCTAGACCCACAGCTGGATGAGACATAAGGGTGGACACTCTTGGGGCTGAGAGGTTTGGTGAGGTTGGGTGAGCAAACGCAGACCCTTTAAAGTAATACTGCGTGGTACCCATCGCATGGGTCCCAAATCTCCAGCTTCAAGGGCATCTTCCTACATCGAAAACATGCATGAGAAACCCAGAAGATAGTACACCGTGTGATGGGGAAAGGTTTCTAAAACGCACCTCATTTCTCATCTCCTTGTGCCCGGGTTCGCCATTCCAGCCGCTTTACTAGCAATCTCCCTACTTGGAGCATCAGCACCTTTAACCTCCTGTTCCGTACAGGTTGCAATTTGTCCTGAGGATGAACGGGAAGACGGGGAACCAACGAGAGACTAGCTCTTGGTGTTGGGACAGGCACAGGTCACTCTATTTTCCCATCAGGAAGAAGAATTAACCACAGGCTCAGCCTGCCCCCCGGAACCAGAACAGGGCCTGAAGCCATCCTGCGCTTTTGCGGCCAGCTCCCAAAAAAGCGAGTTGTAAAATGGAGGTTCAGGGCACTGCAATTCACAAACCTGCAGAGTTATAAATGATAACTCTCGTCCACAAATATATTGAGGGAAGGCAAAGAAGAGGATTTGAAATCAAGGCAGAATTGCAGGAAACAGATTTCAGGAGGTAGATTCGAATCGCCTTTAAAGCACATGAAAAGCGGCAAAATGTTGACAATGATGCCCTTGGCCAACAAGGGCGTATGCGTTTTTTCCTGAATATATTCAGGAAAAAACGCATACGCCCTTGTTGGCCAACCAAGCAACCTGGAAAGGCAAATCAGCGCTACAAAGAAGTCTCACTTCCCATCGGTCAAAAGGGCCATGCTGAAAAATGTGTCAAAACCAGAAATGCAGGACAGGCCATGGAGAAATGAGAGCCTTGCTACACTGATGGGCGGGATGTAAATTGCCAACAGCCACTCTGGAGAAGTGTACGGTGTGTCCTGAAACATCTGAAAAACACAGCTTAGAGAGCATAGGGCACTTCCACTCATGGGGGTATAAATTGGGAAAATGAAAAATCAGCAAGACACAAGCACCCCAAAGTTGAGGGCTGCTCTGTTGACAAGGACCTCCACTTCATTCCACCTTAAATATCCCAGGAAAGAGAAAAATGGATAAAGAAGTTGTGGTCCTTATGTACAATGGAATATCACTCAGCCATGAAATCAATGTCATAAGGTTAGTAGCAGCATGATGAGTGGATTTAGGTACGACGATTCTAAGTGAAATAAGTCACACAGAAAAGGACACTTCTCATAAGGTATCACTTTTAGAGGGAATGTAAAAACCGTTACACTTGAACTGAATTACAAAACAGAACAGAGTCACACATGCAGAAAACAGACTATGGCTGCTTAACGGGAAAGGTGAGGTGGGGTGATACATAAAACAAGGGTATCAAATTAGCTCAGATACCGTTCCATAAACCCAATATGTAGTAGACAAGACCTACTCCTTGCTCAGAGAACTGGACTCAACACGCCCTATTCACCGCACAAGAATATATCTGACTAGTAATAATCTTAAAACCTATGTATTGATATCTCTCTGTTAGTGTGTCAAGTGGGTGTAAAGCGGCATAAACACAGCAGTGAAAAGCAGCTAAACCCCATTATGAAAATAAATTACTTTGAAAAACCCATGAAACAACGACAGTGAAAGAGAGAGAAATTCTTACACAATGCGTTCAGGGGCTGTGATGCAACCTGGATTGACCATATCTAGACCCACAGCTGGATGAGACATAAGGGTGGACACTCTTGGGGCTGAGAGGTTTGGTGAGGTTGGGTGAGCAAACGCAGACCCTTTAAAGTAATACTGCGTGGTACCCATCGCATGGGTCCCAAATCTCAAGCTTCAAGGGCATCTTCCTACATCGAAAACATGCATGAGAAACCCAGAAGATAGTACACCGTGTGATGGGGAAAGGTTTCTAAAACGCACCTCATTTCTCATCTCCTTGTGCCCGGGTTCGCCATTCCAGCCGCTTTACTAGCAATCTCCCTACTTGGAGCATCAGCACCTTTAACCTCCTGTTCCGTACAGGTTGCAATTTGTCCTGAGGATGAACGGGAAGACGGGGAACCAACGAGAGACTAGCTCTTGGTGTTGGGACAGGCACAGGTCACTCTATTTTCCCATCAGGAAGAAGAATTAACCACAGGCTCAGCCTGCCCCCCGGAACCAGAACAGGGCCTGAAGCCATCCTGCGCTTTTGCGGCCAGCTCCCAAAAAAGCGAGTTGTAAAATGGAGGTTCAGGGCACTGCAATTCACAAACCTGCAGAGTTATAAATGATAACTCTCGTCCACAAATATATTGAGGGAAGGCAAAGAAGAGGATTTGAAATCAAGGCAGAATTGCAGGAAACAGATTTCAGGAGGTAGATTCGAATCGCCTTTAAAGCACATGAAAAGCGGCAAAATGTTGACAATGATGCCCTTGGCCAAAAAGGGCGTATGCGTTTTTTCCTGAATATATTCAGGAAAAAACGCATACGCCCTTGTTGGGCAACCAAGCAACCTGGAAAGTCAAATCAGCGCTACAAAGAAGTCTCACTTCCCATCGGTCAAAAGGGCCATGCTGAAAAATGTGTCAAAACCAGAAATGCAGGACAGGCCATGGAGAAATGAGAGCCTTGCTACACTGATGGGCAGGATGTAAATTGCCAACAGCCACTCTGGAGAAGTGTACGGTGTGTCCTGAAACATCTGAAAAACACAGCTTAGAGAGCATAGGGCACTTCCACTCATGGGGGTATAAATTGGGAAAATGAAAAATCAGCAAGACACAAACACCCCAAAGTTTAGGGCTGCTCTGTTGACAAGGACCTCCACTTCATTCCACCTTAAATATCCAAGGAAAGAGAAAAATGGATAAAGAAGTTGTGGTCCTTATGTACAATGGAATATCACTCAGCCATGAAATCAGTGTCATAAGGTTAGTAGCAGCATGATGAATGGATTTAGGTACGACGATCCTAAGTGAAATAAGTCACACAGAAAAGGACACTTCTCATAAGGTATCACTGATAGAGGGAATGTAAAAACCGTTACACTTGAACTGAATTACAAAACAGAACAGAGTCACACATGCAGAAAACAGACTATGGCTGCTTAACGGGAAAGGTGAGGTGGGGTGATACATAAAACAAGGGTATCAAATTAGCTCAGATACCGTTCCATAAACCCAATATGTAGTAGACAAGACCTACTCCTTGCTCAGAGAACTGGACTCAACACGCCCTATTCACCGCACAAGAATATATCTGACTAGTAATAATCTTAAAACCTATGTATTGATATCTTTCTGTTAGTGTGTCAAGTGGGTGTAAAGCGGCATAAACACAGCCGTGAAAAGCAGCTAAACCCCATTATGAAAATAAATTACTTTGAAAAACCCATGAAACAACGACAGTGAAAGAGATAGAAATTCTTACACAATGAGTTCAGGGGCTGTGATGCAACCTGTATTGACCATATCTAGACCCACAGCTGGATGAGACATAAGGGTGGACACTCTTGGGGCTGAGAGGTTTGGTGAGGTTAGGTGAGCAAACGCAGACCCTTTAAAGTAATACTGCGTGGTACCCATCGCATGAGTCCCAAATCTCCAGGTTCAAGGGCATCTTCCTACATCGAAAACATGCATGAGAAACCCAGAAGATGGTACACCGTGTGATGGGGAAAGGTTTCTAAAACGCACCTCATTTCTCATCTCCTTGTGCCCGGGTTCGCCATTCCAGCCGCTTTACTAGCAATCTCCCTACTTGGAGCATCAGCACCTTTAACCTCCTGTTCCGTACAGGTTGCAATTTGTCCTGAGGATGAATGGGAAGACGGGGAACAAACGAGAGACTAGCTCTTGGTGTTGGGACAGGCACAGGTCACTCTATTTTCCCATCAGGAAGAAGAATTAACCACAGGCTCAGCCTGCCCCCCGGAACCAGAACAGGGCCTGAAGCCATCCTGCGCTTTTGCGGCCAGCTCCCAAAAAAGCGAGTTGTAAAATGGAGGTTCAGGGCACTGCAATTCACAAACCTGCAGAGTTATAAATGATAACTCTCGTCCACAAATATATTGAGGGAAGGCAAAGAAGAGGATTTGAAATCAAGGCAGAATTGCATGAAACAGATTTCAGGAGGTAGATACGAATCGCCTTTAAAGCACATGAAAAGCGGCAAAACGTTGACAATGATGACCTTGGCCAAAAAGGGCGTATGCGTTTTTTCCTGAATATATTCAGGAAAAAACGCATACGCCCTTTTTGGCCAACCAAGCAACCTGGAAAGGCAAATCAGCGCTACAGAGAAGTCTCGCTTCCCATCGGTCAAAAGGGCCATGCTGAAAAAAGTGTCAAAACCAGAAATGCAGGACAGGCCATGGAGAAATGGGAGCCTGGCTACACTGATGGGCGGGATGTAAATTGCCAACAGCCACTCTAGAGAAGTGTACGGTGTGTCCTGAAACATCTGAAAAACACATCTTAGAGAGCATAGGGCACTTCCACTCATGGGGGTATAAATTGGGAAAATTAAAAATCAGCAAGACACAAGCACCCCAAAGTTGAGGGCTGCTCTGTTGACAAGGACCTCCACTTCATTCCACCTTAAATATCCCAGGAAAGAGAAAAATGGATAAAGAAGTTGTGGTCCTTATGTACAATGGAATATCACTCAGCCATGAAATCAATGTCATAAGGTTAGTAGCAGCATGATGAGTGGATTTAGGTACGACGATTCTAAGTGAAATAAGTCACACAGAAAAGGACACTTCTCATAAGGTATCACTTATAGAGGGAATGTAAAAACCGTTACACTTGAACTGAATTACAAAACAGAACAGAGTCACACATGCAGAAAACACACTATGGCTGCTTAACGGGAAAGGTGAGGTGGGGTGATACATAAAACAAGGGTATCAAATTAGCTCAGATACCGTTCCATAAACCCAATATGTAGTAGACAAGACCTACTCCTTGCTCAGAGAACTGGACTCAACACGCCCTATTCACCGCACAAGAATATATCTGACTAGTAATAATCTTAAAACCTATGTATTGATATCTCTGTGTTAGTGTGTCAAGTGGGTGTAAAGCGGCATAAACACAGCAGTGAAAAGCAGCTAAACCCCATTATGAAAATAAATTACTTTGAAAAACCCATGAAACAACGACAGTGAAAGAGAGAGAAATTCTTACACAATGCGTTCAGGGGCTGTGATGCAACCTGGATTGACCATATCTAGACCCACAGCTGGATGAGACATAAGGGTGGACACTCTTGGGACTGAGAGGTTTGGTGAGTTTGGGTGAGCAAACGCAGACCCTTTAAAGTAATACTGCGTGGTACCCATCGCATGGGTCCCAAATCTCCAGGTTCAAGGGCATCTTCCTACATCAAAAACATGAATGAGAAACCCAGAAGATGGTACACCGTGTGATGGGGAAAGGTTTCTAAAACACACCTCATTTCTCATCTCCTTGTGCCCGGGTTCGCCATTCCAGCCGCTTTACTAGCAATCTCCCTACTTGGAGCATCAGCACCTTTAACCTCCTGTTCCGTACAGGTTGCAATTTGTCCTGAGGATGAACGGGAAGACGGGGAACCAACGAGAGACTAGCTCTTGGTGTCGGGACAGGCACAGGTCACTCTATTTTCCCATCAGGAAGAAGAATTAACCACAGGCTCAGCCTGCCCCCCGGAACCAGAACAGGGCCTGAAGCCATCCTGCGCTTTTGCGGCCAGCTCCCAAAAAAGCGAGTTGTAAAATGGAGGTTCAGGGCACTGCAATTCACAAACCTGCAGAGTTATAAATGATAACTCTCGTCCACAAATATATTGAGGGAAGGCAAAGAAGAGGATTTGAAATCAAGGCAGAATTGCACGAAACAGACTTCAGGAGGTAGATACGAATCGCCTTTAAAGCACATGAAAAGCGGCAAAACGTTGACAATGATGCCCTTGGCCAAAAAGGGCGTATGCGTTTTTTCCTGAATATATTCAGGAAAAAACGCATACGCCCTTTTTGGCCAACCAAGCAACCTGGAAAGGCAAATCAGCGCTACAGAGAAGTCTCGCTTCCCATCGGTCAAAAGGGCCATGCTGAAAAAAGTGTCAAAACCAGAAATGCAGGACAGGCCATGGAGAAATGGGAGCCTGGCTACACTGATGGGCGGGATGTAAATTGCCAACAGCCACTCTGGAGAAGTGTACGGTGTGTCCTGAAACATCTGAAAAACACAGCTTAGAGAGCATAAGGCACTTCCACTCATGGGAGAATAAATTGGGAAAATGAAAAATCAGCAAGACACAAGCACCCCAAAGTTGAGGGCTGCTCTGTTGACAAGGACCTCCACTTCATTCCACCTTCAATATCCCAGGAAAGAGAAAAATGGATAAAGAAGTTGTGGTCCTTATGTACAATGGAATATCACTCAGGCATGAAATCAATGTCATAAGGTTAGTAGCAGCATGATGAGTGGATTTAGGTACGACGATTCTAAGTGAAATAAGTCACACAGAAAAGGACACTTCTCATAAGGTATCACTGATAGAGGGAATGTAAAAACCGTTACACTTGAACTGAATTACAAAACAGAACAGAGTCACACATGCAGAAAACAGACTATGGCTGCTTAACGGGAAAGGTGAGGTGGGGTGATACATAAAACAAGGGTATCAAATTAGCTCAGATACCGTTCCATAAACCCAATATGTAATAGACAAGACCTACTCCTTGCTCAGAGAACTGGACTCAACACGCCCTATTCACCGCACAAGAATATATCTGACTAGTAATAATCTTGAAACCTATGTATTGATATCTCTCTGTTAGTGTGTCAAGTGGGTGTAAAGCGGCATAAACACAGCCGTGAAAAGAAGCTAAACCCCATTATGAAAATAAATTACTTTGAAAAACCCATGAAACAACGACAGTGAAACTGATAGAAATTCTTACACAATGAGTTCAGGGGCTGTGATGCAACCTGGATTGACCATATCTAGACCCACAGCTGGATGAGACATAAGGGTGGACACTCTTGGGGCTGAGAGGTTTGGTGAGGTTGGGTGAGCAAACGCAGACCCTTTAAAGTAATACTGCGTGGAACCCATCGCATGGGTCCCAAATCTCCAGGTTCAAGGGCATCTTCCTACATCGAAAACATGCATGAGAAACCCAGAAGATGGTACACCGTGTGATGGGGTAAGGTTTCTAAAACGCACCTCATTTCTCACCTCCTTGTGTCCGGGTTCGCCTTTCCAGCCGCTTTACTAGCAATCTCCCTACTTGGAGCATCAGCACCTTTAACCTCCTGTTCCGTACAGGTTGCAATTTGTCCTGAGGATGAACGGGAAGACGGGGAACCAACGAGAGACTAGCTCTTGGTGTCGGGACAGGCACAGGTCACTCTATTTTCCCATCAGGAAGAAGAATTAACCACAGGCTCAGCCTGCCCCCCGGAACCAGAACAGGGCCTGAAGCCATCCTGCGCTTTTGCGGCCAGCTCCCAAAAAAGCGAGTTGTAAAATGGAGGTTCAGGGCACTGCAATTCACAAACCTGCAGAGTTATAAATGATAACTCTCGTCCACAAATATATTGAGGGAAGGCAAAGAAGAGGATTTGAAATCAAGGCAGAATTGCACGAAACAGATTTCAGGAGGTAGATACGAATCGCCTTTAAAGCACATGAAAAGCGGCAAAACGTTGACAATGATGCCCTTGGCCAAAAAGGGCGTATGCTTTTTTTCCTGAATATATTCAGGAAAAAACGCATACGCCCTTTTTGGCCAACCAAGCAACCTGGAAAGGCAAATCAGCGCTACAGAGAAGTCTCGCTTCCCATCGGTCAAAAGGGCCATGCTGAAAAAAGTGTCAAAACCAGAAATGCAGGACAGGCCATGGAGAAATGGGAGCCTTGCTACACTGATGGGCAGGATGTAAATTGCCAACAGCCACTCTGGAGAAGTGTACGGTGTGTCCTGAAACATCTGAAAAACACAGCTTAGAGAGCATAGGGCACTTCCACTCATGGGGGTATAAATTGGGAAAATTAAAAATCAGCAAGACACAAGCACCCCAAAGTTGAGGGCTGCTCTGTTGACAAGGACCTCCACTTCATTCCACCTTAAATATCCCAGGAAAGAGAAAAATGGATAAAGAAGTTGTGGTCCTTATGTACAATGGAATATCACTCAGCCATGAAACCAATGTCATAAGGTTAGTAGCAGCATGATGAGTGGATTTAGGTACGACGATTCTAACTGAAATAAGTCACACAGAAAAGGACACTTCTCATAAGGTATCACTTTTAGAGGGAATGTAAAAACCGTTACACTTGAACTGAATTACAAAACAGAACAGAGTCACACATGCAGAAAACAGACTATGGCTGCTTAACGGGAAAGGTGAGGTGGGGTGATACATAAAACAAGGGTATCAAATTAGCTCAGATACCGTTCCATAAACCCAATATGTAGTAGACAAGACCTACTCCTTGCTCAGAGAACTGTACTCAACACGCCCTATTCACCGCACAAGAATATATCTGACTAGTAATAATCTTGAAACCTATGTATTGATATCTCTCTGTTAGTGTGTCAAGTGGGTGTAAAGCGGCATAAACACAGCCGTGAAAAGCAGCTAAACCCCATTATGAAAATAAATTACTTTGAAAAACCCATGAAACAACGACAGTGAAACTGATAGAAATTCTTACACAATGAGTTCAGGGGCTGTGATGCAACCTGGATTGACCATATCTAGACCCACAGCTGGATGAGACATAAGGGTGGACACTCTTGGGGCTGAGAGGTTTGGTGAGGTTGGGTGAGCAAACGCAGACCCTTTAAAGTAATACTGCGTGGAACCCATCGCATGGGTCCCAAATCTCCAGGTTCAAGGGCATCTTCCTACATCGAAAACATGCATGAGAAACCCAGAAGATGGTACACCGTGTGATGGGGAAAGGTTTCTAAAACGCACCTCATTTCTCACCTCCTTGTGTCCGGGTTCGCCTTTCCAGCCGCTTTACTAGCAATCTCCCTACTTGGAGCATCAGCACCTTTAACCTCCTGTTCCGTACAGGTTGCAATTTGTCCTGAGGATGAACGGGAAGACGGGGAACCAACGAGAGACTAGCTCTTGGTGTCGGGACAGGCACAGGTCACTCTATTTTCCCATCAGGAAGAAGAATTAACCACAGGCTCAGCCTGCCCCCCGGAACCAGAACAGGGCCTGAAGCCATCCTGCGCTTTTGCGGCCAGCTCCCAAAAAAGCGAGTTGTAAAATGGAGGTTCAGGGCACTGCAATTCACAAACCTGCAGAGTTATAAATGATAACTCTCGTCCACAAATATATTGAGGGAAGGCAAAGAAGAGGATTTGAAATCAAGGCAGAATTGCACGAAACAGATTTCAGGAGGTAGATACGAATCGCCTTTAAAGCACATGAAAAGCGGCAAAACGTTGACAATGATGCCCTTGGCCAAAAAGGGCGTATGCGTTTTTTCCTGAATATATTCAGGAAAAAACGCATACGCCCTTTTTGGCCAACCAAGCAACCTGGAAAGGCAA
The DNA here is from genome assembly GCF_965194805.1 of Balaenoptera borealis. Classification (NCBI taxonomy): domain Eukaryota; kingdom Metazoa; phylum Chordata; class Mammalia; order Artiodactyla; family Balaenopteridae; genus Balaenoptera; species Balaenoptera borealis. Next base: position 163,777 of record NW_028123883.1, read on the forward strand.
ATCAGCGCTACAGAGAAGTCTCGCTTCCCATCGGTCAAAAGGGCCATGCTGAAAAAAGTGTCAAAACCAGAAATGCAGGACAGGCCATGGAGAAATGGGAGCCTTGCTACACTGATGGGCGGGATGTAAATTGCCAACAGCCACTCTGGAGAAGTGTACGGTGTGTCCTGAAACATCTGAAAAACACAGCTTAGAGAGCATAGGGCACTTCCACTCATGGGGGTATAAATTGGGAAAATTAAAAATCAGCAAGACACAAGCACCCCAAAGTTGAGGGCTGCTCTGTTGACAAGGACCTCCACTTCATTCCACCTTAAATATCCCAGGAAAGAGAAAAATGGATAAAGAAGTTGTGGTCCTTATGTACAATGGAATATCACTCAGCCATGAAACCAATGTCATAAGGTTAGTAGCAGCATGATGAGTGGATTTAGGTACGACGATTCTAACTGAAATAAGTCACACAGAAAAGGACACTTCTCATAAGGTATCACTTTTAGAGGGAATGTAAAAACCGTTACACTTGAACTGAATTACAAAACAGAACAGAGTCACACATGCAGAAAACAGACTATGGCTGCTTAACGGGAAAGGTGAGGTGGGGTGATACATAAAACAAGGGTATCAAATTAGCTCAGATACCGTTCCATAAACCCAATATGTAGTAGACAAGACCTACTCCTTGCTCAGAGAACTGTACTCAACACGCCCTATTCACCGCACAAGAATATATCTGACTAGTAATAATCTTGAAACCTATGTATTGATATCTCTCTGTTAGTGTGTCAAGTGGGTGTAAAGCGGCATAAACACAGCCGTGAAAAGCAGCTAAACCCCATTATGAAAATAAATTACTTTGAAAAACCCATGAAACAACGACAGTGAAACTGATAGAAATTCTTACACAATGAGTTCAGGGGCTGTGATGCAACCTGGATTGACCATATCTAGACCCACAGCTGGATGAGACATAAGGGTGGACACTCTTGGGGCTGAGAGGTTTGGTGAGGTTGGGTGAGCAAACGCAGACCCTTTAAAGTAATACTGCGTGGAACCCATCGCATGGGTCCCAAATCTCCAGGTTCAAGGGCATCTTCCTACATCGAAAACATGCATGAGAAACCCAGAAGATGGTACACCGTGTGATGGGGAAAGGTTTCTAAAACGCACCTCATTTCTCACCTCCTTGTGTCCGGGTTCGCCTTTCCAGCCGCTTTACTAGCAATCTCCCTACTTGGAGCATCAGCACCTTTAACCTCCTGTTCCGTACAGGTTGCAATTTGTCCTGAGGATGAACGGGAAGACGGGGAACCAACGAGAGACTAGCTCTTGGTGTCGGGACAGGCACAGGTCACTCTATTTTCCCATCAGGAAGAAGAATTAACCACAGGCTCAGCCTGCCCCCCGGAACCAGAACAGGGCCTGAAGCCATCCTGCGCTTTTGCGGCCAGCTCCCAAAAAAGCGAGTTGTAAAATGGAGGTTCAGGGCACTGCAATTCACAAACCTGCAGAGTTATAAATGATAACTCTCGTCCACAAATATATTGAGGGAAGGCAAAGAAGAGGATTTGAAATCAAGGCAGAATTGCACGAAACAGATTTCAGGAGGTAGATACGAATCGCCTTTAAAGCACATGAAAAGCGGCAAAACGTTGACAATGATGCCCTTGGCCAAAAAGGGCGTATGCGTTTTTTCCTGAATATATTCAGGAAAAAACGCATACGCCCTTTTTGGCCAACCAAGCAACCTGGAAAGGCAAATCAGCGCTACAGAGAAGTCTCGCTTCCCATCGGTCAAAAGGGCCATGCTGAAAAAAGTGTCAAAACCAGAAATGCAGGACAGGCCATGGAGAAATGGGAGCCTTGCTACACTGATGGGCGGGATGTAAATTGCCAACAGCCACTCTGGAGAAGTGTACGGTGTGTCCTGAAACATCTGAAAAACACAGCTTAGAGAGCATAGGGCACTTCCACTCATGGGGGTATAAATTGGGAAAATTAAAAATCAGCAACACACAAGCACCCCAAAGTTGAGGGCTGCTCTGTTGACAAGGACCTCCACTTCATTCCACCTTAAATATCCCAGGAAAGAGAAAAATGGATAAAGAAGTTGTGGTCCTTATGTACAATGGAATATCACTCAGCCATGAAACCAATGTCATAAGGTTAGTAGCAGCATGATGAGTGGATTTAGGTACGACGATTCTAACTGAAATAAGTCACACAGAAAAGGACACTTCTCATAAGGTATCACTTTTAGAGGGAATGTAAAAACCGTTACACTTGAACTGAATTACAAAACAGAACAGAGTCACACATGCAGAAAACACACTATGGCTGCTTAACGGGAAAGGTGAGATGGGGTGATACATAAAACAAGGGTATCAAATTAGCTCAGATACCGTTCCATAAACCCAATATGTAGTAGACAAGACCTACTCCTTGCTCAGAGAACTGGACTCAACACGCCCTATTCACCGCACAAGAATATATCTGACAAGTAATAATCTTAAAACCTATGTATTGATATCTCTCTGTTAGTGTGTCAAGTGGGTGTAAAGCGGCATAAACACAGCCGTGAAAAGCAGCTAAACCCCATTATGAAAATAAATTACTTTGAAAAACCCATGAAACAACGACAGTGAAAGAGATAGAAATTCTTACACAATGAGTTCAGGGGCTGTGATGCAACCTGGATTGACCATATCTAGACCCACAGCTGGATGAGACATAAGGGTGGACACTCTTGGGGCTGAGAGGTTTGGTGAGGTTGGGTGAGCAAACGCAGACCCTTTAAAGTAATACTGCGTGGTACCCATCGCATGGGTCCCAAATCTCCAGGTTCAAGGGCATCTTCCTACATCGAAAACATGCATGAGAAACCCAGAAGATGGTACACCGTGTGATGGGGAAAGGTTTCTAAAACGCACCTCATTTCTCATCTCCTTGTGCCCGGGTTCGCCATTCCAGCCGCTTTACTAGCAGTCTCCCTACTTGGAGCATCAGCACCTTTAACCTCCTGTTCCGTACAGGTTGCAATTTGTCCTGAGGATGAACGGGAAGACGGGGAACCAACGAGAGACTAGCTCTTGGTGTCGGGACAGGCACAGGTCACTCTATTTTCCCATCAGGAAGAAGAATTAACCACAGGCTCAGCCTGCCCCCCGGAACCAGAACAGGGCCTGAAGCCATCCTGCGCTTTTGCGGCCAGCTCCCAAAAAAGCGAGTTGTAAAATGGAGGTTCAGGGCACTGCAATTCACAAACCTGCAGAGTTATAAATGATAACTCTCGTCCACAAATATATTGAGGGAAGGCAAAGAAGAGGATTTGAAATCAAGGCAGAATTGCACGAAACAGATTTCAGGAGGTAGATACGAATCGCCTTTAAAGCACATGAAAAGCGGCAAAACGTTGACAATGATGCCCTTGGCCAAAAAGGGCGTATGCGTTTTTTCCTGAATATATTCAGGAAAAAACGCATACGCCCTTTTTGGCCAACCAAGCAACCTGGAAAGGCAAATCAGCGCTACAGAGAAGTCTCGCTTCCCATCGGTCAAAAGGGCCATGCTGAAAAAAGTGTCAAAACCAGAAATGCAGGACAGGCCATGGAGAAATGGGAGCCTTGCTACACTGATGGGCGGGATGTAAATTGCCAACAGCCACTCTGGAGAAGTGTACGGTGTGTCCTGAAACATCTGAAAAACACAGCTTAGAGAGCATAGGGCACTTCCACTCATGGGGGTATAAATTGGGAAAATTAAAAATCAGCAAGACACAAGCACCCCAAAGTTGAGGGCTGCTCTGTTGACAAGGACCTCCACTTCATTCCACCTTAAATATCCCAGGAAAGAGAAAAATGGATAAAGAAGTTGTGGTCCTTATGTACAATGGAATATCACTCAGCCATGAAACCAATGTCATAAGGTTAGTAGCAGCATGATGAGTGGATTTAGGTACGACGATTCTAAGTGAAATAAGTCACACAGAAAAGGACACTTCTCATAAGGTATCACTTTTAGAGGGAATGTAAAAACCGTTACACTTGAACTGAATTACAAAACAGAACAGAGTCACACATGCAGAAAACAGACTATGGCTGCTTAACGGGAAAGGTGAGGTGGGGTGATACATAAAACAAGGGTATCAAATTAGCTCAGATACCGTTCCATAAACCCAATATGTAGTAGACAAGACCTACTCCTTGCTCAGAGAACTGTACTCAACACGCCCTATTCACCGCACAAGAATATATCTGACTAGTAATAATCTTGAAACCTATGTATTGATATCTCTCTGTTAGTGTGTCAAGTGGGTGTAAAGCGGCATAAACACAGCCGTGAAAAGCAGCTAAACCCCATTATGAAAATAAATTACTTTGAAAAACCCATGAAACAACGACAGTGAAACTGATAGAAATTCTTACACAATGAGTTCAGGGGCTGTGATGCAACCTGGATTGACCATATCTAGACCCACAGCTGGATGAGACATAAGGGTGGACACTCTTGGGGCTGAGAGGTTTGGTGAGGTTGGGTGAGCAAACGCAGACCCTTTAAAGTAATACTGCGTGGAACCCATCGCATGGGTCCCAAATCTCCAGGTTCAAGGGCATCTTCCTACATCGAAAACATGCATGAGAAACCCAGAAGATGGTACACCGTGTGATGGGGAAAGGTTTCTAAAACGCACCTCATTTCTCACCTCCTTGTGTCCGGGTTCGCCTTTCCAGCCGCTTTACTAGCAATCTCCCTACTTGGAGCATCAGCACCTTTAACCTCCTGTTCCGTACAGGTTGCAATTTGTCCTGAGGATGAACGGGAAGACGGGGAACCAACGAGAGACTAGCTCTTGGTGTCGGGACAGGCACAGGTCACTCTATTTTCCCATCAGGAGGAAGAATTAACCACAGGCTCAGCCTGCCCCCCGGAACCAGAACAGGGCCTGAAGCCATCCTGCGCTTTTGCGGCCAGCTCCCAAAAAAGCGAGTTGTAAAATGGAGGTTCAGGGCACTGCAATTCACAAACCTGCAGAGTTATAAATGATAACTCTCGTCCACAAATATATTGAGGGAAGGCAAAGAAGAGGATTTGAAATCAAGGCAGAATTGCACGAAACAGATTTCAGGAGGTAGATACGAATCGCCTTTAAAGCACATGAAAAGCGGCAAAACGTTGACAATGATGCCCTTGGCCAAAAAGGGCGTATGCGTTTTTTCCTGAATATATTCAGGAAAAAACGCATACGCCCTTTTTGGCCAACCAAGCAACCTGGAAAGGCAAATCAGCGCTACAGAGAAGTCTCGCTTCCCATCGGTCAAAAGGGCCATGCTGAAAAAAGTGTCAAAACCAGAAATGCAGGACAGGCCATGGAGAAATGGGAGCCTTGCTACACTGATGGGCGGGATGTAAATTGCCAACAGCCACTCTGGAGAAGTGTACGGTGTGTCCTGAAACATCTGAAAAACACAGCTTAGAGAGCATAGGGCACTTCCACTCATGGGGGTATAAATTGGGAAAATTAAAAATCAGCAACACACAAGCACCCCAAAGTTGAGGGCTGCTCTGTTGACAAGGACCTCCACTTCATTCCACCTTAAATATCCCAGGAAAGAGAAAAATGGATAAAGAAGTTGTGGTCCTTATGTACAATGGAATATCACTCAGCCATGAAACCAATGTCATAAGGTTAGTAGCAGCATGATGAGTGGATTTAGGTACGACGATTCTAACTGAAATAAGTCACACAGAAAAGGACACTTCTCATAAGGTATCACTTTTAGAGGGAATGTAAAAACCGTTACACTTGAACTGAATTACAAAACAGAACAGAGTCACACATGCAGAAAACACACTATGGCTGCTTAACGGGAAAGGTGAGGTGGGGTGATACATAAAACAAGGGTATCAAATTAGCTCAGATACCGTTCCATAAACCCAATATGTAGTAGACAAGACCTACTCCTTGCTCAGAGAACTGGACTCAACACGCCCTATTCACCGCACAAGAATATATCTGACTAGTAATAATCTTAAAACCTATGTATTGATATCTCTCTGTTAGTGTGTCAAGTGGGTGTAAAGCGGCATAAACACAGCCGTGAAAAGCAGCTAAACCCCATTATGAAAATAAATTACTTTGAAAAACCCATGAAACAACGACAGTGAAAGAGATAGAAATTCTTACACAATGAGTTCAGGGGCTGTGATGCAACCTGGATTGACCATATCTAGACCCACAGCTGGATGAGACATAAGGGTGGACACTCTTGGGGCTGAGAGGTTTGGTGAGGTTGGGTGAGCAAACGCAGACCCTTTAAAGTAATACTGCGTGGTACCCATCGCATGGGTCCCAAATCTCCAGGTTCAAGGGCATCTTCCTACATCGAAAACATGCATGAGAAACCCAGAAGATGGTACACCGTGTGATGGGGAAAGGTTTCTAAAACGCACCTCATTTCTCATCTCCTTGTGCCCGGGTTCGCCATTCCAGCCGCTTTACTAGCAGTCTCCCTACTTGGAGCATCAGCACCTTTAACCTCCTGTTCCGTACAGGTTGCAATTTGTCCTGAGGATGAACGGGAAGACGGGGAACCAACGAGAGACTAGCTCTTGGTGTCGGGACAGGCACAGGTCACTCTATTTTCCCATCAGGAAGAAGAATTAACCACAGGCTCAGCCTGCCCCCCGGAACCAGAACAGGGCCTGAAGCCATCCTGCGCTTTTGCGGCCAGCTCCCAAAAAAGCGAGTTGTAAAATGGAGGTTCAGGGCACTGCAATTCACAAACCTGCAGAGTTATAAATGATAACTCTCGTCCACAAATATATTGAGGGAAGGCAAAGAAGAGGATTTGAAATCAAGGCAGAATTGCACGAAACAGATTTCAGGAGGTAGATACGAATCGCCTTTAAAGCACATGAAAAGCGGCAAAACGTTGACAATGATGCCCTTGGCCAAAAAGGGCGTATGCGTTTTTTCCTGAATATATTCAGGAAAAAACGCATACGCCCTTTTTGGCCAACCAAGCAACCTGGAAAGGCAAATCAGCGCTACAGAGAAGTCTCGCTTCCCATCGGTCAAAAGGGCCATGCTGAAAAAAGTGTCAAAACCAGAAATGCAGGACAGGCCATGGAGAAATGGGAGCCTTGCTACACTGATGGGCGGGATGTAAATTGCCAACAGCCACTCTGGAGAAGTGTACGGTGTGTCCTGAAACATCTAAAAAACACAGCTTAGAGAGCATAGGGCACTTCCACTCATGGGGGTATAAATTGGGAAAATTAAAAATCAGCAAGACACAAGCACCCCAAAGTTGAGGGCTGCTCTGTTGACAAGGACCTCCACTTCATTCCACCTTAAATATCCCAGGAAAGAGAAAAATGGATAAAGAAGTTGTGGTCCTTATGTACAATGGAATATCACTCAGCCATGAAATCAATGTCATAAGGTTAGTAGCAGCATGATGAGTGGATTTAGGTACGACGATTCTAACTGAAATAAGTCACACAGAAAAGGACACTTCTCATAAGGTATCACTTTTAGAGGGAATGTAAAAACCGTTACACTTGAACTGAATTACAAAACAGAACAGAGTCACACATGCAGAAAACAGACTATGGCTGCTTAACGGGAAAGGTGAGGTAGGGTGATACATAAAACAAGGGTATCAAATTAGCTCAGATACCGTTCCATAAACCCAATATGTAGTAGACAAGACCTACTCCTTGCTCAGAGAACTGGACTCAACACGCCCTATTCACCGCACAAGAATATATCTGACTAGTAATAATCTTAAAACCTATGTATTGATATCTCTCTGTTAGTGTGTCAAGTGGGTGTAAAGCGGCATAAACACAGCCGTGAAAAGCAGCTAAACCCCATTATGAAAATAAATTACTTTGAAAAACCCATGAAACAACGACAGTGAAAGAGATAGAAATTCTTACACAATGAGTTCAGGGGCTGTGATGCAACCTGGATTGACCATATCTAGACCCACAGCTGGATGAGACATAAGGGTGGACACTCTTGGGGCTGAGAGGTTTGGTGAGGTTGGGTGAGCAAACGCAGACCCTTTAAAGTAATACTGCGTGGTACCCATCGCATGGGTCCCAAATCTCCAGGTTCAAGGGCATCTTCCTACATCGAAAACATGCATGAGAAACCCAGAAGATGGTACACCGTGTGATGGGGAAAGGTTTCTAAAACGCACCTCATTTCTCATCTCCTTGTGCCCGGGTTCGCCATTCCAGCCGCTTTACTAGCAGTCTCCCTACTTGGAGCATCAGCACCTTTAACCTCCTGTTCCGTACAGGTTGCAATTTGTCCTGAGGATGAACGGGAAGACGGGGAACCAACGAGAGACTAGCTCTTGGTGTCGGGACAGGCACAGGTCACTATATTTTCCCATCAGGAAGAAGAATTAACCACAGGCTCAGCCTGCCCCCCGGAACCAGAACAGGGCCTGAAGCCATCCTGCGCTTTTGCGGCCAGCTCCCAAAAAAGCGAGTTGTAAAATGGAGGTTCAGGGCACTGCAATTCACAAACCTGCAGAGTTATAAATGATAACTCTCGTCCACAAATATATTGAGGGAAGGCAAAGAAGAGGATTTGAAATCAAGGCAGAATTGCACGAAACAGATTTCAGGAGGTAGATACGAATCGCCTTTAAAGCACATGAAAAGCGGCAAAACGTTGACAATGATGCCCTTGGCCAAAAAGGGCGTATGCGTTTTTTCCTGAATATATTCAGGAAAAAACGCATACGCCCTTTTTGGCCAACCAAGCAACCTGGAAAGGCAAATCAGCGCTACAGAGAAGTCTCGCTTCCCATCGGTCAAAAGGGCCATGCTGAAAAAAGTGTCAAAACCAGAAATGCAGGACAGGCCATGGAGAAATGGGAGCCTTGCTACACTGATGGGCGGGATGTAAATTGCCAACAGCCACTCTGGAGAAGTGTACGGTGTGTCCTGAAACATCTGAAAAACACAGCTTAGAGAGCATAGGGCACTTCCACTCATGGGGGTATAAATTGGGAAAATTAAAAATCAGCAAGACACAAGCACCCCAAAGTTGAGGGCTGCTCTGTTGACAAGGACCTCCACTTCATTCCACCTTAAATATCCCAGGAAAGAGAAAAATGGATAAAGAAGTTGTGGTCCTTATGTACAATGGAATATCACTCAGCCATGAAACCAATGTCATAAGGTTAGTAGCAGCATGATGAGTGGATTTAGGTACGACGATTCTAACTGAAATAAGTCACACAGAAAAGGACACTTCTCATAAGGTATCACTTTTAGAGGGAATGTAAAAACCGTTACACTTGAACTGAATTACAAAACAGAACAGAGTCACACATGCAGAAAACAGACTATGGCTGCTTAACGGGAAAGGTGAGGTGGGGTGATACATAAAACAAGGGTATCAAATTAGCTCAGATACCGTTCCATAAACCCAATATGTAGTAGACAAGACCTACTCCTTGCTCAGAGAACTGGACTCAACACGCCCTATTCACCGCACAAGAATATATCTGACTAGTAATAATCTTGAAACCTATGTATTGATATCTCTCTGTTAGTGTGTCAAGTGGGTGTAAAGCGGCATAAACACAGCCGTGAAAAGCAGCTAAACCCCATTATGAAAATAAATTACTTTGAAAAACCCATGAAACAACGACAGTGAAAGAGATAGAAATTCTTACACAATGAGTTCAGGGGCTGTGATGCAACCTGGATTGACCATATCTAGACCCACAGCTGGATGAGACATAAGGGTGGACACTCTTGGGGCTGAGAGGTTTGGTGAGGTTGGGTGAGCAAACGCAGACCCTTTAAAGTAATACTGCGTGGTACCCATCGCATGGGTCCCAAATCTCCAGGTTCAAGGGCATCTTCCTACATCGAAAACATGCATGAGAAACCCAGAAGATGGTACACCGTGTGATGGGGAAAGGTTTCTAAAACGCACCTCATTTCTCACCTCCTTGTGTCCGGGTTCGCCTTTCCAGCCGCTTTACTAGCAATCTCCCTACTTGGAGCATCAGCACCTTTAACCTCCTGTTCCGTACAGGTTGCAATTTGTCCTGAGGATGAACGGGAAGACGGGGAACCAACGAGAGACTAGCTCTTGGTGTCGGGACAGGCACAGGTCACTCTATTTTCCCATCAGGAAGAAGAATTAACCACAGGCTCAGCCTGCCCCCCGGAACCAGAACAGGGCCTGAAGCCATCCTGCCCTTTTGCGGCCAGCTCCCAAAAAAGCGAGTTGTAAAATGGAGGTTCAGGTCACTGCAATTCACAAACCTGCAGAGTTATAAATGATAACTCTCGTCCACAAATATATTGAGGGAAGGCAAAGAAGAGGATTTGAAATCAAGGCAGAATTGCAAGAAACAGATTTCAGGAGGTAGATACGAATCGCCTTTAAAGCACATGAAAAGCGGCAAAACGTTGACAATGATGCCCTTGGCCAAAAACGGCATATGCGTTTTTTCCTGAATATATTCAGGAAAAAACGCATACGCCCTTTTTGGCCAACCAAGCAACCTGGAAAGGCAAATCAGCGCTACAGAGAAGTCTCGCTTCCCATCGGTCAAAAGGGCCATGCTGAAAAAAGTGTCAAAACCAGAAATGCAGGACAGGCCATGGAGAAATGGGAGCCTTGCTACACTGATGGGCGGGATGTAAATTGCCAACAGCCACTCTGGAGAAGTGTACGGTGTGTCCTGAAACATCTGAAAAACACAGCTTAGAGAGCATAGGGCACTTCCACTCATGGGGGTATAAATTGGGAAAATTAAAAATCAGCAAGACACAAGCACCCCAAAGTTGAGGGCTGCTCTGTTGACAAGGACCTCCACTTCATTCCACCTTAAATATCCCAGGAAAGAGAAAAATGGATAAAGAAGTTGTGGTCCTTATGTACAATGGAATATCACTCAGCCATGAAATCAATGTCATAAGGTTAGTAGCAGCATGATGAGTGGATTTAGGTACGACGATTCTAACTGAAATAAGTCACACAGAAAAGGACACTTCTCATAAGGTATCACTTTTAGAGGGAATGTAAAAACCGTTACACTTGAACTGAATTACAAAACAGAACAGAGTCACACATGCAGAAAACACACTATGGCTGCTTAACGGGAAAGGTGAGGTGGGGTGATACATAAAACAAGGGTATCAAATTAGCTCAGATACCGTTCCATAAACCCAATATGTAGTAGACAAGACCTACTCCTTGCTAAGAGAACTGGACTCAACACGCCCTATTCACCGCACAAGAATATATCTGACTAGTAATAATCTTGAAACCTATGTATTGATATCTCTCTGTTAGTGTGTCAAGTGGGTGTAAAGCGGCATAAACACAGCCGTGAAAAGCAGCTAAACCCCATTATGAAAATAAATTACTTTGAAAAACCCATGAAACAACGACAGTGAAAGAGATAGAAATACTTACACAATGAGTTCAGGGGCTGTGATGCAACCTGGATTGACCATATCTAGACCCACAGCTGGATGAGACATAAGGGTGGACACTCTTGGGGCTGAGAGGTTTGGTGAGGTTGGGTGAGCAAACGCAGACCCTTTAAAGTAATACTGCGTGGAACCCATCGCATGGGTCCCAAATCTCCAGGTTCAAGGGCATCTTCCTACATCGAAAACATGCATGAGAAACCCAGAAGATGGTACACCGTGTGATGGGGAAAGGTTTCTAAAACGCACCTCATTTCTCACCTCCTTGTGTCCGGGTTCGCCTTTCCAGCCGCTTTACTAGCAATCTCCCTACTTGGAGCATCAGCACCTTTAACCTCCTGTTCCGTACAGGTTGCAATTTGTCCTGAGGATGAACGGGAAGACGGGGAACCAACGAGAGACTAGCTCTTGGTGTCGGGACAGGCACAGGTCACTCTATTTTCCCATCAGGAAGAAGAATTAACCACAGGCTCAGCCTGCCCCCCGGAACCAGAACAGGGCCTGAAGCCATCCTGCGCTTTTGCGGCCAGCTCCCAAAAAAGCGAGTTGTAAAATGGAGGTTCAGGGCACTGCAATTCACAAACCTGCAGAGTTATAAATGATAACTCTCGTCCACAAATATATTGAGGGAAGGCAAAGAAGAGGATTTGAAATCAAGGCAGAATTGCACGAAACAGATTTCAGGAGGTAGATACGAATCGCCTTTAAAGCACATGAAAAGCGGCAAAACGTTGACAATGATGCCCTTGGCCAAAAAGGGCGTATGCGTTTTTTCCTGAATATATTCAGGAAAAAACGCATACGCCCTTTTTGGCCAACCAAGCAACCTGGAAAGGCAAATCAGCGCTACAGAGAAGTCTCGCTTCCCATCGGTCAAAAGGGCCATGCTGAAAAAAGTGTCAAAACCAGAAATGCAGGACAGGCCATGGAGAAATGGGAGCCTTGCTACACTGATGGGCGGGATGTAAATTGCCAACAGCCACTCTGGAGAAGTGTACGGTGTGTCCTGAAACATCTGAAAAACACAGCTTAGAGAGCATAGGGCACTTCCACTCATGGGGGTATAAATTGGGAAAATTAAAAATCAGCAAGACACAAGCACCCCAAAGTTGAGGGCTGCTCTGTTGACAAGGACCTCCACTTCATTCCACCTTAAATATCCCAGGAAAGAGAAAAATGGATAAAGAAGTTGTGGTCCTTATGTACAATGGAATATCACTCAGCCATGAAATCAATGTCATAAGGTTAGTAGCAGCATGATGAGTGGATTTAGGTACGACGATTCTAAGTGAAATAAGTCACACAGAAAAGGACACTTCTCATAAGGTATCACTTTTAGAGGGAATGTAAAAACCGTTACACTTGAACTGAATTACAAAACAGAACAGAGTCACACATGCAGAAAACAGACTATGGCTGCTTAACGGGAAAGGTGAGGTGGGGTGATACATAAAACAAGGGTATCAAATTAGCTCAGATACCGTTCCATAAACCCAATATGTAGTAGAGAAGACCTACTCCTTGCTCAGAGAACGGGACTCAACACGCCCTATTCACCGCACAAGAATATATCTGACTAGTAATAATCTTAAAACCTATGTATTGATATCTCTCTGTTAGTGTGTCAAGTGGGTGTAAAGCGGCATAAACACAGCCGTGAAAAGCAGCTAAACCCCATTATGAAAATAAATTACTTTGAAAAACCCATGAAACAACGACAGTGAAACTGATAGAAATTCTTACACAATGAGTTCAGGGGCTGTGATGCAACCTGGATTGACCATATCTAGACCCACAGCTGGATGAGACATAAGGGTGGACACTCTTGGGGCTGAGAGGTTTGGTGAGGTTGGGTGAGCAAACGCAGACCCTTTAAAGTAATACTGCGTGGAACCCATCGCATGGGTCCCAAATCTCCAGGTTCAAGGGCATCTTCCTACATCGAAAACATGCATGAGAAACCCAGAAGATGGTACACCGTGTGATGGGGAAAGGTTTCTAAAACGCACCTCATTTCTCACCTCCTTGTGTCCGGGTTCGCCTTTCCAGCCGCTTTACTAGCAATCTCCCTACTTGGAGCATCAGCACCTTTAACCTCCTGTTCCGTACAGGTTGCAATTTGTCCTGAGGATGAACGGGAAGACGGGAAACCAACGAGAGACTAGCTCTTGGTGTCGGGACAGGCACAGGTCACTCTATTTTCCCATCAGGAAGAAGAATTAACCACAGGCTCAGCCTGCCCCCCGGAACCAGAACAGGGCCTGAAGCCATCCTGCGCTTTTGCGGCCAGCTCCCAAAAAAGCGAGTTGTAAAATGGAGGTTCAGGGCACTGCAATTCACAAACCTGCAGAGTTATAAATGATAACTCTCGTCCACAAATATATTGAGGGAAGGCAAAGAAGAGGATTTGAAATCAAGGCAGAATTGCACGAAACAGATTTCAGGAGGTAGATACGAATCGCCTTTAAAGCACATGAAAAGCGGCAAAACGTTGACAATGATGCCCTTGGCCAAAAAGGGCGTATGCGTTTTTTCCTGAATATATTCAGGAAAAAACGCATACGCCCTTTTTGGCCAACCAAGCAACCTGGAAAGGCAAATCAGCGCTACAGAGAAGTCTCGCTTCCCATCGGTCAAAAGGGCCATGCTGAAAAAAGTGTCAAAACCAGAAATGCAGGACAGGCCATGGAGAAATGGGAGCCTTGCTACACTGATGGGCGGGATGTAAATTGCCAACAGCCACTCTGGAGAAGTGTACGGTGTGTCCTGAAACATCTAAAAAACACAGCTTAGAGAGCATAGGGCACTTCCACTCATGGGGGTATAAATTGGGAAAATTAAAAATCAGCAAGACACAAGCACCCCAAAGTTGAGGGCTGCTCTGTTGACAAGGACCTCCACTTCATTCCACCTTAAATATCCCAGGAAAGAGAAAAATGGATAAAGAAGTTGTGGTCCTTATGTACAATGGAATATCACTCAGCCATGAAACCAATGTCATAAGGTTAGTAGCAGCATGATGAGTGGATTTAGGTACGACGATTCTAAGTGAAATAAGTCACACAGAAAAGGACACTTGTCATAAGGTATCACTTTTAGAGGGAATGTAAAAACCGTTACACTTGAACTGAATTACAAAACAGAACAGAGTCACACATGCAGAAAACAGACTATGGCTGCTTAACGGGAAAGGTGAGGTGGGGTGATACATAAAACAAGGGTATCAAATTAGCTCAGATACCGTTCCATAAACCCAATATGTAGTAGACAAGACCTACTCCTTGCTCAGAGAACTGGACTCAACACGCCCTATTCACCGCACAAGAATATATCTGACTAGTAATAATCTTGAAACCTATGTATTGATATCTCTCTGTTAGTGTGTCAAGTGGGTGTAAAGCGGCATAAACACAGCCGTGAAAAGCAGCTAAACCCCATTATGAAAATAAATTACTTTGAAAAACCCATGAAACAACGACAGTGAAACTGATAGAAATTCTTACACAATGAGTTCAGGGGCTGTGATGCAACCTGGATTGACCATATCTAGACCCACAGCTGGATGAGACATAAGGGTGGACACTCTTGGGGCTGAGAGGTTTGGTGAGGTTGGGTGAGCAAACGCAGACCCTTTAAAGTAATACTGCGTGGAACCCATCGCATGGGTCCCAAATCTCCAGGTTCAAGGGCATCTTCCTACATCGAAAACATGCATGAGAAACCCAGAAGATGGTACACCGTGTGATGGGGAAAGGTTTCTAAAACGCACCTCATTTCTCACCTCCTTGTGTCCGGGTTCGCCTTTCCAGCCGCTTTACTAGCAATCTCCCTACTTGGAGCATCAGCACCTTTAACCTCCTGTTCCGTACAGGTTGCAATTTGTCCTGAGGATGAACGGGAAGACGGGGAACCAACGAGAGACTAGCTCTTGGTGTCGGGACAGGCACAGGTCACTCTATTTTCCCATCAGGAAGAAGAATTAACCACAGGCTCAGCCTGCCCCCCGGAACCAGAACAGGGCCTGAAGCCATCCTGCGCTTTTGCGGCCAGCTCCCAAAAAAGCGAGTTGTAAAATGGAGGTTCAGGGCACTGCATTTCACAAACCTGCAGAGTTATAAATGATAACTCTCGTCCACAAATATATTGAGGGAAGGCAAAGAAGAGGATTTGAAATCAAGGCAGAATTGCACGAAACAGATTTCAGGAGGTAGATACGAATCGCCTTTAAAGCACATGAAAAGCGGCAAAACGTTGACAATGATGCCCTTGGCCAAAAAGGGCGTATGCGTTTTTTCCTGAATATATTCAGGAAAAAACGCATACGCCCTTTTTGGCCAACCAAGCAACCTGGAAAGGCAAATCAGCACTACAGAGAAGTCTCGCTTCCCATCGGTCAAAAGGGCCATGCTGAAAAAAGTGTCAAAAGCAGAAATGCAGGACAGGCCATGGAGAAATGGGAGCCTTGCTACACTGATGGGCGGGATGTAAATTGCCAACAGCCACTCTGGAGAAGTGTACGGTGTGTCCTGAAACATCTGAAAAACACAGCTTAGAGAGCATAGGGCACTTCCACTCATGGGGGTATAAATTGGGAAAATTAAAAATCAGCAAGACACAAGCACCCCAAAGTTGAGGGCTGCTCTGTTGACAAGGACCTCCACTTCATTCCACCTTAAATATCCCAGGAAAGAGAAAAATGGATAAAGAAGTTGTGGTCCTTATGTACAATGGAATATCACTCAGCCATGAAACCAATGTCATAAGGTTAGTAGCAGCATGATGAGTGGATTTAGGTACGACGATTCTAAGTGAAATAAGTCACACAGAAAAGGACACTTCTCATAAGGTATCACTTTTAGAGGGAATGTAAAAACCGTTACACTTGAACTGAATTACAAAACAGAACAGAGTCACACATGCAGAAAACACACTATGGCTGCTTAACGGGAAAGGTGAGGTGGGGTGATACATAAAACAAGGGTATCAAATTAGCTCAGATACCGTTCCATAAACCCAATATGTAGTAGACAAGACCTACTCCTTGCTCAGAGAACTGGACTCAACACGCCCTATTCACCGCACAAGAATATATCTGACTAGTAATAATCTTGAAACCTATGTATTGATATCTCTCTGTTAGTGTGTCAAGTGGGTGTAAAGCGGCATAAACACAGCCGTGAAAAGCAGCTAAACCCCATTATGAAAATAAATTACTTTGAAAAACCCATGAAACAACGACAGTGAAAGAGATAGAAATTCTTACACAATGAGTTCAGGGGCTGTGATGCAACCTGGATTGACCATATCTAGACCCACAGCTGGATGAGACATAAGGGTGGACACTCTTGGGGCTGAGAGGTTTGGTGAGGTTGGGTGAGCAAACGCAGACCCTTTAAAGTAATACTGCGTGGTACCCATCGCATGGGTCCCAAATCTCCAGGTTCAAGGGCATCTTCCTACATCGAAAACATGCATGAGAAACCCAGAAGATGGTACACCGTGTGATGGGGAAAGGTTTCTAAAACGCACCTCATTTCTCATCTCCTTGTGCCCGGGTTCGCCATTCCAGCCGCTTTACTAGCAGTCTCCCTACTTGGAGCATCAGCACCTTTAACCTCCTGTTCCGTACAGGTTGCAATTTGTCCTGAGGATGAACGGGAAGACGGGGAACCAACGAGAGACTAGCTCTTGGTGTCGGGACAGGCACAGGTCACTCTATTTTCCCATCAGGAAGAAGAATTAACCACAGGCTCAGCCTGCCCCCCGGAACCAGAACAGGGCCTGAAGCCATCCTGCGCTTTTGCGGCCAGCTCCCAAAAAAGCGAGTTGTAAAATGGAGGTTCAGGGCACTGCAATTCACAAACCTGCAGAGTTATAAATGATAACTCTCGTCCACCAATATATTGAGGGAAGGCAAAGAAGAGGATTTGAAATCAAGGCAGAATTGCACGAAACAGATTTCAGGAGGTAGATACGAATCGCCTTTAAAGCACATGAAAAGCGGCAAAACGTTGACAATGATGCCCTTGGCCAAAAAGGGCGTATGCGTTTTTTCCTGAATATATTCAGGAAAAAACGCATACGCCCTTTTTGGCCAACCAAGCAACCTGGAAAGGCAAATCAGCGCTACAGAGAAGTCTCGCTTCCCATCGGTCAAAAGGGCCATGCTGAAAAAAGTGTCAAAAGCAGAAATGCAGGACAGGCCATGGAGAAATGGGAGCCTTGCTACACTGATGGGCGCGATGTAAATTGTCAACAGCCACTCTGGAGAAGTGTACGGTGTGTCCTGAAACATCTGAAAAACACAGCTTAGAGAGCATAGGGCACTTCCACTCATGGGGGTATAAATTGGGAAAATTAAAAATCAGCAAGACACAAGCACCCCAAAGTTGAGGGCTGCTCTGTTGACAAGGACCTCCACTTCATTCCACCTTAAATATCCCAGGAAAGAGAAAAATGGATAAAGAAGTTGTGGTCCTTATGTACAATGGAATATCACTCAGCCCTGAAATCAATGTCATAAGGTTAGTAGCAGCATGATGAGTGGATTTAGGTACGACGATTCTAACTGAAATAAGTCACACAGAAAAGGACACTTCTCATAAGGTATCACTTTTAGAGGGAATGTAAAAACCGTTACACTTGAACTGAATTACAAAATAGAACAGAGTCACACATGCAGAAAACACACTATGGCTGCTTAACGGGAAAGGTGAGGTGGGGTAATACATAAAACAAGGGTATCAAATTAGCTCAGATACCGTTCCATAAACCCAATATGTAGTAGACAAGACCTACTCCTTGCTCAGAGAACTGGACTCAACACGCCCTATTCACCGCACAAGAATATATCTGACTAGTAATAATCTTAAAACCTATGTATTGATATCTCTCTGTTAGTGTGTCAAGTGGGTGTAAAGCGGCATAAACACAGCCGTGAAAAGCAGCTAAACCCCATTATGAAAATAAATTACTTTGAAAAACCCATGAAACAACGACAGTGAAAGAGATAGAAATTCTTACACAATGAGTTCAGGGGCTGTGATGCAACCTGGATTGACCATATCTAGACCCACAGCTGGATGAGACATAAGGGTGGACACTCTTGGGGCTGAGAGGTTTGGTGAGGTTGGGTGAGCAAACGCAGACCCTTTAAAGTAATACTGCGTGGTACCCATCGCATGGGTCCCAAATCTCCAGGTTCAAGGGCATCTTCCTACATCGAAAACATGCATGAGAAACCCAGAAGATGGTACACCGTGTGATGGGGAAAGGTTTCTAAAACGCACCTCATTTCTCATCTCCTTGTGCCCGGGTTCGCCATTCCAGCCGCTTTACTAGCAGTCTCCCTACTTGGAGCATCAGCACCTTTAACCTCCTGTTCCGTACAGGTTGCAATTTGTCCTGAGGATGAACGGGAAGACGGGGAACCAACGAGAGACTAGCTCTTGGTGTCGGGACAGGCACAGGTCACTCTATTTTCCCATCAGGAAGAAGAATTAACCACAGGCTCAGCCTGCCCCCCGGAACCAGAACAGGGCCTGAAGCCATCCTGCGCTTTTGCGGCCAGCTCCCAAAAAAGCGAGTTGTAAAATGGAGGTTCAGGGCACTGCATTTCACAAACCTGCAGAGTTATAAATGATAACTCTCGTCCACAAATATATTGAGGGAAGGCAAAGAAGAGGATTTGAAATCAAGGCAGAATTGCACGAAACAGATTTCAGGAGGTAGATACGAATCGCCTTTAAAGCACATGAAAAGCGGCAAAACGTTGACAATGATGCCCTTGGCCAAAAAGGGCTTATGCGTTTTTTCCTGAATATATTCAGGAAAAAACGCATACGCCCTTTTTGGCCAACCAAGCAACCTGGAAAGGCAAATCAGCACTACAGAGAAGTCTCGCTTCCCATCGGTCAAAAGGGCCATGCTGAAAAAAGTGTCAAAAGCAGAAATGCAGGACAGGCCATGGAGAAATGGGAGCCTTGCTACACTGATGGGCGGGATGTAAATTGCCAACAGCCACTCTGGAGAAGTGTACGGTGTGTCCTGAAACATCTGAAAAACACAGCTTAGAGAGCATAGGGCACTTCCACTCATGGGGGTATAAATTGGGAAAATTAAAAATCAGCAAGACACAAGCACCCCAAAGTTGAGGGCTGCTCTGTTGACAAGGACCTCCACTTCATTCCACCTTAAATATCCCAGGAAAGAGAAAAATGGATAAAGAAGTTGTGGTCCTTATGTACAATGGAATATCACTCAGCCATGAAACCAATGTCATAAGGTTAGTAGCAGCATGATGAGTGGATTTAGGTACGACGATTCTAACTGAAATAAGTCACACAGAAAAGGACACTTCTCATAAGGTATCACTTTTAGAGGGAATGTAAAAACCGTTACACTTGAACTGAATTACAAAACAGAACAGAGTCACACATGCAGAAAACACACTATGGCTGCTTAACGGGAAAGGTGAGGTGGGGTGATACATAAAACAAGGGTATCAAATTAGCTCAGATACCGTTCCATAAACCCAATATGTAGTAGACAAGACCTACTCCTTGCTCAGAGAACTGGACTCAACACGCCCTATTCACCGCACAAGAATATATCTGACTAGTAATAATCTTGAAACCTATGTATTGATATCTCTCTGTTAGTGTGTCAAGTGGGTGTAAAGCGGCATAAACACAGCCGTGAAAAGCAGCTAAACCCCATTATGAAAATAAATTACTTTGAAAAACCCATGAAACAACGACAGTGAAAGAGATAGAAATTCTTACACAATGAGTTCAGGGGCTGTGATGCAACCTGGATTGACCATATCTAGACCCACAGCTGGATGAGACATAAGGGTGGACACTCTTGGGGCTGAGAGGTTTGGTGAGGTTGGGTGAGCAAACGCAGACCCTTTAAAGTAATACTGCGTGGTACCCATCGCATGGGTCCCAAATCTCCAGGTTCAAGGGCATCTTCCTACATCGAAAACATGCATGAGAAACCCAGAAGATGGTACACCGTGTGATGGGGAAAGGTTTCTAAAACGCACCTCATTTCTCATCTCCTTGTGCCCGGGTTCGCCATTCCAGCCGCTTTACTAGCAGTCTCCCTACTTGGAGCATCAGCACCTTTAACCTCCTGTTCCGTACAGGTTGCAATTTGTCCTGAGGATGAACGGGAAGACGGGGAACCAACGAGAGACTAGCTCTTGGTGTCGGGACAGGCACAGGTCACTCTATTTTCCCATCAGGAAGAAGAATTAACCACAGGCTCAGCCTGCCCCCCGGAACCAGAACAGGGCCTGAAGCCATCCTGCGCTTTTGCGGCCAGCTCCCAAAAAAGCGAGTTGTAAAATGGAGGTTCAGGGCACTGCAATTCACAAACCTGCAGAGTTATAAATGATAACTCTCGTCCACCAATATATTGAGGGAAGGCAAAGAAGAGGATTTGAAATCAAGGCAGAATTGCACGAAACAGATTTCAGGAGGTAGATACGAATCGCCTTTAAAGCACATGAAAAGCGGCAAAACGTTGACAATGATGCCCTTGGCCAAAAAGGGCGTATGCGTTTTTTCCTGAATATATTCAGGAAAAAACGCATACGCCCTTTTTGGCCAACCAAGCAACCTGGAAAGGCAAATCAGCGCTACAGAGAAGTCTCGCTTCCCATCGGTCAAAAGGGCCATGCTGAAAAAAGTGTCAAAAGCAGAAATGCAGGACAGGCCATGGAGAAATGGGAGCCTTGCTACACTGATGGGCGCGATGTAAATTGTCAACAGCCACTCTGGAGAAGTGTACGGTGTGTCCTGAAACATCTGAAAAACACAGCTTAGAGAGCATAGGGCACTTCCACTCATGGGGGTATAAATTGGGAAAATTAAAAATCAGCAAGACACAAGCACCCCAAAGTTGAGGGCTGCTCTGTTGACAAGGACCTCCACTTCATTCCACCTTAAATATCCCAGGAAAGAGAAAAATGGATAAAGAAGTTGTGGTCCTTATGTACAATGGAATATCACTCAGCCCTGAAATCAATGTCATAAGGTTAGTAGCAGCATGATGAGTGGATTTAGGTACGACGATTCTAACTGAAATAAGTCACACAGAAAAGGACACTTCTCATAAGGTATCACTTTTAGAGGGAATGTAAAAACCGTTACACTTGAACTGAATTACAAAATAGAACAGAGTCACACATGCAGAAAACACACTATGGCTGCTTAACGGGAAAGGTGAGGTGGGGTAATACATAAAACAAGGGTATCAAATTAGCTCAGATACCGTTCCATAAACCCAATATGTAGTAGACAAGACCTACTCCTTGCTCAGAGAACTGGACTCAACACGCCCTATTCACCGCACAAGAATATATCTGACTAGTAATAATCTTAAAACCTATGTATTGATATCTCTCTGTTAGTGTGTCAAGTGGGTGTAAAGCGGCATAAACACAGCCGTGAAAAGCAGCTAAACCCCATTATGAAAATAAATTACTTTGAAAAACCCATGAAACAACGACAGTGAAAGAGATAGAAATTCTTACACAATGAGTTCAGGGGCTGTGATGCAACCTGGATTGACCATATCTAGACCCACAGCTGGATGAGACATAAGGGTGGACACTCTTGGGGCTGAGAGGTTTGGTGAGGTTGGGTGAGCAAACGCAGACCCTTTAAAGTAATACTGCGTGGTACCCATCGCATGGGTCCCAAATCTCCAGGTTCAAGGGCATCTTCCTACATCGAAAACATGCATGAGAAACCCAGAAGATGGTACACCGTGTGATGGGGAAAGGTTTCTAAAACGCACCTCATTTCTCATCTCCTTGTGCCCGGGTTCGCCATTCCAGCCGCTTTACTAGCAGTCTCCCTAATTGGAGCATCAGCACCTTTAACCTCCTGTTCCGTACAGGTTGCAATTTGTCCTGAGGATGAACGGGAAGACGGGGAACCAACGAGAGACTAGCTCTTGGTGTCGGGACAGGCACAGGTCACTCTATTTTCCCATCAGGAAGAAGAATTAACCACAGGCTCAGCCTGCCCCCCGGAACCAGAACAGGGCCTGAAGCCATCCTGCACTTTTGCGGCCAGCTCCCAAAAAAGCGAGTTGTAAAATGGAGGTTCAGGGCACTGCAATTCACAAACCTGCAGAGTTATAAATGATAACTCTCGTCCACAAATATATTGAGGGAAGGCAAAGAAGAGGATTTGAAATCAAGGCAGAATTGCACGAAACAGATTTCAGGAGGTAGATACGAATCGCCTTTAAAGCACATGAAAAGCGGCAAAACGTTGACAATGATGCCCTTGGCCAAAAAGGGCGTATGCGTTTTTTCCTGAATATATTCAGGAAAAAACGCATACGCCCTTTTTGGCCAACCAAGCAACCTGGAAAGGCAAATCAGCGCTACAGAGAAGTCTCGCTTCCCATCGGTCAAAAGGGCCATGCTGAAAAAAGTGTCAAAAGCAGAAATGCAGGACAGGCCATGGAGAAATGGGAGCCTTGCTACACTGATGGGCGGGATGTAAATTGCCAACAGCCACTCTGGAGAAGTGTACGGTGTGTCCTGAAACATCTGAAAAACACAGCTTAGAGAGCATAGGGCACTTCCACTCATGGGGGTATAAATTGGGAAAATTAAAAATCAGCAAGACACAAGCACCCCAAAGTTGAGGGCTGCTCTGTTGACAAGGACCTCCACTTCATTCCACCTTAAATATCCCAGGAAAGAGAAAAATGGATAAAGAAGTTGTGGTCCTTATGTACAATGGAATATCACTCAGCCATGAAATCAATGTCATAAGGTTAGTAGCAGCATGATGAGTGGATTTAGGTACGACGATTCTAACTGAAATAAGTCACACAGAAAAGGACACTTCTCATAAGGTATCACTTTTAGAGGGAATGTAAAAACCGTTACACTTGAACTGAATTACAAAACAGAACAGAGTCACACATGCAGAAAACACACTATGGCTGCTTAACGGGAAAGGTGAGGTGGGGTGATACATAAAACAAGGGTATCAAATTAGCTCAGATACCGTTCCATAAACCCAATATGTAGTAGACAAGACCTACTCCTTGCTCAGAGAACTGGACTCAACACGCCCTATTCACCGCACAAGAATATATCTGACTAGTAATAATCTTGAAACCTATGTATTGATATCTCTCTGTTAGTGTGTCAAGTGGGTGTAAAGCGGCATAAACACAGCCGTGAAAAGCAGCTAAACCCCATTATGAAAATAAATTACTTTGAAAAACCCATGAAACAACGACAGTGAAAGAGATAGAAATTCTTACACAATGAGTTCAGGGGCTGTGATGCAACCTGGATTGACCATATCTAGACCCACAGCTGGATGAGACATAAGGGTGGACACTCTTGGGGCTGAGAGGTTTGGTGAGGTTGGGTGAGCAAACGCAGACCCTTTAAAGTAATACTGCGTGGTACCCATCGCATGGGTCCCAAATCTCCAGGTTCAAGGGCATCTTCCTACATCGAAAACATGCATGAGAAACCCAGAAGATGGTACACCGTGTGATGGGGAAAGGTTTCTAAAACGCACCTCATTTCTCATCTCCTTGTGCCCGGGTTCGCCATTCCAGCCGCTTTACTAGCAGTCTCCCTACTTGGAGCATCAGCACCTTTAACCTCCTGTTCCGTACAGGTTGCAATTTGTCCTGAGGATGAACGGGAAGACGGGGAACCAACGAGAGACTAGCTCTTGGTGTCGGGACAGGCACAGGTCACTCTATTTTCCCATCAGGAAGAAGAATTAACCACAGGCTCAGCCTGCCCCCCGGAACCAGAACAGGGCCTGAAGCCATCCTGCGCTTTTGCGGCCAGCTCCCAAAAAAGCGAGTTGTAAAATGGAGGTTCAGGGCACTGCAATTCACAAACCTGCAGAGTTATAAATGATAACTCTCGTCCACCAATATATTGAGGGAAGGCAAAGAAGAGGATTTGAAATCAAGGCAGAATTGCACGAAACAGATTTCAGGAGGTAGATACGAATCGCCTTTAAAGCACATGAAAAGCGGCAAAACGTTGACAATGATGCCCTTGGCCAAAAAGGGCGTATGCGTTTTTTCCTGAATATATTCAGGAAAAAACGCATACGCCCTTTTTGGCCAACCAAGCAACCTGGAAAGGCAAATCAGCGCTACAGAGAAGTCTCGCTTCCCATCGGTCAAAAGGGCCATGCTGAAAAAAGTGTCAAAACCAGAAATGCAGGACAGGCCATGGAGAAATGGGAGCCTTGCTACACTGATGGGCGCGATGTAAATTGTCAACAGCCACTCTGGAGAAGTGTACGGTGTGTCCTGAAACATCTGAAAAACACAGCTTAGAGAGCATAGGGCACTTCCACTCATGGGGGTATAAATTGGGAAAATTAAAAATCAGCAAGACACAAGCACCCCAAAGTTGAGGGCTGCTCTGTTGACAAGGACCTCCACTTCATTCCACCTTAAATATCCCAGGAAAGAGAAAAATGGATAAAGAAGTTGTGGTCCTTATGTACAATGGAATATCACTCAGCCCTGAAATCAATGTCATAAGGTTAGTAGCAGCATGATGAGTGGATTTAGGTACGACGATTCTAACTGAAATAAGTCACACAGAAAAGGACACTTCTCATAAGGTATCACTTTTAGAGGGAATGTAAAAACCGTTACACTTGAACTGAATTACAAAATAGAACAGAGTCACACATGCAGAAAACACACTATGGCTGCTTAACGGGAAAGGTGAGGTGGGGTAATACATAAAACAAGGGTATCAAATTAGCTCAGATACCGTTCCATAAACCCAATATGTAGTAGACAAGACCTACTCCTTGCTCAGAGAACTGGACTCAACACGCCCTATTCACCGCACAAGAATATATCTGACTAGTAATAATCTTAAAACCTATGTATTGATATCTCTCTGTTAGTGTGTCAAGTGGGTGTAAAGCGGCATAAACACAGCCGTGAAAAGCAGCTAAACCCCATTATGAAAATAAATTACTTTGAAAAACCCATGAAACAACGACAGTGAAAGAGATAGAAATTCTTACACAATGAGTTCAGGGGCTGTGATGCAACCTGGATTGACCATATCTAGACCCACAGCTGGATGAGACATAAGGGTGGACACTCTTGGGGCTGAGAGGTTTGGTGAGGTTGGGTGAGCAAACGCAGACCCTTTAAAGTAATACTGCGTGGTACCCATCGCATGGGTCCCAAATCTCCAGGTTCAAGGGCATCTTCCTACATCGAAAACATGCATGAGAAACCCAGAAGATGGTACACCGTGTGATGGGGAAAGGTTTCTAAAACGCACCTCATTTCTCATCTCCTTGTGCCCGGGTTCGCCATTCCAGCCGCTTTACTAGCAGTCTCCCTAATTGGAGCATCAGCACCTTTAACCTCCTGTTCCGTACAGGTTGCAATTTGTCCTGAGGATGAACGGGAAGACGGGGAACCAACGAGAGACTAGCTCTTGGTGTCGGGACAGGCACAGGTCACTCTATTTTCCCATCAGGAAGAAGAATTAACCACAGGCTCAGCCTGCCCCCCGGAACCAGAACAGGGCCTGAAGCCATCCTGCACTTTTGCGGCCAGCTCCCAAAAAAGCGAGTTGTAAAATGGAGGTTCAGGGCACTGCAATTCACAAACCTGCAGAGTTATAAATGATAACTCTCGTCCACAAATATATTGAGGGAAGGCAAAGAAGAGGATTTGAAATCAAGGCAGAATTGCACGAAACAGATTTCAGGAGGTAGATACGAATCGCCTTTAAAGCACATGAAAAGCGGCAAAACGTTGACAATGATGCCCTTGGCCAAAAAGGGCGTATGCGTTTTTTCCTGAATATATTCAGGAAAAAACGCATACGCCCTTTTTGGCCAACCAAGCAACCTGGAAAGGCAAATCAGCGCTACAGAGAAGTCTCGCTTCCCATCGGTCAAAAGGGCCATGCTGAAAAAAGTGTCAAAAGCAGAAATGCAGGACAGGCCATGGAGAAATGGGAGCCTTGCTACACTGATGGGCGGGATGTAAATTGCCAACAGCCACTCTGGAGAAGTGTACGGTGTGTCCTGAAACATCTGAAAAACACAGCTTAGAGAGCATAGGGCACTTCCACTCATGGGGGTATAAATTGGGAAAATTAAAAATCAGCAAGACACAAGCACCCCAAAGTTGAGGGCTGCTCTGTTGACAAGGACCTCCACTTCATTCCACCTTAAATATCCCAGGAAAGAGAAAAATGGATAAAGAAGTTGTGGTCCTTATGTACAATGGAATATCACTCAGCCATGAAATCAATGTCATAAGGTTAGTAGCAGCATGATGAGTGGATTTAGGTACGACGATTCTAACTGAAATAAGTCACACAGAAAAGGACACTTCTCATAAGGTATCACTTTTAGAGGGAATGTAAAAACCGTTACACTTGAACTGAATTACAAAACAGAACAGAGTCACACATGCAGAAAACACACTATGGCTGCTTAACGGGAAAGGTGAGGTGGGGTGATACATAAAACAAGGGTATCAAATTAGCTCAGATACCGTTCCATAAACCCAATATGTAGTAGACAAGACCTACTCCTTGCTCAGAGAACTGGACTCAACACGCCCTATTCACCGCACAAGAATATATCTGACTAGTAATAATCTTGAAACCTATGTATTGATATCTCTCTGTTAGTGTGTCAAGTGGGTGTAAAGCGGCATAAACACAGCCGTGAAAAGCAGCTAAACCCCATTATGAAAATAAATTACTTTGAAAAACCCATGAAACAACGACAGTGAAAGAGATAGAAATTCTTACACAATGAGTTCAGGGGCTGTGATGCAACCTGGATTGACCATATCTAGACCCACAGCTGGATGAGACATAAGGGTGGACACTCTTGGGGCTGAGAGGTTTGGTGAGGTTGGGTGAGCAAACGCAGACCCTTTAAAGTAATACTGCGTGGTACCCATCGCATGGGTCCCAAATCTCCAGGTTCAAGGGCATCTTCCTACATCGAAAACATGCATGAGAAACCCAGAAGATGGTACACCGTGTGATGGGGAAAGGTTTCTAAAACGCACCTCATTTCTCATCTCCTTGTGCCCGGGTTCGCCATTCCAGCCGCTTTACTAGCAGTCTCCCTACTTGGAGCATCAGCACCTTTAACCTCCTGTTCCGTACAGGTTGCAATTTGTCCTGAGGATGAACGGGAAGACGGGGAACCAACGAGAGACTAGCTCTTGGTGTCGGGACAGGCACAGGTCACTCTATTTTCCCATCAGGAAGAAGAATTAACCACAGGCTCAGCCTGCCCCCCGGAACCAGAACAGGGCCTGAAGCCATCCTGCGCTTTTGCGGCCAGCTCCCAAAAAAGCGAGTTGTAAAATGGAGGTTCAGGGCACTGCAATTCACAAACCTGCAGAGTTATAAATGATAACTCTCGTCCACCAATATATTGAGGGAAGGCAAAGAAGAGGATTTGAAATCAAGGCAGAATTGCACGAAACAGATTTCAGGAGGTAGATACGAATCGCCTTTAAAGCACATGAAAAGCGGCAAAACGTTGACAATGATGCCCTTGGCCAAAAAGGGCGTATGCGTTTTTTCCTGAATATATTCAGGAAAAAACGCATACGCCCTTTTTGGCCAACCAAGCAACCTGGAAAGGCAAATCAGCGCTACAGAGAAGTCTCGCTTCCCATCGGTCAAAAGGGCCATGCTGAAAAAAGTGTCAAAACCAGAAATGCAGGACAGGCCATGGAGAAATGGGAGCCTTGCTACACTGATGGGCGCGATGTAAATTGTCAACAGCCACTCTGGAGAAGTGTACGGTGTGTCCTGAAACATCTGAAAAACACAGCTTAGAGAGCATAGGGCACTTCCACTCATGGGGGTATAAATTGGGAAAATTAAAAATCAGCAAGACACAAGCACCCCAAAGTTGAGGGCTGCTCTGTTGACAAGGACCTCCACTTCATTCCACCTTAAATATCCCAGGAAAGAGAAAAATGGATAAAGAAGTTGTGGTCCTTATGTACAATGGAATATCACTCAGCCCTGAAATCAATGTCATAAGGTTAGTAGCAGCATGATGAGTGGATTTAGGTACGACGATTCTAACTGAAATAAGTCACACAGAAAAGGACACTTCTCATAAGGTATCACTTTTAGAGGGAATGTAAAAACCGTTACACTTGAACTGAATTACAAAATAGAACAGAGTCACACATGCAGAAAACACACTATGGCTGCTTAACGGGAAAGGTGAGGTGGGGTAATACATAAAACAAGGGTATCAAATTAGCTCAGATACCGTTCCATAAACCCAATATGTAGTAGACAAGACCTACTCCTTGCTCAGAGAACTGGACTCAACACGCCCTATTCACCGCACAAGAATATATCTGACTAGTAATAATCTTAAAACCTATGTATTGATATCTCTCTGTTAGTGTGTCAAGTGGGTGTAAAGCGGCATAAACACAGCCGTGAAAAGCAGCTAAACCCCATTATGAAAATAAATTACTTTGAAAAACCCATGAAACAACGACAGTGAAAGAGATAGAAATTCTTACACAATGAGTTCAGGGGCTGTGATGCAACCTGGATTGACCATATCTAGACCCACAGCTGGATGAGACATAAGGGTGGACACTCTTGGGGCTGAGAGGTTTGGTGAGGTTGGGTGAGCAAACGCAGACCCTTTAAAGTAATACTGCGTGGTACCCATCGCATGGGTCCCAAATCTCCAGGTTCAAGGGCATCTTCCTACATCGAAAACATGCATGAGAAACCCAGAAGATGGTACACCGTGTGATGGGGAAAGGTTTCTAAAACGCACCTCATTTCTCATCTCCTTGTGCCCGGGTTCGCCATTCCAGCCGCTTTACTAGCAGTCTCCCTAATTGGAGCATCAGCACCTTTAACCTCCTGTTCCGTACAGGTTGCAATTTGTCCTGAGGATGAACGGGAAGACGGGGAACCAACGAGAGACTAGCTCTTGGTGTCGGGACAGGCACAGGTCACTCTATTTTCCCATCAGGAAGAAGAATTAACCACAGGCTCAGCCTGCCCCCCGGAACCAGAACAGGGCCTGAAGCCATCCTGCACTTTTGCGGCCAGCTCCCAAAAAAGCGAGTTGTAAAATGGAGGTTCAGGGCACTGCAATTCACAAACCTGCAGAGTTATAAATGATAACTCTCGTCCACAAATATATTGAGGGAAGGCAAAGAAGAGGATTTGAAATCAAGGCAGAATTGCACGAAACAGATTTCAGGAGGTAGATACGAATCGCCTTTAAAGCACATGAAAAGCGGCAAAACGTTGACAATGATGCCCTTGGCCAAAAAGGGCGTATGCGTTTTTTCCTGAATATATTCAGGAAAAAACGCATACGCCCTTTTTGGCCAACCAAGCAACCTGGAAAGGCAAATCAGCGCTACAGAGAAGTCTCGCTTCCCATCGGTCAAAAGGGCCATGCTGAAAAAAGTGTCAAAACCAGAAATGCAGGACAGGCCATGGAGAAATGGGAGCCTTGCTACACTGATGGGCGGGATGTAAATTGCCAACAGCCACTCTGGAGAAGTGTACGGTGTGTCCTGAAACATCTGAAAAACACAGCTTAGAGAGCATAGGGCACTTCCACTCATGGGGGTATAAATTGGGAAAATTAAAAATCAGCAAGACACAAGCACCCCAAAGTTGAGGGCTGCTCTGTTGACAAGGACCTCCACTTCATTCCACCTTAAATATCCCAGGAAAGAGAAAAATGGATAAAGAAGTTGTGGTCCTTATGTACAATGGAATATCACTCAGCCATGAAACCAATGTCATAAGGTTAGTAGCAGCATGATGAGTGGATTTAGGTACGACGATTCTAACTGAAATAAGTCACACAGAAAAGGACACTTCTCATAAGGTATCACTTTTAGAGGGAATGTAAAAACCGTTACACTTGAACTGAATTACAAAACAGAACAGAGTCACACATGCAGAAAACACACTATGGCTGCTTAACGGGAAAGGTGAGGTGGGGTGATACATAAAACAAGGGTATCAAATTAGCTCAGATACCGTTCCATAAACCCAATATGTAGTAGACAAGACCTACTCCTTGCTCAGAGAACTGTACTCAACACGCCCTATTCACCGCACAAGAATATATCTGACTAGTAATAATCTTGAAACCTATGTATTGATATCTCTCTGTTAGTGTGTCAAGTGGGTGTAAAGCGGCATAAACACAGCCGTGAAAAGCAGCTAAACCCCATTATGAAAATAAATTACTTTGAAAAACCCATGAAACAACGACAGTGAAAGAGATAGAAATTCTTACACAATGAGTTCAGGGGCTGTGATGCAACCTGGATTGACCATATCTAGACCCACAGCTGGATGAGACATAAGGGTGGACACTCTTGGGGCTGAGAGGTTTGGTGAGGTTGGGTGAGCAAACGCAGACCCTTTAAAGTAATACTGCGTGGAACCCATCGCATGGGTCCCAAATCTCCAGGTTCAAGGGCATCTTCCTACATCGAAAACATGCATGAGAAACCCAGAAGATGGTACACCGTGTGATGGGGAAAGGTTTCTAAAACGCACCTCATTTCTCACCTCCTTGTGCCCGGGTTCGCCTTTCCAGCCGCTTTACTAGCAGTCTCCCTAATTGGAGCATCAGCACCTTTAACCTCCTGTTCCGTACAGGTTGCAATTTGTCCTGAGGATGAACGGGAAGACGGGGAACCAACGAGAGACTAGCTCTTGGTGTCGGGACAGGCACAGGTCACTCTATTTTCCCATCAGGAAGAAGAATTAACCACAGGCTCAGCCTGCCCCCCGGAACCAGAACAGGGCCTGAAGCCATCCTGCACTTTTGCGGCCAGCTCCCAAAAAAGCGAGTTGTAAAATGGAGGTTCAGGGCACTGCAATTCACAAACCTGCAGAGTTATAAATGATAACTCTCGTCCACAAATATATTGAGGGAAGGCAAAGAAGAGGATTTGAAATCAAGGCAGAATTGCACGAAACAGATTTCAGGAGGTAGATACGAATCGCCTTTAAAGCACATGAAAAGCGGCAAAACGTTGACAATGATGCCCTTGGCCAAAAAGGGCGTATGCGTTTTTTCCTGAATATATTCAGGAAAAAACGCATACGCCCTTTTTGGCCAACCAAGCAACCTGGAAAGGCAAATCAGCGCTACAGAGAAGTCTCGCTTCCCATCGGTCAAAAGGGCCATGCTGAAAAAAGTGTCAAAACCAGAAATGCAGGACAGGCCATGGAGAAATGGGAGCCTTGCTACACTGATGGGCGGGATGTAAATTGCCAACAGCCACTCTGGAGAAGTGTACGGTGTGTCCTGAAACATCTGAAAAACACAGCTTAGAGAGCATAGGGCACTTCCACTCATGGGGGTATAAATTGGGAAAATTAAAAATCAGCAAGACACAAGCACCCCAAAGTTGAGGGCTGCTCTGTTGACAAGGACCTCCACTTCATTCCACCTTAAATATCCCAGGAAAGAGAAAAATGGATAAAGAAGTTGTGGTCCTTATGTACAATGGAATATCACTCAGCCATGAAACCAATGTCATAAGGTTAGTAGCAGCATGATGAGTGGATTTAGGTACGACGATTCTAACTGAAATAAGTCACACAGAAAAGGACACTTCTCATAAGGTATCACTTTTAGAGGGAATGTAAAAACCGTTACACTTGAACTGAATTACAAAACAGAACAGAGTCACACATGCAGAAAACAGACTATGGCTGCTTAACGGGAAAGGTGAGGTGGGGTGATACATAAAACAAGGGTATCAAATTAGCTCAGATACCGTTCCATAAACCCAATATGTAGTAGACAAGACCTACTCCTTGCTCAGAGAACTGTACTCAACACGCCCTATTCACCGCACAAGAATATATCTGACTAGTAATAATCTTGAAACCTATGTATTGATATCTCTCTGTTAGTGTGTCAAGTGGGTGTAAAGCGGCATAAACACAGCCGTGAAAAGCAGCTAAACCCCATTATGAAAATAAATTACTTTGAAAAACCCATGAAACAACGACAGTGAAACTGATAGAAATTCTTACACAATGAGTTCAGGGGCTGTGATGCAACCTGGATTGACCATATCTAGACCCACAGCTGGATGAGACATAAGGGTGGACACTCTTGGGGCTGAGAGGTTTGGTGAGGTTGGGTGAGCAAACGCAGACCCTTTAAAGTAATACTGCGTGGAACCCATCGCATGGGTCCCAAATCTCCAGGTTCAAGGGCATCTTCCTACATCGAAAACATGCATGAGAAACCCAGAAGATGGTACACCGTGTGATGGGGAAAGGTTTCTAAAACGCACCTCATTTCTCACCTCCTTGTGCCCGGGTTCGCCTTTCCAGCCGCTTTACTAGCAGTCTCCCTACTTGGAGCATCAGCACCTTTAACCTCCTGTTCTGTACAGGTTGCAATTTGTCCTGAGGATGAACGGGAAGACGGGGAACCAACGAGAGACTAGCTCTTGGTGTCGGGACAGGCACAGGTCACTCTATTTTCCCATCAGGAAGAAGAATTAACCACAGGCTCAGCCTGCCCCCCGGAACCAGAACAGGGCCTGAAGCCATCCTGCGCTTTTGCGGCCAGCTCCCAAAAAAGCGAGTTGTAAAATGGAGGTTCAGGGCACTGCAATTCACAAACCTGCAGAGTTATAAATGATAACTCTCGTCCACCAATATATTGAGGGAAGGCAAAGAAGAGGATTTGAAATCAAGGCAGAATTGCACGAAACAGATTTCAGGAGGTAGATACGAATCGCCTTTAAAGCACATGAAAAGCGGCAAAACGTTGACAATGATGCCCTTGGCCAAAAAGGGCGTATGCGTTTTTTCCTGAATATATTCAGGAAAAAACGCATACGCCCTTTTTGGCCAACCAAGCAACCTGGAAAGGCAAATCAGCGCTACAGAGAAGTCTCGCTTCCCATCGGTCAAAAGGGCCATGCTGAAAAAAGTGTCAAAACCAGAAATGCAGGACAGGCCATGGAGAAATGGGAGCCTTGCTACACTGATGGGCGCGATGTAAATTGCCAACAGCCACTCTGGAGAAGTGTACGGTGTGTCCTGAAACATCTGAAAAACACAGCTTAGAGAGCATAGGGCACTTCCACTCATGGGGGTATAAATTGGGAAAATTAAAAATCAGCAAGACACAAGCACCCCAAAGTTGAGGGCTGCTCTGTTGACAAGGACCTCCACTTCATTCCACCTTAAATATCCCAGGAAAGAGAAAAATGGATAAAGAAGTTGTGGTCCTTATGTACAATGGAATATCACTCAGCGATGAAATCAATGTCATAAGGTTAGTAGCAGCATGATGAGTGGATTTAGGTACGACGATTCTAACTGAAATAAGTCACACAGAAAAGGACACTTCTCATAAGGTATCACTTTTAGAGGGAATGTAAAAACCGTTACACTTGAACTGAATTACAAAACAGAACAGAGTCACACATGCAGAAAACACACTATGGCTGCTTAACGGGAAAGGTGAGGTGGGGTGATACATAAAACAAGGGTATCAAATTAGCTCAGATACCGTTCCATAAACCCAATATGTAGTAGACAAGACCTACTCCTTGCTCAGAGAACTGGACTCAACACGCCCTATTCACCGCACAAGAATATATCTGACTAGTAATAATCTTGAAACCTATGTATTGATATCTCTCTGTTAGTGTGTCAAGTGGGTGTAAAGCGGCATAAACACAGCCGTGAAAAGCAGCTAAACCCCATTATGAAAATAAATTACTTTGAAAAACCCATGAAACAACGACAGTGAAACTGATAGAAATTCTTACACAATGAGTTCAGGGGCTGTGATGCAACCTGGATTGACCATATCTAGACCCACAGCTGGATGAGACATAAGGGTGGACACTCTTGGGGCTGAGAGGTTTGGTGAGGTTGGGTGAGCAAACGCAGACCCTTTAAAGTAATACTGCGTGGAACCCATCGCATGGGTCCCAAATCTCCAGGTTCAAGGGCATCTTCCTACATCGAAAACATGCATGAGAAACCCAGAAGATGGTACACCGTGTGATGGGGAAAGGTTTCTAAAACGCACCTCATTTCTCACCTCCTTGTGCCCGGGTTCGCCTTTCCAGCCGCTTTACTAGCAGTCTCCCTACTTGGAGCATCAGCACCTTTAACCTCCTGTTCTGTACAGGTTGCAATTTGTCCTGAGGATGAACGGGAAGACGGGGAACCAACGAGAGACTAGCTCTTGGTGTCGGGACAGGCACAGGTCACTCTATTTTCCCATCAGGAAGAAGAATTAACCACAGGCTCAGCCTGCCCCCCGGAACCAGAACAGGGCCTGAAGCCATCCTGCGCTTTTGCGGCCAGCTCCCAAAAAAGCGAGTTGTAAAATGGAGGTTCAGGGCACTGCAATTCACAAACCTGCAGAGTTATAAATGATAACTCTCGTCCACCAATATATTGAGGGAAGGCAAAGAAGAGGATTTGAAATCAAGGCAGAATTGCACGAAACAGATTTCAGGAGGTAGATACGAATCGCCTTTAAAGCACATGAAAAGCGGCAAAACGTTGACAATGATGCCCTTGGCCAAAAAGGGCGTATGCGTTTTTTCCTGAATATATTCAGGAAAAAACGCATACGCCCTTTTTGGCCAACCAAGCAACCTGGAAAGGCAAATCAGCGCTACAGAGAAGTCTCGCTTCCCATCGGTCAAAAGGGCCATGCTGAAAAAAGTGTCAAAACCAGAAATGCAGGACAGGCCATGGAGAAATGGGAGCCTTGCTACACTGATGGGCGCGATGTAAATTGCCAACAGCCACTCTGGAGAAGTGTACGGTGTGTCCTGAAACATCTGAAAAACACAGCTTAGAGAGCATAGGGCACTTCCACTCATGGGGGTATAAATTGGGAAAATTAAAAATCAGCAAGACACAAGCACCCCAAAGTTGAGGGCTGCTCTGTTGACAAGGACCTCCACTTCATTCCACCTTAAATATCCCAGGAAAGAGAAAAATGGATAAAGAAGTTGTGGTCCTTATGTACAATGGAATATCACTCAGCGATGAAATCAATGTCATAAGGTTAGTAGCAGCATGATGAGTGGATTTAGGTACGACGATTCTAACTGAAATAAGTCACACAGAAAAGGACACTTCTCATAAGGTATCACTTTTAGAGGGAATGTAAAAACCGTTACACTTGAACTGAATTACAAAACAGAACAGAGTCACACATGCAGAAAACACACTATGGCTGCTTAACGGGAAAGGTGAGGTGGGGTGATACATAAAACAAGGGTATCAAATTAGCTCAGATACCGTTCCATAAACCCAATATGTAGTAGACAAGACCTACTCCTTGCTCAGAGAACTGGACTCAACACGCCCTATTCACCGCACAAGAATATATCTGACTAGTAATAATCTTAAAACCTATGTATTGATATCTCTCTGTTAGTGTGTCAAGTGGGTGTAAAGCGGCATAAACACAGCCGTGAAAAGCAGCTAAACCCCATTATGAAAATAAATTACTTTGAAAAACCCATGAAACAACGACAGTGAAAGAGATAGAAATTCTTACACAATGAGTTCAGGGGCTGTGATGCAACCTGGATTGACCATATCTAGACCCACAGCTGGATGAGACATAAGGGTGGACACTCTTGGGGCTGAGAGGTTTGGTGAGGTTGGGTGAGCAAACGCAGACCCTTTAAAGTAATACTGCGTGGTACCCATCGCATGGGTCCCAAATCTCCAGGTTCAAGGGCATCTTCCTACATCGAAAACATGCATGAGAAACCCAGAAGATGGTACACCGTGTGATGGGGAAAGGTTTCTAAAACGCACCTCATTTCTCATCTCCTTGTGCCCGGGTTCGCCATTCCAGCCGCTTTACTAGCAGTCTCCCTAATTGGAGCATCAGCACCTTTAACCTCCTGTTCCGTACAGGTTGCAATTTGTCCTGAGGATGAACGGGAAGACGGGGAACCAACGAGAGACTAGCTCTTGGTGTCGGGACAGGCACAGGTCACTCTATTTTCCCATCAGGAAGAAGAATTAACCACAGGCTCAGCCTGCCCCCCGGAACCAGAACAGGGCCTGAAGCCATCCTGCACTTTTGCGGCCAGCTCCCAAAAAAGCGAGTTGTAAAATGGAGGTTCAGGGCACTGCAATTCACAAACCTGCAGAGTTATAAATGATAACTCTCGTCCACAAATATATTGAGGGAAGGCAAAGAAGAGGATTTGAAATCAAGGCAGAATTGCACGAAACAGATTTCAGGAGGTAGATACGAATCGCCTTTAAAGCACATGAAAAGCGGCAAAACGTTGACAATGATGCCCTTGGCCAAAAAGGGCGTATGCGTTTTTTCCTGAATATATTCAGGAAAAAACGCATACGCCCTTTTTGGCCAACCAAGCAACCTGGAAAGGCAAATCAGCGCTACAGAGAAGTCTCGCTTCCCATCGGTCAAAAGGGCCATGCTGAAAAAAGTGTCAAAACCAGAAATGCAGGACAGGCCATGGAGAAATGGGAGCCTTGCTACACTGATGGGCGGGATGTAAATTGCCAACAGCCACTCTGGAGAAGTGTACGGTGTGTCCTGAAACATCTGAAAAACACAGCTTAGAGAGCATAGGGCACTTCCACTCATGGGGGTATAAATTGGGAAAATTAAAAATCAGCAAGACACAAGCACCCCAAAGTTGAGGGCTGCTCTGTTGACAAGGACCTCCACTTCATTCCACCTTAAATATCCCAGGAAAGAGAAAAATGGATAAAGAAGTTGTGGTCCTTATGTACAATGGAATATCACTCAGCCATGAAACCAATGTCATAAGGTTAGTAGCAGCATGATGAGTGGATTTAGGTACGACGATTCTAACTGAAATAAGTCACACAGAAAAGGACACTTCTCATAAGGTATCACTTATCGAGGGAATGTAAAAACCGTTACACTTGAACTGAATTACAAAACAGAACAGAGTCACACATGCAGAAAACACACTATGGCTGCTTAACGGGAAAGGTGAGGTGGGGTGATACATAAAACAAGGGTATCAAATTAGCTCAGATACCGTTCCATAAACCCAATATGTAGTAGACAAGACCTACTCCTTGCTCAGAGAACTGGACTCAACACGCCCTATTCACCGCACAAGAATATATCTGACTAGTAATAATCTTGAAACCTATGTATTGATATCTCTCTGTTAGTGTGTCAAGTGGGTGTAAAGCGGCATAAACACAGCCGTGAAAAGCAGCTAAACCCCATTATGAAAATAAATTACTTTGAAAAACCCATGAAACAACGACAGTGAAACTGATAGAAATTCTTACACAATGAGTTCAGGGGCTGTGATGCAACCTGGATTGACCATATCTAGACCCACAGATGGATGAGACATCAGGGTGGACACTCTTGGGGCTGAGAGGTTTGGTGAGGTTGGGTGAGCAAACGCAGACCCTTTAAAGTATTACTGCGTGGAACCCATCGCATGGGTCCCAAATCTCCAGGTTCAAGGGCATCTTCCTACATCGAAAACATGCATGAGAAACCCAGAAGATGGTACACCGTGTGATGGGGAAAGGTTTCTAAAACGCACCTCATTTCTCACCTCCTTGTGCCCGGGTTCGCCTTTCCAGCCGCTTTACTAGCAGTCTCCCTACTTGGAGCATCAACACCTTTAACCTCCTGTTCTGTACAGGTTGCAATTTGTCCTGAGGATGAACGGGAAGACGGGGAACCAACGAGAGACTAGCTCTTGGTGTCGGGACAGGCACAGGTCACTCTATTTTCCCATCAGGAAGAAGAATTAACCACAGGCTCAGCCTGCCCCCCGGAACCAGAACAGGGCCTGAAGCCATCCTGCGCTTTTGCGGCCAGCTCCCAAAAAAGCGAGTTGTAAAATGGAGGTTCAGGGCACTACAATTCACAAACCTGCAGAGTTATAAATGATAACTCTCGTCCACCAATATATTGAGGGAAGGCAAAGAAGAGGATTTGAAATCAAGGCAGAATTGCACGAAACAGATTTCAGGAGGTAGATACGAATCGCCTTTAAAGCACATGAAAAGCGGCAAAACGTTGACAATGATGCCCTTGGCCAAAAAGGGCGTATGCGTTTTTTCCTGAATATATTCAGGAAAAAACGCATACGCCCTTTTTGGCCAACCAAGCAACCTGGAAAGGCAAATCAGCGCTACAGAGAAGTCTCGCTTCCCATCGGTCAAAAGGGCCATGCTGAAAAAAGTGTCAAAACCAGAAATGCAGGACAGGCCATGGAGAAATGGGAGCCTTGCTACACTGATGGGCGGGATGTAAATTGCCAACAGCCACTCTGGAGAAGTGTACGGTGTGTCCTGAAACATCTGAAAAACACAGCTTAGAGAGCATAGGGCACTTCCACTCATGGGGGTATAAATTGGGAAAATTAAAAATCAGCAAGACACAAGCACCCCAAAGTTGAGGGCTGCTCTGTTGACAAGGACCTCCACTTCATTCCACCTTAAATATCCCAGGAAAGAGAAAAATGGATAAAGAAGTTGTGGTCCTTATGTACAATGGAATATCACTCAGCCATGAAATCAATGTCATAAGGTTAGTAGCAGCATGATGAGTGGATTTAGGTACGACGATTCTAAGTGAAATAAGTCACACAGAAAAGGACACTTCTCATAAGGTATCACTTTTAGAGGGAATGTAAAAACCGTTACACTTGAACTGAATTACAAAACAGAACAGAGTCACACATGCAGAAAACACACTATGGCTGCTTAACGGGAAAGGTGAGGTGGGGTGATACATAAAACAAGGGTATCAAATTAGCTCAGATACCGTTCCATAAACCCAATATGTAGTAGACAAGACCTACTCCTTGCTCAGAGAACTGGACTCAACACGCCCTATTCACCGCACAAGAATATATCTGACTAGTAATAATCTTAAAACCTATGTATTGATATCTCTCTGTTAGTGTGTCAAGTGGGTGTAAAGCGGCATAAACACAGCCGTGAAAAGCAGCTAAACCCCATTATGAAAATAAATTACTTTGAAAAACCCATGAAACAACGACAGTGAAAGAGATAGAAATTCTTACACAATGAGTTCAGGGGCTGTGATGCAACCTGGATTGACCATATCTAGACCCACAGCTGGATGAGACATAAGGGTGGACACTCTTGGGGCTGAGAGGTTTGGTGAGGTTGGGTGAGCAAACGCAGACCCTTTAAAGTAATACTGCGTGGTACCCATCGCATGGGTCCCAAATCTCCAGGTTCAAGGGCATCTTCCTACATCGAAAACATGCATGAGAAACCCAGAAGATGGTACACCGTGTGATGGGGAAAGGTTTCTAAAACGCACCTCATTTCTCATCTCCTTGTGCCCGGGTTCGCCATTCCAGCCGCTTTACTAGCAGTCTCCCTACTTGGAGCATCAGCACCTTTAACCTCCTGTTCCGTACAGGTTGCAATTTGTCCTGAGGATGAACGGGAAGACGGGGAACCAACGAGAGACTAGCTCTTGGTGTCGGGACAGGCACAGGTCACTCTATTTTCCCATCAGGAAGAAGAATTAACCACAGGCTCAGCCTGCCCCCCGGAACCAGAACAGGGCCTGAAGCCATCCTGCGCTTTTGCGGCCAGCTCCCAAAAAAGCGAGTTGTAAAATGGAGGTTCAGGGCACTGCAATTCACAAACCTGCAGAGTTATAAATGATAACTCTCGTCCACAAATATATTGAGGGAAGGCAAAGAAGAGGATTTGAAATCAAGGCAGAATTGCACGAAACAGATTTCAGGAGGTAGATACGAATCGCCTTTAAAGCACATGAAAAGCGGCAAAACGTTGACAATGATGCCCTTGGCCAAAAAGGGCGTATGCGTTTTTTCCTGAATATATTCAGGAAAAAACGCATACGCCCTTTTTGGCCAACCAAGCAACCTGGAAAGGCAAATCAGCGCTACAGAGAAGTCTCGCTTCCCATCGGTCAAAAGGGCCATGCTGAAAAAAGTGTCAAAACCAGAAATGCAGGACAGGCCATGGAGAAATGGGAGCCTTGCTACACTGATGGGCGGGATGTAAATTGCCAACAGCCACTCTGGAGAAGTGTACGGTGTGTCCTGAAACATCTGAAAAACACAGCTTAGAGAGCATAGGGCACTTCCACTCATGGGGGTATAAATTGGGAAAATTAAAAATCAGCAAGACACAAGCACCCCAAAGTTGAGGGCTGCTCTGTTGACAAGGACCTCCACTTCATTCCACCTTAAATATCCCAGGAAAGAGAAAAATGGATAAAGAAGTTGTGGTCCTTATGTACAATGGAATATCAGTCAGCCATGAA
Organism: Balaenoptera borealis; assembly: GCF_965194805.1. Taxonomy (NCBI): domain Eukaryota; kingdom Metazoa; phylum Chordata; class Mammalia; order Artiodactyla; family Balaenopteridae; genus Balaenoptera; species Balaenoptera borealis. The sequence continues at coordinate 204,648 of NW_028123883.1, forward strand.
ACCAATGTCATAAGGTTAGTAGCAGCATGATGAGTGGATTTAGGTACGACGATTCTAAGTGAAATAAGTCACACAGAAAAGGACACTTCTCATAAGGTATCACTTTTAGAGGGAATGTAAAAACCGTTACACTTGAACTGAATTACAAAACAGAACAGAGTCACACATGCAGAAAACACACTATGGCTGCTTAACGGGAAAGGTGAGGTGGGGTGATACATAAAACAAGGGTATCAAATTAGCTCAGATACCGTTCCATAAACCCAATATGTAGTAGACAAGACCTACTCCTTGCTCAGAGAACTGGACTCAACACGCCCTATTCACCGCACAAGAATATATCTGACTAGTAATAATCTTGAAACCTATGTATTGATATCTCTCTGTTAGTGTGTCAAGTGGGTGTAAAGCGGCATAAACACAGCCGTGAAAAGCAGCTAAACCCCATTATGAAAATAAATTACTTTGAAAAACCCATGAAACAACGACAGTGAAACTGATAGAAATTCTTACACAATGAGTTCAGGGGCTGTGATGCAACCTGGATTGACCATATCTAGACCCACAGATGGATGAGACATAAGGGTGGACACTCTTGGGGCTGAGAGGTTTGGTGAGGTTGGGTGAGCAAACGCAGACCCTTTAAAGTATTACTGCGTGGAACCCATCGCATGGGTCCCAAATCTCCAGGTTCAAGGGCATCTTCCTACATCGAAAACATGCATTAGAAACCCAGAAGATGGTACACCGTGTGATGGGGAAAGGTTTCTAAAACGCACCTCATTTCTCACCTCCTTGTGCCCGGGTTCGCCTTTCCAGCCGCTTTACTAGCAGTCTCCCTACTTGGAGCATCAGCACCTTTAACCTCCTGTTCCGTACAGGTTGCAATTTGTCCTGAGGATGAACGGGAAGACGGGGAACCAACGAGAGACTAGCTCTTGGTGTCGGGACAGGCACAGGTCACTCTATTTTCCCATCAGGAAGAAGAATTAACCACAGGCTCAGCCTGCCCCCCAGAACCAGAACAGGGCCTGAAGCCATCCTGCGCTTTTGCGGCCAGCTCCCAAAAAAGCGAGTTGTAAAATGGAGGTTCAGGGCACTGCAATTCACAAACCTGCAGAGTTATAAATGATAACTCTCGTCCACAAATATATTGAGGGAAGGCAAAGAAGAGGATTTGAAATCAAGGCAGAATTGCACGAAACAGATTTCAGGAGGTAGATACGAATCGCCTTTAAAGCACATGAAAAGCGGCAAAACGTTGACAATGATGCCCTTGGCCAAAAAGGGCGTATGCGTTTTTTCCTGAATATATTCAGGAAAAAACGCATACGCCCTTTTTGGCCAACCAAGCAACCTGGAAAGGCAAATCAGCGCTACAGAGAAGTCTCGCTTCCCATCGGTCAAAAGGGCCATGCTGAAAAAAGTGTCAAAACCAGAAATGCAGGACAGGCCATGGAGAAATGGGAGCCTTGCTACACTGATGGGCGGGATGTAAATTGCCAACAGCCACTCTGGAGAAGTGTACGGTGTGTCCTGAAACATCTGAAAAACACAGCTTAGAGAGCATAGGGCACTTCCACTCATGGGGGTATAAATTGGGAAAATTAAAAATCAGCAAGACACAAGCACCCCAAAGTTGAGGGCTGCTCTGTTGACAAGGACCTCCACTTCATTCCACCTTAAATATCCCAGGAAAGAGAAAAATGGATAAAGAAGTTGTGGTCCTTATGTACAATGGAATATCACTCAGCCATGAAACCAATGTCATAAGGTTAGTAGCAGCATGATGAGTGGATTTAGGTACGACGATTCTAAGTGAAATAAGTCACACAGAAAAGGACACTTCTCATAAGGTATCACTTTTAGAGGGAATGTAAAAACCGTTACACTTGAACTGAATTACAAAACAGAACAGAGTCACACATGCAGAAAACAGACTATGGCTGCTTAACGGGAAAGGTGAGGTGGGGTGATACATAAAACAAGGGTATCAAATTAGCTCAGATACCGTTCCATAAACCCAATATGTAGTAGACAAGACCTACTCCTTGCTCAGAGAACTGTACTCAACACGCCCTATTCACCGCACAAGAATATATCTGACTAGTAATAATCTTGAAACCTATGTATTGATATCTCTCTGTTAGTGTGTCAAGTGGGTGTAAAGCGGCATAAACACAGCCGTGAAAAGCAGCTAAACCCCATTATGAAAATAAATTACTTTGAAAAACCCATGAAACAACGACAGTGAAACTGATAGAAATTCTTACACAATGAGTTCAGGGGCTGTGATGCAACCTGGATTGACCATATCTAGACCCACAGCTGGATGAGACATAAGGGTGGACACTCTTGGGGCTGAGAGGTTTGGTGAGGTTGGGTGAGCAAACGCAGACCCTTTAAAGTAATACTGCGTGGAACCCATCGCATGGGTCCCAAATCTCCAGGTTCAAGGGCATCTTCCTACATCGAAAACATGCATGAGAAACCCAGAAGATGGTACACCGTGTGATGGGGAAAGGTTTCTAAAACGCACCTCATTTCTCACCTCCTTGTGTCCGGGTTCGCCTTTCCAGCCGCTTTACTAGCAATCTCCCTACTTGGAGCATCAGCACCTTTAACCTCCTGTTCCATACAGGTTGCAATTTGTCCTGAGGATGAACGGGAAGACGGGGAACCAACGAGAGACTAGCTCTTGGTGTCGGGACAGGCACAGGTCACTCTATTTTCCCATCAGGAAGAAGAATTAACCACAGGCTCAGCCTGCCCCCCGGAACCAGAACAGGGCCTGAAGCCATCCTGCGCTTTTGCGGCCAGCTCCCAAAAAAGCGAGTTGTAAAATGGAGGTTCAGGGCACTGCAATTCACAAACCTGCAGAGTTATAAATGATAACTCTCGTCCACAAATATATTGAGGGAAGGCAAAGAAGAGGATTTGAAATCAAGGCAGAATTGCACGAAACAGATTTCAGGAGGTAGATACGAATCGCCTTTAAAGCACATGAAAAGCGGCAAAACGTTGACAATGATGCCCTTGGCCAAAAAGGGCGTATGCGTTTTTTCCTGAATATATTCAGGAAAAAACGCATACGCCCTTTTTGGCCAACCAAGCAACCTGGAAAGGCAAATCAGCGCTACAGAGAAGTCTCGCTTCCCATCGGTCAAAAGGGCCATGCTGAAAAAAGTGTCAAAACCAGAAATGCAGGGCAGGCCATGGAGAAATGGGAGCCTTGCTACACTGATGGGCGGGATGTAAATTGCCAACAGCCACTCTGGAGAAGTGTACGGTGTGTCCTGAAACATCTGAAAAACACAGCTTAGAGAGCATAGGGCACTTCCACTCATGGGGGTATAAATTGGGAAAATTAAAAATCAGCAAGACACAAGCACCCCAAAGTTGAGGGCTGCTCTGTTGACAAGGACCTCCACTTCATTCCACCTTAAATATCCCAGGAAAGAGAAAAATGGATAAAGAAGTTGTGGTCCTTATGTACAATGGAATATCACTCAGCCATGAAACCAATGTCATAAGGTTAGTAGCAGCATGATGAGTGGATTTAGGTACGACGATTCTAAGTGAAATAAGTCACACAGAAAAGGACACTTCTCATAAGGTATCACTTTTAGAGGGAATGTAAAAACCGTTACACTTGAACTGAATTACAAAACAGAACAGAGTCACACATGCAGAAAACACACTATGGCTGCTTAACGGGAAAGGTGAGGTGGGGTGATACATAAAACAAGGGTATCAAATTAGCTCAGATACCGTTCCATAAACCCAATATGTAGTAGACAAGACCTACTCCTTGCTCAGAGAACTGGACTCAACACGCCCTATTCACCGCACAAGAATATATCTGACTAGTAATAATCTTGAAACCTATGTATTGATATCTCTCTGTTAGTGTGTCAAGTGGGTGTAAAGCGGCATAAACACAGCCGTGAAAAGCAGCTAAACCCCATTATGAAAATAAATTACTTTGAAAAACCCATGAAACAACGACAGTGAAACTGATAGAAATTCTTACACAATGAGTTCAGGGGCTGTGATGCAACCTGGATTGACCATATCTAGACCCACAGATGGATGAGACATAAGGGTGGACACTCTTGGGGCTGAGAGGTTTGGTGAGGTTGGGTGAGCAAACGCAGACCCTTTAAAGTATTACTGCGTGGAACCCATCGCATGGGTCCCAAATCTCCAGGTTCAAGGGCATCTTCCTACATCGAAAACATGCATTAGAAACCCAGAAGATGGTACACCGTGTGATGGGGAAAGGTTTCTAAAACGCACCTCATTTCTCACCTCCTTGTGCCCGGGTTCGCCTTTCCAGCCGCTTTACTAGCAGTCTCCCTACTTGGAGCATCAGCACCTTTAACCTCCTGTTCCGTACAGGTTGCAATTTGTCCTGAGGATGAACGGGAAGACGGGGAACCAACGAGAGACTAGCTCTTGGTGTCGGGACAGGCACAGGTCACTCTATTTTCCCATCAGGAAGAAGAATTAACCACAGGCTCAGCCTGCCCCCCAGAACCAGAACAGGGCCTGAAGCCATCCTGCGCTTTTGCGGCCAGCTCCCAAAAAAGCGAGTTGTAAAATGGAGGTTCAGGGCACTGCAATTCACAAACCTGCAGAGTTATAAATGATAACTCTCGTCCACAAATATATTGAGGGAAGGCAAAGAAGAGGATTTGAAATCAAGGCAGAATTGCACGAAACAGATTTCAGGAGGTAGATACGAATCGCCTTTAAAGCACATGAAAAGCGGCAAAACGTTGACAATGATGCCCTTGGCCAAAAAGGGCGTATGCGTTTTTTCCTGAATATATTCAGGAAAAAACGCATACGCCCTTTTTGGCCAACCAAGCAACCTGGAAAGGCAAATCAGCGCTACAGAGAAGTCTCGCTTCCCATCGGTCAAAAGGGCCATGCTGAAAAAAGTGTCAAAACCAGAAATGCAGGACAGGCCATGGAGAAATGGGAGCCTTGCTACACTGATGGGCGGGATGTAAATTGCCAACAGCCACTCTGGAGAAGTGTACGGTGTGTCCTGAAACATCTGAAAAACACAGCTTAGAGAGCATAGGGCACTTCCACTCATGGGGGTATAAATTGGGAAAATTAAAAATCAGCAAGACACAAGCACCCCAAAGTTGAGGGCTGCTCTGTTGACAAGGACCTCCACTTCATTCCACCTTAAATATCCCAGGAAAGAGAAAAATGGATAAAGAAGTTGTGGTCCTTATGTACAATGGAATATCACTCAGCCATGAAACCAATGTCATAAGGTTAGTAGCAGCATGATGAGTGGATTTAGGTACGACGATTCTAAGTGAAATAAGTCACACAGAAAAGGACACTTCTCATAAGGTATCACTTTTAGAGGGAATGTAAAAACCGTTACACTTGAACTGAATTACAAAACAGAACAGAGTCACACATGCAGAAAACAGACTATGGCTGCTTAACGGGAAAGGTGAGGTGGGGTGATACATAAAACAAGGGTATCAAATTAGCTCAGATACCGTTCCATAAACCCAATATGTAGTAGACAAGACCTACTCCTTGCTCAGAGAACTGTACTCAACACGCCCTATTCACCGCACAAGAATATATCTGACTAGTAATAATCTTGAAACCTATGTATTGATATCTCTCTGTTAGTGTGTCAAGTGGGTGTAAAGCGGCATAAACACAGCCGTGAAAAGCAGCTAAACCCCATTATGAAAATAAATTACTTTGAAAAACCCATGAAACAACGACAGTGAAACTGATAGAAATTCTTACACAATGAGTTCAGGGGCTGTGATGCAACCTGGATTGACCATATCTAGACCCACAGCTGGATGAGACATAAGGGTGGACACTCTTGGGGCTGAGAGGTTTGGTGAGGTTGGGTGAGCAAACGCAGACCCTTTAAAGTAATACTGCGTGGAACCCATCGCATGGGTCCCAAATCTCCAGGTTCAAGGGCATCTTCCTACATCGAAAACATGCATGAGAAACCCAGAAGATGGTACACCGTGTGATGGGGAAAGGTTTCTAAAACGCACCTCATTTCTCACCTCCTTGTGTCCGGGTTCGCCTTTCCAGCCGCTTTACTAGCAATCTCCCTACTTGGAGCATCAGCACCTTTAACCTCCTGTTCCATACAGGTTGCAATTTGTCCTGAGGATGAACGGGAAGACGGGGAACCAACGAGAGACTAGCTCTTGGTGTCGGGACAGGCACAGGTCACTCTATTTTCCCATCAGGAAGAAGAATTAACCACAGGCTCAGCCTGCCCCCCGGAACCAGAACAGGGCCTGAAGCCATCCTGCGCTTTTGCGGCCAGCTCCCAAAAAAGCGAGTTGTAAAATGGAGGTTCAGGGCACTGCAATTCACAAACCTGCAGAGTTATAAATGATAACTCTCGTCCACAAATATATTGAGGGAAGGCAAAGAAGAGGATTTGAAATCAAGGCAGAATTGCACGAAACAGATTTCAGGAGGTAGATACGAATCGCCTTTAAAGCACATGAAAAGCGGCAAAACGTTGACAATGATGCCCTTGGCCAAAAAGGGCGTATGCGTTTTTTCCTGAATATATTCAGGAAAAAACGCATACGCCCTTTTTGGCCAACCAAGCAACCTGGAAAGGCAAATCAGCGCTACAGAGAAGTCTCGCTTCCCATCGGTCAAAAGGGCCATGCTGAAAAAAGTGTCAAAACCAGAAATGCAGGGCAGGCCATGGAGAAATGGGAGCCTTGCTACACTGATGGGCGGGATGTAAATTGCCAACAGCCACTCTGGAGAAGTGTACGGTGTGTCCTGAAACATCTGAAAAACACAGCTTAGAGAGCATAGGGCACTTCCACTCATGGGGGTATAAATTGGGAAAATTAAAAATCAGCAAGACACAAGCACCCCAAAGTTGAGGGCTGCTCTGTTGACAAGGACCTCCACTTCATTCCACCTTAAATATCCCAGGAAAGAGAAAAATGGATAAAGAAGTTGTGGTCCTTTTGTACAATGGAATATCACTCAGCCATGAAATCAATGTCATAAGGTTAGTAGCAGCATGATGAGTGGATTTAGGTACGACGATTCTAACTGAAATAAGTCACACAGAAAAGGACACTTCTCATAAGGTATCACTTTTAGAGGGAATGTAAAAACCGTTACACTTGAACTGAATTACAAAACAGAACAGAGTCACACATGCAGAAAACACACTATGGCTGCTTAACGGGAAAGGTGAGGTGGGGTGATACATAAAACAAGGGTATCAAATTAGCTCAGATACCGTTCCATAAACCCAATATGTAGTAGACAAGACCTACTCCTTGCTCAGAGAACTGGACTCAACACGCCCTATTCACCGCACAAGAATATATCTGACTAGTAATAATCTTGAAACCTATGTATTGATATCTCTCTGTTAGTGTGTCAAGTGGGTGTAAAGCGGCATAAACACAGCCGTGAAAAGCAGCTAAACCCCATTATGAAAATAAATTACTTTGAAAAACCCATGAAACAACGACAGTGAAAGAGATAGAAATTCTTACACAATGAGTTCAGGGGCTGTGATGCAACCTGGATTGACCATATCTAGACCCACAGCTGGATGAGACATAAGGGTGGACACTCTTGGGGCTGAGAGGTTTGGTGAGGTTGGGTGAGCAAACGCAGACCCTTTAAAGTAATACTGCGTGGTACCCATCGCATGGGTCCCAAATCTCCAGGTTCAAGGGCATCTTCCTACATCGAAAACATGCATGAGAAACCCAGAAGATGGTACACCGTGTGATGGGGAAAGGTTTCTAAAACGCACCTCATTTCTCATCTCCTTGTGCCCGGGTTCGCCATTCCAGCCGCTTTACTAGCAGTCTCCCTACTTGGAGCATCAGCACCTTTAACCTCCTGTTCCGTACAGGTTGCAATTTGTCCTGAGGATGAACGGGAAGACGGGGAACCAACGAGAGACTAGCTCTTGGTGTCGGGACAGGCACAGGTCACTCTATTTTCCCATCAGGAAGAAGAATTAACCACAGGCTCAGCCTGCCCCCCGGAACCAGAACAGGGCCTGAAGCCATCCTGCGCTTTTGCGGCCAGCTCCCAAAAAAGCGAGTTGTAAAATGGAGGTTCAGGGCACTGCAATTCACAAACCTGCAGAGTTATAAATGATAACTCTCGTCCACAAATATATTGAGGGAAGGCAAAGAAGAGGATTTGAAATCAAGGCAGAATTGCACGAAACAGATTTCAGGAGGTAGATACGAATCGCCTTTAAAGCGCATGAAAAGCGGCAAAACGTTGACAATGATGCCCTTGGCCAAAAAGGGCGTATGCGTTTTTTCCTGAATATATTCAGGAAAAAACGCATACGCCCTTTTTGGCCAACCAAGCAACCTGGAAAGGCAAATCAGCGCTACAGAGAAGTCTCGCTTCCCATCGGTCAAAAGGGCCATGCTGAAAAAAGTGTCAAAACCAGAAATGCAGGACAGGCCATGGAGAAATGGGAGCCTTGCTACACTGATGGGCGGGATGTAAATTGCCAACAGCCACTCTGGAGAAGTGTACGGTGTGTCCTGAAACATCTGAAAAACACAGCTTAGAGAGCATAGGGCACTTCCACTCATGGGTGTATAAATTGGGAAAATGAAAAATCAGCAAGACACAAGCACCCCAAAGTTGAGGGCTGCTCTGTTGACAAGGACCTCCACTTCATTCCACCTTAAATATCCCAGGAAAGAGAAAAATGGATAAAGAAGTTGTGGTCCTTATATACAATGGAATATCAGTCAGCCATGAAATCAATATCATAAGGTTAGTAGCAGCATGATGAGTGGATTTAGGTACGACGATTCTAACTGAAATATGTCACACAGAAAAGGAGACTTCTCATAAGGTATCACTTTTAGAGGGAATGTAAAAACCGTTACACTTGAACTGAATTACAAAACAGAACAGAGTCACACATGCAGAAAACAGACTATGGCTGCTTAACGGGAAAGGTGAGGTGGGGTGATACATAAAACAAGGGTATCAAATTAGCTCAGATACCGTTCCATAAACCCAATATGTAGTAGACAAGACCTACTCCTTGCTCAGAGAACTGGACTCAACACGCCCTATTCACCGCACAAGAATATATCTGACTAGTAATAATCTTGAAACCTATGTATTGATATCTCTCTGTTAGTGTGTCAAGTGGGTGTAAAGCGGCATAAACACAGCCGTGAAAAGCAGCTAAACCCCATTATGAAAATAAATTACTTTGAAAAACCCATGAAACAACGACAGTGAAACTGATAGAAATTCTTACACAATGAGTTCAGGGGCTGTGATGCAACCTGGATTGACCATATCTAGACCCACAGCTGGATGAGACATAAGGGTGGACACTCTTGGGGCTGAGAGGTTTGGTGAGGTTGGGTGAGCAAACGCAGACCCTTTAAAGTAATACTGCGTGGTACCCATCGCATGGGTCCCAAATCTCCAGGTTCAAGGGCATCTTCCTACATCGAAAACATGCATGAGAAACCCAGAAGATGGTACACCGTGTGATGGGGAAAGGTTTCTAAAACGCACCTCATTTCTCATCTCCTTCTGCCCGGGTTCGCCATTCCAGCCGCTTTACTAGCAATCTCCCTACTTGGAGCATCAGCACCTTTAACCTCCTGTTCTGTACAGGTTGCAATTTGTCCTGAGGATGAACGGGAAGACGGGGAACCAACGAGAGACTAGCTCTTGGTGTCGGGACAGGCACAGGTCACTCTATTTTCCCATCAGGAAGAAGAATTAACCACAGGCTCAGCCTGCCCCCCGGAACCAGAACAGGGCCTGAAGCCATCCTGCGCTTTTGCGGCCAGCTCCCAAAAAAGCGAGTTGTAAAATGGAGGTTCAGGGCACTGCAATTCACAACCCTGCAGAGTTATAAATGATAACTCTCGTCCACAAATATATTGAGGGAAGGCAAAGAAGAGGATTTGAAATCAAGGCAGAATTGCACGAAACAGATTTCAGGAGGTAGATACGAATCACCTTTAAAGCACATGAAAAGCGGCAAAACGTTGACAATGATGCCCTTGGCCAAAAAGGGCGTATGCGTTTTTTCCTGAATATATTCAGGAAAAAACACATACGCCCTTTTTGGCCAACCAAGCAACCTGGAAAGGCAAATCAGCGCTACAGAGAAGTCTCGCTTCCCATCGGTCAAAAGGGCCATGCTGAAAAAAGTGTCAAAACCAGAAATGCAGGACAGGCCATGGAGAAATGGGAGCCTTGCTACACTGATGGGCGGGATGTAAATTGCCAACAGCCACTCTGGAGAAGTGTACGGTGTGTCCTGAAACATCTGAAAAACACAGCTTAGAGAGCATAGGGCACTTCCACTCATGGGGGTATAAATTGGGAAAATTAAAAATCAGCAAGACACAAGCACCCCAAAGTTGAGGGCTGCTCTGTTGACAAGGACCTCCACTTCATTCCACCTTAAATATCCCAGGAAAGAGAAAAATGGATAAAGAAGTTGTGGTCCTTATGTACAATGGAATATCACTCAGCCATGAAATCAATGTCATAAGGTTAGTAGCAGCATGATGAGTGGATTTAGGTACGACGATTCTAAGTGAAATAAGTCACACAGAAAAGGACACTTCTCATAAGGTATCACTTTTAGAGGGAATGTAAAAACCGTTACACTTGAACTGAATTACAAAACAGAACAGAGTCACACATGCAGAAAACAGACTATGGCTGCTTAACGGGAAAGGTGAGGTGGGGTGATACATAAAACAAGGGTGTCAAATTAGCTCAGATACCGTTCCATAAACCCAATATGTAGTAGACAAGACCTACTCCTTGCTCAGAGAACTGTACTCAAGACGCCCTATTCACCGCACAAGAATATATCTGACTAGTAATAATCTTGAAACCTATGTATTGATATCTCTCTGTTAGTGTGTCAAGTGGGTGTAAAGCGGCATAAACACATCCGTGAAAAGCAGCTAAACCCCATTATGAAAATAAATTACTTTGAAAAACCCATGAAACAACGACAGTGAAAGAGAGCGAAATTCTTACACAGTGAGTTCAGGGGCTGTGATGCAACCTGGATTGACCATATCTAGACCCACAGCTGGATGAGACATAAGGGTGGACACTCTTGGGGCTGAGAGGTTTGGTGAGGTTGGGTGAGCAAACGCAGACCCTTTAAAGTAATACTGCGTGGAACCCATCGCATGGGTCCCAAATCTCCAGGTTCAAGGGCATCTTCCTACATCGAAAACATGCATGAGAAACCCAGAAGATGGTACACCGTGTGATGGGGAAAGGTTTCTAAAACGCACCTCATTTCTCACCTCCTTGTGCCCGGGTTCGCCTTTCCAGCCACTTTACTAGCAATCTCCCTACTTGGAGCATCAGCACCTTTAACCTCCTGTTCCGTACAGGTTGCAATTTGTCCTGAGGATGAACGGGAAGACGGGGAACCAACGAGAGACTTGCTCTTGGTGTCGGGACAGGCACAGGTCACTCTATTTTCCCATCAGGAAGAAGAATTAACCACAGGCTCAGCCTGCCCCCCGGAACCAGAACAGGGCCTGAAGCCATCGTGCGCTTTTGCGGCCAGCTCCCAAAAAAGCGAGTTGTAAAATGGAGGTTCAGGGCACTGCAATTCACAAACCTGCAGAGTTATAAATGATAACTCTCGTCCACAAATATATTGAGGGAAGGCAAAGAAGAGGATTTGAAATCAAGGCAGAATTGCACGAAACAGATTTCAGGAGGTAGATACGAATCGCCTTTAAAGCACATGAAAAGCGGCAAAACGTTGACAATGATGCCCTTGGCCAAAAAGGGCGTATGCATTTTTTCCTGAATATATTCAGGAAAAAACGCATACGCCCTTTTTGGCCAACCAAGCAACCTGGAAAGGCAAATCAGCGCTACAGAGAAGTCTCGCTTCCCATCGGTCAAAAGGGCCATGCTGAAAAAAGTGTCAAAACCAGAAATGCAGGCCAGGCCATGGAGAAATGGGAGCCTTGCTAAAGTGATGGGTGGGATGTAAATTGCCAACAGCCACTCTGGAGAAGTGTACGGTGTGTCCTGAAACATCTGAAAAACACAGCTTAGAGAGCATAGGGCACTTCCACTCATGGGGGTATAAATTGGGAAAATGAAAAATCAGCAAGACACAAGCACCCCAAAGTTGAGGGCTGCTCTGTTGACAAGGACCTCCACTTCATTCCACCTTAAATATCCCAGGAAAGAGAAAAATGGATAAAGAAGTTGTGGTCCTTATGTACAATGGAATATCACTCAGCCATGAAATCAATGTAATAATGTTAGTAGCAGCATGATGAGTGGATTTAGGTACGACGATTCTAAGTGAAATAAGTCACACAGAAAAGGACACTTCTCATAAGGTATCACTGATAGAGGGAATGTAAAAACCGTTACACTTGAACTGAATTACAAAACAGAACAGAGTCACACATGCAGAAAACACACTATGGCTGCTTAACGGGAAAGGTGAGGTGGGGTGATACATAAAACAAGGGTATCAAATTAGCTCAGATACCGTTCCATAAACCCAATATGTAATAGACAAGACCTACTCCTTGCTCAGAGAACTGGACTCAACACGCCCTATTCACAGCACAAGAATATATCTGACTAGTAATAATATTAAAACCTATGTATTGATATCTCTCTGTTAGTGTGTCAGGTGGGTGTAAAGCGGCATAAACACAGCCGTGAAAAGCAGCTAAACCCCATTATGAAAATAAATTACTTTGAAAAACCCATGAAACAACGACAGTGAAAGAGATAGAAATTCTTACACAATGAGTTCAGGGGCTGTGATGCAACCTGGATTGACCATATCTAGACCCACAGCTGGATGAGACAGAAGGGTGGACACTCTTGGGGCTGAGAGGTTTGGTGAGGTTGGGTGAGCAAACGCAGACCCTTTAACGTAATACTGCGTGGTACCCATCGCATGGGTCCCAAATCTCCAGGTTCAAGGGCATCTTCCTACATCGAAAACATGCATGAGAAACCCAGAAGATGGTACACCGTGTGATGGGGAAAGGTTTCTAAAACGCACCTCATTTCTCATCTCCTTGTGCCCGGGTTCGCCATTCCAGCCACTTTACTAGCAATCTCCCTACTTGGAGCATCAGCACCTTTAACCTCCTGTTCCGTACAGGTTGCAATTTGTCCTGAGGATGAACGTGAAGATGGGGAACCAACGAGAGACTAGCTCTTGGTGTTGGGACAGGCACAGGTCACTCTATTTTCCCATCAGGAAGAAGAATTAACCACAGGCTCAGCCTGCCCCCCGGAACCAGAACAGGGCCTGAAGCCATCCTGCGCTTTTGCGGCCAGCTCCCAAAAAAGCGAGTTGTAAAATGGAGGTTCAGGGCACTGCAATTCACAAACCTGCAGAGTTATAAATGATAACTCTCGTCCACCAATATATTGAGGGAAGGCAAAGAAGAGGATTTGAAATCAAGGCAGAATTGCACGAAACAGATTTCAGGAGGTAGATACGAATCGCCTTTAAAGCACATGAAAAGCGGCAAAACGTTGACAATGATGCCCTTGGCCAAAAAGGGCGTATGCGTTTTTTCCTGAATATATTCAGGAAAAAACGCATACGCCCTTTTTGGCCAACCAAGCAACCTGGAAAGGCAAATCAGCGCTACAGAGAAGTCTCGCTTCCCATCGGTCAAAAGGGCCATGCTGAAAAAAGTGTCAAAACCAGAAATGCAGGACAGGCCATGGAGAAATGGGAGCCTTGCTAAAGTGATGGGTGGGATGTAAATTGTCAACAGCCACTCTGGAGAAGTGTACGGTGTGTCCTGAAACATCTGAAAAACACAGCTTAGAGAGCATAGGGCACTTCCACTCATGGGGGTATAAATTGGGAAAATGAAAAATCAGCAAGACACAAGCACCCCAAAGTTGAGGGCTGCTCTGTTGACAAGGACCTCCACTTCATTACACCTTAAATATCCCAGGAAAGAGAAAAATGGATAAAGAAGTTGTGGTCCTTATGTACAATGGAATATCACTCAGCCATGAAATCAATGTCATAAGGTTAGTAGCAGCATGATGAGTGGATTTAGGTACGACGATTCTAAGTGAAATAAGTCACACAGAAAAGGACACTTCTCATAAGGTATCACTTTTAGAGGGAATGTAAAAACCGTTACACTTGAACTGAATTACAAAACAGAACAGAGTCACACATGCAGAAAACAGACTATGGCTGCTTAACGGGAAAGGTGAGGTGGGGTGATACATAAAACAAGGGTATCAAATTAGCTCAGATACCGTTCCATAAACCCAATATGTAGTAGACAAGACCTACTCCTTGCTCAGAGAACTGGACTCAACACGCCCTATTCACCGCACAAGAATATATCTGACTAGTAATAATCTTAAAACCTATGTATTGATATCTCTCTGTTAGTGTGTCAAGTGGGTGTAAAGCGGCATAAACACAGCAGTGAAAAGCAGCTAAACCCCATTATGAAAATAAATTACTTTGAAAAACCCATGAAACAACGACAGTGAAAGAGAGAGAAATTCTTACACAATGCGTTCAGGGGCTGTGATGCAACCTGGATTGACCATATCTAGACCCACAGCTGGATGAGACATAAGGGTGGACACTCTTGGGGCTGAGAGGTTTGGTGAGGTTGGGTGAGCAAACGCAGACCCTTTAAAGTAATACTGCGTGGTACCCATCGCATGGGTCCCAAATCTCCAGCTTCAAGGGCATCTTCCTACATCGAAAACATGCATGAGAAACCCAGAAGATAGTACACCGTGTGATGGGGAAAGGTTTCTAAAACGCACCTAATTTCTCATCTCATTGTGCCCGGGTTCGCCATTCCAGCCGCTTTACTAGCAATCTCCCTACTTGGAGCATCAGCACCTTTAACCTCCTGTTCCATACAGGTTGCAATTTGTCCTGAGGATGAACGGGAAGATGGGGAACCAACGAGAGACTAGCTCTTGGTGTCGGGACAGGCACAGGTCACTCTATTTTCCCATCAGGAAGAAGAATTAACCACAGGCTCAGCCTGCCCCCCGGAACCAGAACAGGGCCTGAAGCGATCCTGCGCTTTTGCGGCCAGCTCCCAAAAAAGCGAGTTGTAAAATGGAGGTTCAGGGCACTGCAATTCACAAACCTGCAGAGTTATAAATGATAACTCTCGTCCACAAATGTATTGAGGGAAGGCAAAGAAGAGGATTTGAAATCAAGGCAGAATTGCAGGAAACAGATTTCAGGAGGTAGATTCGAATCGCCTTTAAAGCACATGAAAAGCGGCAAAACGTTGACAATGATGCCCTTGGCCAAAAAGGGCGTATGCGTTTTTTCCTGAATATATTCAGGAAAAAACGCATACGCCCTTGTTGGCCAACCAAGCAACCTGGAAAGGCAAATCAGCGCTACAAAGAAGTCTCACTTCCCATCGGTCAAAAGGGCCATGCTGAAAAATGTGTCAAAACCAGAAAGGCAGGACAGGCCATGGAGAAATGAGAGCCTTGCTACACTGATGGGCGGGATGTAAATTGCCAACAGCCACTCTGGAGAAGTGTACGGTGTGTCCTGAAACATCTGAAAAACACAGCTTAGAGAGCATAGGGCACTTCCACTCATGGGGGTATAAATTGGGAAAATTAAAAATCAGCAAGACACAAGCACCCCAAAGTTTAGGGCTGCTCTGTTGACAAGGACCTCCACTTCATTCCACCTTAAATATCCAAGGAAAGAGAAAAATGGATAAAGAAGTTGTGGTCCTTATGTACAATGGAATATCACTCAGCCATGAAATCAATGTCATAAGGTTAGTAGCAGCATGATGAGTGGATTTAGGTACGACGATTCTAAGTGAAATAAGTCACACAGAAAAGGACACTTCTCATAAGGTATCACTTTTAGAGGGAATGTAAAAACCGTTACACTTGAACTGAATTACAAAACAGAACAGAGTCACACATGCAGAAAACACACTATGGCTGCTTAACGGGAAAGGTGAGGTGGGGTGATACATAAAACAAGGGTATCAAATTAGCTCAGATACCGTTCCATAAACCCAATATGTAGTAGACAAGACCTACTCCTTGCTCAGAGAACTGGACTCAACACGCCCTATTCACCGCACAAGAATATATCTGACTAGTAATAATCTTAAAACCTATGTATTGATATCTCTCTGTTAGTGTGTCAAGTGGGTGTAAAGCGGCATAAACACAGCCGTGAAAAGCAGCTAAACCCATTATGAAAATAAATTACTTTGAAAAACCCATGAAACAACGACAGTGAAAGAGAGAGAAATTCTTACACAATGCGTTCAGGGGCTGTGATGCAACCTGGATTGACCATATCTAGACCCACAGCTGGATGAGACATAAGGGTGGACACTCTTGGGGCTGAGAGGTTTGGTGAGGTTGGGTGAGCAAACGCAGACCCTTTAAAGTAATACTGCATGGAACCCATCGCATGGGTCCCAAATCTCCAGCTTCAAGGGCATCTTCCTACATCGAAAACATGCATGAGAAACCCAGAAGATAGTACACCGTGTGATGGGGAAAGGTTTCTAAAACGCACCTCATTTCTCATCTCATTGTGCCCGGGTTCGCCATTCCAGCCGCTTTACTAGCAATCTCCCTACTTGGAGCATTAGCACCTTTAACCTCCTGTTCCGTACAGGTTGCAATTTGTCCTGAGGATGAACGGGAAGACGGGGAACCAACGAGAGACTAGCTCTTGGTGTTGGGACAGGCACAGGTCACTCTATTTTCCCATCAGGAAGAAGAATTAACCACAGGCTCAGCCTGCCCCCCGGAACCAGAACAGGGCCTGAAGCCATCCTGCGCTTTTGCGGCCAGCTCCCAAAAAAGCGAGTTGTAAAATGGAGGTTCAGGGCACTGCAATTCACAAACCTGCAGAGTTATAAATGATAACTCTCGTCCACAAATATATTGAGGGAAGGCAAAGAAGAGGATTTGAAATCAAGGCAGAATTGCACGAAACAGATTTCAGGAGGTAGATACGAATCGCCTTTAAAGCACATGAAAAGCGGCAAAACGTTGACAATGATGCCCTTGGCCAAAAAGGGCGTATGCATTTTTTCCTGAATATATTCAGGAAAAAACGCATACGCCCTTTTTGGCCAACCAAGCAACCTGGAAAGGCAAATCAGCGCTACAGAGAAGTCTCGCTTCCCATCGGTCAAAAGGGCCATGCTGAAAAAAGTGTCAAAACCAGAAATGCAGGACAGGCCATGGAGAAATGGGAGCCTTGCTAAAGTGATGGGTGGGATGTAAATTGCCAACAGCCACTCTGGAGAAGTGTACGGTGTGTCCTGAAACATCTGAAAAACACAGCTTAGAGAGCATAGGGCACTTCCACTCATGGGGGTATAAATTGGGAAAATGAAAAATCAGCAAGACACAAGCACCCCAAAGTTGAGGGCTGCTCTGTTGACAAGGACCTCCACTTCATTCCACCTTAAATATCCCAGGAAAGAGAAAAATGGATAAAGAAGTTGTGGTCCTTATGTACAATGGAATATCACTCAGCCATGAAATCAATGTAATAATGTTAGTAGCAGCATGATGAGTGGATTTAGGTACGACGATTCTAAGTGAAATAAGTCACACAGAAAAGGACACTTCTCATAAGGTATCACTGATAGAGGGAATGTAAAAACCGTTACACTTGAACTGAATTACAAAACAGAACAGAGTCACACATGCAGAAAACACACTATGGCTGCTTAACGGGAAAGGTGAGGTGGGGTGATACATAAAACAAGGGTATCAAATTAGCTCAGATACCGTTCCATAAACCCAATATGTAATAGACAAGACCTACTCCTTGCTCAGAGAACTGGACTCAACACGCCCTATTCACAGCACAAGAATATATCTGACTAGTAATAATATTAAAACCTATGTATTGATATCTCTCTGTTAGTGTGTCAGGTGGGTGTAAAGCGGCATAAACACAGCCGTGAAAAGCAGCTAAACCCCATTATGAAAATAAATTACTTTGAAAAACCCATGAAACAACGACAGTGAAAGAGATAGAAATTCTTACACAATGAGTTCAGGGGCTGTGATGCAACCTGGATTGACCATATCTAGACCCACAGCTGGATGAGACAGAAGGGTGGACACTCTTGGGGCTGAGAGGTTTGGTGAGGTTGGGTGAGCAAACGCAGACCCTTTAACGTAATACTGCGTGGTACCCATCGCATGGGTCCCAAATCTCCAGGTTCAAGGGCATCTTCCTACATCGAAAACATGCATGAGAAACCCAGAAGATGGTACACCGTGTGATGGGGAAAGGTTTCTAAAACGCACCTCATTTCTCATCTCCTTGTGCCCGGGTTCGCCATTCCAGCCACTTTACTAGCAATCTCCCTACTTGGAGCATCAGCACCTTTAACCTCCTGTTCCGTACAGGTTGCAATTTGTCCTGAGGATGAACGGGAAGATGGGGAACCAACGAGAGACTAGCTCTTGGTGTTGGGACAGGCACAGGTCACTCTATTTTCCCATCAGGAAGAAGAATTAACCACAGGCTCAGCCTGCCCCCCGGAACCAGAACAGGGCCTGAAGCCATCCTGCGCTTTTGCGGCCAGCTCCCAAAAAAGCGAGTTGTAAAATGGAGGTTCAGGGCACTGCAATTCACAAACCTGCAGAGTTATAAATGATAACTCTCGTCCACAAATATATTGAGGGAAGGCAAAGAAGAGGATTTGAAATCAAGGCAGAATTGCACGAAACAGATTTCAGGAGGTAGATACGAATCGCCTTTAAAGCACATGAAAAGCGGCAAAACGTTGACAATGATGCCCTTGGCCAAAAAGGGCGTATGCGTTTTTTCCTGAATATATTCAGGAAAAAACGCATACGCCCTTTTTGGCCAACCAAGCAACCTGGAAAGGCAAATCAGCGCTACAGAGAAGTCTCGCTTCCCATCGGTCAAAAGGGCCATGCTGAAAAAAGTGTCAAAACCAGAAATGCAGGACAGGCCATGGAGAAATGGGAGCCTTGCTAAAGTGATGGGTGGGATGTAAATTGTCAACAGCCACTCTGGAGAAGTGTACGGTGTGTCCTGAAACATCTGAAAAACACAGCTTAGAGAGCATAGGGCACTTCCACTCATGGGGGTATAAATTGGGAAAATGAAAAATCAGCAAGACACAAGCACCCCAAAGTTGAGGGCTGCTCTGTTGACAAGGACCTCCACTTCATTCCACCTTAAATATCCCAGGAAAGAGAAAAATGGATAAAGAAGTTGTGGTCCTTATGTACAATGGAATATCACTCAGCCATGAAATCAATGTCATAAGGTTAGTAGCAGCATGATGAGTGGATTTAGGTACGACGATTCTAAGTGAAATAAGTCACACAGAAAAGGACACTTCTCATAAGGTATCACTTTTAGAGGGAATGTAAAAACCGTTACACTTGAACTGAATTACAAAACAGAACAGAGTCACACATGCAGAAAACACACTATGGCTGCTTAACAGGAAAGGAGAGGTGGGGTGATACATAAAACAAGGGTATCAAATTAGCTCAGATACCGTTCCATAAACCCAATATGTAGTAGACAAGACCTACTCCTTGCTCAGAGAACTGGACTCAACACGCCCTATTCACCGCACAAGAATATATCTGACTAGTAATAATCTTAAAACCTATGTATTGATATCTCTCTGTTAGTGTGTCAAGTGGGTGTAAAGCGGCATAAACACAGCCGTGAAAAGCAGCTAAACCCATTATGAAAATAAATTACTTTGAAAAACCCATGAAACAACGACAGTGAAAGAGAGAGAAATTCTTACACAATGCGTTCAGGGGCTGTGATGCAACCTGGATTGACCATATCTAGACCCACAGCTGGATGAGACATAAGGGTGGACACTCTTGGGGCTGAGAGGTTTGGTGAGGTTGGGTGAGCAAACGCAGACCCTTTAAAGTAATACTGCGTGGTACCCATCGCATGGGTCCCAAATCTCCAGCTTCAAGGGCATCTTCCTACATCGAAAACATGCATGAGAAACCCAGAAGATAGTACACCGTGTGATGGGGAAAGGTTTCTAAAACGCACCTAATTTCTCATCTCATTGTGCCCGGGTTCGCCATTCCAGCCGCTTTACTAGCAATCTCCCTACTTGGAGCATCAGCACCTTTAACCTCCTGTTCCATACAGGTTGCAATTTGTCCTGAGGATGAACGGGAAGATGGGGAACCAACGAGAGACTAGCTCTTGGTGTCGGGACAGGCACAGGTCACTCTATTTTCCCATCAGGAAGAAGAATTAACCACAGGCTCAGCCTGCCCCCCGGAACCAGAACAGGGCCTGAAGCGATCCTGCGCTTTTGCGGCCAGCTCCCAAAAAAGCGAGTTGTAAAATGGAGGTTCAGGGCACTGCAATTCACAAACCTGCAGAGTTATAAATGATAACTCTCGTCCACAAATGTATTGAGGGAAGGCAAAGAAGAGGATTTGAAATCAAGGCAGAATTGCAGGAAACAGATTTCAGGAGGTAGATTCGAATCGCCTTTAAAGCACATGAAAAGCGGCAAAACGTTGACAATGATGCCCTTGGCCAAAAAGGGCGTATGCGTTTTTTCCTGAATATATTCAGGAAAAAACGCATACGCCCTTGTTGGCCAACCAAGCAACCTGGAAAGGCAAATCAGCGCTACAAAGAAGTCTCACTTCCCATCGGTCAAAAGGGCCATGCTGAAAAATGTGTCAAAACCAGAAAGGCAGGACAGGCCATGGAGAAATGAGAGCCTTGCTACACTGATGGGCGGGATGTAAATTGCCAACAGCCACTCTGGAGAAGTGTACGGTGTGTCCTGAAACATCTGAAAAACACAGCTTAGAGAGCATAGGGCACTTCCACTCATGGGGGTATAAATTGGGAAAATTAAAAATCAGCAAGACACAAGCACCCCAAAGTTTAGGGCTGCTCTGTTGACAAGGACCTCCACTTCATTCCACCTTAAATATCCAAGGAAAGAGAAAAATGGATAAAGAAGTTGTGGTCCTTATGTACAATGGAATATCACTCAGCCATGAAATCAATGTCATAAGGTTAGTAGCAGCATGATGAGTGGATTTAGGTACGACGATTCTAAGTGAAATAAGTCACACAGAAAAGGACACTTCTCATAAGGTATCACTTTTAGAGGGAATGTAAAAACCGTTACACTTGAACTGAATTACAAAACAGAACAGAGTCACACATGCAGAAAACACACTATGGCTGCTTAACGGGAAAGGTGAGGTGGGGTGATACATAAAACAAGGGTATCAAATTAGCTCAGATACCGTTCCATAAACCCAATATGTAGTAGACAAGACCTACTCCTTGCTCAGAGAACTGGACTCAACACGCCCTATTCACCGCACAAGAATATATCTGACTAGTAATAATCTTAAAACCTATGTATTGATATCTCTCTGTTAGTGTGTCAAGTGGGTGTAAAGCGGCATAAACACAGCCGTGAAAAGCAGCTAAACCCATTATGAAAATAAATTACTTTGAAAAACCCATGAAACAACGACAGTGAAAGAGAGAGAAATTCTTACACAATGCGTTCAGGGGCTGTGATGCAACCTGGATTGACCATATCTAGACCCACAGCTGGATGAGACATAAGGGTGGACACTCTTGGGGCTGAGAGGTTTGGTGAGGTTGGGTGAGCAAACGCAGACCCTTTAAAGTAATACTGCATGGAACCCATCGCATGGGTCCCAAATCTCCAGCTTCAAGGGCATCTTCCTACATCGAAAACATGCATGAGAAACCCAGAAGATAGTACACCGTGTGATGGGGAAAGGTTTCTAAAACGCACCTCATTTCTCATCTCATTGTGCCCGGGTTCGCCATTCCAGCCGCTTTACTAGCAATCTCCCTACTTGGAGCATTAGCACCTTTAACCTCCTGTTCCGTACAGGTTGCAATTTGTCCTGAGGATGAACGGGAAGACGGGGAACCAACGAGAGACTAGCTCTTGGTGTTGGGACAGGCACAGGTCACTCTATTTTCCCATCAGGAAGAAGAATTAACCACAGGCTCAGCCTGCCCCCCGGAACCAGAACAGGGCCTGAAGCCATCCTGCGCTTTTGTGGCCAGCTCCCAAAAAAGCGAGTTGTAAAATGGAGGTTCAGGGCACTGCAATTCACAAACCTGCAGAGTTATAAATGATAACTCTCGTCCACGAATATATTGAGGGAAGGCAAAGAAGAGGATTTGAAATCAAGGCAGAATTGCATGAAACAGATTTCAGGAGGTAGATACGAATCGCCTTTAAAGCACATGAAAAGCGGCAAAACGTTGACAATGATGCCCTTGGCCAAAAAGGGCGTATGCGTTTTTTCCTGAATATATTCAGGAAAAAACGCATACGCCCTTTTTGGCCAACCAAGCAACCTGGAAAGGCAAATCGGCGCTACAGAGAAGTCTCGCTTCCCATCGGTCAAAAGGGCCATGCTGAAAAAAGTGTCAAAACCAGAAATGCAGGACAGGCCATGGAGAAATGGGAGCCTTGCTACACTGATGGGCGAGATGTAAATTGCCAACAGCCACTCTGGAGAAGTGTACGGTGTGTCCTGAAACATCTGAAAAACACAGCTTAGAGAGCATAGGGCACTTCCACTCATGGGGGTATAAATTGGGAAAATGAAAAATCAGCAAGACACAAGCACCCCAAAGTTGAGGGCTGCTCTGTTGACAAGGAACTCCACTTCATTCCACCTTAAATATCCCAGGAAAGAGAAAAATGGATAAAGAAGTTGTGGTCCTTATGTACAATGGAATATCACTCAGCCATGAAATCAATGTCATAATGTTAGTAGCAGCATGATGAGTGGATTTAGGTACGACGATTCTAAGTGAAATATGTCACACAGAAAAGGACACTTCTCTTAAGGTATCACTAATAGAGGGAATGTAAAAACCGTTACACTTGAACTGAATTACAAAACAGAACAGAGTCACACATGCAGAAAACAGACTATGGCTGCTTAACGGGAAAGGTGAGGTGGGGTGATACATAAAACAAGGGTATCAAATTAGCTCAGATACCGTTCCATAAACCCAATATGTAATAGACAAGACCTACTCCTTGCTCAGAGAACTGGACTCAACACGCCCTATTCACAGCACAAGAATATATCTGACTAGTAATAATCTTAAAACCTATGTATTGATATCTCTCTGTTAGTGTGTCAAGTGAGTGTAAAGCGGCATAAACACAGCCGTGAAAAGCAGCTAAACCCCATTATGAAAATAAATTACTTTGAAAAACCCATGAAACAACGACAGTGAAAGAGATAGAAATTCTTACACAATGAGTTCAGGGGCTGTGATGCAACCTGGATTGACCATATCTAGACGCACAGCTGGATGAGACATAAGGGTGGACACTCTTGCGGCTGAGAGGTTTGGTGAGGTTGGGTGAGCAAACGCAGACCCTTTAAAGTAATACTGCGTGGTACCCATCGCATGGGTCCCAAATCTCCAGCTTCAAGGGCATCTTCCTACATCGAAAACATGCATGAGAAACCCAGAAGATGGTACACCGTGTGATGGGGAAAGGTTTCTAAAACGCACCTCATTTCTCATCTCCTTGTGCCCGGGTTCGCCATTCCAGCCGCTTTACTAGCAATCTCCCTACTTGGAGCATCAGCACCTTTAACCTCCTGTTCCATACAGGTTGCAATTTGTCCTGAGGATGAACGGGAAGATGGGGAACCAACGAGAGACTAGCTCTTGGTGTCGGGACAGGCACAGGTCACTCTATTTTCCCATCAGGAAGAAGAATTAACCACAGGCTCAGCCTGCCCCCCGGAACCAGAACAGGGCCTGAAGCGATCCTGCGCTTTTGCGGCCAGCTCCCAAAAAAGCGAGTTGTAAAATGGAGGTTCAGGGCACTGCAATTCACAAACCTGCAGAGTTATAAATGATAACTCTCGTCCACAAATATATTGAGGGAAGGCAAAGAAGAGGATTTGAAATCAAGGCAGAATTGCAGGAAACAGATTTCAGGAGGTAGATTCGAATCGCCTTTAAAGCACATGAAAAGCGGCAAAACGTTGACAATGATGCCCTTGGCCAAAAAGGGCGTATGCGTTTTTTCCTGAATATATTCAGGAAAAAACGCATACGCCCTTGTTGGCCAACCAAGCAACCTGGAAAGGCAAATCAGCGCTACAAAGAAGTCTCACTTCCCATCGGTCAAAAGGGCCATGCTGAAAAATGTGTCAAAACCAGAAAGGCAGGACAGGCCATGGAGAAATGAGAGCCTTGCTACACTGATGGGCGGGATGTAAATTGCCAACAGCCACTCTGGAGAAGTGTACGGTGTGTCCTGAAACATCTGAAAAACACAGCTTAGAGAGCATAGGGCACTTCCACTCATGGGGGTATAAATTGGGAAAATTAAAAATCAGCAAGACACAAGCACCCCAAAGTTTAGGGCTGCTCTGTTGACAAGGACCTCCACTTCATTCCACCTTAAATATCCAAGGAAAGAGAAAAATGGATAAAGAAGTTGTGGTCCTTATGTACAATGGAATATCACTCAGCCATGAAATCAATGTCATAAGGTTAGTAGCAGCATGATGAGTGGATTTAGGTACGACGATTCTAAGTGAAATAAGTCACACAGAAAAGGACACTTCTCATAAGGTATCACTTTTAGAGGGAATGTAAAAACCGTTACACTTGAACTGAATTACAAAACAGAACAGAGTCACACATGCAGAAAACACACTATGGCTGCTTAACATTAAAGGAGAGGTGGGGTGATACATAAAACAAGGGTATCAAATTAGCTCAGATACCGTTCCATAAACCCAATATGTAGTAGACAAGACCTACTCCTTGCTCAGAGAACTGGACTCAACACGCCCTATTCACCGCACAAGAATATATCTGACTAGTAATAATCTTAAAACCTATGTATTGATATCTCTCTGTTAGTGTGTCAAGTGGGTGTAAAGCGGCATAAACACAGCCGTGAAAAGCAGCTAAACCCATTATGAAAATAAATTACTTTGAAAAACCCATGAAACAACGACAGTGAAAGAGAGAGAAATTCTTACACAATGCGTTCAGGGGCTGTGATGCAACCTGGATTGACCATATCTAGACCCACAGCTGGATGAGACATAAGGGTGGACACTCTTGGGGCTGAGAGGTTTGGTGAGGTTGGGTGAGCAAACGCATACCCTTTAAAGTAATACTGCGTGGTACCCATCGCATGGGTCCCAAATCTCCAGCTTCAAGGGCATCTTCCTACATCGAAAACATGCATGAGAAACCCAGAAGATAGTACACCGTGTGATGGGGAAAGGTTTCTAAAACGCACCTCATTTCTCATCTCATTGTGCCCGGGTTCGCCATTCCAGCCGCTTTACTAGCAATCTCCCTACTTGGAGCATCAGCACCTTTAACCTCCTGTTCCATACAGGTTGCAATTTGTCCTGAGGATGAACGGGAAGATGGGGAACCAACGAGAGACTAGCTCTTGGTGTCGGGACAGGCACAGGTCACTCTATTTTCCCATCAGGAAGAAGAATTAACCACAGGCTCAGCCTGCCCCCCGGAACCAGAACAGGGCCTGAAGCGATCCTGCGCTTTTGCGGCCAGCTCCCAAAAAAGCGAGTTGTAAAATGGAGGTTCAGGGCACTGCAATTCACAAACCTGCAGAGTTATAAATGATAACTCTCGTCCACAAATATATTGAGGGAAGGCAAAGAAGAGGATTTGAAATCAAGGCAGAATTGCAGGAAACAGATTTCAGGAGGTAGATTCGAATCGCCTTTAAAGCACATGAAAAGCGGCAAAACGTTGACAATGATGCCCTTGGCCAAAAAGGGCGTATGCGTTTTTTCCTGAATATATTCAGGAAAAAACGCATACGCCCTTGTTGGCCAACCAAGCAACCTGGAAAGGCAAATCAGCGCTACAAAGAAGTCTCACTTCCCATCGGTCAAAAGGGCCATGCTGAAAAATGTGTCAAAACCAGAAAGGCAGGACAGGCCATGGAGAAATGAGAGCCTTGCTACACTGATGGGCGGGATGTAAATTGCCAACAGCCACTCTGGAGAAGTGTACGGTGTGTCCTGAAACATCTGAAAAACACAGCTTAGAGAGCATAGGGCACTTCCACTCATGGGGGTATAAATTGGGAAAATTAAAAATCAGCAAGACACAAGCACCCCAAAGTTTAGGGCTGCTCTGTTGACAAGGACCTCCACTTCATTCCACCTTAAATATCCAAGGAAAGAGAAAAATGGATAAAGAAGTTGTGGTCTTTATGTACAATGGAATATCACTCAGCCATGAAATCAATGTCATAAGGTTAGTAGCAGCATGATGAGTGGATTTAGGTACGACGATTCTAAGTGAAATAAGTCACACAGAAAAGGACACTTCTCATAAGGTATCACTTTTAGAGGGAATGTAAAAACCGTTACACTTGAACTGAATTACAAAACAGAACAGAGTCACACATGCAGAAAACAGACTATGGCTGCTTAACGGGAAAGGTGAGGTGGGGTGATACATAAAACAAGGGTATCAAATTAGCTCAGATACCGTTCCATAAACCCAATATGTAGTAGACAAGACCTACTCCTTGCTCAGAGAACTGGACTCAACACGCCCTATTCACCGCACAAGAATATATCTGACTAGTAATAATCTTAAAACCTATGTATTGATATCTCTCTGTTAGTGTGTCAAGTGGGTGTAAAGCGGCATAAACACAGCCGTGAAAAGCAGCTAAACCCATTATGAAAATAAATTACTTTGAAAAACCCATGAAACAACGACAGTGAAAGAGAGAGAAATTCTTACACAATGCGTTCAGGGGCTGTGATGCAACCTGGATTGACCATATCTAGACCCACAGCTGGATGAGACATAAGGGTGGACACTCTTGGGGCTGAGAGGTTTGGTGAGGTTGGGTGAGCAAACGCAGACCCTTTAAAGTAATACTGCCTGGAACCCATCGCATGGGTCCCAAATCTCCAGCTTCAAGGGCATCTTCCTACATCGAAAACATGCATGAGAAACCCAGAAGATAGTACACCGTGTGATGGGGAAAGGTTTCTAAAACGCACCTCATTTCTCATCTCCTTGTGCCCGGGTTCGCCATTCCAGCCGCTTTACTAGCAATCTCCCTACTTGGAGCATTAGCACCTTTAACCTCCTGTTCCGTACAGGTTGCAATTTGTCCTGAGGATGAACGGGAAGACGGGGAACCAACGAGAGACTAGCTCTTGGTGTTGGGACAGGCACAGGTCACTCTATTTTCCCATCAGGAAGAAGAATTAACCACAGGCTCAGCCTGCCCCCCGGAACCAGAACAGGGCCTGAAGCCATCCTGCGCTTTTGCGGCCAGCTCCCAAAAAAGCGAGTTGTAAAATGGAGGTTCAGGGCACTGCAATTCACAAACCTGCAGAGTTATAAATGATAACTCTCGTCCACGAATATATTGAGGGAAGGCAAAGAAGAGGATTTGAAATCAAGGCAGAATTGCATGAAACAGATTTCAGGAGGTAGATACGAATCGCCTTTAAAGCACATGAAAAGCGGCAAAACGTTGACAATGATGCCCTTGGCCAAAAAGGGCGTATGCGTTTTTTCCTGAATATATTCAGGAAAAAACGCATACGCCCTTTTTGGCCAACCAAGCAACCTGGAAAGGCAAATCGGCGCTACAGAGAAGTCTCGCTTCCCATCGGTCAAAAGGGCCATGCTGAAAAAAGTGTCAAAACCAGAAATGCAGGACAGGCCATGGAGAAATGGGAGCCTTGCTACACTGATGGGCGAGATGTAAATTGCCAACAGCCACTCTGGAGAAGTGTACGGTGTGTCCTGAAACATCTGAAAAACACAGCTTAGAGAGCATAGGGCACTTCCACTCATGGGGGTATAAATTGGGAAAATGAAAAATCAGCAAGACACAAGCACCCCAAAGTTGAGGGCTGCTCTGTTGACAAGGAACTCCACTTCATTCCACCTTAAATATCCCAGGAAAGAGAAAAATGGATAAAGAAGTTGTGGTCCTTATGTACAATGGAATATCACTCAGCCATGAAATCAATGTCATAATGTTAGTAGCAGCATGATGAGTGGATTTAGGTACGACGATTCTAAGTGAAATATGTCACACAGAAAAGGACACTTCTCTTAAGGTATCACTAATAGAGGGAATGTAAAAACCGTTACACTTGAACTGAATTACAAAACAGAACAGAGTCACACATGCAGAAAACAGACTATGGCTGCTTAACGGGAAAGGTGAGGTGGGGTGATACATAAAACAAGGGTATCAAATTAGCTCAGATACCGTTCCATAAACCCAATATGTAATAGACAAGACCTACTCCTTGCTCAGAGAACTGGACTCAACACGCCCTATTCACAGCACAAGAATATATCTGACTAGTAATAATCTTAAAACCTATGTATTGATATCTCTCTGTTAGTGTGTCAAGTGAGTGTAAAGCGGCATAAACACAGCCGTGAAAAGCAGCTAAACCCCATTATGAAAATAAATTACTTTGAAAAACCCATGAAACAACGACAGTGAAAGAGATAGAAATTCTTACACAATGAGTTCAGGGGCTGTGATGCAACCTGGATTGACCATATCTAGACGCACAGCTGGATGAGACATAAGGGTGGACACTCTTGCGGCTGAGAGGTTTGGTGAGGTTGGGTGAGCAAACGCAGACCCTTTAAAGTAATACTGCGTGGAACCCATCGCATGGGTCCCAAATCTCCAGCTTCAAGGGCATCTTCCTACATCGAAAACATGCATGAGAAACCCAGAAGATGGTACACCGTGTGATGGGGAAAGGTTTCTAAAACGCACCTCATTTCTCATCTCCTTGTGCCCGGGTTCGCCATTCCAGCCGCTTTACTAGCAATCTCCCTACTTGGAGCATCAGCACCTTTAACCTCCTGTTCCATACAGGTTGCAATTTGTCCTGAGGATGAACGGGAAGATGGGGAACCAACGAGAGACTAGCTCTTGGTGTCGGGACAGGCACAGGTCACTCTATTTTCCCATCAGGAAGAAGAATTAACCACAGGCTCAGCCTGCCCCCCGGAACCAGAACAGGGCCTGAAGCGATCCTGCGCTTTTGCGGCCAGCTCCCAAAAAAGCGAGATGTAAAATGGAGGTTCAGGGCACTGCAATTCACAAACCTGCAGAGTTATAAATGATAACTCTCGTCCACAAATATATTGAGGGAAGGCAAAGAAGAGGATTTGAAATCAAGGCAGAATTGCAGGAAACAGATTTCAGGAGGTAGATTCGAATCGCCTTTAAAGCACATGAAAAGCGGCAAAACGTTGACAATGATGCCCTTGGCCAAAAAGGGCGTATGCGTTTTTTCCTGAATATATTCAGGAAAAAACGCATACGCCCTTGTTGGCCAACCAAGCAACCTGGAAAGGCAAATCAGCGCTACAAAGAAGTCTCACTTCCCATCGGTCAAAAGGGCCATGCTGAAAAATGTGTCAAAACCAGAAAGGCAGGACAGGCCATGGAGAAATGAGAGCCTTGCTACACTGATGGGCGGGATGTAAATTGCCAACAGCCACTCTGGAGAAGTGTACGGTGTGTCCTGAAACATCTGAAAAACACAGCTTAGAGAGCATAGGGCACTTCCACTCATGGGGGTATAAATTGGGAAAATTAAAAATCAGCAAGACACAAGCACCCCAAAGTTTAGGGCTGCTCTGTTGACAAGGACCTCCACTTCATTCCACCTTAAATATCCAAGGAAAGAGAAAAATGGATAAAGAAGTTGTGGTCCTTATGTACAATGGAATATCACTCAGCCATGAAATCAATGTCATAAGGTTAGTAGCAGCATGATGAGTGGATTTAGGTACGACGATTCTAAGTGAAATAAGTCACACAGAAAAGGACACTTCTCATAAGGTATCACTTTTAGAGGGAATGTAAAAACCGTTACACTTGAACTGAATTACAAAACAGAACAGAGTCACACATGCAGAAAACACACTATGGCTGCTTAACATTAAAGGAGAGGTGGGGTGATACATAAAACAAGGGTATCAAATTAGCTCAGATACCGTTCCATAAACCCAATATGTAGTAGACAAGACCTACTCCTTGCTCAGAGAACTGGACTCAACACGCCCTATTCACCGCACAAGAATATATCTGACTAGTAATAATCTTAAAACCTATGTATTGATATCTCTCTGTTAGTGTGTCAAGTGGGTGTAAAGCGGCATAAACACAGCCGTGAAAAGCAGCTAAACCCATTATGAAAATAAATTACTTTGAAAAACCCATGAAACAACGACAGTGAAAGAGAGAGAAATTCTTACACAATGCGTTCAGGGGCTGTGATGCAACCTGGATTGACCATATCTAGACCCACAGCTGGATGAGACATAAGGGTGGACACTCTTGGGGCTGAGAGGTTTGGTGAGGTTGGGTGAGCAAACGCATACCCTTTAAAGTAATACTGCGTGGTACCCATCGCATGGGTCCCAAATCTCCAGCTTCAAGGGCATCTTCCTACATCGAAAACATGCATGAGAAACCCAGAAGATAGTACACCGTGTGATGGGGAAAGGTTTCTAAAACGCACCTCATTTCTCATCTCATTGTGCCCGGGTTCGCCATTCCAGCCGCTTTACTAGCAATCTCCCTACTTGGAGCATCAGCACCTTTAACCTCCTGTTCCATACAGGTTGCAATTTGTCCTGAGGATGAACGGGAAGATGGGGAACCAACGAGAGACTAGCTCTTGGTGTCGGGACAGGCACAGGTCACTCTATTTTCCCATCAGGAAGAAGAATTAACCACAGGCTCAGCCTGCCCCCCGGAACCAGAACAGGGCCTGAAGCGATCCTGCGCTTTTGCGGCCAGCTCCCAAAAAAGCGAGTTGTAAAATGGAGGTTCAGGGCACTGCAATTCACAAACCTGCAGAGTTATAAATGATAACTCTCGTCCACAAATATATTGAGGGAAGGCAAAGAAGAGGATTTGAAATCAAGGCAGAATTGCAGGAAACAGATTTCAGGAGGTAGATTCGAATCGCCTTTAAAGCACATGAAAAGCGGCAAAACGTTGACAATGATGCCCTTGGCCAAAAAGGGCGTATGCGTTTTTTCCTGAATATATTCAGGAAAAAACGCATACGCCCTTGTTGGCCAACCAAGCAACCTGGAAAGGCAAATCAGCGCTACAAAGAAGTCTCACTTCCCATCGGTCAAAAGGGCCATGCTGAAAAATGTGTCAAAACCAGAAAGGCAGGACAGGCCATGGAGAAATGAGAGCCTTGCTACACTGATGGGCGGGATGTAAATTGCCAACAGCCACTCTGGAGAAGTGTACGGTGTGTCCTGAAACATCTGAAAAACACAGCTTAGAGAGCATAGGGCACTTCCACTCATGGGGGTATAAATTGGGAAAATTAAAAATCAGCAAGACACAAGCACCCCAAAGTTTAGGGCTGCTCTGTTGACAAGGACCTCCACTTCATTCCACCTTAAATATCCAAGGAAAGAGAAAAATGGATAAAGAAGTTGTGGTCTTTATGTACAATGGAATATCACTCAGCCATGAAATCAATGTCATAAGGTTAGTAGCAGCATGATGAGTGGATTTAGGTACGACGATTCTAAGTGAAATAAGTCACACAGAAAAGGACACTTCTCATAAGGTATCACTTTTAGAGGGAATGTAAAAACCGTTACACTTGAACTGAATTACAAAACAGAACAGAGTCACACATGCAGAAAACAGACTATGGCTGCTTAACGGGAAAGGTGAGGTGGGGTGATACATAAAACAAGGGTATCAAATTAGCTCAGATACCGTTCCATAAACCCAATATGTAGTAGACAAGACCTACTCCTTGCTCAGAGAACTGGACTCAACACGCCCTATTCACCGCACAAGAATATATCTGACTAGTAATAATCTTAAAACCTATGTATTGATATCTCTCTGTTAGTGTGTCAAGTGGGTGTAAAGCGGCATAAACACAGCCGTGAAAAGCAGCTAAACCCATTATGAAAATAAATTACTTTGAAAAACCCATGAAACAACGACAGTGAAAGAGAGAGAAATTCTTACACAATGCGTTCAGGGGCTGTGATGCAACCTGGATTGACCATATCTAGACCCACAGCTGGATGAGACATAAGGGTGGACACTCTTGGGGCTGAGAGGTTTGGTGAGGTTGGGTGAGCAAACGCAGACCCTTTAAAGTAATACTGCCTGGAACCCATCGCATGGGTCCCAAATCTCCAGCTTCAAGGGCATCTTCCTACATCGAAAACATGCATGAGAAACCCAGAAGATAGTACACCGTGTGATGGGGAAAGGTTTCTAAAACGCACCTCATTTCTCATCTCCTTGTGCCCGGGTTCGCCATTCCAGCCGCTTTACTAGCAATCTCCCTACTTGGAGCATTAGCACCTTTAACCTCCTGTTCCGTACAGGTTGCAATTTGTCCTGAGGATGAACGGGAAGACGGGGAACCAACGAGAGACTAGCTCTTGGTGTTGGGACAGGCACAGGTCACTCTATTTTCCCATCAGGAAGAAGAATTAACCACAGGCTCAGCCTGCCCCCCGGAACCAGAACAGGGCCTGAAGCCATCCTGCGCTTTTGCGGCCAGCTCCCAAAAAAGCGAGTTGTAAAATGGAGGTTCAGGGCACTGCAATTCACAAACCTGCAGAGTTATAAATGATAACTCTCGTCCACGAATATATTGAGGGAAGGCAAAGAAGAGGATTTGAAATCAAGGCAGAATTGCATGAAACAGATTTCAGGAGGTAGATACGAATCGCCTTTAAAGCACATGAAAAGCGGCAAAACGTTGACAATGATGCCCTTGGCCAAAAAGGGCGTATGCGTTTTTTCCTGAATATATTCAGGAAAAAACGCATACGCCCTTTTTGGCCAACCAAGCAACCTGGAAAGGCAAATCGGCGCTACAGAGAAGTCTCGCTTCCCATCGGTCAAAAGGGCCATGCTGAAAAAAGTGTCAAAACCAGAAATGCAGGACAGGCCATGGAGAAATGGGAGCCTTGCTACACTGATGGGCGGGAAGTAAATTGGCAACAGCCACTCTGGAGAAGTGTACGGTGTGTCCTGAAACATCTGAAAAACACAGCTTAGAGAGCATAGGGCACTTCCACTCATGGGGGTATAAATTGGGAAAATGAAAAATCAGCAAGACACAAGCACCCCAAAGTTGAGGGCTGCTCTGTTGACAAGGACCTCCACTTCATTCCACCTTAAATATCCCAGGAAAGAGAAAAATGGATAAAGAAGTTGTGGTCCTTATGTACAATTGAATATCACTCAGCCCTGAAATCAATGTCATAAGGTTAGTAGCAGCATGATGAGTGGATTTAGGTACGACGATTCTAACTGAAATAAGTCACACAGAAAAGGACACTTCTCATAACGTATCACTTTTAGAGGGAATGTAAAAACCGTTACACTTGAACTGAATTACAAAACAGAACAGAGTCACACATGCAGAAAACAGACTATGGCTGCTTAACGGGAAAGGTGAGGTGGGGTGATACATAAAACAAGGGTATCAAATTAGCTCAGATACCGTTCCATAAACCCAATATGTAGTAGACAAGACCTACTCCTTGCTCAGAGAACTGTACTCAACAAGCCCTATTCACCGCACAAGAATATATCTGACTAGTAATAATCTTAAAACCTATGTATTGATATCTCTCTGTTAGTGTGTCAAGTGGGTGTAAAGCGGCATAAACACAGCCGTGAAAAGCAGCTAAACCCCATTATGAAAATAAATTACTTTGAAAAACCCATGAAACAACGACAGTGAAAGAGATAGAAATTCTTACACAATGAGTTCAGGGGCTGTGATGCAACCTGGATTGACCATATCTAGACCCACAGCTGGATGAGACATAAGGGTGGACACTCTTGGGGCTGAGAGGTTTGGTGAGGTTGGGTGAGCAAACGCAGACCCTTTAAAGTAATACAGCGTGGTACCCATCGCATGGGTCCCAAATCTCCAGGTTCAAGGGAATCTTCCTACATCGAAAACATGCATGAGAAACCCAGAAGATGGTACACCGTGTGATGGGGAAAGGTTTCTAAAACGCACCTCATTTCTCATCTCCTTGTGCCCGGGTTCGCCATTCCAGCCGCTTTACTAGCAATCTCCCTACTTGGAGCATCAGCACCTTTAACCTCCTGTTCCGTACAGGTTGCAATTTGTCCTGAGGATGAACGGGAAGACGGGGAACCAACGAGAGACTAGCTCTTGGTGTCGGGACAGGCACAGGTCACTCTATTTTCCCATCAGGAAGAAGAATTAACCACAGGCTCAGCCTGCCCCCCGGAACCAGAACAGGGCCTGAAGCCATCCTGCGCTTTTGCGGCCAGCTCCCAAAAAAGCGAGTTGTAAAATGGAGGTTCAGGGCACTGCAATTCACAAACCTGCAGAGTTATAAATGATAACTCTCGTCCACAAATATATTGAGGGAAGGCAAAGAAGAGGATTTGAAATCAAGGCAGAATTGCACGAAACAGATTTCAGGAGGTAGATACGAATCGCCTTTAAAGCACATGAAAAGTGGCAAAACGTTGACAATGATGCCCTTGGCCAAAAAGGGCGTATGCGTTTTTTCCTGAATATATTCAGGAAAAAACGCATACGCCCTTGTTGGCCAACCAAGCAACCTGGAAAGGCAAATCAGCGCTACAGAGAAGTCTCGCTTCCCATCGGTCAAAAGGGCCATGCTGAAAAAAGTGTCAAAACCAGAAATGCAGGACAGGCCATGGAGAAATGGGAGCCTTGCTAAAGTGATGGGTGGGATGTAAATTGCCAACAGCAACTCTGGAGAAGTGTACGGTGTGTCCTGAAACATCTGAAAAACACAGCTTAGAGAGCATAGGGCACTTCCACTCATGGGGGTATAAATTGGGAAAATGAAAAATCAGCAAGACACAAGCACCCCAAAGTTGAGGGCTGCTCTGTTGACAAGGACCTCCACTTCATTCCACCTTAAATATCCCAGGAAAGAGAAAAATGGATAAAGAAGTTGTGGTCCTTATGTACAATGGAATATCACTCAGCCATGAAATCAATGTCATAATGTTAGTAGCAGCATGATGAGTGGATTTAGGTACGACGATTCTAAGTGAAATATGTCACACAGAAAAGGACACTTCTCATAAGGTATCACTTATAGAGGGAATGTAAAAACCGTTACACGTGAACTGAATTACAAAACAGAACAGAGTCACACATGCAGAAAACAGACTATGGCTGCTTAACGGGAAAGGTGAGGTGGGGTGATACATAAAACAAGGGTATCAAATTAGCTCAGATACCGTTCCATAAACCCAATATGTAATAGACAAGACCTACTCCTTGCTCAGAGAACTGGACTCAACACGCCCTATTCACAGCACAAGAATATATCTGACTAGTAATAATCTTAAAACCTATGTATTGATATCTCTCCGTTAGTGTGTCAAGTGAGTGTAAAGCGGCATAAACACAGCCGTGAAAAGCAGCTAAACCCCATTATGAAAATAAATTACTTTGAAAAACCCATGAAACAACGACAGTGAAAGAGATAGAAATTCTTACACAATGAGTTCAGGGGCTGTGATGCAACCTGGATTGACCATATCTAGACCCACAGCTGGATGAGACATAAGGGTGGACACTCTTGGGGCTGAGAGGTTTGGTGAGGTTGGGTGAGCAAACGCAGACCCTTTAAAGTAATACTGCGTGGTACCCATCGCATGGGTCCCAAATCTCCAGGTTCAAGGGCATCTTCCTACATCGAAAACATGCATGAGAAACCCAGAAGATGGTACACCGTGTGATGGGGAAAGGTTTCTAAAACGCACCTCATTTCTCATCTCCTTGTGCCCGGGTTCGCCATTCCAGCCGCTTTACTAGCAATCTCCCTACTTGGAGCATCAGCACCTTTAACCTCCTGTTCCATACAGGTTGCAATTTGTCCTGAGGATGAACGGGAAGATGGGGAACCAACGAGAGACTAGCTCTTGGTGTCGGGACAGGCACAGGTCACTCTATTTTCCCATCAGGAAGAAGAATTAACCACAGGCTCAGCCTGCCCCCCGGAACCAGAACAGGGCCTGAAGCCATCCTGCGCTTTTGCGGCCAGCTCCCAAAAAAGCGAGTTGTAAAATGGAGGTTCAGGGCACTGCAATTCACAAACCTGCAGAGTTATAAATGATAACTCTCGTCCACAAATATATTGAGGGAAGGCAAAGAAGAGGATTTGAAATCAAGGCAGAATTGCACGAAACAGATTTCAGGAGGTAGATACGAATCGCCTTTAAAGCACATGAAAAGTGGCAAAACGTTGACAATGATGCCCTTGGCCAAAAAGGGCGT
The DNA here is from genome assembly GCF_965194805.1 of Balaenoptera borealis. Taxonomy (NCBI): domain Eukaryota; kingdom Metazoa; phylum Chordata; class Mammalia; order Artiodactyla; family Balaenopteridae; genus Balaenoptera; species Balaenoptera borealis. The sequence continues at coordinate 241,134 of NW_028123883.1, forward strand.
ATGCGTTTTTTCCTGAATATATTCAGGAAAAAACGCATACGCCCTTTTTGGCCAACCAAGCAACCTGGAAAGGCAAATCAGCGCTACAGAGAAGTCTCGCTTCCCATCGGTCAAAAGGGCCATGCTGAAAAAAGTGTCAAAACCAGAAATGCAGGACAGGCCATGGAGAAATGGGAGCCTTGCTAAAGTGATGGGTGGGATGTAAATTGCCAACAGCAACTCTGGAGAAGTGTACGGTGTGTCCTGAAACATCTGAAAAACACAGCTTAGAGAGCATAGGGCACTTCCACTCATGGGGGTATAAATTGGGAAAATGAAAAATCAGCAAGACACAAGCACCCCAAAGTTGAGGGCTGCTCTGTTGACAAGGACCTCCACTTCATTCCACCTTAAATATCCAAGGAAAGAGAAAAATGGATAAAGAAGTTGTGGTCCTTATGTACAATGGAATATCACTCAGCCATGAAATCAATGTCATAAGGTTAGTAGCAGCATGATGAGTGGATTTAGGTACGACGATTCTAAGTGAAATAAGTCACACAGAAAAGGACACTTCTCATAAGGTATCACTTTTAGAGGGAATGTAAAAACCGTTACACTTGAACTGAATTACAAAACAGAACAGAGTCACACATGCAGAAAACACACTATGGCTGCTTAACGGGAAAGGTGAGGTGGGGTGATACATAAAACAAGGGTATCAAATTAGCTCAGATACCGTTCCATAAACCCAATATGTAGTAGACAAGACCTACTCCTTGCTCAGAGAACTGGACTCAACACGCCCTATTCACCGCACAAGAATATATCTGACTAGTAATAATCTTAAAACCTATGTATTGATATCTCTCTGTTAGTGTGTCAAGTGGGTGTAAAGCGGCATAAACACAGCCGTGAAAAGCAGCTAAACCCATTATGAAAATAAATTACTTTGAAAAACCCATGAAACAACGACAGTGAAAGAGAGAGAAATTCTTACACAATGCGTTCAGGGGCTGTGATGCAACCTGGATTGACCATATCTAGACCCACAGCTGGATGAGACATAAGGGTGGACACTCTTGGGGCTGAGAGGTTTGGTGAGGTTGGGTGAGCAAACGCAGACCCTTTAAAGTAATACTGCCTGGAACCCATCGCATGGGTCCCAAATCTCCAGCTTCAAGGGCATCTTCCTACATCGAAAACATGCATGAGAAACCCAGAAGATAGTACACCGTGTGATGGGGAAAGGTTTCTAAAACGCACCTCATTTCTCATCTCCTTGTGCCCGGGTTCGCCATTCCAGCCGCTTTACTAGCAATCTCCCTACTTGGAGCATTAGCACCTTTAACCTCCTGTTCCGTACAGGTTGCAATTTGTCCTGAGGATGAACGGGAAGACGGGGAACCAACGAGAGACTAGCTCTTGGTGTTGGGACAGGCACAGGTCACTCTATTTTCCCATCAGGAAGAAGAATTAACCACAGGCTCAGCCTGCCCCCCGGAACCAGAACAGGGCCTGAAGCCATCCTGCGCTTTTGCGGCCAGCTCCCAAAAAAGCGAGTTGTAAAATGGAGGTTCAGGGCACTGCAATTCACAAACCTGCAGAGTTATAAATGATAACTCTCGTCCACGAATATATTGAGGGAAGGCAAAGAAGAGGATTTGAAATCAAGGCAGAATTGCATGAAACAGATTTCAGGAGGTAGATACGAATCGCCTTTAAAGCACATGAAAAGCGGCAAAACGTTGACAATGATGCCCTTGGCCAAAAAGGGCGTATGCGTTTTTTCCTGAATATATTCAGGAAAAAACGCATACGCCCTTTTTGGCCAACCAAGCAACCTGGAAAGGCAAATCGGCGCTACAGAGAAGTCTCGCTTCCCATCGGTCAAAAGGGCCATGCTGAAAAAAGTGTCAAAACCAGAAATGCAGGACAGGCCATGGAGAAATGGGAGCCTTGCTACACTGATGGGCGGGAAGTAAATTGGCAACAGCCACTCTGGAGAAGTGTACGGTGTGTCCTGAAACATCTGAAAAACACAGCTTAGAGAGCATAGGGCACTTCCACTCATGGGGGTATAAATTGGGAAAATGAAAAATCAGCAAGACACAAGCACCCCAAAGTTGAGGGCTGCTCTGTTGACAAGGACCTCCACTTCATTCCACCTTAAATATCCCAGGAAAGAGAAAAATGGATAAAGAAGTTGTGGTCCTTATGTACAATTGAATATCACTCAGCCCTGAAATCAATGTCATAAGGTTAGTAGCAGCATGATGAGTGGATTTAGGTACGACGATTCTAACTGAAATAAGTCACACAGAAAAGGACACTTCTCATAACGTATCACTTTTAGAGGGAATGTAAAAACCGTTACACTTGAACTGAATTACAAAACAGAACAGAGTCACACATGCAGAAAACAGACTATGGCTGCTTAACGGGAAAGGTGAGGTGGGGTGATACATAAAACAAGGGTATCAAATTAGCTCAGATACCGTTCCATAAACCCAATATGTAGTAGACAAGACCTACTCCTTGCTCAGAGAACTGTACTCAACAAGCCCTATTCACCGCACAAGAATATATCTGACTAGTAATAATCTTAAAACCTATGTATTGATATCTCTCTGTTAGTGTGTCAAGTGGGTGTAAAGCGGCATAAACACAGCCGTGAAAAGCAGCTAAACCCCATTATGAAAATAAATTACTTTGAAAAACCCATGAAACAACGACAGTGAAAGAGATAGAAATTCTTACACAATGAGTTCAGGGGCTGTGATGCAACCTGGATTGACCATATCTAGACCCACAGCTGGATGAGACATAAGGGTGGACACTCTTGGGGCTGAGAGGTTTGGTGAGGTTGGGTGAGCAAACGCAGACCCTTTAAAGTAATACAGCGTGGTACCCATCGCATGGGTCCCAAATCTCCAGGTTCAAGGGAATCTTCCTACATCGAAAACATGCATGAGAAACCCAGAAGATGGTACACCGTGTGATGGGGAAAGGTTTCTAAAACGCACCTCATTTCTCATCTCCTTGTGCCCGGGTTCGCCATTCCAGCCGCTTTACTAGCAATCTCCCTACTTGGAGCATCAGCACCTTTAACCTCCTGTTCCGTACAGGTTGCAATTTGTCCTGAGGATGAACGGGAAGACGGGGAACCAACGAGAGACTAGCTCTTGGTGTCGGGACAGGCACAGGTCACTCTATTTTCCCATCAGGAAGAAGAATTAACCACAGGCTCAGCCTGCCCCCCGGAACCAGAACAGGGCCTGAAGCCATCCTGCGCTTTTGCGGCCAGCTCCCAAAAAAGCGAGTTGTAAAATGGAGGTTCAGGGCACTGCAATTCACAAACCTGCAGAGTTATAAATGATAACTCTCGTCCACAAATATATTGAGGGAAGGCAAAGAAGAGGATTTGAAATCAAGGCAGAATTGCACGAAACAGATTTCAGGAGGTAGATACGAATCGCCTTTAAAGCACATGAAAAGTGGCAAAACGTTGACAATGATGCCCTTGGCCAAAAAGGGCGTATGCGTTTTTTCCTGAATATATTCAGGAAAAAACGCATACGCCCTTTTTGGCCAACCAAGCAACCTGGAAAGGCAAATCAGCGCTACAGAGAAGTCTCGCTTCCCATCGGTCAAAAGGGCCATGCTGAAAAAAGTGTCAAAACCAGAAATGCAGGACAGGCCATGGAGAAATGGGAGCCTTGCTAAAGTGATGGGTGGGATGTAAATTGCCAACAGCAACTCTGGAGAAGTGTACGGTGTGTCCTGAAACATCTGAAAAACACAGCTTAGAGAGCATAGGGCACTTCCACTCATGGGGGTATAAATTGGGAAAATGAAAAATCAGCAAGACACAAGCACCCCAAAGTTGAGGGCTGCTCTGTTGACAAGGACCTCCACTTCATTCCACCTTAAATATCCCAGGAAAGAGAAAAATGGATAAAGAAGTTGTGGTCCTTATGTACAATGGAATATCACTCAGCCATGAAATCAATGTCATAATGTTAGTAGCAGCATGATGAGTGGATTTAGGTACGACGATTCTAAGTGAAATATGTCACACAGAAAAGGACACTTCTCATAAGGTATCACTTATAGAGGGAATGTAAAAACCGTTACACGTGAACTGAATTACAAAACAGAACAGAGTCACACATGCAGAAAACAGACTATGGCTGCTTAACGGGAAAGGTGAGGTGGGGTGATACATAAAACAAGGGTATCAAATTAGCTCAGATACCGTTCCATAAACCCAATATGTAATAGACAAGACCTACTCCTTGCTCAGAGAACTGGACTCAACACGCCCTATTCACAGCACAAGAATATATCTGACTAGTAATAATCTTAAAACCTATGTATTGATATCTCTCCGTTAGTGTGTCAAGTGAGTGTAAAGCGGCATAAACACAGCCGTGAAAAGCAGCTAAACCCCATTATGAAAATAAATTACTTTGAAAAACCCATGAAACAACGACAGTGAAAGAGATAGAAATTCTTACACAATGAGTTCAGGGGCTGTGATGCAACCTGGATTGACCATATCTAGACCCACAGCTGGATGAGACATAAGGGTGGACACTCTTGGGGCTGAGAGGTTTGGTGAGGTTGGGTGAGCAAACGCAGACCCTTTAAAGTAATACTGCGTGGTACCCATCGCATGGGTCCCAAATCTCCAGGTTCAAGGGCATCTTCCTACATCGAAAACATGCATGAGAAACCCAGAAGATGGTACACCGTGTGATGGGGAAAGGTTTCTAAAACGCACCTCATTTCTCATCTCCTTGTGCCCGGGTTCGCCATTCCAGCCGCTTTACTAGCAATCTCCCTACTTGGAGCATCAGCACCTTTAACCTCCTGTTCCATACAGGTTGCAATTTGTCCTGAGGATGAACGGGAAGATGGGGAACCAACGAGAGACTAGCTCTTGGTGTCGGGACAGGCACAGGTCACTCTATTTTCCCATCAGGAAGAAGAATTAACCACAGGCTCAGCCTGCCCCCCGGAACCAGAACAGGGCCTGAAGCCATCCTGCGCTTTTGCGGCCAGCTCCCAAAAAAGCGAGTTGTAAAATGGAGGTTCAGGGCACTGCAATTCACAAACCTGCAGAGTTATAAATGATAACTCTCGTCCACAAATATATTGAGGGAAGGCAAAGAAGAGGATTTGAAATCAAGGCAGAATTGCACGAAACAGATTTCAGGAGGTAGATACGAATCGCCTTTAAAGCACATGAAAAGTGGCAAAACGTTGACAATGATGCCCTTGGCCAAAAAGGGCGTATGCGTTTTTTCCTGAATATATTCAGGAAAAAACGCATACGCCCTTTTTGGCCAACCAAGCAACCTGGAAAGGCAAATCAGCGCTACAGAGAAGTCTCGCTTCCCATCGGTCAAAAGGGCCATGCTGAAAAAAGTGTCAAAACCAGAAATGCAGGACAGGCCATGGAGAAATGGGAGCCTTGCTAAAGTGATGGGTGGGATGTAAATTGCCAACAGCAACTCTGGAGAAGTGTACGGTGTGTCCTGAAACATCTGAAAAACACAGCTTAGAGAGCATAGGGCACTTCCACTCATGGGGGTATAAATTGGGAAAATGAAAAATCAGCAAGACACAAGCACCCCAAAGTTGAGGGCTGCTCTGTTGACAAGGACCTCCACTTCATTCCACCTTAAATATCCAAGGAAAGAGAAAAATGGATAAAGAAGTTGTGGTCCTTATGTACAATGGAATATCACTCAGCCATGAAATCAATGTCATAAGGTTAGTAGCAGCATGATGAGTGGATTTAGGTACGACGATTCTAAGTGAAATAAGTCACACAGAAAAGGACACTTCTCATAAGGTATCACTTTTAGAGGGAATGTAAAAACCGTTACACTTGAACTGAATTACAAAACAGAACAGAGTCACACATGCAGAAAACACACTATGGCTGCTTAACGGGAAAGGTGAGGTGGGGTGATACATAAAACAAGGGTATCAAATTAGCTCAGATACCGTTCCATAAACCCAATATGTAGTAGACAAGACCTACTCCTTGCTCAGAGAACTGGACTCAACACGCCCTATTCACCGCACAAGAATATATCTGACTAGTAATAATCTTAAAACCTATGTATTGATATCTCTCTGTTAGTGTGTCAAGTGGGTGTAAAGCGGCATAAACACAGCCGTGAAAAGCAGCTAAACCCATTATGAAAATAAATTACTTTGAAAAACCCATGAAACAACGACAGTGAAAGAGAGAGAAATTCTTACACAATGCGTTCAGGGGCTGTGATGCAACCTGGATTGACCATATCTAGACCCACAGCTGGATGAGACATAAGGGTGGACACTCTTGGGGCTGAGAGGTTTGGTGAGGTTGGGTGAGCAAACGCAGACCCTTTAAAGTAATACTGCATGGAACCCATCGCATGGGTCCCAAATCTCCAGCTTCAAGGGCATCTTCCTACATCGAAAACATGCATGAGAAACCCAGAAGATAGTACACCGTGTGATGGGGAAAGGTTTCTAAAACGCACCTCATTTCTCATCTCATTGTGCCCGGGTTCGCCATTCCAGCCGCTTTACTAGCAATCTCCCTACTTGGAGCATTAGCACCTTTAACCTCCTGTTCCGTACAGGTTGCAATTTGTCCTGAGGATGAACGGGAAGACGGGGAACCAACGAGAGACTAGCTCTTGGTGTTGGGACAGGCACAGGTCACTCTATTTTCCCATCAGGAAGAAGAATTAACCACAGGCTCAGCCTGCCCCCCGGAACCAGAACAGGGCCTGAAGCCATCCTGCGCTTTTGCGGCCAGCTCCCAAAAAAGCGAGTTGTAAAATGGAGGTTCAGGGCACTGCAATTCACAAACCTGCAGAGTTATAAATGATAACTCTCGTCCACAAATATATTGAGGGAAGGCAAAGAAGAGGATTTGAAATCAAGGCAGAATTGCATGAAACAGATTTCAGGAGGTAGATACGAATCGCCTTTAAAGCACATGAAAAGCGGCAAAACGTTGACAATGATGCCCTTGGCCAAAAAGGGCGTATGCGTTTTTTCCTGAATATATTCAGGAAAAAACGCATACGCCCTTTTTGGCCAACCAAGCAACCTGGAAAGGCAAATCGGCGCTACAGAGAAGTCTCGCTTCCCATCGGTCAAAAGGGCCATGCTGAAAAAAGTGTCAAAACCAGAAATGCAGGACAGGCCATGGAGAAATGGGAGCCTTGCTACACTGATGGGCGGGATGTAAATTGCCAACAGCCACTCTGGAGAAGTGTACGGTGTGTCCTGAAACATCTGAAAAACACAGCTTAGAGAGCATAGGGCACTTCCACTCATGGGGGTATAAATTGGGAAAATGAAAAATCAGCAAGACACAAGCACCCCAAAGTTTAGGGCTGCTCTGTTGACAAGGACCTCCACTTCATTCCACCTTAAATATCCCAGGAAAGAGAAAAATGGATAAAGAAGTTGTGGTCCTTATGTACAATGGAATATCACTCAGCCCTGAAATCAATGTCATAAGGTTAGTAGCAGCATGATGAGTGGATTTAGGTACGACGATTCTAACTGAAATAAGTCACACAGAAAAGGACACTTCTCATAACGTATCACTTTTAGAGGGAATGTAAAAACCGTTACACTTGAACTGAATTACAAAACAGAACAGAGTCACACATGCAGAAAACAGACTATGGCTGCTTAACGGGAAAGGTGAGGTGGGGTGATACATAAAACAAGGGTATCAAATTAGCTCAGATACCGTTCCATAAACCCAATATGTAGTAGACAAGACCTACTCCTTGCTCAGAGAACTGTACTCAACAAGCCCTATTCACCGCACAAGAATATATCTGACTAGTAATAATCTTAAAACCTATGTATTGATATCTCTCTGTTAGTGTGTCAAGTGGGTGTAAAGCGGCATAAACACAGCCGTGAAAAGCAGCTAAACCCCATTATGAAAATAAATTACTTTGAAAAACCCATGAAACAACGACAGTGAAAGAGATAGAAATTCTTACACAATGAGTTCAGGGGCTGTGATGCAACCTGGATTGACCATATCTAGACCCACAGCTGGATGAGACATAAGGGTGGACACTCTTGGGGCTGAGAGGTTTGGTGAGGTTGGGTGAGCAAACGCAGACCCTTTAAAGTAATACAGCGTGGTACCCATCGCATGGGTCCCAAATCTCCAGGTTCAAGGGAATCTTCCTACATCGAAAACATGCATGAGAAACCCAGAAGATGGTACACCGTGTGATGGGGAAAGGTTTCTAAAACGCACCTCATTTCTCATCTCCTTGTGCCCGGGTTCGCCATTCCAGCCGCTTTACTAGCAATCTCCCTACTTGGAGCATCAGCACCTTTAACCTCCTGTTCCGTACAGGTTGCAATTTGTCCTGAGGATGAACGGGAAGACGGGGAACCAACGAGAGACTAGCTCTTGGTGTCGGGACAGGCACAGGTCACTCTATTTTCCCATCAGGAAGAAGAATTAACCACAGGCTCAGCCTGCCCCCCGGAACCAGAACAGGGCCTGAAGCCATCCTGCGCTTTTGCGGCCAGCTCCCAAAAAAGCGAGTTGTAAAATGGAGGTTCAGGGCACTGCAATTCACAAACCTGCAGAGTTATAAATGATAACTCTCGTCCACAAATATATTGAGGGAAGGCAAAGAAGAGGATTTGAAATCAAGGCAGAATTGCACGAAACAGATTTCAGGAGGTAGATACGAATCGCCTTTAAAGCACATGAAAAGTGGCAAAACGTTGACAATGATGCCCTTGGCCAAAAAGGGCGTATGCGTTTTTTCCTGAATATATTCAGGAAAAAACGCATACGCCCTTTTTGGCCAACCAAGCAACCTGGAAAGGCAAATCAGCGCTACAGAGAAGTCTCGCTTCCCATCGGTCAAAAGGGCCATGCTGAAAAAAGTGTCAAAACCAGAAATGCAGGACAGGCCATGGAGAAATGGGAGCCTTGCTAAAGTGATGGGTGGGATGTAAATTGCCAACAGCAACTCTGGAGAAGTGTACGGTGTGTCCTGAAACATCTGAAAAACACAGCTTAGAGAGCATAGGGCACTTCCACTCATGGGGGTATAAATTGGGAAAATGAAAAATCAGCAAGACACAAGCACCCCAAAGTTGAGGGCTGCTCTGTTGACAAGGACCTCCACTTCATTCCACCTTAAATATCCCAGGAAAGAGAAAAATGGATAAAGAAGTTGTGGTCCTTATGTACAATGGAATATCACTCAGCCATGAAATCAATGTCATAATGTTAGTAGCAGCATGATGAGTGGATTTAGGTACGACGATTCTAAGTGAAATATGTCACACAGAAAAGGACACTTCTCATAAGGTATCACTTATAGAGGGAATGTAAAAACCGTTACACGTGAACTGAATTACAAAACAGGACAGAGTCACACATGCAGAAAACAGACTATGGCTGCTTAACGGGAAAGGTGAGGTGGGGTGATACATAAAACAAGGGTATCAAATTAGCTCAGATACCGTTCCATAAACCCAATATGTAATAGACAAGACCTACTCCTTGCTCAGAGAACTGGACTCAACACGCCCTATTCACAGCACAAGAATATATCTGACTAGTAATAATCTTAAAACCTATGTATTGATATCTCTCTGTTAGTGTGTCAAGTGAGTGTAAAGCGGCATAAACACAGCCGTGAAAAGCAGCTAAACCCCATTATGAAAATAAATTACTTTGAAAAACCCATGAAACAACGACAGTGAAAGAGATAGAAATTCTTACACAATGAGTTCAGGGGCTGTGATGCAACCTGGATTGACCATATCTAGACCCACAGCTGGATGAGACATAAGGGTGGACACTCTTGGGGCTGAGAGGTTTGGTGAGGTTGGGTGAGCAAACGCAGACCCTTTAAAGTAATACTGCGTGGTACCCATCGCATGGGTCCCAAATCTCCAGGTTCAAGGGCATCTTCCTACATCGAAAACATGCATGAGAAACCCAGAAGATGGTACACCGTGTGATGGGGAAAGGTTTCTAAAACGCACCTCATTTCTCATCTCCTTGTGCCCGGGTTCGCCATTCCAGCCGCTTTACTAGCAATCTCCCTACTTGGAGCATCAGCACCTTTAACCTCCTGTTCCATACAGGTTGCAATTTGTCCTGAGGATGAACGGGAAGATGGGGAACCAACGAGAGACTAGCTCTTGGTGTCGGGACAGGCACAGGTCACTCTATTTTCCCATCAGGAAGAAGAATTAACCACAGGCTCAGCCTGCCCCCCGGAACCAGAACAGGGCCTGAAGCCATCCTGCGCTTTTGCGGCCAGCTCCCAAAAAAGCGAGTTGTAAAATGGAGGTTCAGGGCACTGCAATTCACAAACCTGCAGAGTTATAAATGATAACTCTCGTCCACAAATATATTGAGGGAAGGCAAAGAAGAGGATTTGAAATCAAGGCAGAATTGCACGAAACAGATTTCAGGAGGTAGATACGAATCGCCTTTAAAGCACATGAAAAGTGGCAAAACGTTGACAATGATGCCCTTGGCCAAAAAGGGCGTATGCGTTTTTTCCTGAATATATTCAGGAAAAAACGCATACGCCCTTTTTGGCCAACCAAGCAACCTGGAAAGGCAAATCAGCGCTACAGAGAAGTCTCGCTTCCCATCGGTCAAAAGGGCCATGCTGAAAAAAGTGTCAAAACCAGAAATGCAGGACAGGCCATGGAGAAATGGGAGCCTTGCTACACTGATGGGCGGGATGTAAATTGCCAAGAGCCACTCTGGAGAAGTGTCCGGTGAGTCCTGAAACATCTGAAAAACACAGCTTAGAGAACATAGGGCACTTCCACTCATGGGGGTATAAATTGGGAAAATGAAAAATCAGCAAGACACAAGCACCCCAAAGTTTAGGGCTGCTCTGTTGACCAGGACCTCCACTTCATTCCACCTTAAATATCCCAGGAAAGAGAAAAATGGATAAAGAAGTTGTGGTCCTTATGTACAATGGAATATCACTCAGCCAGGAAATCAATGTCGTAAGGTTAGTAGCAGCATGATGAGTGGATTTAGGTACGACGATTCTAAGTGAAATAAGTCACACAGAAAAGGACACTTCTCATAAGGTATCACTGATAGAGGGAATGTAAAAACCGTTACACTTGAACTGAATTACAAAACAGAACAGAGTCACACATGCAGAAAACACACTATGGCTGCTTAACGGGAAAGGTGAGGTGGGGTGATACATAAAACAAGGGTATCAAATTAGCTCAGATACCGTTCCATAAACCCAATATGTAATAGACAAGACCTACTCCTTGCTCAGAGAACAGGACTCAACACGCCCTATTCACAGCACAAGAATATATCTGACTAGTAATAATATTAAAACCTATGTATTGATATCTCTCTGTTAGTGTGTCAGGTGGGTGTAAAGCGGCATAAACACAGCCGTGAAAAGCAGCTAAACCCCATTATGAAAATAAATTACTTTGAAAAACCCATGAAACAACGACAGTGAAAGAGATAGAAATTCTTACACAATGAGTTCAGGGGCTGTGATGCAACCTGGATTGACCATATCTAGACCCACAGCTGGATGAGACAGAAGGGTGGACACTCTTGGGGCTGAGAGGTTTGGTGAGGTTGGGTGAGCAAACGCAGACCCTTTAACGTAATACTGCGTGGTACCCATCGCATGGGTCCCAAATCTCCAGGTTCAAGGGCATCTTCCTACATCGAAAACATGCATGAGAAACCCAGAAGATGGTACACCGTGTGATGGGGAAAGGTTTCTAAAACGCACCTCATTTCTCATCTCCTTGTGCCCGGGTTCGCCATTCCAGCCACTTTACTAGCAATCTCCCTACTTGGAGCATCAGCACCTTTAACCTCCTGTTCCGTACAGGTTGCAATTTGTCCTGAGGATGAACGTGAAGATGGGGAACCAACGAGAGACTAGCTCTTGGTGTTGGGACAGGCACAGGTCACTCTATTTTCCCATCAGGAAGAAGAATTAACCACAGGCTCAGCCTGCCCCCCGGAACCAGAACAGGGCCTGAAGCCATCCTGCGCTTTTGCGGCCAGCTCCCAAAAAAGCGAGTTGTAAAATGGAGGTTCAGGGCACTGCAATTCACAAACCTGCAGAGTTATAAATGATAACTCTCGTCCACCAATATATTGAGGGAAGGCAAAGAAGAGGATTTGAAATCAAGGCAGAATTGCACGAAACAGATTTCAGGAGGTAGATACGAATCGCCTTTAAAGCACATGAAAAGCGGCAAAACGTTGACAATGATGCCCTTGGCCAAAAAGGGCGTATGCGTTTTTTCCTGAATATATTCAGGAAAAAACGCATACGCCCTTTTTGGCCAACCAAGCAACCTGGAAAGGCAAATCAGCGCTACAGAGAAGTCTCGCTTCCCATCGGTCAAAAGGGCCATGCTGAAAAAAGTGTCAAAACCAGAAATGCAGGACAGGCCATGGAGAAATGGGAGCCTTGCTAAAGTGATGGGTGGGATGTAAATTGCCAACAGCCACTCTGGAGAAGTGTACGGTGTGTCCTGAAACATCTGAAAAACACAGCTTAGAGAGCATAGGGCACTTCCACTCATGGGGGTATAAATTGGGAAAATGAAAAATCAGCAAGACACAAGCACCCCAAAGTTGAGGGCTGCTCTGTTGACAAGGACCTCCACTTCATTCCACCTTAAATATCCCAGGAAAGAGAAAAATGGATAAAGAAGTTGTGGTCCTTATGTACAATGGAATATCACTCAGCCATGAAATCAATGTCATAAGGTTAGTAGCAGCATGATGAGTGGATTTAGGTACGACGATTCTAACTGAAATAAGTCACACAGAAAAGGACACTTCTCATAAGGTATCACTTTTAGAGGGAATGTAAAAACCGTTACACTTGAACTGAATTACAAAACAGAACAGAGTCACACATGCAGAAAACAGACTATGGCTGCTTAACGGGAAAGGTGAGGTGGGGTGATACATAAAACAAGGGTATCAAATTAGCTCAGATACCGTTCCATAAACCCAATATGTAGTAGACAAGACCTACTCCTTGCTCAGAGAACTGTACTCAACACGCCCTATTCACCACACAAGAATATATCTGACTAGTAATAATCTTAAAACCTATGTATTGATATCTCTCTGTTAGTGTGTCAAGTGGGTGTAAAGCGGCATAAACACAGCCGTGAAAAGCAGCTAAACCCCATTATGAAAATAAATTACTTTGAAAAACCCATGAAACAACGACAGTGAAAGAGATAGAAATTCTTACACAATGAGTTCAGGGGCTGTGATGCAACCTGGATTGACCATATCTAGACCCACAGCTGGATGAGACAGAAGGGTGGACACTCTTGGGGCTGAGAGGTTTGGTGAGGTTGGGTGAGCAAACGCAGACCCTTTAAAGTAATACTGCGTGGTACCCATCGCATGGGTCCCAAATCTCCAGGTTCAAGGGCATCTTCCTACATCGAAAACATGCATGAGAAACCCAGAAGATGGTACACCGTGTGATGGGGAAAGGTTTCTAAAACGCACCTCATTTCTCATCTCCTTGTGCCCGGGTTCGCCATTCCAGCCACTTTACTAGCAATCTCCCTACTTGGAGCATCAGCACCTTTAACCTCCTGTTCCGTACAGGTTGCAATTTGTCCTGAGGATGAACGGGAAGACGGGGAACCAACGAGAGACTAGCTCTTGGTGTTGGGACAGGCACAGGTCACTCTATTTTCCCATCAGGAAGAAGAATTAACCACAGGCTCAGCCTGCCCCCCGGAACCAGAACAGGGCCTGAAGCCATCCTGCGCTTTTGCGGCCAGCTCCCAAAAAAGCGAGTTGTAAAATGGAGGTTCAGGGCACTGCAATTCACAAACCTGCAGAGTTATAAATGATAACTCTCGTCCACAAATATATTGAGGGAAGGCAAAGAAGAGGATTTGAAATCAAGGCAGAATTGCACGAAACAGATTTCAGGAGGTAGATACGAATCGCCTTTAAAGCACATGAAAAGCGGCAAAACGTTGACAATGATGCCCTTGGCCAAAAAGGGCGTATGCGTTTTTTCCTGAATATATTCAGGAAAAAACGCATACGCCCTTTTTGGCCAACCAAGCAACCTGGAAAGGCAAATCAGCGCTACAGAGAAGTCTCGCTTCCCATCGGTCAAAAGGGCCATGCTGAAAAAAGTGTCAAAACCAGAAATGCAGGACAGGCCATGGAGAAATGGGAGCCTTGCTAAAGTGATGGGTGGGATATAAATTGCCAACAGCCACTCTGGAGAAGTGTACGGTGTGTCCTGAAACATCTGAAAAACACAGCTTAGAGAGCATAGGGCACTTCCACTCATGGGGGTATAAATTGGGAAAATGAAAAATCAGCAAGACACAAGCACCCCAAAGTTGAGGGCTGCTCTGTTGACAAGGACCTCCACTTCATTCCACCTTAAATATCCCAGGAAAGAGAAAAATGGATAAAGAAGTTGTGGTCCTTATGTACAATGGAATATCACTCAGCCATGAAATCAATGTCATAAGGTTAGTAGCAGCATGATGAGTGGATTTAGGTACGACGATTCTAACTGAAATAAGTCACACAGAAAAGGACACTTCTCATAAGGTATCACTTTTAGAGGGAATGTAAAAACCGTTACACTTGAACTGAATTACAAAACAGAACAGAGTCACACATGCAGAAAACAGACTATGGCTGCTTAACGGGAAAGGTGAGGTGGGGTGATACATAAAACAAGGGTATCAAATTAGCTCAGATACCGTTCCATAAACCCAATATGTAGTAGACAAGACCTACTCCTTGCTCAGAGAACTGTACTCAACACGCCCTATTCACCACACAAGAATATATCTGACTAGTAATAATCTTAAAACCTATGTATTGATATCTCTCTGTTAGTGTGTCAAGTGAGTGTAAAGCGGCATAAACACAGCCGTGAAAAGCAGCTAAACCCCATTATGAAAATAAATTACTTTGAAAAACCCATGAAACAACGACAGTGAAAGAGATAGAAATTCTTACACAATGAGTTCAGGGGCTGTGATGCAACCTGGATTGACCATATCTAGACCCACAGCTGGATGAGACATAAGGGTGGACACTCTTGGGGCTGAGAGGTTTGGTGAGGTTGGGTGAGCAAACGCAGACCCTTTAAAGTAATACTGCGTGGTACCCATCGCATGGGTCCCAAATCTCCAGGTTCAAGGGCATCTTCCTACATCGAAAACATGCATGAGTAACCCAGAAGATGGTACACCGTGTGATGGGGAAAGGTTTCTAAAACGCACCTCATTTCTCATCGCCTTGTGCCCGGGTTGGCCATTCCAGCCGCTTTACTAGCAAGCTCCCTACTTGGAGCATCAGCACCTTTAACCTCCTGTTCCGTACAGGTTGCAATTTGTCCTGAGGATGAACGGGAAGACGGGGAACCAACGAGAGACTAGCTCTTGGTGTCGGGACAGGCACAGGTCACTCTATTTTCCCATCAGGAAGAAGAATTAACCACAGGCTCAGCCTGCCCCCCGGAACCAGAACAGGGCCTGAAGCCATCCTGCGCTTTTGCGGCCAGCTCCCAAAAAAGCGAGTTGTAAAATGGAGGTTCAGGGCACTGCAATTCACAAACCTGCAGAGTTATAAATGATAACTCTCGTCCACAAATATATTGAGGGAAGGCAAAGAAGAGGATTTGAAATCAAGGCAGAATTGCACGAAACAGATTTCAGGAGGTAGATACGAATCGCCTTTAAAGCACATGAAAAGTGGCAAAACGTTGACAATGATGCCCTTGGCCAAAAAGGGCGTATGCGTTTTTTCCTGAATATATTCAGGAAAAAACGCATACGCCCTTTTTGGCCAACCAAGCAACCTGGAAAGGCAAATCAGCGCTACAGAGAAGTCTCGCTTCCCATCGGTCAAAAGGGCCATGCTGAAAAAAGTGTCAAAACCAGAAATGCAGGACAGGCCATGGAGAAATGGGAGCCTTGCTAAAGTGATGGGTGGGATGTAAATTGCCAACAGCAACTCTGGAGAAGTGTACGGTGTGTCCTGAAACATCTGAAAAACACAGCTTAGAGAGCATAGGGCACTTCCACTCATGGGGGTATAAATTGGGAAAATGAAAAATCAGCAAGACACAAGCACCCCAAAGTTGAGGGCTGCTCTGTTGACAAGGACCTCCACTTCATTCCACCTTAAATATCCCAGGAAAGAGAAAAATGGATAAAGAAGTTGTGGTCCTTATGTACAATGGAATATCACTCAGCCATGAAATCAATGTCATAATGTTAGTAGCAGCATGATGAGTGGATTTAGGTACGACGATTCTAAGTGAAATATGTCACACAGAAAAGGACACTTCTCATAAGGTATCACTTATAGAGGGAATGTAAAAACCGTTACACGTGAACTGAATTACAAAACAGAACAGAGTCACACATGCAGAAAACAGACTATGGCTGCTTAACGGGAAAGGTGAGGTGGGGTGATACATAAAACAAGGGTATCAAATTAGCTCAGATACCGTTCCATAAACCCAATATGTAATAGACAAGACCTACTCCTTGCTCAGAGAACTGGACTCAACACGCCCTATTCACAGCACAAGAATATATCTGACTAGTAATAATCTTAAAACCTATGTATTGATATCTCTCTGTTAGTGTGTCAAGTGAGTGTAAAGCGGCATAAACACAGCCGTGAAAAGCAGCTAAACCCCATTATGAAAATAAATTACTTTGAAAAACCCATGAAACAACGACAGTGAAAGAGATAGAAATTCTTACACAATGAGTTCAGGGGCTGTGATGCAACCTGGATTGACCATATCTAGACCCACAGCTGGATGAGACATAAGGGTGGACACTCTTGGGGCTGAGAGGTTTGGTGAGGTTGGGTGAGCAAACGCAGACCCTTTAAAGTAATACTGCGTGGTACCCATCGCATGGGTCCCAAATCTCCAGGTTCAAGGGCATCTTCCTACATCGAAAACATGCATGAGAAACCCAGAAGATGGTACACCGTGTGATGGGGAAAGGTTTCTAAAACGCACCTCATTTCTCATCTCCTTGTGCCCGGGTTCGCCATTCCAGCCGCTTTACTAGCAATCTCCCTACTTGGAGCATCAGCACCTTTAACCTCCTGTTCCATACAGGTTGCAATTTGTCCTGAGGATGAACGGGAAGATGGGGAACCAACGAGAGACTAGCTCTTGGTGTCGGGACAGGCACAGGTCACTCTATTTTCCCATCAGGAAGAAGAATTAACCACAGGCTCAGCCTGCCCCCCGGAACCAGAACAGGGCCTGAAGCCATCCTGCGCTTTTGCGGCCAGCTCCCAAAAAAGCGAGTTGTAAAATGGAGGTTCAGGGCACTGCAATTCACAAACCTGCAGAGTTATAAATGATAACTCTCGTCCACAAATATATTGAGGGAAGGCAAAGAAGAGGATTTGAAATCAAGGCAGAATTGCACGAAACAGATTTCAGGAGGTAGATACGAATCGCCTTTAAAGCACATGAAAAGTGGCAAAACGTTGACAATGATGCCCTTGGCCAAAAAGGGCGTATGCGTTTTTTCCTGAATATATTCAGGAAAAAACGCATACGCCCTTTTTGGCCAACCAAGCAACCTGGAAAGGCAAATCAGCGCTACAGAGAAGTCTCGCTTCCCATCGGTCAAAAGGGCCATGCTGAAAAAAGTGTCAAAACCAGAAATGCAGGACAGGCCATGGAGAAATGGGAGCCTTGCTAAAGTGATGGGTGGGATGTAAATTGCCAACAGCAACTCTGGAGAAGTGTACGGTGTGTCCTGAAACATCTGAAAAACACAGCTTAGAGAGCATAGGGCACTTCCACTCATGGGGGTATAAATTGGGAAAATGAAAAATCAGCAAGACACAAGCACCCCAAAGTTGAGGGCTGCTCTGTTGACAAGGACCTCCACTTCATTCCACCTTAAATATCCAAGGAAAGAGAAAAATGGATAAAGAAGTTGTGGTCCTTATGTACAATGGAATATCACTCAGCCATGAAATCAATGTCATAAGGTTAGTAGCAGCATGATGAGTGGATTTAGGTACGACGATTCTAAGTGAAATAAGTCACACAGAAAAGGACACTTCTCATAAGGTATCACTTTTAGAGGGAATGTAAAAACCGTTACACTTGAACTGAATTACAAAACAGAACAGAGTCACACATGCAGAAAACACACTATGGCTGCTTAACGGGAAAGGTGAGGTGGGGTGATACATAAAACAAGGGTATCAAATTAGCTCAGATACCGTTCCATAAACCCAATATGTAGTAGACAAGACCTACTCCTTGCTCAGAGAACTGGACTCAACACGCCCTATTCACCGCACAAGAATATATCTGACTAGTAATAATCTTAAAACCTATGTATTGATATCTCTCTGTTAGTGTGTCAAGTGGGTGGAAAGCGGCATAAACACAGCCGTGAAAAGCAGCTAAACCCATTATGAAAATAAATTACTTTGAAAAACCCATGAAACAACGACAGTGAAAGAGAGAGAAATTCTTACACAATGCGTTCAGGGGCTGTGATGCAACCTGGATTGACCATATCTAGACCCACAGCTGGATGAGACATAAGGGTGGACACTCTTGGGGCTGAGAGGTTTGGTGAGGTTGGGTGAGCAAACGCAGACCCTTTAAAGTAATACTGCATGGAACCCATCGCATGGGTCCCAAATCTCCAGCTTCAAGGGCATCTTCCTACATCGAAAACATGCATGAGAAACCCAGAAGATAGTACACCGTGTGATGGGGAAAGGTTTCTAAAACGCACCTCATTTCTCATCTCATTGTGCCCGGGTTCGCCATTCCAGCCGCTTTACTAGCAATCTCCCTACTTGGAGCATTAGCACCTTTAACCTCCTGTTCCGTACAGGTTGCAATTTGTCCTGAGGATGAACGGGAAGACGGGGAACCAACGAGAGACTAGCTCTTGGTGTTGGGACAGGCACAGGTCACTCTATTTTCCCATCAGGAAGAAGAATTAACCACAGGCTCAGCCTGCCCCCCGGAACCAGAACAGGGCCTGAAGCCATCCTGCGCTTTTGCGGCCAGCTCCCAAAAAAGCGAGTTGTAAAATGGAGGTTCAGGGCACTGCAATTCACAAACCTGCAGAGTTATAAATGATAACTCTCGTCCACAAATATATTGAGGGAAGGCAAAGAAGAGGATTTGAAATCAAGGCAGAATTGCATGAAACAGATTTCAGGAGGTAGATACGAATCGCCTTTAAAGCACATGAAAAGCGGCAAAACGTTGACAATGATGCCCTTGGCCAAAAAGGGCGTATGCGTTTTTTCCTGAATATATTCAGGAAAAAACGCATACGCCCTTTTTGGCCAACCAAGCAACCTGGAAAGGCAAATCGGCGCTACAGAGAAGTCTCGCTTCCCATCGGTCAAAAGGGCCATGCTGAAAAAAGTGTCAAAACCAGAAATGCAGGACAGGCCATGGAGAAATGGGAGCCTTGCTACACTGATGGGCGGGATGTAAATTGCCAACAGCCACTCTGGAGAAGTGTACGGTGTGTCCTGAAACATCTGAAAAACACAGCTTAGAGAGCATAGGGCACTTCCACTCATGGGGGTATAAATTGGGAAAATGAAAAATCAGCAAGACACAAGCACCCCAAAGTTTAGGGCTGCTCTGTTGACAAGGACCTCCACTTCATTCCACCTTAAATATCCCAGGAAAGAGAAAAATGGATAAAGAAGTTGTGGTCCTTATGTACAATGGAATATCACTCAGCCCTGAAATCAATGTCATAAGGTTAGTAGCAGCATGATGAGTGGATTTAGGTACGACGATTCTAACTGAAATAAGTCACACAGAAAAGGACACTTCTCATAACGTATCACTTTTAGAGGGAATGTAAAAACCGTTACACTTGAACTGAATTACAAAACAGAACAGAGTCACACATGCAGAAAACAGACTATGGCTGCTTAACGGGAAAGGTGAGGTGGGGTGATACATAAAACAAGGGTATCAAATTAGCTCAGATACCGTTCCATAAACCCAATATGTAGTAGACAAGACCTACTCCTTGCTCAGAGAACTGTACTCAACAAGCCCTATTCACCGCACAAGAATATATCTGACTAGTAATAATCTTAAAACCTATGTATTGATATCTCTCTGTTAGTGTGTCAAGTGGGTGTAAAGCGGCATAAACACAGCCGTGAAAAGCAGCTAAACCCCATTATGAAAATAAATTACTTTGAAAAACCCATGAAACAACGACAGTGAAAGAGATAGAAATTCTTACACAATGAGTTCAGGGGCTGTGATGCAACCTGGATTGACCATATCTAGACCCACAGCTGGATGAGACATAAGGGTGGACACTCTTGGGGCTGAGAGGTTTGGTGAGGTTGGGTGAGCAAACGCAGACCCTTTAAAGTAATACAGCGTGGTACCCATCGCATGGGTCCCAAATCTCCAGGTTCAAGGGAATCTTCCTACATCGAAAACATGCATGAGAAACCCAGAAGATGGTACACCGTGTGATGGGGAAAGGTTTCTAAAACGCACCTCATTTCTCATCTCCTTGTGCCCGGGTTCGCCATTCCAGCCGCTTTACTAGCAATCTCCCTACTTGGAGCATCAGCACCTTTAACCTCCTGTTCCGTACAGGTTGCAATTTGTCCTGAGGATGAACGGGAAGACGGGGAACCAACGAGAGACTAGCTCTTGGTGTCGGGACAGGCACAGGTCACTCTATTTTCCCATCAGGAAGAAGAATTAACCACAGGCTCAGCCTGCCCCCCGGAACCAGAACAGGGCCTGAAGCCATCCTGCGCTTTTGCGGCCAGCTCCCAAAAAAGCGAGTTGTAAAATGGAGGTTCAGGGCACTGCAATTCACAAACCTGCAGAGTTATAAATGATAACTCTCGTCCACAAATATATTGAGGGAAGGCAAAGAAGAGGATTTGAAATCAAGGCAGAATTGCACGAAACAGATTTCAGGAGGTAGATACGAATCGCCTTTAAAGCACATGAAAAGTGGCAAAACGTTGACAATGATGCCCTTGGCCAAAAAGGGCGTATGCGTTTTTTCCTGAATATATTCAGGAAAAAACGCATACGCCCTTTTTGGCCAACCAAGCAACCTGGAAAGGCAAATCAGCGCTACAGAGAAGTCTCGCTTCCCATCGGTCAAAAGGGCCATGCTGAAAAAAGTGTCAAAACCAGAAATGCAGGACAGGCCATGGAGAAATGGGAGCCTTGCTAAAGTGATGGGTGGGATGTAAATTGCCAACAGCAACTCTGGAGAAGTGTACGGTGTGTCCTGAAACATCTGAAAAACACAGCTTAGAGAGCATAGGGCACTTCCACTCATGGGGGTATAAATTGGGAAAATGAAAAATCAGCAAGACACAAGCACCCCAAAGTTGAGGGCTGCTCTGTTGACAAGGACCTCCACTTCATTCCACCTTAAATATCCCAGGAAAGAGAAAAATGGATAAAGAAGTTGTGGTCCTTATGTACAATGGAATATCACTCAGCCATGAAATCAATGTCATAATGTTAGTAGCAGCATGATGAGTGGATTTAGGTACGACGATTCTAAGTGAAATATGTCACACAGAAAAGGACACTTCTCATAAGGTATCACTTATAGAGGGAATGTAAAAACCGTTACACGTGAACTGAATTACAAAACAGGACAGAGTCACACATGCAGAAAACAGACTATGGCTGCTTAACGGGAAAGGTGAGGTGGGGTGATACATAAAACAAGGGTATCAAATTAGCTCAGATACCGTTCCATAAACCCAATATGTAATAGACAAGACCTACTCCTTGCTCAGAGAACTGGACTCAACACGCCCTATTCACAGCACAAGAATATATCTGACTAGTAATAATCTTAAAACCTATGTATTGATATCTCTCTGTTAGTGTGTCAAGTGAGTGTAAAGCGGCATAAACACAGCCGTGAAAAGCAGCTAAACCCCATTATGAAAATAAATTACTTTGAAAAACCCATGAAACAACGACAGTGAAAGAGATAGAAATTCTTACACAATGAGTTCAGGGGCTGTGATGCAACCTGGATTGACCATATCTAGACCCACAGCTGGATGAGACATAAGGGTGGACACTCTTGGGGCTGAGAGGTTTGGTGAGGTTGGGTGAGCAAACGCAGACCCTTTAAAGTAATACTGCGTGGTACCCATCGCATGGGTCCCAAATCTCCAGGTTCAAGGGCATCTTCCTACATCGAAAACATGCATGAGAAACCCAGAAGATGGTACACCGTGTGATGGGGAAAGGTTTCTAAAACGCACCTCATTTCTCATCTCCTTGTGCCCGGGTTCGCCATTCCAGCCGCTTTACTAGCAATCTCCCTACTTGGAGCATCAGCACCTTTAACCTCCTGTTCCATACAGGTTGCAATTTGTCCTGAGGATGAACGGGAAGATGGGGAACCAACGAGAGACTAGCTCTTGGTGTCGGGACAGGCACAGGTCACTCTATTTTCCCATCAGGAAGAAGAATTAACCACAGGCTCAGCCTGCCCCCCGGAACCAGAACAGGGCCTGAAGCCATCCTGCGCTTTTGCGGCCAGCTCCCAAAAAAGCGAGTTGTAAAATGGAGGTTCAGGGCACTGCAATTCACAAACCTGCAGAGTTATAAATGATAACTCTCGTCCACAAATATATTGAGGGAAGGCAAAGAAGAGGATTTGAAATCAAGGCAGAATTGCACGAAACAGATTTCAGGAGGTAGATACGAATCGCCTTTAAAGCACATGAAAAGTGGCAAAACGTTGACAATGATGCCCTTGGCCAAAAAGGGCGTATGCGTTTTTTCCTGAATATATTCAGGAAAAAACGCATACGCCCTTTTTGGCCAACCAAGCAACCTGGAAAGGCAAATCAGCGCTACAGAGAAGTCTCGCTTCCCATCGGTCAAAAGGGCCATGCTGAAAAAAGTGTCAAAACCAGAAATGCAGGACAGGCCATGGAGAAATGGGAGCCTTGCTAAAGTGATGGGTGGGATGTAAATTGCCAACAGCCACTCTGGAGAAGTGTACGGTGTGTCCTGAAACATCTGAAAAACACAGCTTAGAGAGCATAGGGCACTTCCACTCATGGGGGTATAAATTGGGAAAATGAAAAATCAGCAAGACACAAGCACCCCAAAGTTGAGGGCTGCTCTGTTGACAAGGACCTCCACTTCATTCCACCTTAAATATCCCAGGAAAGAGAAAAATGGATAAAGAAGTTGTGGTCCTTATGTACAATGGAATATCACTCAGCCATGAAATCAATGTCATAATGTTAGTAGCAGCATGATGAGTGGATTTAGGTACGACGATTCTAAGTGAAATAAGTCACACAGAAAAGGACACTTCTCATAAGGTATCACTGATAGAGGGAATGTAAAAACCGTTACACTTGAACTGAATTACAAAACAGAACAGAGTCACACATGCAGAAAACACACTATGGCTGCTTAACGGGAAAGGTGAGGTGGGGTGATACATAAAACAAGGGTATCAAATTAGCTCAGATACCGTTCCATAAACCCAATATGTAATAGACAAGACCTACTCCTTGCTCAGAGAACAGGACTCAACACGCCCTATTCACAGCACAAGAATATATCTGACTAGTAATAATATTAAAACCTATGTATTGATATCTCTCTGTTAGTGTGTCAGGTGGGTGTAAAGCGGCATAAACACAGCCGTGAAAAGCAGCTAAACCCCATTATGAAAATAAATTACTTTGAAAAACCCATGAAACAACGACAGTGAAAGAGATAGAAATTCTTACACAATGAGTTCAGGGGCTGTGATGCAACCTGGATTGACCATATCTAGACCCACAGCTGGATGAGACAGAAGGGTGGACACTCTTGGGGCTGAGAGGTTTGGTGAGGTTGGGTGAGCAAACGCAGACCCTTTAACGTAATACTGCGTGGTACCCATCGCATGGGTCCCAAATCTCCAGGTTCAAGGGCATCTTCCTACATCGAAAACATGCATGAGAAACCCAGAAGATGGTACACCGTGTGATGGGGAAAGGTTTCTAAAACGCACCTCATTTCTCATCTCCTTGTGCCCGGGTTCGCCATTCCAGCCACTTTACTAGCAATCTCCCTACTTGGAGCATCAGCACCTTTAACCTCCTGTTCCGTACAGGTTGCAATTTGTCCTGAGGATGAACGTGAAGATGGGGAACCAACGAGAGACTAGCTCTTGGTGTTGGGACAGGCACAGGTCACTCTATTTTCCCATCAGGAAGAAGAATTAACCACAGGCTCAGCCTGCCCCCCGGAACCAGAACAGGGCCTGAAGCCATCCTGCGCTTTTGCGGCCAGCTCCCAAAAAAGCGAGTTGTAAAATGGAGGTTCAGGGCACTGCAATTCACAAACCTGCAGAGTTATAAATGATAACTCTCGTCCACCAATATATTGAGGGAAGGCAAAGAAGAGGATTTGAAATCAAGGCAGAATTGCACGAAACAGATTTCAGGAGGTAGATACGAATCGCCTTTAAAGCACATGAAAAGCGGCAAAACGTTGACAATGATGCCCTTGGCCAAAAAGGGCGTATGCGTTTTTTCCTGAATATATTCAGGAAAAAACGCATACGCCCTTTTTGGCCAACCAAGCAACCTGGAAAGGCAAATCAGCGCTACAGAGAAGTCTCGCTTCCCATCGGTCAAAAGGGCCATGCTGAAAAAAGTGTCAAAACCAGAAATGCAGGACAGGCCATGGAGAAATGGGAGCCTTGCTAAAGTGATGGGTGGGATGTAAATTGCCAACAGCCACTCTGGAGAAGTGTACGGTGTGTCCTGAAACATCTGAAAAACACAGCTTAGAGAGCATAGGGCACTTCCACTCATGGGGGTATAAATTGGGAAAATGAAAAATCAGCAAGACACAAGCACCCCAAAGTTGAGGGCTGCTCTGTTGACAAGGACCTCCACTTCATTCCACCTTAAATATCCCAGGAAAGAGAAAAATGGATAAAGAAGTTGTGGTCCTTATGTACAATGGAATATCACTCAGCCATGAAATCAATGTCATAAGGTTAGTAGCAGCATGATGAGTGGATTTAGGTACGACGATTCTAACTGAAATAAGTCACACAGAAAAGGACACTTCTCATAAGGTATCACTTTTAGAGGGAATGTAAAAACCGTTACACTTGAACTGAATTACAAAACAGAACAGAGTCACACATGCAGAAAACAGACTATGGCTGCTTAACGGGAAAGGTGAGGTGGGGTGATACATAAAACAAGGGTATCAAATTAGCTCAGATACCGTTCCATAAACCCAATATGTAGTAGACAAGACCTACTCCTTGCTCAGAGAACTGTACTCAACACGCCCTATTCACCACACAAGAATATATCTGACTAGTAATAATCTTAAAACCTATGTATTGATATCTCTCTGTTAGTGTGTCAAGTGGGTGTAAAGCGGCATAAACACAGCCGTGAAAAGCAGCTAAACCCCATTATGAAAATAAATTACTTTGAAAAACCCATGAAACAACGACAGTGAAAGAGATAGAAATTCTTACACAATGAGTTCAGGGGCTGTGATGCAACCTGGATTGACCATATCTAGACCCACAGCTGGATGAGACAGAAGGGTGGACACTCTTGGGGCTGAGAGGTTTGGTGAGGTTGGGTGAGCAAACGCAGACCCTTTAAAGTAATACTGCGTGGTACCCATCGCATGGGTCCCAAATCTCCAGGTTCAAGGGCATCTTCCTACATCGAAAACATGCATGAGAAACCCAGAAGATGGTACACCGTGTGATGGGGAAAGGTTTCTAAAACGCACCTCATTTCTCATCTCCTTGTGCCCGGGTTCGCCATTCCAGCCACTTTACTAGCAATCTCCCTACTTGGAGCATCAGCACCTTTAACCTCCTGTTCCGTACAGGTTGCAATTTGTCCTGAGGATGAACGGGAAGACGGGGAACCAACGAGAGACTAGCTCTTGGTGTTGGGACAGGCACAGGTCACTCTATTTTCCCATCAGGAAGAAGAATTAACCACAGGCTCAGCCTGCCCCCCGGAACCAGAACAGGGCCTGAAGCCATCCTGCGCTTTTGCGGCCAGCTCCCAAAAAAGCGAGTTGTAAAATGGAGGTTCAGGGCACTGCAATTCACAAACCTGCAGAGTTATAAATGATAACTCTCGTCCACAAATATATTGAGGGAAGGCAAAGAAGAGGATTTGAAATCAAGGCAGAATTGCACGAAACAGATTTCAGGAGGTAGATACGAATCGCCTTTAAAGCACATGAAAAGCGGCAAAACGTTGACAATGATGCCCTTGGCCAAAAAGGGCGTATGCGTTTTTTCCTGAATATATTCAGGAAAAAACGCATACGCCCTTTTTGGCCAACCAAGCAACCTGGAAAGGCAAATCAGCGCTACAGAGAAGTCTCGCTTCCCATCGGTCAAAAGGGCCATGCTGAAAAAAGTGTCAAAACCAGAAATGCAGGACAGGCCATGGAGAAATGGGAGCCTTGCTAAAGTGATGGGTGGGATATAAATTGCCAACAGCCACTCTGGAGAAGTGTACGGTGTGTCCTGAAACATCTGAAAAACACAGCTTAGAGAGCATAGGGCACTTCCACTCATGGGGGTATAAATTGGGAAAATGAAAAATCAGCAAGACACAAGCACCCCAAAGTTGAGGGCTGCTCTGTTGACAAGGACCTCCACTTCATTCCACCTTAAATATCCCAGGAAAGAGAAAAATGGATAAAGAAGTTGTGGTCCTTATGTACAATGGAATATCACTCAGCCATGAAATCAATGTCATAAGGTTAGTAGCAGCATGATGAGTGGATTTAGGTACGACGATTCTAACTGAAATAAGTCACACAGAAAAGGACACTTCTCATAAGGTATCACTTTTAGAGGGAATGTAAAAACCGTTACACTTGAACTGAATTACAAAACAGAACAGAGTCACACATGCAGAAAACAGACTATGGCTGCTTAACGGGAAAGGTGAGGTGGGGTGATACATAAAACAAGGGTATCAAATTAGCTCAGATACCGTTCCATAAACCCAATATGTAGTAGACAAGACCTACTCCTTGCTCAGAGAACTGTACTCAACACGCCCTATTCACCACACAAGAATATATCTGACTAGTAATAATCTTAAAACCTATGTATTGATATCTCTCTGTTAGTGTGTCAAGTGAGTGTAAAGCGGCATAAACACAGCCGTGAAAAGCAGCTAAACCCCATTATGAAAATAAATTACTTTGAAAAACCCATGAAACAACGACAGTGAAAGAGATAGAAATTCTTACACAATGAGTTCAGGGGCTGTGATGCAACCTGGATTGACCATATCTAGACCCACAGCTGGATGAGACATAAGGGTGGACACTCTTGGGGCTGAGAGGTTTGGTGAGGTTGGGTGAGCAAACGCAGACCCTTTAAAGTAATACTGCGTGGTACCCATCGCATGGGTCCCAAATCTCCAGGTTCAAGGGCATCTTCCTACATCGAAAACATGCATGAGAAACCCAGAAGATGGTACACCGTGTGATGGGGAAAGGTTTCTAAAACGCACCTCATTTCTCATCTCCTTGTGCCCGGGTTCGCCATTCCAGCCGCTTTACTAGCAATCTCCCTACTTGGAGCATCAGCACCTTTAACCTCCTGTTCCATACAGGTTGCAATTTGTCCTGAGGATGAACGGGAAGATGGGGAACCAACGAGAGACTAGCTCTTGGTGTCGGGACAGGCACAGGTCACTCTATTTTCCCATCAGGAAGAAGAATTAACCACAGGCTCAGCCTGCCCCCCGGAACCAGAACAGGGCCTGAAGCCATCCTGCGCTTTTGCGGCCAGCTCCCAAAAAAGCGAGTTGTAAAATGGAGGTTCAGGGCACTGCAATTCACAAACCTGCAGAGTTATAAATGATAACTCTCGTCCACAAATATATTGAGGGAAGGCAAAGAAGAGGATTTGAAATCAAGGCAGAATTGCACGAAACAGATTTCAGGAGGTAGATACGAATCGCCTTTAAAGCACATGAAAAGTGGCAAAACGTTGACAATGATGCCCTTGGCCAAAAAGGGCGTATGCGTTTTTTCCTGAATATATTCAGGAAAAAACGCATACGCCCTTTTTGGCCAACCAAGCAACCTGGAAAGGCAAATCAGCGCTACAGAGAAGTCTCGCTTCCCATCGGTCAAAAGGGCCATGCTGAAAAAAGTGTCAAAACCAGAAATGCAGGACAGGCCATGGAGAAATGGGAGCCTTGCTAAAGTGATGGGTGGGATGTAAATTGCCAACAGCAACTCTGGAGAAGTGTACGGTGTGTCCTGAAACATCTGAAAAACACAGCTTAGAGAGCATAGGGCACTTCCACTCATGGGGGTATAAATTGGGAAAATGAAAAATCAGCAAGACACAAGCACCCCAAAGTTGAGGGCTGCTCTGTTGACAAGGACCTCCACTTCATTCCACCTTAAATATCCCAGGAAAGAGAAAAATGGATAAAGAAGTTGTGGTCCTTATGTACAATGGAATATCACTCAGCCATGAAATCAATGTTATAAGGTTAGTAGCAGCATGATGAGTGGATTTAGGTACGACGATTCTAAGTGAAATAAGTCACACAGAAAAGGACACTTCTCATAAGGTATCACTTTTAGAGGGAATGTAAAAACCGTTACACTTGAACTGAATTACAAAACAGAACAGAGTCACACATGCAGAAAACAGACTATGGCTGCTTAACGGGAAAGGTGAGGTGGGGTGATACATAAAACAAGGGTATCAAATTAGCTCAGATACCGTTCCATAAACCCAATATGTAATAGACAAGACCTACTCCTTGCTCAGAGAACTGGACTCAACACGCCCTATTCACAGCACAAGAATATATCTGACTAGTAATAATCTTAAAACCTATGTATTGATATCTCTCTGTTAGTGTGTCAAGTGAGTGTAAAGCGGCATAAACACAGCCGTGAAAAGCAGCTAAACCCCATTATGAAAATAAATTACTTTGAAAAACCCATGAAACAACGACAGTGAAAGAGATAGAAATTCTTACACAATGAGTTCAGGGGCTGTGATGCAACCTGGATTGACCATATCTAGACCCACAGCTGGATGAGACATAAGGGTGGACACTCTTGGGGCTGAGAGGTTTGGTGAGGTTGGGTGAGCAAACGCAGACCCTTTAAAGTAATACTGCGTGGTACCCATTGCATGGGTCCCAAATCTCCAGGTTCAAGGGCATCTTCCTACATCGAAAACATGCATGAGAAACCCAGAAGATGGTACACCGTGTGATGGGGAAAGGTTTCTAAAACGCACCTCATTTCTCATCTCCTTGTGCCCGGGTTCGTTATTCCAGCCGCTTTACTAGCAATCTCCCTACTTGGAGCATCAGCACCTTTAACCTCCTGTTCCATACAGGTTGCAATTTGTCCTGAGGATGAACGGGAAGATGGGGAACCAACGAGAGACTAGCTCTTGGTGTCGGGACAGGCACAGGTCACTCTATTTTCCCATCAGGAAGAAGAATTAACCACAGGCTCAGCCTGCCCCCCGGAACCAGAACAGGGCCTGAAGCCATCCTGCGCTTTTGCGGCCAGCTCCCAAAAAAGCGAGTTGTAAAATGGAGGTTCAGGGCACTGCAATTCACAAACCTGCAGAGTTATAAATGATAACTCTCGTCCACCAATATATTGAGGGAAGGCAAAGAAGAGGATTTGAAATCAAGGCAGAATTGCACGAAACAGATTTCAGGAGGTAGATACGAATCGCCTTTAAAGCACATGAAAAGCGGCAAAACGTTGACAATGATGCCCTTGGCCAAAAAGGGCGTATGCGTTTTTTCCTGAATATATTCAGGAAAAAACGCATACGCCCTTTTTGGCCAACCAAGCAACCTGGAAAGGCAAATCAGCGCTACAGAGAAGTCTCGCTTCCCATCGGTCAAAAGGGCCATGCTGAAAAAAGTGTCAAAACCAGAAATGCAGGACAGGCCATGGAGAAATGGGAGCCTTGCTAAAGTGATGGGTGGGATGTAAATTGCCAACAGCCACTCTGGAGAAGTGTACGGTGTGTCCTGAAACATCTGAAAAACACAGCTTAGAGAGCATAGGGCACTTCCACTCATGGGGGTATAAATTGGGAAAATGAAAAATCAGCAAGACACAAGCACCCCAAAGTTGAGGGCTGCTCTGTTGACAAGGACCTCCACTTCATTCCACCTTAAATATCCCAGGAAAGAGAAAAATGGATAAAGAAGTTGTGGTCCTTATGTACAATGGAATATCACTCAGCCATGAAATCAATGTCATAATGTTAGTAGCAGCATGATGAGTGGATTTAGGTACGACGATTCTAAGTGAAATAAGTCACACAGAAAAGGACACTTCTCATAAGGTATCACTGATAGAGGGAATGTAAAAACCGTTACACTTGAACTGAATTACAAAACAGAACAGAGTCACACATGCAGAAAACACACTATGGCTGCTTAACGGGAAAGGTGAGGTGGGGTGATACATAAAACAAGGGTATCAAATTAGCTCAGATACCGTTCCATAAACCCAATATGTAATAGACAAGACCTACTCCTTGCTCAGAGAACAGGACTCAACACGCCCTATTCACAGCACAAGAATATATCTGACTAGTAATAATATTAAAACCTATGTATTGATATCTCTCTGTTAGTGTGTCAGGTGGGTGTAAAGCGGCATAAACACAGCCGTGAAAAGCAGCTAAACCCCATTATGAAAATAAATTACTTTGAAAAACCCATGAAACAACGACAGTGAAAGAGATAGAAATTCTTACACAATGAGTTCAGGGGCTGTGATGCAACCTGGATTGACCATATCTAGACCCACAGCTGGATGAGACAGAAGGGTGGACACTCTTGGGGCTGAGAGGTTTGGTGAGGTTGGGTGAGCAAACGCAGACCCTTTAACGTAATACTGCGTGGTACCCATCGCATGGGTCCCAAATCTCCAGGTTCAAGGGCATCTTCCTACATCGAAAACATGCATGAGAAACCCAGAAGATGGTACACCGTGTGATGGGGAAAGGTTTCTAAAACGCACCTCATTTCTCATCTCCTTGTGCCCGGGTTCGCCATTCCAGCCACTTTACTAGCAATCTCCCTACTTGGAGCATCAGCACCTTTAACCTCCTGTTCCGTACAGGTTGCAATTTGTCCTGAGGATGAACGTGAAGATGGGGAACCAACGAGAGACTAGCTCTTGGTGTTGGGACAGGCACAGGTCACTCTATTTTCCCATCAGGAAGAAGAATTAACCACAGGCTCAGCCTGCCCCCCGGAACCAGAACAGGGCCTGAAGCCATCCTGCGCTTTTGCGGCCAGCTCCCAAAAAAGCGAGTTGTAAAATGGAGGTTCAGGGCACTGCAATTCACAAACCTGCAGAGTTATAAATGATAACTCTCGTCCACAAATATATTGAGGGAAGGCAAAGAAGAGGATTTGAAATCAAGGCAGAATTGCACGAAACAGATTTCAGGAGGTAGATACGAATCGCCTTTAAAGCACATGAAAAGCGGCAAAACGTTGACAATGATGCCCTTGGCCAAAAAGGGCGTATGCGTTTTTTCCTGAATATATTCAGGAAAAAACGCATACGCCCTTTTTGGCCAACCAAGCAACCTGGAAAGGCAAATCAGCGCTACAGAGAAGTCTCGCTTCCCATCGGTCAAAAGGGCCATGCTGAAAAAAGTGTCAAAACCAGAAATGCAGGACAGGCCATGGAGAAATGGGAGCCTTGCTAAAGTGATGGGTGGGATGTAAATTGACAACAGCCACTCTGGAGAAGTGTACGGTGTGTCCTGAAACATCTGAAAAACACAGCTTAGAGAGCATAGGGCACTTCCACTCATGGGGGTATAAATTGGGAAAATGAAAAATCAGCAAGACACAAGCACCCCAAAGTTGAGGGCTGCTCTGTTGACAAGGACCTCCACTTCATTCCACCTTAAATATCCCAGGAAAGAGAAAAATGGATAAAGAAGTTGTGGTCCTTATGTACAATGGAATATCACTCAGCCATGAAATCAATGTCATAAGGTTAGTAGCAGCATGATGAGTGGATTTAGGTACGACGATTCTAACTGAAATAAGTCACACAGAAAAGGACACTTCTCATAAGGTATCACTTTTAGAGGGAATGTAAAAACCGTTACACTTGAACTGAATTACAAAACAGAACAGAGTCACACATGCAGAAAACAGACTATGGCTGCTTAACGGGAAAGGTGAGGTGGGGTGATACATAAAACAAGGGTATCAAATTAGCTCAGATACCGTTCCATAAACCCAATATGTAGTAGACAAGACCTACTCCTTGCTCAGAGAACTGTACTCAACACGCCCTATTCACCACACAAGAATATATCTGACTAGTAATAATCTTAAAACCTATGTATTGATATCTCTCTGTTAGTGTGTCAAGTGGGTGTAAAGCGGCATAAACACAGCCGTGAAAAGCAGCTAAACCCCATTATGAAAATAAATTACTTTGAAAAACCCATGAAACAACGACAGTGAAAGAGATAGAAATTCTTACACAATGAGTTCAGGGGCTGTGATGCAACCTGGATTGACCATATCTAGACCCACAGCTGGATGAGACAGAAGGGTGGACACTCTTGGGGCTGAGAGGTTTGGTGAGGTTGGGTGAGCAAACGCAGACCCTTTAAAGTAATACTGCGTGGTACCCATCGCATGGGTCCCAAATCTCCAGGTTCAAGGGCATCTTCCTACATCGAAAACATGCATGAGAAACCCAGAAGATGGTACACCGTGTGATGGGGAAAGGTTTCTAAAACGCACCTCATTTCTCATCTCCTTGTGCCCGGGTTCGCCATTCCAGCCACTTTACTAGCAATCTCCCTACTTGGAGCATCAGCACCTTTAACCTCCTGTTCCGTACAGGTTGCAATTTGTCCTGAGGATGAACGGGAAGACGGGGAACCAACGAGAGACTAGCTCTTGGTGTTGGGACAGGCACAGGTCACTCTATTTTCCCATCAGGAAGAAGAATTAACCACAGGCTCAGCCTGCCCCCCGGAACCAGAACAGGGCCTGAAGCCATCCTGCGCTTTTGCGGCCAGCTCCCAAAAAAGCGAGTTGTAAAATGGAGGTTCAGGGCACTGCAATTCACAAACCTGCAGAGTTATAAATGATAACTCTCGTCCACAAATATATTGAGGGAAGGCAAAGAAGAGGATTTGAAATCAAGGCAGAATTGCACGAAACAGATTTCAGGAGGTAGATACAAATCGCCTTTAAAGCACATGAAAAGCGGCAAAACGTTGACAATGATGCCCTTGGCCAAAAAGGGCGTATGCGTTTTTTCCTGAATATATTCAGGAAAAAACGCATACGCCCTTTTTGGCCAACCAAGCAACCTGGAAAGGCAAATCAGCGCTACAGAGAAGTCTCGCTTCCCATCGGTCAAAAGGGCCATGCTGAAAAAAGTGTCAAAACCAGAAATGCAGGACAGGCCATGGAGAAATGGGAGCCTTGCTAAAGTGATGGGTGGGATATAAATTGCCAACAGCCACTCTGGAGAAGTGTACGGTGTGTCCTGAAACATCTGAAAAACACAGCTTAGAGAGCATAGGGCACTTCCACTCATGGGGGTATAAATTTGGAAAATGAAAAATCAGCAAGACACAAGCACCCCAAAGTTGAGGGCTGCTCTGTTGACAAGGACCTCCACTTCATTCCACCTTAAATATCCCAGGAAAGAGAAAAATGGATAAAGAAGTTGTGGTCCTTATGTACAATGGAATATCACTCAGCCATGAAATCAATGTCATAAGGTTAGTAGCAGCATGATGAGTGGATTTAGGTACGACGATTCTAACTGAAATAAGTCACACAGAAAAGGACACTTCTCATAAGGTATCACTTTTAGAGGGAATGTAAAAACCGTTACACTTGAACTGAATTACAAAACAGAACAGAGTCACACATGCAGAAAACAGACTATGGCTGCTTAACGGGAAAGGTGAGGTGGGGTGATACATAAAACAAGGGTATCAAATTAGCTCAGATACCGTTCCATAAACCCAATATGTAGTAGACAAGACCTACTCCTTGCTCAGAGAACTGTACTCAACACGCCCTATTCACCACACAAGAATATATCTGACTAGTAATAATCTTAAAACCTATGTATTGATATCTCTCTGTTAGTGTGTCAAGTGGGTGTAAAGCGGCATAAACACAGCCGTGAAAAGCAGCTAAACCCCATTATGAAAATAAATTACTTTGAAAAACCCATGAAACAACGACAGTGAAAGAGATAGAAATTCTTACACAATGAGTTCAGGGGCTGTGATGCAACCTGGATTGACCATATCTAGACCCACAGCTGGATGAGACAGAAGGGTGGACACTCTTGGGGTTGAGAGGTTTGGTGAGGTTGGGTGAGCAAACGCAGACCCTTTAAAGTAATACTGCGTGGTACCCATCGCATGGGTCCCAAATCTCCAGGTTCAAGGGCATCTTCCTACATCGAAAACATGCATGAGAAACCCAGAAGATGGTACACCGTGTGATGGGGAAAGGTTTCTAAAACGCACCTCATTTCTCATCTCCTTGTGCCCGGGTTCGCCATTCCAGCCGCTTTACTAGCAATCTCCCTACTTGGAGCATCAGCACCTTTAACCTCCTGTTCCATACAGGTTGCAATTTGTCCTGAGGATGAACGGGAAGATGGGGAACCAACGAGAGACTAGCTCTTGGTGTCGGGACAGGCACAGGTCACTCTATTTTCCCATCAGGAAGAAGAATTAACCACAGGCTCAGCCTGCCCCCCGGAACCAGAACAGGGCCTGAAGCCATCCTGCGCTTTTGCGGCCAGCTCCCAAAAAAGCGAGTTGTAAAATGGAGGTTCAGGGCACTGCAATTCACAAACCTGCAGAGTTATAAATGATAACTCTCATCCACCAATATATTGAGGGAAGGCAAAGAAGAGGATTTGAAATCAAGGCAGAATTGCACGAAACAGATTTCAGGAGGTAGATACGAATCGCCTTTAAAGCACATGAAAAGCGGCAAAACGTTGACAATGATGCCCTTGGCCAAAAAGGGCGTATGCGTTTTTTCCTGAATATATTCAGGAAAAAACGCATACGCCCTTTTTGGCCAACCAAGCAACCTGGAAAGGCAAATCAGCGCTACAGAGAAGTCTCGCTTCCCATCGGTCAAAAGGGCCATGCTGAAAAAAGTGTCAAAACCAGAAATGCAGGACAGGCCATGGAGAAATGGGAGCCTTGCTAAAGTGATGGGTGGGATGTAAATTGCCAACAGCCACTCTGGAGAAGTGTACGGTGTGTCCTGAAACATCTGAAAAACACAGCTTAGAGAGCATAGGGCACTTCCACTCATGGGGGTATAAATTGGGAAAATGAAAAATCAGCAAGACACAAGCACCCCAAAGTTGAGGGCTGCTCTGTTGACAAGGACCTCCACTTCATTCCACCTTAAATATCCCAGGAAAGAGAAAAATGGATAAAGAAGTTGTGGTCCTTATGTACAATGGAATATCACTCAGCCATGAAATCAATGTAATAATGTTAGTAGCAGCATGATGAGTGGATTTAGGTACGACGATTCTAAGTGAAATAAGTCACACAGAAAAGGACACTTCTCATAAGGTATCACTGATAGAGGGAATGTAAAAACCGTTACACTTGAACTGAATTACAAAACAGAACAGAGTCACACATGCAGAAAACACACTATGGCTGCTTAACGGGAAAGGTGAGGTGGGGTGATACATAAAACAAGGGTATCAAATTAGCTCAGATACCATTCCATAAACCCAATATGTAATAGACAAGACCTACTCCTTGCTCAGAGAACTGGACTCAACACGCCCTATTCAAAGCACAAGAATATATCTGACTAGTAATAATATTAAAACCTATGTATTGATATCTCTCTGTTAGTGTGTCAGGTGGGTGTAAAGCGGCATAAACACAGCCGTGAAAAGCAGCTAAACCCCATTATGAAAATAAATTACTTTGAAAAACCCATGAAACAACGACAGTGAAAGAGATAGAAATTCTTACACAATGAGTTCAGGGGCTGTGATGCAACCTGGATTGACCATATCTAGACCCACAGCTGGATGAGACAGAAGGGTGGACACTCTTGGGGCTGAGAGGTTTGGTGAGGTTGGGTGAGCAAACGCAGACCCTTTAACGTAATACTGCGTGGTACCCATCGCATGGGTCCCAAATCTCCAGGTTCAAGGGCATCTTCCTACATCGAAAACATGCATGAGAAACCCAGAAGATGGTACACCGTGTGATGGGGAAAGGTTTCTAAAACGCACCTCATTTCTCATCTCCTTGTGCCCGGGTTCGCCATTCCAGCCACTTTACTAGCAATCTCCCTACTTGGAGCATCAGCACCTTTAACCTCCTGTTCCGTACAGGTTGCAATTTGTCCTGAGGATGAACGTGAAGATGGGGAACCAACGAGAGACTAGCTCTTGGTGTTGGGACAGGCACAGGTCACTCTATTTTCCCATCAGGAAGAAGAATTAACCACAGGCTCAGCCTGCCCCCCGGAACCAGAACAGGGCCTGAAGCCATCCTGCGCTTTTGCGGCCAGCTCCCAAAAAAGCGAGTTGTAAAATGGAGGTTCAGGGCACTGCAATTCACAAACCTGCAGAGTTATAAATGATAACTCTCGTCCACAAATATATTGAGGGAAGGCAAAGAAGAGGATTTGAAATCAAGGCAGAATTGCACGAAACAGATTTCAGGAGGTAGATACGAATCGCCTTTAAAGCACATGAAAAGCGGCAAAACGTTGACAATGATGCCCTTGGCCAAAAAGGGCGTATGCGTTTTTTCCTGAATATATTCAGTAAAAAACGCATACGCCCTTTTTGGCCAACCAAGCAACCTGGAAAGGCAAATCAGCGCTACAGAGAAGTCTCGCTTCCCATCGGTCAAAAGGGCCATGCTGAAAAAAGTGTCAAAACCAGAAATGCAGGACAGGCCATGGAGAAATGGGAGCCTTGCTAAAGTGATGGGTGGGATGTAAATTGCCAACAGCCACTCTGGAGAAGTGTACGGTGTGTCCTGAAACATCTGAAAAACACAGCTTAGAGAGCATAGGGCACTTCCACTCATGGGGGTATAAATTGGGAAAATGAAAAATCAGCAAGACACAAGCACCCCAAAGTTGAGGGCTGCTCTGTTGACAAGGACCTCCACTTCATTCCACCTTAAATATCCCAGGAAAGAGAAAAATGGATAAAGAAGTTGTGGTCCTTATGTACAATGGAATATCACTCAGCCATGAAATCAATGTCATAATGTTAGTAGCAGCATGATGAGTGGATTTAGGTACGACGATTCTAAGTGAAATATGTCACACAGAAAAGGACACTTCTCTTAAGGTATCACTTATAGAGGGAATGTAAAAACCGTTACACTTGAACTGAATTACAAAACAGAACAGAGTCACACATGCAGAAAACACACTATGGCTGCTTAACGGGAAAGGTGAGGTGGGGTGATACATAAAACAAGGGTATCAAATTAGCTCAGATACCGTTCCATAAACCCAATATGTAATAGACAAGACCTACTCCTTGCTCAGAGAACTGGACTCAACACGCCCTATTCACAGCACAAGAATATATCTGACTAGTAATAATCTTAAAACCTATGTATTGATATCTCTCTGTTAGTGTGTCAAGTGAGTGTAAAGCGGCATAAACACAGCCGTGAAAAGCAGCTAAACCCCATTATGAAAATAAATTACTTTGAAAAACCCATGAAACAACGACAGTGAAAGAGATAGAAATTCTTACACAATGAGTTCAGGGGCTGTGATGCAACCTGGATTGACCATATCTAGACGCACAGCTGGATGAGACATAAGGGTGGACACTCTTGGGGCTGAGAGGTTTGGTGAGGTTGGGTGAGCAAACGCAGACCCTTTAAAGTAATACTGCGTGGTACCCATCGCATGGGTCCCAAATCTCCAGGTTCAAGGGCATCTTCCTACATCGAAAACATGCATGAGAAACCCAGAAGATGGTACACCGTGTGATGGGGAAAGGTTTCTAAAACGCACCTCATTTCTCATCTCCTTGTGCCCGGGTTCGCCATTCCAGCCGCTTTACTAGCAATCTCCCTACTTGGAGCATCAGCACCTTTAACCTCCTGTTCCATACAGGTTGCAATTTGTCCTGAGGATGAACGGGAAGATGGGGAACCAACGAGAGACTAGCTCTTGGTGTCGGGACAGGCACAGGTCACTCTATTTTCCCATCAGGAAGAAGAATTAACCACAGGCTCAGCCTGCCCCCCGGAACCAGAACAGGGCCTGAAGCGATCCTGCGCTTTTGCGGCCAGCTCCCAAAAAAGCGAGTTGTAAAATGGAGGTTCAGGGCACTGCAATTCACAAACCTGCAGAGTTATAAATGATAACTCTCATCCACCAATATATTGAGGGAAGGCAAAGAAGAGGATTTGAAATCAAGGCAGAATTGCACGAAACAGATTTCAGGAGGTAGATACGAATCGCCTTTAAAGCACATGAAAAGCGGCAAAACGTTGACAATGATGCCCTTGGCCAAAAAGGGCGTATGCGTTTTTTCCTGAATATATTCAGGAAAAAACGCATACGCCCTTTTTGGCCAACCAAGCAACCTGGAAAGGCAAATCAGCGCTACAGAGAAGTCTCGCTTCCCATCGGTCAAAAGGGCCATGCTGAAAAAAGTGTCAAAACCAGAAATGCAGGACAGGCCATGGAGAAATGGGAGCCTTGCTAAAGTGATGGGTGGGATGTAAATTGCCAACAGCCACTCTGGAGAAGTGTACGGTGTGTCCTGAAACATCTGAAAAACACAGCTTAGAGAGCATAGGGCACTTCCACTCATGGGGGTATAAATTGGGAAAATGAAAAATCAGCAAGACACAAGCACCCCAAAGTTGAGGGCTGCTCTGTTGACAAGGACCTCCACTTCATTCCACCTTAAATATCCCAGGAAAGAGAAAAATGGATAAAGAAGTTGTGGTCCTTATGTACAATGGAATATCACTCAGCCATGAAATCAATGTAATAATGTTAGTAGCAGCATGATGAGTGGATTTAGGTACGACGATTCTAAGTGAAATAAGTCACACAGAAAAGGACACTTCTCATAAGGTATCACTGATAGAGGGAATGTAAAAACCGTTACACTTGAACTGAATTACAAAACAGAACAGAGTCACACATGCAGAAAACACACTATGGCTGCTTAACGGGAAAGGTGAGGTGGGGTGATACATAAAACAAGGGTATCAAATTAGCTCAGATACCGTTCCATAAACCCAATATGTAATAGACAAGACCTACTCCTTGCTCAGAGAACAGGACTCAACACGCCCTATTCACAGCACAAGAATATATCTGACTAGTAATAATATTAAAACCTATGTATTGATATCTCTCTGTTAGTGTGTCAGGTGGGTGTAAAGCGGCATAAACACAGCCGTGAAAAGCAGCTAAACCCCATTATGAAAATAAATTACTTTGAAAAACCCATGAAACAACGACAGTGAAAGAGATAGAAATTCTTACACAATGAGTTCAGGGGCTGTGATGCAACCTGGATTGACCATATCTAGACCCACAGCTGGATGAGACAGAAGGGTGGACACTCTTGGGGCTGAGAGGTTTGGTGAGGTTGGGTGAGCAAACGCAGACCCTTTAACGTAATACTGCGTGGTACCCATCGCATGGGTCCCAAATCTCCAGGTTCAAGGGCATCTTCCTACATCGAAAACATGCATGAGAAACCCAGAAGATGGTACACCGTGTGATGGGGAAAGGTTTCTAAAACGCACCTCATTTCTCATCTCCTTGTGCCCGGGTTCGCCATTCCAGCCACTTAACTAGCAATCTCCCTACTTGGAGCATCAGCACCTTTAACCTCCTGTTCCGTACAGGTTGCAATTTGTCCTGAGGATGAACGTGAAGATGGGGAACCAACGAGAGACTAGCTCTTGGTGTTGGGACAGGCACAGGTCACTCTATTTTCCCATCAGGAAGAAGAATTAACCACAGGCTCAGCCTGCCCCCCGGAACCAGAACAGGGCCTGAAGCCATCCTGCGCTTTTGCGGCCAGCTCCCAAAAAAGCGAGTTGTAAAATGGAGGTTCAGGGCACTGCAATTCACAAACCTGCAGAGTTATAAATGATAACTCTCGTCCACAAATATATTGAGGGAAGGCAAAGAAGAGGATTTGAAATCAAGGCAGAATTGCACGAAACAGATTTCAGGAGGTAGATACGAATCGCCTTTAAAGCACATGAAAAGCGGCAAAACGTTGACAATGATGCCCTTGGCCAAAAAGGGCGTATGCGTTTTTTCCTGAATATATTCAGGAAAAAACGCATACGCCCTTTTTGGCCAACCAAGCAACCTGGAAAGGCAAATCAGCGCTACAGAGAAGTCTCGCTTCCCATCGGTCAAAAGGGCCATGCTGAAAAAAGTGTCAAAACCAGAAATGCAGGACAGGCCATGGAGAAATGGGAGCCTTGCTAAAGTGATGGGTGGGATGTAAATTGCCAACAGCCACTCTGGAGAAGTGTACGGTGTGTCCTGAAACATCTGAAAAACACAGCTTAGAGAGCATAGGGCACTTCCACTCATGGGGGTATAAATTGGGAAAATGAAAAATCAGCAAGACACAAGCACCCCAAAGTTGAGGGCTGCTCTGTTGACAAGGACCTCCACTTCATTCCACCTTAAATATCCCAGGAAAGAGAAAAATGGATAAAGAAGTTGTGGTCCTTATGTACAATGGAATATCACTCAGCCATGAAATCAATGTCATAATGTTAGTAGCAGCATGATGAGTGGATTTAGGTAC
The DNA here is from genome assembly GCF_965194805.1 of Balaenoptera borealis. NCBI lineage: Eukaryota > Metazoa > Chordata > Mammalia > Artiodactyla > Balaenopteridae > Balaenoptera > Balaenoptera borealis. The sequence continues at coordinate 282,125 of NW_028123883.1, forward strand.
GACGATTCTAAGTGAAATATGTCACACAGAAAAGGACACTTCTCTTAAGGTATCACTTATAGAGGGAATGTAAAAACCGTTACACTTGAACTGAATTACAAAACAGAACAGAGTCACACATGCAGAAAACACACTATGGCTGCTTAACGGGAAAGGTGAGGTGGGGTGATACATAAAACAAGGGTATCAAATTAGCTCAGATACCGTTCCATAAACCCAATATGTAATAGACAAGACCTACTCCTTGCTCAGAGAACTGGACTCAACACGCCCTATTCACAGCACAAGAATATATCTGACTAGTAATAATCTTAAAACCTATGTATTGATATCTCTCTGTTAGTGTGTCAAGTGAGTGTAAAGCGGCATAAACACAGCCGTGAAAAGCAGCTAAACCCCATTATGAAAATAAATTACTTTGAAAAACCCATGAAACAACGACAGTGAAAGAGATAGAAATTCTTACACAATGAGTTCAGGGGCTGTGATGCAACCTGGATTGACCATATCTAGACGCACAGCTGGATGAGACATAAGGGTGGACACTCTTGGGGCTGAGAGGTTTGGTGAGGTTGGGTGAGCAAACGCAGACCCTTTAAAGTAATACTGCGTGGTACCCATCGCATGGGTCCCAAATCTCCAGGTTCAAGGGCATCTTCCTACATCGAAAACATGCATGAGAAACCCAGAAGATGGTACACCGTGTGATGGGGAAAGGTTTCTAAAACGCACCTCATTTCTCATCTCCTTGTGCCCGGGTTCGCCATTCCAGCCGCTTTACTAGCAATCTCCCTACTTGGAGCATCAGCACCTTTAACCTCCTGTTCCATACAGGTTGCAATTTGTCCTGAGGATGAACGGGAAGATGGGGAACCAACGAGAGACTAGCTCTTGGTGTCGGCACAGGCACAGGTCACTCTATTTTCCCATCAGGAAGAAGAATTAACCACAGGCTCAGCCTGCCCCCCGGAACCAGAACAGGGCCTGAAGCCATCCTGCGCTTTTGCGGCCAGCTCCCAAAAAAGCGAGTTGTAAAATGGAGGTTCAGGGCACTGCAATTCACAAACCTGCAGAGTTATAAATGATAACTCTCGTCCACAAATATATTGAGGGAAGGCAAAGAAGAGGATTTGAAATCAAGGCAGAATTGCACGAAACAGATTTCAGGAGGTAGATACGAATCGCCTTTAAAGCACATGAAAAGCGGCAAAACGTTGACAATGATGCCCTTGGCCAAAAAGGGTGTATGCGTTTTTTCCTGAATATATTCAGTAAAAAACGCATACGCCCTTTTTGGCCAACCAAGCAACCTGGAAAGGCAAATCAGCGCTACAGAGAAGTCTCACTTCCCATCGGTCAAAAGGGCCATGCTGAAAAAAGTGTCAAAACCAGAAATGCAGGACAGGCCATGGAGAAATGGGAGCCTTGCTAAAGTGATGGGTGGGATGTAAATTGCCAACAGCCACTCTGGAGAAGTGTACGGTGTGTCCTGAAACATCTGAAAAACACAGCTTAGAGAGCATAGGGCACTTCCACTCATGGGGGTATAAATTGGGAAAATGAAAAATCAGCAAGACACAAGCACCCCAAAGTTGAGGGCTGCTCTGTTGACAAGGACCTCCACTTCATTCCACCTTAAATATCCCAGGAAAGAGAAAAATGGATAAAGAAGTTGTGGTCCTTATGTACAATGGAATATCACTCAGCCATGAAATCAATGTCATAATGTTAGTAGCAGCATGATGAGTGGATTTAGGTACGACGATTCTAAGTGAAATAAGTCACACAGAAAAGGACACTTCTCATAAGGTATCACTGATAGAGGGAATGTAAAAACCGTTACACTTGAACTGAATTACAAAACAGAACAGAGTCACACATGCAGAAAACACACTATGGCTGCTTAACGGGAAAGGTGAGGTGGGGTGATACATAAAACAAGGGTATCAAATTAGCTCAGATACCATTCCATAAACCCAATATGTAATAGACAAGACCTACTCCTTGCTCAGAGAACTGGACTCAACACGCCCTATTCACAGCACAAGAATATATCTGACTAGTAATAATCTTAAAACCTATGTATTGATATCTCTCTGTTAGTGTGTCAAGTGAGTGTAAAGCGGCATAAACACAGCCGTGAAAAGCAGCTAAACCCCATTATGAAAATAAATTACTTTGAAAAACCCATGAAACAACGACAGTGAAAGAGATAGAAATTCTTACACAATGAGTTCAGGGGCTGTGATGCAACCTGGATTGACCATATCTAGACGCACAGCTGGATGAGACATAAGGGTGGACACTCTTGGGGCTGAGAGGTTTGGTGAGGTTGGGTGAGCAAACGCAGACCCTTTAAAGTAATACTGCGTGGTACCCATCGCATGGGTCCCAAATCTCCAGGTTCAAGGGCATCTTCCTACATCGAAAACATGCATGAGAAACCCAGAAGATGGTACACCGTGTGATGGGGAAAGGTTTCTAAAACGCACCTCATTTCTCATCTCCTTGTGCCCGGGTTCGCCATTCCAGCCGCTTTACTAGCAATCTCCCTACTTGGAGCATCAGCACCTTTAACCTCCTGTTCCATACAGGTTGCAATTTGTCCTGAGGATGAACGGGAAGATGGGGAACCAACGAGAGACTAGCTCTTGGTGTCGGCACAGGCACAGGTCACTCTATTTTCCCATCAGGAAGAAGAATTAACCACAGGCTCAGCCTGCCCCCCGGAACCAGAACAGGGCCTGAAGCGATCCTGCGCTTTTGCGGCCAGCTCCCAAAAAAGCGAGTTGTAAAATGGAGGTTCAGGGCACTGCAATTCACAAACCTGCAGAGTTATAAATGATAACTCTCGTCCACAAATATATTGAGGGAAGGCAAAGAAGAGGATTTGAAATCAAGGCAGAATTGCACGAAACAGATTTCAGGAGGTAGATACGAATCGCCTTTAAAGCACATGAAAAGCGGCAAAACGTTGACAATGATGCCCTTGGCCAAAAAGGGCGTATGCGTTTTTTCCTGAATATATTCAGTAAAAAACGCATACGCCCTTTTTGGCCAACCAAGCAACCTGGAAAGGCAAATCAGCGCTACAGAGAAGTCTCACTTCCCATCGGTCAAAAGGGCCATGCTGAAAAAAGTGTCAAAACCAGAAATGCAGGACAGGCCATGGAGAAATGGGAGCCTTGCTAAAGTGATGGGTGGGATGTAAATTGCCAACAGCCACTCTGGAGAAGTGTACGGTGTGTCCTGAAACATCTGAAAAACACAGCTTAGAGAGCATAGGGCACTTCCACTCATGGGGGTATAAATTGGGAAAATGAAAAATCAGCAAGACACAAGCACCCCAAAGTTGAGGGCTGCTCTGTTGACAAGGACCTCCACTTCATTCCACCTTAAATATCCCAGGAAAGAGAAAAATGGATAAAGAAGTTGTGGTCCTTATGTACAATGGAATATCACTCAGCCATGAAATCAATGTCATAATGTTAGTAGCAGCATGATGAGTGGATTTAGGTACGACGATTCTAAGTGAAATAAGTCACACAGAAAAGGACACTTCTCATAAGGTATCACTGATAGAGGGAATGTAAAAACCGTTACACTTGAACTGAATTACAAAACAGAACAGAGTCACACATGCAGAAAACACACTATGGCTGCTTAACGGGAAAGGTGAGGTGGGGTGATACATAAAACAAGGGTATCAAATTAGCTCAGATACCGTTCCATAAACCCAATATGTAATAGACAAGACCTACTCCTTGCTCAGAGAACTGGACTCAACACGCCCTATTCACAGCACAAGAATATATCTGACTAGTAATAATCTTAAAACCTATGTATTGATATCTCTCTGTTAGTGTGTCAAGTGAGTGTAAAGCGGCATAAACACAGCCGTGAAAAGCAGCTAAACCCCATTATGAAAATAAATTACTTTGAAAAACCCATGAAACAACGACAGTGAAAGAGATAGAAATTCTTACACAATGAGTTCAGGGGCTGTGATGCAACCTGGATTGACCATATCTAGACGCACAGCTGGATGAGACATAAGGGTGGACACTCTTGGGGCTGAGAGGTTTGGTGAGGTTGGGTGAGCAAACGCAGACCCTTTAAAGTAATACTGCGTGGTACCCATCGCATGGGTCCCAAATCTCCAGCTTCAAGGGCATCTTCCTACATCGAAAACATGCATGAGAAACCCAGAAGATGGTACACCGTGTGATGGGGAAAGGTTTCTAAAACGCACCTCATTTATCATCTCCTTGTGCCCGGGTTCGCCATTCCAGCCGCTTTACTAGCAATCTCCCTACTTGGAGCATCAGCACCTTTAACCTCCTGTTCCATACAGGTTGCAATTTGTCCTGAGGATGAACGGGAAGATGGGGAACCAACGAGAGACTAGCTCTTGGTGTCGGGACAGGCACAGGTCACTCTATTTTCCCATCAGGAAGAAGAATTAACCACAGGCTCAGCCTGCCCCCCGGAACCAGAACAGGGCCTGAAGCGATCCTGCGCTTTTGCGGCCAGCTCCCAAAAAAGCGAGTTGTAAAATGGAGGTTCAGGGCACTGCAATTCACAAACCTGCAGAGTTATAAATGATAACTCTCATCCACCAATATATTGAGGGAAGGCAAAGAAGAGGATTTGAAATCAAGGCAGAATTGCACGAAACAGATTTCAGGAGGTAGATACGAATCGCCTTTAAAGCACATGAAAAGCGGCAAAACGTTGACAATGATGCCCTTGGCCAAAAAGGGCGTATGCGTTTTTTCCTGAATATATTCAGGAAAAAACGCATACGCCCTTTTTGGCCAACCAAGCAACCTGGAAAGGCAAATCAGCGCTACAGAGAAGTCTCGCTTCCCATCGGTCAAAAGGGCCATGCTGAAAAAAGTGTCAAAACCAGAAATGCAGGACAGGCCATGGAGAAATGGGAGCCTTGCTAAAGTGATGGGTGGGATGTAAATTGCCAACAGCCACTCTGGAGAAGTGTACGGTGTGTCCTGAAACATCTGAAAAACACAGCTTAGAGAGCATAGGGCACTTCCACTCATGGGGGTATAAATTGGGAAAATGAAAAATCAGCAAGACACAAGCACCCCAAAGTTGAGGGCTGCTCTGTTGACAAGGACCTCCACTTCATTCCACCTTAAATATCCCAGGAAAGAGAAAAATGGATAAAGAAGTTGTGGTCCTTATGTACAATGGAATATCACTCAGCCATGAAATCAATGTAATAATGTTAGTAGCAGCATGATGAGTGGATTTAGGTACGACGATTCTAAGTGAAATAAGTCACACAGAAAAGGACACTTCTCATAAGGTATCACTGATAGAGGGAATGTAAAAACCGTTACACTTGAACTGAATTACAAAACAGAACAGAGTCACACATGCAGAAAACACACTATGGCTGCTTAACGGGAAAGGTGAGGTGGGGTGATACATAAAACAAGGGTATCAAATTAGCTCAGATACCGTTCCATAAACCCAATATGTAATAGACAAGACCTACTCCTTGCTCAGAGAACAGGACTCAACACGCCCTATTCACAGCACAAGAATATATCTGACTAGTAATAATATTAAAACCTATGTATTGATATCTCTCTGTTAGTGTGTCAGGTGGGTGTAAAGCGGCATAAACACAGCCGTGAAAAGCAGCTAAACCCCATTATGAAAATAAATTACTTTGAAAAACCCATGAAACAACGACAGTGAAAGAGATAGAAATTCTTACACAATGAGTTCAGGGGCTGTGATGCAACCTGGATTGACCATATCTAGACCCACAGCTGGATGAGACAGAAGGGTGGACACTCTTGGGGCTGAGAGGTTTGGTGAGGTTGGGTGAGCAAACGCAGACCCTTTAACGTAATACTGCGTGGTACCCATCGCATGGGTCCCAAATCTCCAGGTTCAAGGGCATCTTCCTACATCGAAAACATGCATGAGAAACCCAGAAGATGGTACACCGTGTGATGGGGAAAGGTTTCTAAAACGCACCTCATTTCTCATCTCCTTGTGCCCGGGTTCGCCATTCCAGCCACTTAACTAGCAATCTCCCTACTTGGAGCATCAGCACCTTTAACCTCCTGTTCCGTACAGGTTGCAATTTGTCCTGAGGATGAACGTGAAGATGGGGAACCAACGAGAGACTAGCTCTTGGTGTTGGGACAGGCACAGGTCACTCTATTTTCCCATCAGGAAGAAGAATTAACCACAGGCTCAGCCTGCCCCCCGGAACCAGAACAGGGCCTGAAGCCATCCTGCGCTTTTGCGGCCAGCTCCCAAAAAAGCGAGTTGTAAAATGGAGGTTCAGGGCACTGCAATTCACAAACCTGCAGAGTTATAAATGATAACTCTCGTCCACAAATATATTGAGGGAAGGCAAAGAAGAGGATTTGAAATCAAGGCAGAATTGCACGAAACAGATTTCAGGAGGTAGATACGAATCGCCTTTAAAGCACATGAAAAGCGGCAAAACGTTGACAATGATGCCCTTGGCCAAAAAGGGCGTATGCGTTTTTTCCTGAATATATTCAGGAAAAAACGCATACGCCCTTTTTGGCCAACCAAGCAACCTGGAAAGGCAAATCAGCGCTACAGAGAAGTCTCGCTTCCCATCGGTCAAAAGGGCCATGCTGAAAAAAGTGTCAAAACCAGAAATGCAGGACAGGCCATGGAGAAATGGGAGCCTTGCTAAAGTGATGGGTGGGATGTAAATTGCCAACAGCCACTCTGGAGAAGTGTACGGTGTGTCCTGAAACATCTGAAAAACACAGCTTAGAGAGCATAGGGCACTTCCACTCATGGGGGTATAAATTGGGAAAATGAAAAATCAGCAAGACACAAGCACCCCAAAGTTGAGGGCTGCTCTGTTGACAAGGACCTCCACTTCATTCCACCTTAAATATCCCAGGAAAGAGAAAAATGGATAAAGAAGTTGTGGTCCTTATGTACAATGGAATATCACTCAGCCATGAAATCAATGTCATAATGTTAGTAGCAGCATGATGAGTGGATTTAGGTACGACGATTCTAAGTGAAATATGTCACACAGAAAAGGACACTTCTCTTAAGGTATCACTTATAGAGGGAATGTAAAAACCGTTACACTTGAACTGAATTACAAAACAGAACAGAGTCACACATGCAGAAAACACACTATGGCTGCTTAACGGGAAAGGTGAGGTGGGGTGATACATAAAACAAGGGTATCAAATTAGCTCAGATACCGTTCCATAAACCCAATATGTAATAGACAAGACCTACTCCTTGCTCAGAGAACTGGACTCAACACGCCCTATTCACAGCACAAGAATATATCTGACTAGTAATAATCTTAAAACCTATGTATTGATATCTCTCTGTTAGTGTGTCAAGTGAGTGTAAAGCGGCATAAACACAGCCGTGAAAAGCAGCTAAACCCCATTATGAAAATAAATTACTTTGAAAAACCCATGAAACAACGACAGTGAAAGAGATAGAAATTCTTACACAATGAGTTCAGGGGCTGTGATGCAACCTGGATTGACCATATCTAGACGCACAGCTGGATGAGACATAAGGGTGGACACTCTTGGGGCTGAGAGGTTTGGTGAGGTTGGGTGAGCAAACGCAGACCCTTTAAAGTAATACTGCGTGGTACCCATCGCATGGGTCCCAAATCTCCAGGTTCAAGGGCATCTTCCTACATCGAAAACATGCATGAGAAACCCAGAAGATGGTACACCGTGTGATGGGGAAAGGTTTCTAAAACGCACCTCATTTCTCATCTCCTTGTGCCCGGGTTCGCCATTCCAGCCGCTTTACTAGCAATCTCCCTACTTGGAGCATCAGCACCTTTAACCTCCTGTTCCATACAGGTTGCAATTTGTCCTGAGGATGAACGGGAAGATGGGGAACCAACGAGAGACTAGCTCTTGGTGTCGGCACAGGCACAGGTCACTCTATTTTCCCATCAGGAAGAAGAATTAACCACAGGCTCAGCCTGCCCCCCGGAACCAGAACAGGGCCTGAAGCGATCCTGCGCTTTTGCGGCCAGCTCCCAAAAAAGCGAGTTGTAAAATGGAGGTTCAGGGCACTGCAATTCACAAACCTGCAGAGTTATAAATGATAACTCTCGTCCACAAATATATTGAGGGAAGGCAAAGAAGAGGATTTGAAATCAAGGCAGAATTGCACGAAACAGATTTCAGGAGGTAGATACGAATCGCCTTTAAAGCACATGAAAAGCGGCAAAACGTTGACAATGATGCCCTTGGCCAAAAAGGGTGTATGCGTTTTTTCCTGAATATATTCAGTAAAAAACGCATACGCCCTTTTTGGCCAACCAAGCAACCTGGAAAGGCAAATCAGCGCTACAGAGAAGTCTCACTTCCCATCGGTCAAAAGGGCCATGCTGAAAAAAGTGTCAAAACCAGAAATGCAGGACAGGCCATGGAGAAATGGGAGCCTTGCTAAAGTGATGGGTGGGATGTAAATTGCCAACAGCCACTCTGGAGAAGTGTACGGTGTGTCCTGAAACATCTGAAAAACACAGCTTAGAGAGCATAGGGCACTTCCACTCATGGGGGTATAAATTGGGAAAATGAAAAATCAGCAAGACACAAGCACCCCAAAGTTGAGGGCTGCTCTGTTGACAAGGACCTCCACTTCATTCCACCTTAAATATCCCAGGAAAGAGAAAAATGGATAAAGAAGTTGTGGTCCTTATGTACAATGGAATATCACTCAGCCATGAAATCAATGTCATAATGTTAGTAGCAGCATGATGAGTGGATTTAGGTACGACGATTCTAAGTGAAATAAGTCACACAGAAAAGGACACTTCTCATAAGGTATCACTGATAGAGGGAATGTAAAAACCGTTACACTTGAACTGAATTACAAAACAGAACAGAGTCACACATGCAGAAAACACACTATGGCTGCTTAACGGGAAAGGTGAGGTGGGGTGATACATAAAACAAGGGTATCAAATTAGCTCAGATACCATTCCATAAACCCAATATGTAATAGACAAGACCTACTCCTTGCTCAGAGAACTGGACTCAACACGCCCTATTCACAGCACAAGAATATATCTGACTAGTAATAATATTAAAACCTATGTATTGATATCTCTCTGTTAGTGTGTCAGGTGGGTGTAAAGCGGCATAAACACAGCCGTGAAAAGCAGCTAAACCCCATTATGAAAATAAATTACTTTGAAAAACCCATGAAACAACGACAGTGAAAGAGAGCGAAATTCTTACACAGTGAGTTCAGGGGCTGTGATGCAACCTGGATTGACCATATCTAGACCCACAGCTTGATGAGACAGAAGGGTGGACACTCTTGGGGCTGAGAGGTTTGGTGAGGTTGGGTGAGCAAACGCAGACCCTTTAAAGTAATACTGCGTGGTACCCATCGCATGGGTCCCAAATCTCCAGGTTCAAGGGCATCTTCCTACATCGAAAACATGCATGAGAAACCCAGAAGATGGTACACCGTGTGATGGGGAAAGGTTTCTAAAACGCACCTCATTTCTCATCTCCTTGTGCCCGGGTTCGCCATTCCAGCCGCTTTACTAGCAATCTCCCTACTTGGAGCATCAGCACCTTTAACCTCCTGTTCCGTACAGGTTGCAATTTGTCCTGAGGATGAACGGGAAGACGGGGAACCAACGAGAGACTAGCTCTTGGTGTCGGGACAGGCACAGGTCACTCTCTTTTCCCATCAGGAAGAAGAATTAACCACAGGCTCAGCCTGCCCCCCGGAACCAGAACAGGGCCTGAAGCCATCCTGCGCTTTTGCGGCCAGCTCCCAAAAAAGCGAGTTGTAAAATGGAGGTTCAGGGCACTGCAATTCACAAACCTGCAGACTTATAAATGATAACTCTCGTCCACAAATATATTGAGGGAAGGCAAAGAAGAGGATTTGAAATCAAGGCAGAATTGCACGAAACAGATTTCAGGAGGTAGATACGAATCGCCTTTAAAGCACATGAAAAGCAGCAAAACGTTGACAATGATGCCCTTGGCCAAAAAGGGCGTATGCGTTTTTTCCTGAATATATTCAGGAAAAAACGCATACGCCCTTTTTGACCAACCAAGCAACCTGGAAAGGCAAATCAGCGCTACAGATAAGTCTCACTTCCCATCGGTCAAAAGGGCCATGCTGAAAAAAGTGTCAAAACCAGAAATGCAGGACAGGCCATGGAGAAATGGGAGCCTTGCTAAAGTGATGGGTGGGATGTAAATTGCCAACAGCCACTCTGGAGAAGTGTACGGTGTGTCCTGAAACATCTAAAAAACACAGCTTAGAGAGCATAGGGCACTTCCACTCATGGGGGTATAAATTGGGAAAGTGAAAAGTCAGCAAGACACAAGCACCCCAAAGTTGAGGGCTGCTCTGTTGACAAGGACCTCCACTTCATTCCACCTTAAATATCCCAGGAAAGAGAAAAATGGATAAAGAAGTTGTGGTCCTTATGTACAATGGAATATCACTCAGCCATGAAATCCATGTCATAATGTTAGTAGCAGCATGATGAGTGGATTTAGGTACGACGATTCTAAGTGAAATAAGTCACACAGAAAAGGACACTTCTCATAAGGTATCACTTATAGAGGGAATGTAAAAACCGTTACACTTGAACTGAATTACAAAACAGAACAGAGTCACACATGCAGAAAACACACTATGGCTGCTTAACGGGAAAGGTGAGGTGGGGTGATACATAAAACAAGGGTATCAAATTAGCTCAGATACCGTTCCATAAACCCAATATGTAATAGACAAGACCTACTCCTTGCTCAGAGAACTGGACTCAACACGCCCTATTCACTGCACAAGAATATATCTGACTAGTAATAATCTTAAAGCCTATGTATTAATATCTCTCTGTTAGTGTGTCAAGTGGGTGGAAAGCGGCATAAACACAGCCGTGAAAAGCAGCTAAACCCCATTATGAAAATAAATTACTTTGAAAAACCCATGAAACAACAAAAGTGAAAGAGTTAGAAATTCTTACACAATGCGTTCAGGGGCTGTGATGCAACCTGGATTGACCATATCTAGACCCACAGCTGGATGAGACATAAGGGTGGACACTCTTGGGGCTGAGAGGTTTGGTGAGGTTGGGTGAGCAAACGCAGACCCTTTAAAGTAATACTGCGTGGTACCCATCGCATGGGTCCCAAATCTCCAGCTTCAAGGGCATCTTCCTACATCGAAAACATGCATGAGAAACCCAGAAGATGGTACACCGTGTGATGGGGAAAGGTTTCTAAAACGCAGCTCATTTATCATCTCCTTGTGCCCGGGTTCGCCATTCCAGCCGCTTTACTAGCAATCTCCCTACTTGGAGCATCAGCACCTTTAACTTCCTGTACCGTACAGGTTGCAATATGTCCTGAGGATGAACGGGAAGATGGGGAACCAACGAGAGAGTAGCTCTTGGTGTTGGGACAGGTACAGGTCACTCTATTTTCCCATCAGGAAAAAGAATTTACCACAGGCTCAGCCTGACCCCCGGAACCAGAACAGGGCCTGAAGCCATCCTGCGCTTTTGCGGCCAGCTCCCAAAAAAGCGAGTTGTAAAATGGAGGTTCAGGGCACTGCAATTCACAAACCTGCAGAGTTATAAATGAAAACTCTCGTCCACAAATATATTGAGGGAAGGCAAAGAAGAGGATTTGAAATCAAGGCAGAATTGCAGGAAACAGATTTCAGGAGGTAGATTCGAATCGCCTTTAAAGCACATGAAAAGCGGCAAAATGTTGACAATGATGCCCTTGGCCAAAAAGGGCGTATGCGTTTTTTCCTGAATATGTTCAGGAAAAAACGCATACGCCCTTTTTGGCCAACCAAGCAACCTGGAAAGGCAAATCAGCGCTACAAAGAAGTCTCGCTTCCCATCGGTCAAAAGGGCCATGCTGAAAAAAGTGTCAAAACCAGAAATGCAGGTTAGGCCATGGAGAAATGGGAGCTTTGCTACACTGATGGGCGGGATGTAAATTGCCAACAGCCACTCTGGAGAAGTGTACAGTGTGTCCTGAAACATCTGAAAAACACAGCTTAGAGAGCATAGGGCACTTCCACTCATGGGGGTATAAATTGGGAAAATGAAAAATCAGCAAGACACAAGCACCCCAAAGTTTAGGGCTGCTCTGTTGACAAGGACCTCCACTTCATTCCACCTTAAATATCCCAGGAAAGAGAAAAATGGATAAAGAAGTTGTGGTCCTTATGTACAATGGAATATCACTCAGCCATGAAATCAATGTTATAAGGTTAGTAGCAGCATGATGAGTGGATTTAGGTACGACGATTCTAAGTGAAATAAGTCACACAGAAAAGGACACTTCTCATAAGGTATCACTTTTAGAGGGAATGTAAAAACCGTTACACTTGAACTGAATTACAAAACAGAACAGAGTCACACATGCAGAAAACACACTATGGCTGCTTAACGGGAAAGGTGAGGTGGGGTGATACATAAAACAAGGGTATCAAATTAGCTCAGATACCGTTCCATAAACCCAATATGTAATAGACAAGACCTACTCCTTGCTCAGAGAACTGGACTCAACACGCCCTATTCACAGCACAAGAATATATCTGACTAGTAATAATATTAAAACCTATGTATTGATATCTCTCTGTTAGTGTGTCAGGTGGGTGTAAAGCGGCATAAACACAGCCGTGAAAAGCAGCTAAACCCCATTATGAAAATAAATTACTTTGAAAAACCCATGAAACAACGACAGTGAAAGAGAGCGAAATTCTTACACAGTGAGTTCAGGGGCTGTGATGCAACCTGGATTGACCATATCTAGACCCACAGCTGGATGAGACATAAGGGTGGACACTCTTGGGGCTGAGAGGTTTGGTGAGGTTGGGTGAGCAAACGCAGACCCTTTAAAGTAATACTGCGTGGTACCCATCGCATGGGTCCCAAATCTCCAGCTTCAAGGGCATCTTCCTACATTGAAAACATGCATGAGAAACCCAGAAGATGGTACACCGTGTGATGGGGAAAGGTTTCTAAAACGCACCTCATTTATCATCTCCTTGTGCCCGGGTTCGCCATTCCAGCCGCTTTACTAGCAATCTCCCTACTTGGAGCATCAGCACCTTTAACTTCCTGTACCGTACAGGTTGCAATATGTCCTGAGGATGAACGGGAAGATGGGGAACCAACGAGAGAGTAGCTCTTGGTGTTGGGACAGGTACAGGTCACTCTATTTTCCCATCAGGAAAAAGAATTTACCACAGGCTCAGCCTGACCCCCGGAACCAGAACAGGGCCTGAAGCCATCCTGCACTTTTGCGGCCAGCTCCCAAAAAAGCGAGTTGTAAAATGGAGGTTCAGGGCACTGCAATTCACAAACCTGCAGAGTTATAAATGAAAACTCTCGTCCACAAATATATTGAGGGAAGGCAAAGAAGAGGAGTTGAAATCAAGGCAGAATTGCAGGAAACAGATTTCAGGAGGTAGATTCGAATCGCCTTTAAAGCACATGAAAAGCGGCAAAATGTTGACAATGATGCCCTTGGCCAAAAAGGGCGTATGCGTTTTTTCCTGAATATGTTCAGGAAAAAACGCATACGCCCTTTTTGGCCAACCAAGCAACCTGGAAAGGCAAATCAGCGCTACAAAGAAGTCTCGCTTCCCATCGGTCAAAAGGGCCATGCTGAAAAAAGTGTCAAAACCAGAAATGCAGGACAGGCCATGGAGAAATGGGAGCTTTGCTACACTGATGGGCGGGATGTAAATTGCCAACAGCCACTCTGGAGAAGTGTACAGTGTGTCCTGAAACATCTGAAAAACACAGCTTAGAGAGCATAGGGCACTTCCACTCATGGGGGTATAAATTGGGAAAATGAAAAATCAGCAAGACACAAGCACCCCAAAGTTTAGGGCTGCTCTGTTGACAAGGACCTCCACTTCATTCCACCTTAAATATCCCAGGAAAGAGAAAAATGGATAAAGAAGTTGTGGTCCTTATGTACAATGGAATATCACTCAGCCATGAAATCAATGTTATAAGGTTAGTAGCAGCATGATGAGTGGATTTAGGTACGACGATTCTAAGTGAAATAAGTCACACAGAAAAGGACACTTCTCATAAGGTATCACTTTTAGAGGGAATGTAAAAACCGTTACACTTGAACTGAATTACAAAACAGAACAGAGTCACACATGCAGAAAACACACTATGGCTGCTTAACGGGAAAGGTGAGGTGGGGTGATACATAAAACAAGGGTATCAAATTAGCTCAGATACCGTTCCATAAACCCAATATGTAGTAGACAAGACCTACTCCTTGCTCAGAGAACTGTACTCAACACGCCCTATTCACCACACAAGAATATATCTGACTAGTAATAATCTTAAAACCTATGTATTGATATCTCTCTATTAGTGTGTCAAGTGGGTGTAAAGCAGCATAAACACAGCCGTGAAAAGCAGCTAAACCCTATTATGAAAATAAATTACTTTGAAAAACCCATGAAACAACGACAGTGAAAGAGATAGAAATTCTTACACAATGAGTTCAGGGGCTGTGATGCAACCTGGATGGACCATATCTAGACCCACAGCTGGATGAGACATAAGGGTGGACACTCTTGGGGCTGAGAGGTTTGGTGAGGTTGGGTGAGCAAACGCAGACCCTTTAAAGTAATACTGCGTGGTACCCATCGCATGGGTCCCAAATCTCCAGGTTCAAGGGCATCTTCCTACATCGAAAACATGCATGAGAAACCCAGAAGATGGTACACCGTGTGATGGGGAAAGGTTTCTAAAACGCACCTCATTTCTCATCTCCTTGTGCCCGGGTTTGCCATTCCAGCCACTTTACTAGCAATCTCCCTACTTGGAGCATCAGCACCTTTAACCTCCTGTTCCGTACAGGTTGCAATTTGTCCTGAGGATGAACGGGAAGACGGGGAACCAACGAGAGACTAGCTCTTGGTGTTGGGACAGGCACAGGTCACTCTATTTTCCCATCAGGAAGAAGAACTAACCACAGGCTCAGCCTGCCCCCCGGAACCAGAACAGGGCCTGAAGCCATCCTGCGCTTTTGCGGCCAGCTCCCAAAAAAGCGAGTTGTAAAATGGAGGTTCAGGGCACTGCAATTCACAAACCTGCAGAGTTATAAATGATAACTCTCGTCCACAAATATATTGAGGGAAGGCAAAGAAGAGGATTTGAAATCAAGGCAGAATTGCACGAAACAGATTTCAGGAGGTAGATACGAATCGCCTTTAAAGCACATGAAAAGCGGCAAAACGTTGACAATGATGCCCTTGGCCAAAAAGGACGTATGCGTTTTTTCCTGAATATATTCAGGAAAAAACGCATACGCCCTTTTTGGCCAACCAAGCAACCTGGAAAGGCAAATCAGCGCTACAGAGAAGTCTCGCTTCCCATCGGTCAAAAGGGCCATGCTGAAAAAAGTGTCAAAACCAGAAATGCAGGACAGGCCATGGAGAAATGGGAGCCTTGCTAAAGTGATGGGTGGGATGTAAATTGCCAACAGCCACTCTGGAGAAGTGTACGGTGTGTCCTGAAACATCTGAAAAACACAGCTTAGAGAGCATAGGGCACTTCCACTCATCGGGGTATAAATTGGGAAAATGAAAAATCAGCAAGACACAAGCACCCCAAAGTTGAGGGCTGCTCTGTTGACAAGGACCTCCACTTCATTCCACCATAAATATCCCAGGAAAGAGAAAAATGGATAAAGAAGTTGTGGTCCTTATGTACAATGGAATATCACTCAGCCATGAAATCCATGTCATAATGTTAGTAGCAGCATGATGAGTGGATTTAGGTACGACGATTCTAAGTGAAATAAGTCACACAGAAAAGGACACTTCTCATAAGGTATCACTTATAGAGGGAATGTAAAAACCGTTACACTTGAACTGAATTACAAAACAGAACAGAGTCACACATGCAGAAAACACACTATGGCTGCTTAACGGGAAAGGTGAGGTGGGGTGATACATAAAACAAGGGTATCAAATTAGCTCAGATACCGTTCCATAAACCCAATATGTAATAGACAAGACCTACTCCTTGCTCAGAGAACTGGACTCAACACGCCCTATTCACAGCACAAGAATATATCTGACTAGTAATAATCTTAAAACCTATGTATTGATATCTCTCTGTTAGTGTGTCAAGTGAGTGTAAAGCGGCATAAACACAGCCGTGAAAAGCAGCTAAACCCCATTATGAAAATAAATTACTTTGAAAAACCCATGAAACAACAAAAGTGAAAGAGTTAGAAATTCTTACACAATGCGTTCAGGGGCTGTGATGCAACCTGGATTGACCATATCTAGACCCACAGCTGGATGAGACATAAGGGTGGACACTCTTGGGGCTGAGAGTTTTGGTGAGGTTGGGTGAGCAAACGCAGACCCTTTAAAGTAATACTGCGTGGTACCCATCGCATGGGTCCCAAATCTCCAGCTTCAAGGGCATCTTCCTACATCGAAAACATGCATGAGAAACCCAGAAGATGGTACACCGTGTGATGGGGAAAGGTTTCTAAAACGCACCTCATTTATCATCTCCTTGTGCCCGGGTTCGCCATTCCAGCCGCTTTACTAGCAATCTCCCTACTTGGAGCATCAGCACCTTAAACTTCCTGTACCGAACAGGTTGCAATATGTCCTGAGGATGAACGGGAAGATGGGGAACCAACGAGAGAGTAGCTCTTGGTGTTGGGACAGGCACAGGTCACTCTATTTTCCCATCAGGAAAAAGAATTTACCACAGGCTCAGCCTGCCCCCCGGAACCAGAACAGGGCCTGAAGCCATCCTGCGCTTTTGCGGCCAGCTCCCAAAAAAGCGAGTTGTAAAATGGAGGTTCAGGGCACTGCAATTCACAAACCTGCAGAGTTATAAATGAAAACTCTCGTCCACAAATATATTGAGGGAAGGCAAAGAAGAGGAGTTGAAATCAAGGCAGAATTGCAGGAAACAGATTTCAGGAGGTAGATTCGAATCGCCTTTAAAGCACATGAAAAGCGGCAAAATGTTGACAATGATGCCCTTGGCCAAAAAGGGCGTATGCGTTTTTTCCTGAATATGTTCAGGAATAAACGCATACGCCCTTTTTGGCCAACCAAGCAACCTGGAAAGGCAAATCAGCGCTACAAAGAAGTCTCGCTTCCCATCGGTCAAAAGGGCCATGCTGAAAAAAGTGTCAAAACCAGAAATGCAGGACAGGCCATGGAGAAATGGGAGCTTTGCTACACTGATGGGCGGGATGTAAATTGCCAACAGCCACTCTGGAGAAGTGTACAGTGTGTCCTGAAACATCTGAAAAACACAGCTTAGAGAGCATAGGGCACTTCCACTCATGGGGGTATAAATTGGGAAAATGAAAAATCAGCAAGACACAAGCACCCCAAAGTTTAGGGCTGCTCTGTTGACAAGGACCTCCACTTCATTCCACCTTAAATATCCCAGGAAAGAGAAAAATGGATAAAGAAGTTGTGGTCCTTATGTACAATGGAATATCACTAAGCCATGAAATCAATGTTATAAGGTTAGTAGCAGCATGATGAGTGGATTTAGGTACGACGATTCTAAGTGAAATAAGTCACACAGAAAAGGACACTTCTCATAAGGTATCACTTTTAGAGGGAATGTAAAAACCGTTACACTTGAACTGAATTACAAAACAGAACAGAGTCACACATGCAGAAAACACACTATGGCTGCTTAACGGGAAAGGTGAGGTGGGGTGATACATAAAACAAGGGTATCAGATTAGCTCAGATACCGTTCCATAAACCCAATATGTAGTAGACAAGACCTACTCCTTGCTCAGAGAACTGGACTCAACACGCCCTATTCACCACACAAGAATATATCTGACTAGTAATAATCTTAAAACCTATGTATTGATATCTCTCTGTTAGTGTGTCAAGTGGGTGTAAAGCGGCATAAACACAGCCGTGAAAAGCAGCTAAACCCCATTATGAAAATAAATTACTTTGAAAAACCCATGAAACAACGACAGTGAAAGAGATAGAAATTCTTACACAATGAGTTCAGGGGCTGTGATGCAACCTGGATGGAAGATATCTAGACCCACAGCTGGATGAGACATAAGGGTGGACACTCTTGGGGCTGAGAGGTTTGGTGAGGTTGGGTGAGCAAACGCAGACCCTTTAAAGTAATACTGCGTGGTACCCATCGCATGGGTCCCAAATCTCCAGGTTCAAGGGCATCTTCCTACATCGAAAACATGCATGAGAAACCCAGAAGATGGTACACCGTGTGATGGGGAAAGGTTTCTAAAACGCACCTCATTTCTCATCTCCTTGTGCCCGGGTTTGCCATTCCAGCCACTTTACTAGCAATCTCCCTACTTGGAGCATCAGCACCTTTAACCTCCTGTTCCGTACAGGTTGCAATTTGTCCTGAGGATGAACGGGAAGACGGGGAACCAACGAGAGACTAGCTCTTGGTGTTGGGACAGGCACAGGTCACTCTATTTTCCCATCAGGAAGAAGAATTAACCACAGGCTCAGCCTGCCCCCCGGAACCAGAACAGGGCCTGAAGCCATCCTGCGCTTTTGCGGCCAGCTCCCAAAAAAGCGAGTTGTAAAATGGAGGTTCAGGGCACTGCAATTCACAAACCTGCAGAGTTATAAATGATAACTCTCGTCCACAAATATATTGAGGGAAGGCAAAGAAGAGGATTTGAAATCAAGGCAGAATTGCACGAAACAGATTTCAGGAGGTAGATACGAATCGCCTTTAAAGCACATGAAAAGCGGCAAAACGTTGACAATGATGCCCTTGGCCAAAAAGGGCGTATGCGTTTTTTCCTGAATATATTCAGGAAAAAACGCATACGCCCTTTTTGGCCAACCAAGCAACCTGGAAAGGCAAATCAGCGCTACAGAGAAGTCTCGCTTCCCATCGGTCAAAAGGGCCATGCTGAAAAAAGTGTCAAAACCAGAAATGCAGGACAGGCCATGGAGAAATGGGAGCCTTGCTAAAGTGATGGGTGGGATGTAAATTGCCAACAGCCACTCTGGAGAAGAGTACGGTGTGTCCTGAAACATCTGAAAAACACAGCTTAGAGAGCATAGGGCACTTCCACTCATCGGGGTATAAATTGGGAAAATGAAAAATCAGCAAGACACAAGCACCCCAAAGTTGAGGGCTGCTCTGTTGACAAGGACCTCCACTTCATTCCACCATAAATATCCCAGGAAAGAGAAAAATGGATAAAGAAGTTGTGGTCCTTATGTACAATGGAATATCACTCAGCCATGAAATCCATGTCATAATGTTAGTAGCAGCATGATGAGTGGATTTAGGTACGACGATTCTAAGTGAAATAAGTCACACAGAAAAGGACACTTCTCATAAGGTATCACTTATAGAGGGAATGTAAAAACCGTTACACTTGAACTGAATTACAAAACAGAACAGAGTCACACATGCAGAAAACACACTATGGCTGCTTAACGGGAAAGGTGAGGTGGGGTGATACATAAAACAAGGGTATCAAATTAGCTCAGATACCGTTCCATAAACCCAATATGTAATAGACAAGACCTACTCCTTGCTCAGAGAACTGGACTCAACACGCCCTATTCACAGCACAAGAATATATCTGACTAGTAATAATCTTAAAACCTATGTATAGATATCTCTCTGTTAGTGTGTCAAGTGAGTGTAAAGCGGCATAAACACAGCCGTGAAAAGCAGCTAAACCCCATTATGAAAATAAATTACTTTGAAAAACCCATGAAACAACAAAAGTGAAAGAGTTAGAAATTCTTACACAATGCGTTCAGGGGCTGTGATGCAACCTGGATTGACCATATCTAGACCCACAGCTGGATGAGACATAAGGGTGGACACTCTTGGGGCTGAGAGGTTTGGTGAGGTTGGGTGAGCAAACGCAGACCCTTTAAAGTAATACTGCGTGGTACCCATCGCATGGGTCCCAAATCTCCAGCTTCAAGGGCATCTTCCTACATCGAAAACATGCATGAGAAACCCAGAAGATGGTACACCGTGTGATGGGGAAAGGTTTCTAAAACGCACCTCATTTATCATCTCCTTGTGCCCGGGTTCGCCATTCCAGCCGCTTTACTAGCAATCTCCCTACTTGGAGCATCAGCACCTTTAACTTCCTGTACCGTACAGGTTGCAATATGTCCTGAGGATGAACGGGAAGATGGGGAACCAACGAGAGAGTAGCTCTTGGTGTTGGGACAGGCACAGGTCACTCTATTTTCCCATCAGAAAGAAGAATTAACCACAGGCTCAGCCTGCCCCCCGGAACCAGAACAGGGCCTGAAGCCATCCTGCGCTTTTGCGGCAAGCTCCCAAAAAAGCGAGTTGTAAAATGGAGGTTCAGGGCACTGCAATTCACAAACCTGCAGAGTTATAAATGAAAACTCTCGTCCACAAATATATTGAGGGAAGGCAAAGAAGAGGAGTTGAAATCAAGGCAGAATTGCAGGAAACAGATTTCAGGAGGTAGATTCGAATCGCCTTTAAAGCACATGAAAAGCGGCAAAATGTTGACAATGATGCCCTTGGCCAAAAAGGGCGTATGCGTTTTTTCCTGAATATGTTCAGGAAAAAACGCATACGCCCTTTTTGGCCAACCAAGCAACCTGGAAAGGCAAATCAGCGCTACAAAGAAGTCTCGCTTCCCATCGGTCAAAAGGGCCATGCTGAAAAAAGTGTCAAAACCAGAAATGCAGGACAGGCCATGGAGAAATGGGAGCTTTGCTACACTGATGGGCGGGATGTAAATTGCCAACAGCCACTCTGGAGAAGTGTACAGTGTGTCCTGAAACATCTGAAAAACACAGCTTAGAGAGCATAGGGCACTTCCACTCATGGGGGTATAAATTGGGAAAATGAAAAATCAGCAAGACACAAGCACCCCAAAGTTTAGGGCTGCTCTGTTGACAAGGACCTCCACTTCATTCCACCTTAAATATCCCAGGAAAGAGAAAAATGGATAAAGAAGTTGTGGTCCTTATGTACAATGGAATATCACTCAGCCATGAAATCAATGTTATAAGGTTAGTAGCAGCATGATGAGTGGATTTAGGTACGACGATTCTAAGTGAAATAAGTCACACAGAAAAGGACACTTCTCATAAGGTATCACTTTTAGAGGGAATGTAAAAACCGTTACACTTGAACTGAATTACAAAACAGAACAGAGTCACACATGCAGAAAACACACTATGGCTGCTTAACGGGAAAGGTGAGGTGGGGTGATACATAAAACAAGGGTATCAGATTAGCTCAGATACCGTTCCATAAACCCAATATGTAGTAGACAAGACCTACTCCTTGCTCAGAGAACTGGACTCAACACGCCCTATTCACCACACAAGAATATATCTGACTAGTAATAATCTTAAAACCTATGTATTGATATCTCTCTGTTAGTGTGTCAAGTGGGTGTAAAGCGGCATAAACACAGCCGTGAAAAGCAGCTAAACCCCATTATGAAAATAAATTACTTTGAAAAACCCATGAAACAACGACAGTGAAAGAGATAGAAATTCTTACACAATGAGTTCAGGGGCTGTGATGCAACCTGGATGGACCATATCTAGACCCACAGCTGGATGAGACATAAGGGTGGACACTCTTGGGGCTGAGAGGTTTGGTGAGGTTGGGTGAGCAAACGCAGACCCTTTAAAGTAATACTGCGTGGTACCCATCGCATGGGTCCCAAATCTCCAGGTTCAAGGGCATCTTCCTACATCGAAAACATGCATGAGAAACCCAGAAGATGGTACACCGTGTGATGGGGAAAGGTTTCTAAAACGCACCTCATTTCTCATCTCCTTGTGCCCGGGTTTGCCATTCCAGCCACTTTACTAGCAATCTCCCTACTTGGAGCATCAGCACCTTTAACCTCCTGTTCCGTACAGGTTGCAATTTGTCCTGAGGATGAACGGGAAGACGGGGAACCAACGAGAGACTAGCTCTTGGTGTTGGGACAGGCACAGGTCACTCTATTTTCCCATCAGGAAGAAGAATTAACCACAGGCTCAGCCTGCCCCCCGGAACCAGAACAGGGCCTGAAGCCATCCTGCGCTTTTGCGGCAAGCTCCCAAAAAAGCAAGTTGTAAAATGGAGGTTCAGGGCACTGCAATTCACAAACCTGCAGAGTTATAAATGAAAACTCTCGTCCACAAATATATTGAGGGAAGGCAAAGAAGAGGAGTTGAAATCAAGGCAGAATTGCAGGAAACAGATTTCAGGAGGTAGATTCGAATCGCCTTTAAAGCACATGAAAAGCGGCAAAATGTTGACAATGATGCCCTTGGCCAAAAAGGGCGTATGCGTTTTTTCCTGAATATGTTCAGGAAAAAACGCATACGCCCTTTTTGGCCAACCAAGCAACCTGGAAAGGCAAATCAGCGCTACAAAGAAGTCTCGCTTCCCATCGGTCAAAAGGGCCATGCTGAAAAAAGTGTCAAAACCAGAAATGCAGGACAGGCCATGGAGAAATGGGAGCTTTGCTACACTGATGGGCGGGATGTAAATTGCCAACAGCCACTCTGGAGAAGTGTACAGTGTGTCCTGAAACATCTGAAAAACACAGCTTAGAGAGCATAGGGCACTTCCACTCATGGGGGTATAAATTGGGAAAATGAAAAATCAGCAAGACACAAGCACCCCAACGTTTAGGGCTGCTCTGTTGACAAGGACCTCCACTTCATTCCACCTTAAATATCCCAGGAAAGAGAAAAATGGATAAAGAAGTTGTGGTCCTTATGTACAATGGAATATCACTCAGCCATGAAATCAATGTTATAAGGTTAGTAGCAGCATGATGAGTGGATTTAGGTACGACGATTCTAAGTGAAATAAGTCACACAGAAAAGGACACTTCTCATAAGGTATCACTTTTAGAGGGAATGTAAAAACCGTTACACTTGAACTGAATTACAAAACAGAACAGAGTCACACATGCAGAAAACACACTATGGCTGCTTAACGGGAAAGGTGAGGTGGGGTGATACATAAAACAAGGGTATCAAATTAGCTCAGATACCGTTCCATAAACCCAATATGTAGTAGACAAGACCTACTCCTTGCTCAGAGAACTGTACTCAACACGCCCTATTCACCACACAAGAATATATCTGACTAGTAATAATCTTAAAACCTATGTATTGATATCTCTCTGTTAGTGTGTCAAGTGGGTGTAAAGCGGCATAAACACAGCCGTGAAAAGCAGCTAAACCCCATTATGAAAATAAATTACTTTGAAAAACCCATGAAACAACGACAGTGAAAGAGATAGAAATTCTTACACAATGAGTTCAGGGGCTGTGATGCAACCTGGATGGACCATATCTAGACCCACAGCTGGATGAGACATAAGGGTGGACACTCTTGGGGCTGAGAGGTTTGGTGAGGTTGGGTGAGCAAACGCAGACCCTTTAAAGTAATACTGCGTGGTACCCATCGCATGGGTCCCAAATCTTCAGGTTCAAGGGCATCTTCCTACATCGAAAACATGCATGAGAAACCCAGAAGATGGTACACCGTGTGATGGGGAAAGGTTTCTAAAACGCACCTCATTTCTCATCTCCTTGTGCCCGGGTTCGCCATTCCAGCCGCTTTACTAGCAATCTCCCTACTTGGAGCATCAGCACCTTTAACCTCCTGTTCCGTACAGGTTGCAATTTGTCCTGAGGATGAACGGGAAGACGGGGAACCAACGAGAGACTAGCTCTTGGTGTTGGGACAGGCACAGGTCACTCTATTTTCCCATCAGGAAGAAGAATTAACCACAGGCTCAGCCTGCCCCCCGGAACCAGAACAGGGCCTGAAGCCATCCTGCGCTTTTGCGGCCAGCTCCCAAAAAAGCGAGTTGTAAAATGGAGGTTCAGGGCACTGCAATTCACAAACCTGCAGAGTTATAAATGATAACTCTCGTCCACAAATATATTGAGGGAAGGCAAAGAAGAGGATTTGAAATCAAGGCAGAATTGCACGAAACAGATTTCAGGAGGTAGATACGAATCGCCTTTAAAGCACATGAAAAGCGGCAAAACGTTGACAATGATGCCCTTGGCCAAAAAGGGCGTATGCGTTTTTTCCTGAATATATTCAGGAAAAAACGCATACGCCCTTTTTGGCCAACCAAGCAACCTGGAAAGGCAAATCAGCGCTACAGAGAAGTCTCGCTTCCCATCGGTCAAAAGGGCCATGCTGAAAAAAGTGTCAAAACCAGAAATGCAGGACAGGCCATGGAGAAATGGGAGCCTTGCTAAAGTGATGGGTGGGATGTAAATTGCCAACAGCCACTCTGGAGAAGTGTACGGTGTGTCCTGAAACATCTGAAAAACACAGCTTAGAGAGCATAGGGCACTTCCACTCATCGGGGTATAAATTGGGAAAATGAAAAATCAGCAAGACACAAGCACCCCAAAGTTGAGGGCTGCTCTGTTGACAAGGACCTCCACTTCATTCCACCATAAATATCCCAGGAAAGAGAAAAATGGATAAAGAAGTTGTGGTCCTTATGTACAATGGAATATCACTCAGCCATGAAATCCATGTCATAATGTTAGTAGCAGCATGATGAGTGGATTTAGGTACGACGATTCTAAGTGAAATAAGTCACACAGAAAAGGACACTTCTCATAAGGTATCACTTATAGAGGGAATGTAAAAACCGTTACACTTGAACTGAATTACAAAACAGAACAGAGTCACACATGCAGAAAACACACTATGGCTGCTTAACGGGAAAGGTGAGGTGGGGTGATACATAAAACAAGGGTATCAAATTAGCTCAGATACCGTTCCATAAACCCAATATGTAATAGACAAGACCTACTCCTTGCTCAGAGAACTGGACTCAACACGCCCTATTCACAGCACAAGAATATATCTGACTAGTAATAATCTTAAAACCTATGTATTGATATCTCTCTGTTAGTGTGTCAAGTGAGTGTAAAGCGGCATAAACACAGCCGTGAAAAGCAGCTAAACCCCATTATGAAAATAAATTACTTTGAAAAACCCATGAAACAACAAAAGTGAAAGAGTTAGAAATTCTTACACAATGCGTTCAGGGGCTGTGATGCAACCTGGATTGACCATATCTAGACCCACAGCTGGATGAGACATAAGGGTGGACACTCTTGGGGCTGAGAGGTTTGGTGAGGTTGGGTGAGCAAACGCAGACCCTTTAAAGTAATACTGCGTGGTACCCATCGCATGGGTCCCAAATCTCCAGCTTCAAGGGCATCTTCCTACATCGAAAACATGCATGAGAAACCCAGAAGATGGTACACCGTGTGATGGGGAAAGGTTTCTAAAACGCACCTCATTTATCATCTCCTTGTGCCCGGGTTCGCCATTCCAGCCGCTTTACTAGCAATCTCCCTACTTGGAGCATCAGCACCTTTAACTTCCTGTACCGTACAGGTTGCAATATGTCCTGAGGATGAACGGCAAGATGGGGAACCAACGAGAGAGTAGCTCTTGGTGTTGGGACAGGCACAGGTCACTCTATTTTCCCATCAGAAAGAAGAATTAACCACAGGCTCAGCCTGCCCCCCGGAACCAGAACAGGGCCTGAAGCCATCCTGCGCTTTTGCGGCAAGCTCCCAAAAAAGCGAGTTGTAAAATGGAGGTTCAGGGCACTGCAATTCACAAACCTGCAGAGTTATAAATGAAAACTCTCGTCCACAAATATATTGAGGGAAGGCAAAGAAGAGGAGTTGAAATCAAGGCAGAATTGCAGGAAACAGATTTCAGGAGGTAGATTCGAATCGCCTTTAAAGCACATGAAAAGCGGCAAAATGTTGACAATGATGCCCTTGGCCAAAAAGGGCGTATGCGTTTTTTCCTGAATATGTTCAGGAAAAAACGCATACGCCCTTTTTGGCCAACCAAGCAACCTGGAAAGGCAAATCAGCGCTACAAAGAAGTCTCGCTTCCCATCGGTCAAAAGGGCCATGCTGAAAAAAGTGTCAAAACCAGAAATGCAGGACAGGCCATGGAGAAATGGGAGCTTTGCTACACTGATGGGCGGGATGTAAATTGCCAACAGCCACTCTGGAGAAGTGTACAGTGTGTCCTGAAACATCTGAAAAACACAGCTTAGAGAGCATAGGGCACTTCCACTCATGGGGGTATAAATTGGGAAAATGAAAAATCAGCAAGACACAAGCACCCCAAAGTTTAGGGCTGCTCTGTTGACAAGGACCTCCACTTCATTCCACCTTAAATATCCCAGGAAAGAGAAAAATGGATAAAGAAGTTGTGGTCCTTATGTACAATGGAATATCACTCAGCCATGAAATCAATGTTATAAGGTTAGTAGCAGCATGATGAGTGGATTTAGGTACGACGATTCTAAGTGAAATAAGTCACACAGAAAAGGACACTTCTCATAAGGTATCACTTTTAGAGGGAATGTAAAAACCGTTACACTTGAACTGAATTACAAAACAGAACAGAGTCACACATGCAGAAAACACACTATGGCTGCTTAACGGGAAAGGTGAGGTGGGGTGATACATAAAACAAGGGTATCAAATTAGCTCAGATACCGTTCCATAAACCCAATATGTAGTAGACAAGACCTACTCCTTGCTCAGAGAACTGTACTCAACACGCCCTATTCACCACACAAGAATATATCTGACTAGTAATAATCTTAAAACCTATGTATTGATATCTCTCTGTTAGTGTGTCAAGTGGGTGTAAAGCGGCATAAACACAGCCGTGAAAAGCAGCTAAACCCCATTATGAAAATAAATTACTTTGAAAAACCCATGAAACAACGACAGTGAAAGAGATAGAAATTCTTACACAGTGAGTTCAGGGGCTGTGATGCAACCTGGATGGACCATATCTAGACCCACAGCTGGATGAGACATAAGGGTGGACACTCTTGGGGCTGAGAGGTTTGGTGAGGTTGGGTGAGCAAACGCAGACCCTTTAAAGTAATACTGCGTGGTACCCATCGCATGGGTCCCAAATCTCCAGGTTCAAGGGCATCTTCCTACATCGAAAACATGCATGAGAAACCCAGAAGATGGTACACCGTGTGATGGGGAAAGGTTTCTAAAACGCACCTCATTTCTCATCTCCTTGTGCCCGGGTTCGCCATTCCAGCCGCTTTACTAGCAATCTCCCTACTTGGAGCATCAGCACCTTTAACCTCCTGTTCCGTACAGGTTGCAATTTGTCCTGAGGATGAACGGGAAGACGGGGAACCAACGAGAGACTAGCTCTTGGTGTTGGGACAGGCACAGGTCACTCTATTTTCCCATCAGGAAGAAGAATTAACCACAGGCTCAGCCTGCCCCCCGGAACCAGAACAGGGCCTGAAGCCATCCTGCGCTTTTGCGGCCAGCTCCCAAAAAAGCGAGTTGTAAAATGGAGGTTCAGGGCACTGCAATTCACAAACCTGCAGAGTTATAAATGATAACTCTCGTCCACAAATATATTGAGGGAAGGCAAAGAAGAGGATTTGAAATCAAGGCAGAATTGCACGAAACAGATTTCAGGAGGTAGATACGAATCGCCTTTAAAGCACATGAAAAGCGGCAAAACGTTGACAATGATGCCCTTGGCCAAAAAGGGCGTATGCGTTTTTTCCTGAATATATTCAGGAAAAAACGCATACGCCCTTTTTGGCCAACCAAGCAACCTGGAAAGGCAAATCAGCGCTACAGAGAAGTCTCGCTTCCCATCGGTCAAAAGGGCCATGCTGAAAAAAGTGTCAAAACCAGAAATGCAGGACAGGCCATGGAGAAATGGGAGCCTTGCTAAAGTGATGGGTGGGATGTAAATTGCCAACAGCCACTCTGGAGAAGTGTACGGTGTGTCCTGAAACATCTGAAAAACACAGCTTAGAGAGCATAGGGCACTTCCACTCATCGGGGTATAAATTGGGAAAATGAAAAATCAGCAAGACACAAGCACCCCAAAGTTGAGGGCTGCTCTGTTGACAAGGACCTCCACTTCATTCCACCATAAATATCCCAGGAAAGAGAAAAATGGATAAAGAAGTTGTGGTCCTTATGTACAATGGAATATCACTCAGCCATGAAATCCATGTCATAATGTTAGTAGCAGCATGATGAGTGGATTTAGGTACGACGATTCTAAGTGAAATAAGTCACACAGAAAAGGACACTTCTCATAAGGTATCACTTATAGAGGGAATGTAAAAACCGTTACACTTGAACTGAATTACAAAACAGAACAGAGTCACACATGCAGAAAACACACTATGGCTGCTTAACGGGAAAGGTGAGGTGGGGTGATACATAAAACAAGGGTATCAAATTAGCTCAGATACCGTTCCATAAACCCAATATGTAATAGACAAGACCTACTCCTTGCTCAGAGAACTGGACTCAACACGCCCTATTCACAGCACAAGAATATATCTGACTAGTAATAATCTTAAAACCTATGTATTGATATCTCTCTGTTAGTGTGTCAAGTGAGTGTAAAGCGGCATAAACACAGCCGTGAAAAGCAGCTAAACCCCATTATGAAAATAAATTACTTTGAAAAACCCATGAAACAACAAAAGTGAAAGAGTTAGAAATTCTTACACAATGCGTTCAGGGGCTGTGATGCAACCTGGATTGACCATATCTAGACCCACAGCTGGATGAGACATAAGGGTGGACACTCTTGGGGCTGAGAGGTTTGGTGAGGTTGGGTGAGCAAACGCAGACCCTTTAAAGTAATACTGCGTGGTACCCATCGCATGGGTCCCAAATCTCCAGCTTCAAGGGCATCTTCCTACATCGAAAACATGCATGAGAAACCCAGAAGATGGTACACCGTGTGATGGGGAAAGGTTTCTAAAACGCACCTCATTTATCATCTCCTTGTGCCCGGGTTCGCCATTCCAGCCGCTTTACTAGCAATCTCCCTACTTGGAGCATCAGCACCTTTAACTTCCTGTACCGTACAGGTTGCAATATGTCCTGAGGATGAACGGCAAGATGGGGAACCAACGAGAGAGTAGCTCTTGGTGTTGGGACAGGCACAGGTCACTCTATTTTCCCATCAGAAAGAAGAATTAACCACAGGCTCAGCCTGCCCCCCGGAACCAGAACAGGGCCTGAAGCCATCCTGCGCTTTTGCGGCAAGCTCCCAAAAAAGCGAGTTGTAAAATGGAGGTTCAGGGCACTGCAATTCACAAACCTGCAGAGTTATAAATGAAAACTCTCGTCCACAAATATATTGAGGGAAGGCAAAGAAGAGGAGTTGAAATCAAGGCAGAATTGCAGGAAACAGATTTCAGGAGGTAGATTCGAATCGCCTTTAAAGCACATGAAAAGCGGCAAAATGTTGACAATGATGCCCTTGGCCAAAAAGGGCGTATGCGTTTTTTCCTGAATATGTTCAGGAAAAAACGCATACGCCCTTTTTGGCCAACCAAGCAACCTGGAAAGGCAAATCAGCGCTACAAAGAAGTCTCGCTTCCCATCGGTCAAAAGGGCCATGCTGAAAAAAGTGTCAAAACCAGAAATGCAGGACAGGCCATGGAGAAATGGGAGCTTTGCTACACTGATGGGCGGGATGTAAATTGCCAACAGCCACTCTGGAGAAGTGTACAGTGTGTCCAGAAACATCTGAAAAACACAGCTTAGAGAGCATAGGGCACTTCCACTCATCGGGGTATAAATTGGGAAAATGAAAAATCAGCAAGACACAAGCACACCAAAGTTGAGGGCTGCTCTGTTGACAAGGACCTCCACTTCATTCCACCTTAAATATCCCAGGAAAGAGAAAAATGGATAAAGAAGTTGTGGTCCTTATGTACAATGGAATATCACTCAGCCATGAAATCAGTGTCATAATGTTAGTAGCAGCATGATGAGTGGATTTAGGTACGACGATTCTAAGTGAAATATGTCACACAGAAAAGGACACTTCTCATAAGGTATCACTTATAGAGGGAATGTAAAAACCGTTACACTTGAACTGAATTACAAAACAGAACAGAGTCACACATGCAGAAAACACACTATGGCTGCTTAACGGGAAAGGTGAGGTGGGGTGATACATAAAACAAGGGTATCAAATTAGCTCAGATACCGTTCCATAAACCCAATATGTAATAGACAAGACCTACTCCTTGCTCAGAGAACTGGACTCAACACGCCCTATTCACATCACAAGAATATATCTGACTAGTAATAATCTTAAAACCTATGTATTGATATCTCTCTGTTAGTGTGTCAAGTGAGTGTAAAGCGGCATAAACACAGCCGTGAAAAGCAGCTAAACCCCATTATGAAAATAAATTACTTTGAAAAACCCATGAAACAACGACAGTGAAAGAGATAGAAATTCTTACACAATGAGTTCAGGGGCTGTGATGCAACCTGGATTGACCATATCTAGACGCACAGCTGGATGAGACATAAGGGTGGACACTCTTGGGGCTGAGAGGTTTGGTGAGGTTGGGTGAGCAAACGCAGACCCTTTAAAGTAATACTGCGTGGTACCCATCGCATGGGTCCCAAATCTCCAGGTTCAAGGGCATCTTCCTACATCGAAAACATGCATGAGAAACCCAGAAGATGGTACACCGTGTGATGGGGAAAGGTTTCTAAAACGCACCTCATTTCTCATCTCCTTGTGCCCGGGTTCGCCATTCCAGCCGCTTTACTAGCAATCTCCCTACTTGGAGCATCAGCACCTTTAACCTCCTGTTCCATACAGGTTGCAATTTGTCCTGAGGATGAACGGGAAGATGGGGAACCAACGAGAGACTAGCTCTTGGTGTCGGGACAGGCACAGGTCACTCTATTTTCCCATCAGGAAGAAGAATTAACCACAGGCTCAGCCTGCCCCCCGGAACCAGAACAGGGCCTGAAGCCATCCTGCGCTTTTGCGGCCAGCTCCCAAAAAAGCGAGTTGTAAAATGGAGGTTCAGGGCACTGCAATTCACAAACCTGCAGAGTTATAAATGATAACTCTCGTCCACAAATATATTCAGCGAAGGCAAAGAAGAGGATTTGAAATCAAGGCAGAATTGCAGGGAACAGATTTCAGGAGGTAGATACGAATCGCCTTTAAAGCACATGAAAAGCGGCAAAACGTTGACAATGATGCCCTTGGCCAAAAAGGGCGTATGTGTTTTTTCCTGAATATATTCAGGAAAAAACGCATACGCCCTTTTTGGCCAACCAAGCAACCTGGAAAGGCAAATCAGGGCTACAAAGAAGTCTCGCTTCCCATTGGTCAAAACGGCCATGCTGAAAAAATTGTCAAAACCAGAAATGCAGGACAGGCCATGGAGAAATGGGAGCCTTGCTACACTGATGGGCGGGATGTAAATTGCCAAGAGCCACTCTGGAGAAGTGTCCGGTGAGTCCTGAAACATCTGAAAAACACAGCTTAGAGAACATAGGGCACTTCCACTCATGGGGGTATAAATTGGGAAAATTAAAAATCAGCAAGACACAAGCACCCCAAAGTTTAGGGCTGCTCTGTTGACCAGGACCTCCACTTCATTCCACCTTAAATATCCCAGGAAAGAGAAAAATGGATAAAGAAGTTGTGGTCCTTATGTACAATGGAATATCACTCAGCCAGGAAATCAATGTCGTAAGGTTAGTAGCAGCATGATGAGTGGATTTAGGTACGACGATTCTAAGTGAAATAAGTCACACAGAAAAGGACACTTCTCATAAGGTATCACTGATAGAGGGAATGTAAAAACCGTTACACTTGAACTGAATTACAAAACAGAACAGAGTCACACATGCAGAAAACACACTATGGCTGCTTAACGGGAAAGGTGAGGTGGGGTGATACATAAAACAAGGGTATCAAATTAGCTCAGATACCATTCCATAAACCCAATATGTAATAGACAAGACCTACTCCTTGCTCAGAGAACTGGACTCAACACGCCCTATTCACCGCACAAGAATATATCTGACTAATAATAATCGTAAAACCTATGTATTGATATCTCTCTGTTAGTGTGTCAAGTGGGTGTAAAGCGGCATAAACACAGCAGTGAAAAGCAGCTAAACCCCATTATAAAAATAAATTACTTTGAAACACCCATGAAACAAAGACAGTGAAAGAGAGAGAAATTCTTACACAATGCGTTCAGGGGCTGTGATGCAACCTGGATTGACCATATCTAGACTCACAGCTGGATCAGACATAAGGGTGGACACTCTTGGGGCTGAGAGGTTTGGTGAGGTTGGGTGAGCAAACGCAGACCCTTTAAAGTAATACTGCGTGGTACCCATCGCATGGGTCCCAAATCTCCAGGTTCAAGGGCATCTTCCTACATCGAAAACATGCATGAGAAACCCAGAAGATGGTACACCGTGTGATGGGGAAAGGTTTCTAAAACGCACCTCATTTCTCATCTCCTTGTGCCCGGGTTCGCCATTCCAGCCGCTTTACTAGCAATCTCCCTACTTGGAGCATCAGCACCTTTAACCTCCTGTTCCATACAGGTTGCAATTTGTCCTGAGGATGAACGGGAAGATGGGGAACCAACGAGAGACTAGCTCTTGGTGTCGGGACAGGCACAGGTCACTCTATTTTCCCATCAGGAAGAAGAATTAACCACAGGCTCAGCCTGCCCCCCGGAACCAGAACAGGGCCTGAAGCCATCCTGCGCTTTTGCGGCCAGCTCCCAAAAAAGCGAGTTGTAAAATGGAGGTTCAGGGCACTGCAATTCACAAACCTGCAGAGTTATAAATGATAACTCTCGTCCACAAATATATTGAGGGAAGGCAAAGAAGAGGATTTGAAATCAAGGCAGAATTGCACGAAACAGATTTCAGGAGGTAGATACGAATCGCCTTTAAAGCACATGAAAAGCGGCAAAACGTTGACAATGATGCCCTTGGCCAAAAAGGGTGTATGCGTTTTTTCCTGAATATATTCAGTAAAAAACGCATACGCCCTTTTTGGCCAACCAAGCAACCTGGAAAGGCAAATCAGCGCTACAGAGAAGTCTCACTTCCCATCGGTCAAAAGGGCCATGCTGAAAAAAGTGTCAAAACCAGAAATGCAGGACAGGCCATGGAGAAATGGGAGTCTTGCTAAAGTGATGGGTGGGATGTAAATTGACAACAGCCACTCTGGAGAAGTGTACGGTGTGTCCTGAAACATCTGAAAAACACAGCTTAGAGAGCATAGGGCACTTCCACTCATGGGGGTATAAATTGGGAAAATGAAAAATCAGCAAGACACAAGCACGCCAAAGTTGAGGGCTGCTCTGTTGACAAGGACCTCCACTTCATTCCACCTTAAATATCCAAGGAAAGAGAAAAATGGATAAAGAAGTTGTGGTCCTTATGTACAATGGAATATCACTCAGCCATGAAATCAATGTCATAAGGTTAGTAGCAGCATGATGAGTGGATTTAGGTACGACGATTCTAAGTGAAATAAGTCACACAGAAAAGGACACTTCTCATAAGGTATCACTTTTAGAGGGAATGTAAAAACCGTTACACTTGAACTGAATTACAAAACAGAACAGAGTCACACATGCAGAAAACAGACTATGGCTGCTTAACGGGAAAGGTGAGGTGGGGTGATACATAAAACAAGGGTATCAGATTAGCTCAGATACCGTTCCATAAACCCAATATGTAGTAGACAAGACCTACTCCTTGCTCAGAGAACTGGACTCAACACGCCCTATTCACCGCACAAGAATATATCTGACTAGTAATAATCTTAAAACCTATGTATTGATATCTCTCTGTTAGTGTGTCAAGTGGGTGTAAAGCGGCATAAACACAGCCGTGAAAAGCAGCTAAACCCCATTATGAAAATAAATTACTTTGAAATACCCATGAAACAACAACAGTGAAAGAGATAGAAATTCTTACACAATGAGTTCAGGGGCTGTGATGCAACCTGGATTGACCATATCTAGACCCACAGCTGGATGAGACATAAGGGTGGACACTCTTGGGGCTGAGAGGTTTGGTGAGGTTGGGTGAGCAAATGCAGACCCTTTAAAGTAATACTGCGTGGTACCCATCGCATGGGTCCCAAATCTCCAGCTTCAAGGGCATCTTCCTACATCGA
Organism: Balaenoptera borealis; assembly: GCF_965194805.1. Taxonomy (NCBI): domain Eukaryota; kingdom Metazoa; phylum Chordata; class Mammalia; order Artiodactyla; family Balaenopteridae; genus Balaenoptera; species Balaenoptera borealis. The sequence goes on from NW_028123883.1 coordinate 316,233, forward strand.
AAACATGCATGAGAAACCCAGAAGATGGTATACCGTGTGATGGGGAAAGGTTTCTAAAACGCACCTCATTTCTCATCTCCTTGTGCCCGGGTTCGCCATTCCAGCCGCTTTACTAGCAATCTCCCTACTTGGAGCATCAGCACCTTTAACCTCCTGTTCCGTACAGGTTGCAATTTGTCCTGAGGATGAACGGGAAGACGGGGAACCAACGAGAGACTAGCACTTGGTGTTGGGACAGGCACAGGTCACTCAATTTTCCCATCAGGAAGAAGAATTAACCACAGGCTCAGCCTGCCCCCCAGAACCAGAACAGGGCCTGAAGCCATCCTGCGCTTTTGCGGCCAGCTCCCAAAAAAGCGAGTTGTAAAATGGAGGTTCAGGGCACTGCAATTCACAGACCTGCAGAGTTATAAATGATAACTCTCGTCCACAAATATATTGAGGGAAGGCAAAGAAGAGGATTTGAAATCAAGGCAGAATTTCACAAAACAGATTTCAGGAGGTAGATACGAATCGCCTTTAAAGCACATGAAAAGCGGCAAAACGTTGACAATGATGCCCTTGGCCAAAAAGGGCGTATGCGTTTTTTCCTGAATATATTCAGAAAAAAGCGCATACGCCCTTTTTGGCCAACCAAGCAACCTGGAAAGGCAAATCAGCGCTACAGAGAAGTCTCGCTTCCCATCGGTCAAAAGGGCCATGCTGAAAAAAGTGTCAAAACCAGAAATGCAGGACAGGCCATGGAGAAATGGGAGCCTTGCTAAACTGATGGGCGGGATGTAAATTGCCAACAGCCACTCTGGAGAAGTGTACGGTGTGTCCTGAAACATCTGAAAAACACAGCTTAGAGAGCATAGGGCACTTCCACTCATGGGGGTATAAATTGGGAAAATGAAAAATCAGCAAGACACAAGCACCCCAAAGTTTAGGGCTGCTCTGTTGACCAGGACCTCCACTTCATTCCACCTTCAATATCCCAGGAAAGAGAAAAATGGATAAAGAAGTTGTGGTCCTTATGTACAATGGAATATCACTCAGCCAGGAAATCAATGTCGTAAGGTTAGTAGCAGCATGATGAGTGGATTTAGGTACGACGATTCTAAGTGAAATAAGTCACACAGAAAAGGACACTTCTCATAAGGTATCACTGATAGAGGGAATGTAAAAACCGTTACACTTGAACTGAATTACAAAACAGAACAGAGTCACACATGCAGAAAACACACTATGGCTGCTTAACGGGAAAGGTGAGGTGGGGTGATACATAAAACAAGGGTATCAAATTAGCTCAGATACCATTCCATAAACCCAATATGTAATAGACAAGACCTACTCCTTGCTCAGAGAACTGGACTCAACACGCCCTATTCACCGCACAAGAATATATCTGACTAATAATAATCGTAAAACCTATGTATTGATATCTCTCTGTTAGTGTGTCAAGTGGGTGTAAAGCGGCATAAACACAGCAGTGAAAAGCAGCTAAACCCCATTATAAAAATAAATTACTTTGAAACAACCATGAAACAAAGACTGTGAAAGAGAGAGAAATTCTTACACAATGCGTTCAGGGGCTGTGATGCAACCTGGATTCACCATATCTAGACCCACAGCTGGATGAGACATAAGGGTGGACACTCTTGGGGCTGAGAGGTTTGGTGAGGTTGGGTGAGCAAACGCAGACCCTTTAAATAATACTCCGTGGTACCCATCGCATGGGTCCCAAATCTCCAGGTTCAAGGGCATCTTCCTACATCGAAAACATGCATGAGAAACCCAGAAGATGGTACACCGTGTGATGGGGAAAGGTTTCTAAAACGCACCTCATTTCTCATCTCCTTGTGCCCGGGTTCACCATTCCAGCCGCTTTACTAGCAAGCTCCCTACTTGGAGCATCAGCACCTTTAACCTCCTGTTCCGTACAGGTTGCAATTTGTCCTGAGGATAAACGGGAAGACGTGGAACCAACGAGAGACTAGCTCTTGGTGTTGGGACAGGCACAGGTCACTCTATTTTCCCATCAGAAAGAAGAATTAACCACAGGCTCAGCCTGACCCCCGAAACCAGAACAGGGCCTGAAGCCATTCTGCGATTTTGCGGCCAGCTCCCATAAAAACGAGTTGTAAAATGGAGGTTCAGGGCACTGCAATTCACAAACCTGCAGAGTTATAAATGATAACTCTCGTCCACAAATATATTGAGGGAAGGCAAAGAAGAGGATTTGAAATCAAGGCAGAATTGCAGGAAACAGATTTCAGGAGGTACATACGAATCGCCTTTAAAGCACATGAAAAGCGGCAAAACGTTGACAATGATGCCCTTGGCCAAAAGGGTGTATGCTTTTTTTCCTGAATATATTCAGGAAAAAACGCATACGCCCTTTTTGGCCAACCAAGCAACCTGGAAAGGCAAATCAGCGCTACAAAGAAGTCTCGCTTCCCATCGGTCAAAAGGGCCATGCTGAAAAAAGTCTCAAAACCAGAAATGCAGGACAGGCCATGGAGAAATGGGAGCCTTGCTACACTGATGGGCGGGATGTAAATTGCCAAGAGCCACTCTGGAGAAGTGTCCGGTGAGTCCTGAAACATCTGAAAAACACAGCTCAGAGAGCATAGGGAACTTCCACTCATGGGGGTATAAATTGGGAAAATTAAAAATCAGCAAGACACAAGCACCCCAAAGTTTAGGGCTGCTCTGTTGACCAGGACCTCCACTTCATTCCACCTTAAATATCCCAGGAAAGAGAAAAATGGATAAAGAAGTTGTGGTACTTATGTACAATGGAATATCACTCAGCCATGAAATCAATGTCGTAAGGTTAGTAGCAGCATGATGAGTGGATTTAGGTACGACGATTCTAAGTGAAATAAGTCACACAGAAAAGGACACTTCTCATAAGGTATCACTGATAGAGGGAATGTAAAAACCGTTACACTTGAACTGAATTACAAAACAGAACAGAGTCACACATGCAGAAAACACACCATGGCTGCTTAACGGGAAAGGTGAGGTGGGGTGATACATAAAACAAGGGTATCAAATTAGCTCAGATACCGTTCCATAAACCCAATATGTAATAGACAAGACCTACTCCTTGCTCAGAGAACTGGACTCAACACGCCCTATTCACCGCACAAGAATATATCTGACTAATAATAATCGTAAAACCTATGTATTGATATCTCTCTGTTAGTGTGTCAAGTGGGTGTAAAGCGGCATAAACACAGCCGTGAAAAGCAGCTAAACCCCATTATAAAAATAAATTACTTTGAAACAACCATGAAACAAAGACTGTGAAAGAGAGAGAAATTCTTACACAATGCGTTCAGGGGCTGTGATGCAACCTGGATTGACCATATCTAGACCCACAGCTGGATGAGACATAAGGGTGGACACTCTTGGGGCTGAGAGGTTTGGTGAGGTTGGGTGAGCAAACGCAGACCCTTTAAAGTAATACTGCGTGGTACCCATCGCATGGGTCCCAAATCTCCAGGTTCAAGGGCATCTTCCTACATCAAAAACATGCATGAGAAACCCAGAAGATGGTACACTGTGTGATGGGGAAAGGTTTCTAAAACGCACCTCATTTCTCATCTCCTTGTGCCCGGGTTCGCCGTTCCAGCCGCTTTACTAGCAAGCTCCCAACTTGGAGCATCAGCACCTTTAACCTCCTGTTCCGTACAGGTTGCAATTTGTCCTGAGGATAAACGGGAAGACGTGGAACCAACGAGAGACTAGCTCTTGGTGTTGGGACAGGCACAGGTCACTCTATTTTCCCATCAGAAAGAAGAATTAACCACAGGCTCAGCCTGACCCCCGGAACCAGAACAGGGCCTGAAGCCATTCTGCGATTTTGTGGCCAGCTCCCATAAAAACGAGTTGTAAAATGGAGGTTCAGGGCACTGCAATTCACAAACCTGCAGAGTTATAAATGATAACTCTCGTCCACAAATATATTCAGCGAAGGCAAAGAAGAGGATTTGAAATCAAGGCAGAATTGCAGGAAACAGATTTCAGGAGGTAGATACGAATCACCTTTAAAGCACATGAAAAGCGGCAAAACGTTGACAATGATGCCCTTGGCCAAAAAGGGCGTATGCGTTTTTTCCTGATTATATTCAGGAAAAAACGCATACGCCCTTTTTGGCCAACCAAGCAACCTGGAAAGGCAAATCAGCACTACAAAGAAGTCTCGCTTCCCATCGGTCAAAAGGGCCATGCTGAAAAAAGTGTCAAAACCAGAAATGCAGGACAGGCCATGGAGAAATGGGAGCCTTGCTACACTGATGGGCGGGATGTAAATTGCCAACAGCCACTCTGGAGAAGTGTCCGGTGAGTCCTGAAACATCTGAAAAACACAGCTTAGAGAGCATAGGGCACTTCCACTCATGGGGGTATAAATTGGGAGAATGAAAAATCAGCAAGACACAAGCACCCCAAAGTTTAGGGCTGCTCTGTTGACCAGGACCTCCACTTCATTCCACCTTCAATATCCCAGGAAAGAGAAAAATGGATAAAGAAGTTGTGGTCCTTATGTACAATGGAATATCACTCAGCCATGAAATCAATGTCGTAAGGTTAGTAGCAGCATGATGAGTGGATTTAGGTACGACGATTCTAAGTGAAATAAGTCACACAGAAAAGGACACTTCTCATAAGGTATCACTGATAGAGGGAATGTAAAAACTGTTACACTTGAACTGAATTACAAAACAGAACAGAGTCACACATGCAGAAAACACACTATGGCTGCTTAACGGGAAAGGTGAGGTGGGGTGATACATAAAACAAGGGTTTCAAATTAGCTCAGATACCGTTCCATAAACCCAATATGTAATAGACAAGACCTACTCCTTGCTCAGAGAACTGGACTCAACACGCCCTATTCACCGCACAAGAATATATCTGACTAGTAATAATCTTAAAACCTATGTATTGATATCTCTCTGTTAGTGTGTCAAGTGGGTGTAAAGCCGCATAAACACAGCATTGAAAAGCAGCTAAACCCCATTATAAAAATAAATTACTTTGAAACACCCATGAAACAAAGACAGTGAAAGAGAGAGAAATTCTTACACAATGCGTTCAGGGGCTGTGATGCAACCTGGATTGACCATATCTAGACCCACAGCTGGATGAGACATAAGGGTGGACACTCTTGGGGCTGAGAGGTTTGGTGAGGTTGGGTGAGCAAACGCAGACCCTTTAAAGTAATACTGCGTGGTACCCATCGCATGGGTCCCAAATCTCCAGGTTCAAGGGAATCTTCCTACATCAAAAACATGCATGAGAAACCCAGAAGACGGTACACCGTGTGATGGGGAAAGGTTTCTAAAACGTACCTCATTTCTCAGCTCCTTGTGCCCGGGTTCGCCGTTCCAGCCGCTTTACTAGCAAGCTCCCTACTTGGAGCATCAGCACCTTTAACCTCCTGTTCCGTACAGGTTGCAATTTGTCCTGAGGATAAACGGGAAGACGTGGAACCAACGAGAGACTAGCTCTTGGTGTTGGGACAGGCACAGGTCACTCTATTTTCCCATCAGAAAGAAGAATTAACCACAGGCTCAGCCTGACCACCGGAACCAGAACAGGGCCTGAAGCCATTCTGCGATTTTGCGGCCAGCTCCCATAAAAACGAGTTGTAAAATGGAGGTTCAGGGCACTGCAATTCACAAACCTGCAGAGTTATAAATGATAACTCTCGTCCACAAATATATTGAGGGAAGGCAAAGAAGAGGATTTGAAATCAAGGCAGAATTGCACGAAACAGATTTCAGGAGGTAGATACGAATCGCCTTTAAAGCACATGAAAAGCGGCAAAACGTTGACAATGATGCCCTTGGCCAAAAAGGGCGTATGCGTTTTTTCCTGAATATATTCAGGAAAAAACGCATACGCCCTTTTTGGCCAACCAAGCAACCTGGAAAGGCAAATCAGCGCTACAAAGAAGTCTCGCTTCCCATCGGTCAAAAGGGCCATGCTGAAAAAAGTGTCAAAACCAGAAATGCAGGACAGGCCATGGAGAAATGGGAGCCTTGCTACACTGATGGGCGGGATGTAAATTGCCAAGAGCCACTCTGGAGAAGTGTCCGGTGAGTCCTGAAATATCTGAAAAACACAGCTCAGAGAGCATAGGGAACTTCCACTCATGGGGATATAAATTGGGAAAATTAAAAATCAGCAAGACACAAGCACCCCAAAGTTTAGGGCTGCTCTGTTGACCAGGACCTCCACTTCATTCCACCTTAAATATCCCAGGAAAGAGAAAAATGGATAAAGAAGTTGTGGTCCTTATGTACAATGGAATATCACTCAGCCAGGAAATCAATGTCGTAAGGTTAGTAGCAGCATGATGAGTGGATTTAGGTACGACGATTCTAAGTGAAATAAGTCACACAGAAAAGGACACTTCTCATAAGGTACCACTGATAGAGGGAATGTAAAAACCGTTACACTTGAACTGAATTACAAAACAGAACAGAGTCACACATGCAGAAAACACACTATGGCTGCTTAACGGGAAAGGTGAGGTGGGGTGATACATAAAACAAGGGTATCAAATTAGCTCAGATACCGTTCCATAAACCCAATATGTAATAGACAAGACCTACTCCTTGCTCAGAGAACTGGACTCAACACGCCCTATTCACCGCACAAGAATATATCTGACTAATAATAATCGTAAAACCTATGTATTGATATCTCTCTGTTAGTGTGTCAAGTGGGTGTAAAGCGGCATAAACACAGCCGTGAAAAGCAGCTAAACCCCATTATAAAAATAAATTACTTTGAAACAACCATGAAACAAAGACAGTGAAAGAGAGAGAAATTCTTACACAATGCGTTCAGGGGCTGTGATGCAACCTGGATTGACCATATCTAGACGCACAGCTGGATGAGACATAAGGGTGGACACTCTTGGGGCTGAGAAGTTTGGTGAGGTTGGGTGAGCAAACGCAGACCCTTTAAAGTAATACTGCGTGGTACCCATCGCATGGGTCCCAAATCTCCAGGTTCAAGGGCATCTTCCTACATCAAAAACATGCATGAGAAACCCAGAAGATGGTACACCGTGTGATGGGGAAAGGTTTCTAAAACGCACCTCATTTCTCGTCTCCTTGTGCCCAGGTTCGCCATTCCAGCCGCTTTACTAGCAAGCTCCCTACTTGGAGCATCAGCACCTTTAACCTCCTGTTCCGTACAGGTTGCAATTTGTCCTGAGGATAAACGGGAAGACGTGGAACCAACGAGAGACTAGCTCTTGGTGTTGGGACAGGCACAGGTCACTCTATTTTCCCATCAGAAAGAAGAATTAACCACAGGCTCAGCCTGACCCCCGAAACCAGAACAGGGCCTGAAGCCATTCTGCGATTTTGCGGCCAGCTCCCATAAAAACGAGTTGTAAAATGGAGGTTCAGGGCACTGCAATTCACAAACCTGCAGAGTTATAAATGATAACTCTCGTCCACAAATATATTGAGGGAAGGCAAAGAAGAGGATTTGAAATCAAGGCAGAATTGCAGGAAACAGATTTCAGGAGGTAGATACGAATCGCCTTTAAAGCACATGAAAAGCGGCAAAACGTTGACAATGATGCCCTTGGCCAAAAAGGGCGTATGCGTTTTTTCCTGAATATATTCAGGAAAAAACGCATACGCCCTTTTTGGCCAACCAAGCAACCTGGAAAGGCAAATCAGCACTACAAAGAAGTCTCGCTTCCCATCGGTCAAAAGGGCCATGCTGAAAAAAGTGTCAAAACCAGAAATGCAGGACAGGCCATGGAGAAATGGGAGCCTTGCTACACTGATGGGCGGGATGTAAATTGCCAAGAGCCACTCTGGGGAAGTGTCCGGTGAGTCCTGAAACATCTGAAAAACACAGCTTAGAGAGCATAGGGCACTTCCACTCATGGGGGTATAAATTAGGAAAATTAAAAATCAGCAAGACACAAGCACCCCAAAGTTGAGGGCTGCTCTGTTGACCAGGACCTCCACTTCATTCCACCTTAAATATCCCAGGAAAGAGAAAAATGGATAAAGAAGTTGTGGTCCTTATGTACAATGGAATATCACTCAGCCATGAAATCAATGTCGTAAGGTTAGTAGCAGCATGATGAGTGGATTTAGGTACGACGATTCTAAGTGAAATAAGTCACACAGAAAAGGACACTTCTCATAAGGTATCACTGATAGAGGGAATGTAAAAACCGTTACACTTGAACTGAATTACAAAACAGAACAGAGTCACACATGCAGAAAACACACTATGGCTGCTTAACGGGAAAGGTGAGGTGGGGTGATACATAAAACAAGGGTATCAAATTAGCTCAGATACCGTTCCATAAACCCAATATGTAATAGACAAGACCTACTCCTTGCTCAGAGAACTGGACTCAACACGCCCTATTCACCGCACAAGAATATATCTGACTAATAATAATCGTAAAACCTATGTATTGATATCTCTCTGTTAGTGTGTCAAGTGGGTGTAAAGCGGCATAAACACAGCAGTGAAAAGCAGCTAAACCCCATTATAAAAATAAATTACTTTGAAACAACCATGAAACAAAGACTGTGAAAGAGAGAGAAATTCTTACACAATGCGTTCAGGGGCTGTGATGCAACCTGGATTGACCATATCTAGACCCACAGCTGGATGAGACATAAGGGTGGACACTCTTGGGGCTGAGAGGTTTGGTGAGGTTGGGTGAGCAAACGCAGACCCTTTAAAGTAATACTGCGTGGTACCCATCGCATGGGTCCCAAATCTCCAGGTTCAAGGGCATCTTCCTACATCAAAAACATGCATGAGAAACCCAGAAGATGGTACATCGTGTGATGGGGAAATGTTTCTAAAACGCACCTCATTTCTCATCTCCTTGTGCCCGGGTTCGCCATTCCAGCCGCTTTACTAGCAAGCTCCCTACTTGGAGCATCAGCACCTTTAACCTCCTGTTCGGTACAGGTTGCAATTTGTCCTGAGGATAAACGGGAAGACGTGGAACCAACGTGAGACTAGCTCTTGGTGTTGGGACAGGCACAGGTCACTCTATTTTCCCATCAGAAAGATGAATTAACCACAGGCTCAGCCTGGCCCCCGGAACCAGAACAGGGCCTGAAGCCATTCTGCGACTTTGCGGCCAGCTCCCATAAAAACGAGTTGTAAAATGGAGGTTCAGGGCACTGCAATTCACAAACCTGCAGAGTTATAAATGATAACTCTCGTCCACAAATATATTGAGGGAAGGCAAAGAAGAGGATTTGAAATCAAGGCAGAATTGCAGGAAACAGATTTCTGGAGGTAGATACGAATCGCCTTTAAAGCACATGAAAAGCGGCAAAACGTTGACAATGATGCCCTTGGCCAAAAAGGGCGTATGCGTTTTTTCCTGAATATATTCAGGAAAAAACGCTTACGCCCTTTTTGGCCAACCAAGCAACCTGGAAAGGCAAATCAGCGCTACAAAGAAGTCTCGCTTCCCATCGGTCAAAAGGGCCATGCTGAAAAAAGTCTCAAAACCAGAAATGCAGGACAGGCCATGGAGAAATGGGAGCCTTGCTACACTGATGGGCGGGATGTAAATTGCCAAGAGCCACTCTGGGGAAGTGTCCGGTGAGTCCTGAAACATCTGAAAAACACAGCTTAGAGAGCATAGGGCACTTCCACTCATGGGGGTATAAATTGGGAAAATTAAAAATCAGCAAGACACAAGCACCCCAAAGTTTAGGGCTGCTCTGTTGACCAGGACCTCCACTTCATTCCACCTTAAATATCCCAGGAAAGAGAAAAATGGATAAAGAAGTTGTGGTCCTTATGTACAATGGAATATCACTCAGCCAGGAAATCAATGTCGTAAGGTTAGTAGCAGCATGATGAGTGGATTTAGGTACGACGATTCTAAGTGAAATAAGTCACACAGAAAAGGACACTTCTCATAAGGTATCACTGATAGAGGGAATGTAAAAACCGTTACACTTGAACTGAATTACAAAACAGAACAGAGTCACACATGCAGAAAACACACTATGGCTGCTTAACGGGAAAGGTGAGGTGGGGTGATACATAAAACAAGGGTATCAAATTAGCTCAGATACCATTCCATAAACCCAATATGTAATAGACAAGACCTACTCCTTGCTCAGAGAACTGGACTCAACACGCCCTATTCACCGCACCAGAATATATCTGAGTAATAATAATCGTAAAACCTATGTATTGATATCTCTCTGTTAGTGTGTCAAGTGGGTGTAAAGCGGCATAAACACAGCAGTGAAAAGCAGCTAAACCCCATTATAAAAATAAATTACTTTGAAACACCCATGAAACAAAGACAGTGAAAGAGAGAGAAATTCTTACACAATGCGTTCAGGGGCTGTGATGCAACCTGGATTGACCATATCTAGACCCACAGCTGGATGAGACATAAGGGTGGACACTCTTGGGGCTGAGAGGTTTGGTGAGGTTGGGTGAGCAAACGCAGACCCTTTAAATAATACTCCGTGGTACCCATCGCATGGGTCCCAAATCTCCAGGTTCAAGGGCATCTTCCTACATCAAAAACATGCATGAGAAACCCAGAAGATGGTACACCGTGTGATCGGGAATGGTTTCCAAAACGCACCTCATTTCTCATCTCCTTGTGCTCGGGTTCACCATTCCAGCCGCTTTACTAGCAATCTCCCTACTTGGAGCATCAGCACATTTAACCTCCTGTTCCGTACCAGTTGCAAATTGTCCTGAGGATAAACGGGAAGATGTGGAACCAACGAGAGACTAGCTCTTGGTGTTGGGACAGGCACAGGTCACTCTATTTTCCCATCAGAAAGAAGAATTAACCACAGGCTCAGCCTGACCCCCGAATCCAGAACAGGGCCTGAAGCCATTCTGCGATTTTGCGGCCAGCTCCCATAAACACGAGTTATAAAATGGAGGTTCAGGGCACTGCAATTCACAAACCTGCAGAGTTATAAATGATAACTCTCGTCCACAAATATATTGAGGGAAGGCAAAGAAGAGGATTTGAAATCAAGGCAGAATTGCAGGAAACAGATTTCAGGAGGTAGATACGAATCGCCTTTAAAGCACATGAAAAGCGGCAAAACGTTGACAATGATGCCCTTGGCCAAAAAGGGCGTATGCGTTTTTTCCTGAATATATTCAGGAAAAAACGCATACGCCCTTTTTGGCCAACCAAGCAACCTGGAAAGGCAAATCAGCGCTACAAAGAAGTCTCGCTTCCCATCGGTCAAAAGGGCCATGCTGAAAAAAGTGTCAAAACCAGAAATGCAGGACAGGCCATGGAGAAATGGGAGCCTTGCTACACTGATGGGCGGGATGTAAATTGCTAAGAGCCACTCTGGAGAAGTGTCCGGTGAGTCCTGAAACATCTGAAAAACACAGCTTAGAGAGCATAGGGCACTTCCACTCATGGGGGTATAAATTGGGAAAATTAAAAATCAGCAAGACACAAGCACCCCAAAGTTTAGGGCTGCTCTGTTGACCAGGACCTCCACTTCATTCCACCTTAAATATCCCAGGAAAGAGAAAAATGGATAAAGAAGTTGTGGTCCTTATGTACAATGGAATATCACTCAGCCATGAAATCAATGTCGTAAGGTTAGTAGCAGCATGATGAGTGGATTTAGGTACGACGATTCTAAGTGAAATAAGTCACACAGAAAAGGACACTTCTCATAAGGTACCACTGATAGAGGGAATGTAAAAACCATTACACTTGAACTGAATTACAAAACAGAACAGAGTCACACATGCAGAAAACACACTATGGCTGCTTAACGGGAAAGGTGAGGTGGGGTGATACATAAAACAAGGGTATCAAATTAGCTCAGATACCGTTCCATAAACCCAATATGTAATAGACAAGACCTACTCCTTGCTCAGAGAACTGGACTCAACACGCCCTATTCACCGCACAAGAATATATCTGACTAATAATAATCGTAAAACCTATGTATTGATATCTCTCTGTTAGTGTGTCAATTGGGTGTAAAGCAGCATAAACACAGCCGTGAAAAGCAGCTAAACCCCATTATAAAAATAAATTACTTTGAAACAACCATGAAACAAAGACAGTGAAAGAGAGAGAAATTCTTACACAATGCGTTCAGGGGCTGAGATGCAACCTGGATTGACCATATCTAGACGCACAGCTGGATGAGACATAAGGGTGGACACTCTTGGGGCTGAGAGGTTTGGTGAGGTTGGGTGAGCAAACGCAGACCCTTTAAAGTAATACTGCGTGGTACCCATCGCATGGGTCCCAAATCTCCAGGTTCAAGGGCATCTTCCTACATCAAAAACATGCATGAGAAACCCAGAAGATGGTACACCGTGTGATGGGGAAAGGTTTCTAAAACGCACCTCATTTCTCATCTCCTTGTGCCGAGGTTCGCCATTCCAGCCGCTTTACTAGCAAGCTCCCTACTTGGAGCATCAGCACCTTTAACCTCCTGTTCCGTACAGGTTGCAATTTGTCCTGAGGATAAACGGGAAGACGTGGAAACAACGAGAGACTAGCTCTTGGTGTTGGGACAGGCACAGGTCACTCTATTTTCCCATCAGAAAGAAGAATTAACCACAGGCTCAGCCTGACCCCCGAAACCAGAACAGGGCCTGAAGCCATTCTGCGATTTTGCGGCCAGCTCCCATAAAAACGAGTTGTAAAATGGAGGTTCAGGGCACTGCAATTCACAAACCTGCAGAGTTATAAATGATAACTCTCGTCCACAAATATATTGAGGGAAGGCAAAGAAGAGGATTTGAAATCAAGGCAGAATTGCAGGAAACAGATTTCAGGAGGTAGATACGAATCGCCTTTAAAGCACATGAAAAGCGGCAAAACGTTGACAATGATGCCCTTGGCCAAAAAGGGCGTATGCGTTTTTTCCTGAATATATTCAGGAAAAAACGCATACGCCCTTTTTGGCCAACCAAGCAACCTGGAAAGGCAAATCAGCGCTACAAAGAAGTCTCGCTTCCCATCGGTCAAAAGGGCCATGCTGAAAAAAGTGTCAAAACCAGAAATGCAGGACAGGCCATGGAGAAATGGGAGCCTTGCTACACTGATGGGCGGGATGTAAATTGCCAAGAGCCACTCTGGGGAAGTGTCCGGTGAGTCCTGAAACATCTGAAAAACACAGCTCAGAGAGCATAGGGCACTTCCACTCATGGGGGTATAAATTGGGAAAATTAAAAATCAGCAAGACACAAGCACCCCAAAGTTTAGGGCTGCTCTGTTGACCAGGACCTCCACTTCATTCCACCTTCAATATCCCAGGAAAGAGAAAAATGGATAAAGAAGTTGTGGTCCTTATGTACAATGGAATATCACTCAGCCATGAAATCAATGTCGTAAGGTTAGTAGCAGCATGATGAGTGGATTTAGGTACGACGATTCTAAGTGAAATAAGTCACACAGAAAAGGACACTTCTCATAAGGTATCACTGATAGAGGGAATGTAAAAACCGTTACACTTGAACTGAATTACAAAACAGAACAGAGTCACACATGCAGAAAACACACTATGGCTGCTTAACGGGAAAGGTGAGGTGGGGTGATACATAAAACAAGGGTATCAAATTAGCTCAGATACCATTCCATAAACCCAATATGTAATAGACAAGACCTACTCCTTGCTCAGAGAACTGGACTCAACACGCCCTATTCACCGCACAAGAATATATCTGACTAATAATAATCGTAAAACCTATGTATTGATATCTCTCTGTTAGTGTGTCAAGTGGGTGTAAAGCGGCATAAACACAGCAGTGAAAAGCAGCTAAACCCCATTATAAAAATAAATTACTTTGAAACAACCATGAAACAAAGACTGTGAAAGAGAGAGAAATTCTTACACAATGCGTTCAGGGGCTGTGATGCAACCTGGATTGACCATATCTAGACCCACAGCTGGATGAGACATAAGGGTGGACACTCTTGGGACTGAGAGGTTTGGTGAGGTTGGGTGAGCAAACGCAGACCCTTTAAATAATACTCCGTGGTACCCATCGCATGGGTCCCAAATCTCCAGGTTCAAGGGCATCTTCCTACATCGAAAACATGCATGAGAAACCCAGAAGATGGTACACCGTGTGATGGGGAAAGGTTTCTAAAACGCACCTCATTTCTCATCTCCTTGTGCCCGGGTTCGCCATTCCAGCCGCTTTACTAGCAAGCTCCCTACTTGGAGCATCAGCACCTTTAACCTCCTGTTCCGTACAGGTTGCAATTTGTCCTGAGGATAAACGGGAAGACGTGGAACCAACGAGAGACTAGCTCTTGGTGTTGGGACAGGCACAGGTCACTCTATTTTCCCATCAGAAAGAAGAATTAACCACAGGCTCAGCCTGACCCCCGAAACCAGAACAGGGCCTGAAGCCATTCTGCGATTTTGCGGCCAGCTCCCATAAAAACGAGTTGTAAAATGGAGGTTCAGGGCACTGCAATTCACAAACCTGCAGAGTTATAAATGATAACTCTCGTCCACAAATATATTGAGGGAAGGCAAAGAAGAGGATTTGAAATCAAGGCAGAATTGCAGGAAACAGATTTCAGGAGGTACATACGAATCGCCTTTAAAGCACATGAAAAGCGGCAAAACGTTGACAATGATGCCCTTGGCCAAAAGGGTGTATGCTTTTTTTCCTGAATATATTCAGGAAAAAACGCATACGCCCTTTTTGGCCAACCAAGCAACCTGGAAAGGCAAATCAGCGCTACAAAGAAGTCTCGCTTCCCATCGGTCAAAAGGGCCATGCTGAAAAAAGTCTCAAAACCAGAAATGCAGGACAGGCCATGGAGAAATGGGAGCCTTGCTACACTGATGGGCGGGATGTAAATTGCCAAGAGCCACTCTGGAGAAGTGTCCGGTGAGTCCTGAAACATCTGAAAAACACAGCTCAGAGAGCATAGGGAACTTCCACTCATGGGGGTATAAATTGGGAAAATTAAAAATCAGCAAGACACAAGCACCCCAAAGTTTAGGGCTGCTCTGTTGACCAGGACCTCCACTTCATTCCACCTTAAATATCCCAGGAAAGAGAAAAATGGATAAAGAAGTTGTGGTACTTATGTACAATGGAATATCACTCAGCCATGAAATCAATGTCGTAAGGTTAGTAGCAGCATGATGAGTGGATTTAGGTACGACGATTCTAAGTGAAATAAGTCACACAGAAAAGGACACTTCTCATAAGGTATCACTGATAGAGGGAATGTAAAAACCGTTACACTTGAACTGAATTACAAAACAGAACAGAGTCACACATGCAGAAAACACACCATGGCTGCTTAACGGGAAAGGTGAGGTGGGGTGATACATAAAACAAGGGTATCAAATTAGCTCAGATACCGTTCCATAAACCCAATATGTAATAGACAAGACCTACTCCTTGCTCAGAGAACTGGACTCAACACGCCCTATTCACCGCACAAGAATATATCTGACTAATAATAATCGTAAAACCTATGTATTGATATCTCTCTGTTAGTGTGTCAAGTGGGTGTAAAGCGGCATAAACACAGCAGTGAAAAGCAGCTAAACCCCATTATAAAAATAAATTACTTTGAAACAACCATGAAACAAAGACTGTGAAAGAGAGAGAAATTCTTACACAATGCGTTCAGGGGCTGTGATGCAACCTGGATTGACCATATCTAGACCCACAGCTGGATGAGACATAAGGGTGGACACTCTTGGGGCTGAGAGGTTTGGTGAGGTTGGGTGAGCAAACGCAGACCCTTTAAAGTAATACTGCGTGGTACCCATCGCATGGGTCCCAAATCTCCAGGTTCAAGGGCATCTTCCTACATCAAAAACATGCATGAGAAACCCAGAAGATGGTACACTGTGTGATGGGGAAAGGTTTCTAAAACGCACCTCATTTCTCATCTCCTTGTGCCCGGGTTCGCCGTTCCAGCCGCTTTACTAGCAAGCTCCCAACTTGGAGCATCAGCACCTTTAACCTCCTGTTCCGTACAGGTTGCAATTTGTCCTGAGGATAAACGGGAAGACGTGGAACCAACGAGAGACTAGCTCTTGGTGTTGGGACAGGCACAGGTCACTCTATTTTCCCATCAGAAAGAAGAATTAACCACAGGCTCAGCCTGACCCCCGGAACCAGAACAGGGCCTGAAGCCATTCTGCGATTTTGTGGCCAGCTCCCATAAAAACGAGTTGTAAAATGGAGGTTCAGGGCACTGCAATTCACAAACCTGCAGAGTTATAAATGATAACTCTCGTCCACAAATATATTCAGCGAAGGCAAAGAAGAGGATTTGAAATCAAGGCAGAATTGCAGGAAACAGATTTCAGGAGGTAGATACGAATCACCTTTAAAGCACATGAAAAGCGGCAAAACGTTGACAATGATGCCCTTGGCCAAAAAGGGCGTATGCGTTTTTTCCTGATTATATTCAGGAAAAAACGCATACGCCGTTTTTGGCCAACCAAGCAACCTGGAAGGCAAATCAGCACTACAAAGAAGTCTCGCTTCCCATCGGTCAAAAGGGCCATGCTGAAAAAAGTGTCAAAACCAGAAATGCAGGACAGGCCATGGAGAAATGGGAGCCTTGCTACACTGATGGGCGGGATGTAAATTGCCAACAGCCACTCTGGAGAAGTGTCCGGTGAGTCCTGAAACATCTGAAAAACACAGCTTAGAGAGCATAGGGCACTTCCACTCATGGGGGTATAAATTGGGAGAATGAAAAATCAGCAAGACACAAGCACCCCAAAGTTTAGGGCTGCTCTGTTGACCAGGACCTCCACTTCATTCCACCTTCAATATCCCAGGAAAGAGAAAAATGGATAAAGAAGTTGTGGTCCTTATGTACAATGGAATATCACTCAGCCATGAAATCAATGTCGTAAGGTTAGTAGCAGCATGATGAGTGGATTTAGGTACGACGATTCTAAGTGAAATAAGTCACACAGAAAAGGACACTTCTCATAAGGTATCACTGATAGAGGGAATGTAAAAACTGTTACACTTGAACTGAATTACAAAACAGAACAGAGTCACACATGCAGAAAACACACTATGGCTGCTTAACGGGAAAGGTGAGGTGGGGTGATACATAAAACAAGGGTTTCAAATTAGCTCAGATACCGTTCCATAAACCCAATATGTAATAGACAAGACCTACTCCTTGCTCAGAGAACTGGACTCAACACGCCCTATTCACCGCACAAGAATATATCTGACTAGTAATAATCTTAAAACCTATGTATTGATATCTCTCTGTTAGTGTGTCAAGTGGGTGTAAAGCCGCATAAACACAGCATTGAAAAGCAGCTAAACCCCATTATAAAAATAAATTACTTTGAAACACCCATGAAACAAAGACAGTGAAAGAGAGAGAAATTCTTACACAATGCGTTCAGGGGCTGTGATGCAACCTGGATTGACCATATCTAGACCCACAGCTGGATGAGACATAAGGGTGGACACTCTTGGGGCTGAGAGGTTTGGTGAGGTTGGGTGAGCAAACGCAGACCCTTTAAAGTAATACTGCGTGGTACCCATCGCATGGGTCCCAAATCTCCAGGTTCAAGGGAATCTTCCTACATCAAAAACATGCATGAGAAACCCAGAAGACGGTACACCGTGTGATGGGGAAAGGTTTCTAAAACGTACCTCATTTCTCAGCTCCTTGTGCCCGGGTTCGCCGTTCCAGCCGCTTTACTAGCAAGCTCCCTACTTGGAGCATCAGCACCTTTAACCTCCTGTTCCGTACAGGTTGCAATTTGTCCTGAGGATAAACGGGAAGACGTGGAACCAACGAGAGACTAGCTCTTGGTGTTGGGACAGGCACAGGTCACTCTATTTTCCCATCAGAAAGAAGAATTAACCACAGGCTCAGCCTGACCACCGGAACCAGAACAGGGCCTGAAGCCATTCTGCGATTTTGCGGCCAGCTCCCATAAAAACGAGTTGTAAAATGGAGGTTCAGGGCACTGCAATTCACAAACCTGCAGAGTTATAAATGATAACTCTCGTCCACAAATATATTGAGGGAAGGCAAAGAAGAGGATTTGAAATCAAGGCAGAATTGCACGAAACAGATTTCAGGAGGTAGATACGAATCGCCTTTAAAGCACATGAAAAGCGGCAAAACGTTGACAATGATGCCCTTGGCCAAAAAGGGCGTATGCGTTTTTTCCTGAATATATTCAGGAAAAAACGCATACGCCCTTTTTGGCCAACCAAGCAACCTGGAAAGGCAAATCAGCGCTACAAAGAAGTCTCGCTTCCCATCGGTCAAAAGGGCCATGCTGAAAAAAGTGTCAAAACCAGAAATGCAGGACAGGCCATGGAGAAATGGGAGCCTTGCTACACTGATGGGCGGGATGTAAATTGCTAAGAGCCACTCTGGAGAAGTGTCCGGTGAGTCCTGAAACATCTGAAAAACACAGCTTAGAGAGCATAGGGCACTTCCACTCATGGGGGTATAAATTGGGAAAATTAAAAATCAGCAAGACACAAGCACCCCAAAGTTTAGGGCTGCTCTGTTGACCAGGACCTCCACTTCTTTCCACCTTAAATATCCCAGGAAAGAGAAAAATGGATAAAGAAGTTGTGGTCCTTATGTACAATGGAATATCACTCAGCCATGAAATCAATGTCGTAAGGTTAGTAGCAGCATGATGAGTGGATTTAGGTACGACGATTCTAAGTGAAATAAGTCACACAGAAAAGGACACTTCTCATAAGGTATCACTGACAGAGGGAATGTAAAAACCGTTACACTTGAACTGAATTACAAAACAGAACAGAGTCACACATGCAGAAAACACACTATGGCTGCTTAACGGGAAAGGTGAGGTGGGGTGATACATAAAACAAGGGTATCAAATTAGCTCAGATACCGTTCCATAAACCCAATATGTAATAGACAAGACCTACTCCTTGCTCAGAGAACTGGACTCAACACGCCCTATTCACCGCACAAGAATATATCTGACTAATAATAATCGTAAAACCTATGTATTGATATCTCTCTGTTAGTGTGTCAAGTGGGTGTATAGCGGCATAAACACAGCAGTGAAAAGCAGCTAAACCCCATTATAAAAATAAATTACTTTGAAACAACCATGAAACAAAGACAGTGAAAGAGAGAGAAATTCTTACACAATGCGTTCAGGGGCTGTGATGCAACCTGGATTGACCATATCTAGACGCACAGCTGGATGAGACATAAGGGTGGACACTCTTGGGGCTGAGAGGTTTGGTGAGGTTGGGTGAGCAAACGCAGACCCTTTAAAGTAATACTGCGTGGTACCCATCGCATGGGTCCCAAATCTCCAGGTTCAAGGGCATCTTCCTACATCAAAAACATGCATGAGAAACCCAGAAGATGGTACACCGTGTGATGGGGAAAGGTTTCTAAAACGCACCTCATTTCTCATCTCCTTGTGCCCGGGTTCGCCATTCCAGCCGCTTTACTAGCAAGCTCCCTACTTGGAGCATCAGCACCTTTAACCTCCTGTTCCGTACAGGTTGCAATTTGTCCTGAGGATAAACGGGAAGACGTGGAACCAACGAGAGACTAGCTCTTGGTGTTGGGACAGGCACAGGTCACTCTATTTTCCCATCAGAAAGAAGAATTAACCACAGGCTCAGCCTGACCCCCGAAACCAGAACAGGGCCTGAAGCCATTCTGCGATTTTGCGGCCAGCTCCCATAAAAACGAGTTGTAAAATGGAGGTTCAGGGCACTGCAATTCACAAACCTGCAGAGTTATAAATGATAACTCTCGTCCACAAATATATTGAGGGAAGGCAAAGAAGAGGATTTGAAATCAAGGCAGAATTGCACGAAACAGATTTCAGGAGGTACATACGAATCGCCTTTAAAGCACATGAAAAGCGGCAAAACGTTGACAATGATGCCCTTGGCCAAAAGGGCGTATGCGTTTTTACCTGAATATATTCAGGAAAAAACGCATACGCCCTTTTTGGCCAACCAAGCAACCTGGAAAGGCAAATCAGCGCTACAAAGAAGTCTCGCTTCCCATCGGTCAAAAGGGCCATGCTGAAAAAAGTGTCAAAACCAGAAATGCAGGACAGGCCATGGAGAAATGGGAGCCTTGCTACACTGATGGGCGGGATGTAAATTGCCAAGAGCCACTCTGGAGAAGTGTCCGGTGAGTCCTGAAATATCTGAAAAACACAGCTCAGAGAGCATAGGGAACTTCCACTCATGGGGGTATAAATTGGGAAAATTAAAAATCAGCAAGACACAAGCACCCCAAAGTTTAGGGCTGCTCTGTTGACCAGGACCTCCACTTCATTCCACCTTAAATATCCCAGGAAAGAGAAAAATGGATAAAGAAGTTGTGGTCCTTATGTACAATGGAATATCACTCAGCCAGGAAATCAATGTCGTAAGGTTAGTAGCAGCATGATGAGTGGATTTAGGTACGACGATTCTAAGTGAAATAAGTCACACAGAAAAGGACACTTCTCATAAGGTACCACTGATAGAGGGAATGTAAAAACCGTTACACTTGAACTGAATTACAAAACAGAACAGAGTCACACATGCAGAAAACACACTATGGCTGCTTAACGGGAAAGGTGAGGTGGGGTGATACATAAAACAAGGGTTTCAAATTAGCTCAGATACCGTTCCATAAACCCAATATGTAATAGACAAGACCTACTCCTTGCTCAGAGAACTGGACTCAACACGCCCTATTCACCGCACAAGAATATATCTGACTAGTAATAATCTTAAAACCTATGTATTGATATCTCTCTGTTAGTGTGTCAAGTGGGTGTAAAGCCGCATAAACACAGCATTGAAAAGCAGCTAAACCCCATTATAAAAATAAATTACTTTGAAACACCCATGAAACAAAGACAGTGAAAGAGAGAGAAATTCTTACACAATGCGTTCAGGGGCTGTGATGCAACCTGGATTGACCATATCTAGACCCACAGCTGGATGAGACATAAGGGTGGACACTCTTGGGGCTGAGAGGTTTGGTGAGGTTGGGTGAGCAAACGCAGACCCTTTAAAGTAATACTGCGTGGTACCCATCGCATGGGTCCCAAATCTCCAGGTTCAAGGGAATCTTCCTACATCAAAAACATGCATGAGAAACCCAGAAGATGGTACACCGTGTGATGGGGAAAGGTTTCTAAAACGTACCTCATTTCTCAGCTCCTTGTGCCCGGGTTCGCCGTTCCAGCCGCTTTACTAGCAAGCTCCCTACTTGGAGCATCAGCACCTTTAACCTCCTGTTCCGTACAGGTTGCAATTTGTCCTGAGGATAAACGGGAAGACGTGGAACCAACGAGAGACTAGCTCTTGGTGTTGGGACAGGCACAGGTCACTCTATTTTCCCATCAGAAAGAAGAATTAACCACAGGCTCAGCCTGACCACCGGAACCAGAACAGGGCCTGAAGCCATTCTGCGATTTTGCGGCCAGCTCCCATAAAAACGAGTTGTAAAATGGAGGTTCAGGGCACTGCAATTCACAAACCTGCAGAGTTATAAATGATAACTCTCGTCCACAAATATATTGAGGGAAGGCAAAGAAGAGGATTTGAAATCAAGGCAGAATTGCACGAAACAGATTTCAGGAGGTAGATACGAATCGCCTTTAAAGCACATGAAAAGCGGCAAAACGTTGACAATGATGCCCTTGGCCAAAAAGGGCGTATGCGTTTTTTCCTGAATATATTCAGGAAAAAACGCATACGCCCTTTTTGGCCAACCAAGCAACCTGGAAAGGCAAATCAGCGCTACAAAGAAGTCTCGCTTCCCATCGGTCAAAAGGGCCATGCTGAAAAAAGTGTCAAAACCAGAAATGCAGGACAGGCCATGGAGAAATGGGAGCCTTGCTACACTGATGGGCGGGATGTAAATTGCTAAGAGCCACTCTGGAGAAGTGTCCGGTGAGTCCTGAAACATCTGAAAAACACAGCTTAGAGAGCATAGGGCACTTCCACTCATGGGGGTATAAATTGGGAAAATTAAAAATCAGCAAGACACAAGCACCCCAAAGTTTAGGGCTGCTCTGTTGACCAGGACCTCCACTTCTTTCCACCTTAAATATCCCAGGAAAGAGAAAAATGGATAAAGAAGTTGTGGTCCTTATGTACAATGGAATATCACTCAGCCATGAAATCAATGTCGTAAGGTTAGTAGCAGCATGATGAGTGGATTTAGGTACGACGATTCTAAGTGAAATAAGTCACACAGAAAAGGACACTTCTCATAAGGTATCACTGAAAGAGGGAATGTAAAAACCGTTACACTTGAACTGAATTACAAAACAGAACAGAGTCACACATGCAGAAAACACACTATGGCTGCTTAACGGGAAAGGTGAGGTGGGGTGATACATAAAACAAGGGTATCAAATTAGCTCAGATACCGTTCCATAAACCCAATATGTAATAGACAAGACCTACTCCTTGCTCAGAGAACTGGACTCAACACGCCCTATTCACCGCACAAGAATATATCTGACTAATAATAATCGTAAAACCTATGTATTGATATCTCTCTGTTAGTGTGTCAAGTGGGTGTATAGCGGCATAAACACAGCAGTGAAAAGCAGCTAAACCCCATTATAAAAATAAATTACTTTGAAACAACCATGAAACAAAGACAGTGAAAGAGAGAGAAATTCTTACACAATGCGTTCAGGGGCTGTGATGCAACCTGGATTGACCATATCTAGACGCACAGCTGGATGAGACATAAGGGTGGACACTCTTGGGGCTGAGAGGTTTGGTGAGGTTGGGTGAGCAAACGCAGACCCTTTAAAGTAATACTGCGTGGTACCCATCGCATGGGTCCCAAATCTCCAGGTTCAAGGGAATCTTCCTACATCAAAAACATGCATGAGAAACCCAGAAGACGGTACACCGTGTGATGGGGAAAGGTTTCTAAAACGTACCTCATTTCTCAGCTCCTTGTGCCCGGGTTCGCCGTTCCAGCCGCTTTACTAGCAAGCTCCCTACTTGGAGCATCAGCACCTTTAACCTCCTGTTCCGTACAGGTTGCAATTTGTCCTGAGGATAAACGGGAAGACGTGGAACCAACGAGAGACTAGCTCTTGGTGTTGGGACAGGCACAGGTCACTCTATTTTCCCATCAGAAAGAAGAATTAACCACAGGCTCAGCCTGACCACCGGAACCAGAACAGGGCCTGAAGCCATTCTGCGATTTTGCGGCCAGCTCCCATAAAAACGAGTTGTAAAATGGAGGTTCAGGGCACTGCAATTCACAAACCTGCAGAGTTATAAATGATAACTCTCGTCCACAAATATATTGAGGGAAGGCAAAGAAGAGGATTTGAAATCAAGGCAGAATTGCACGAAACAGATTTCAGGAGGTAGATACGAATCGCCTTTAAAGCACATGAAAAGCGGCAAAACGTTGACAATGATGCCCTTGGCCAAAAAGGGCGTATGCGTTTTTTCCTGAATATATTCAGGAAAAAACGCATACGCCCTTTTTGGCCAACCAAGCAACCTGGAAAGGCAAATCAGCGCTACAAAGAAGTCTCGCTTCCCATCGGTCAAAAGGGCCATGCTGAAAAAAGTGTCAAAACCAGAAATGCAGGACAGGCCATGGAGAAATGGGAGCCTTGCTACACTGATGGGCGGGATGTAAATTGCTAAGAGCCACTCTGGAGAAGTGTCCGGTGAGTCCTGAAACATCTGAAAAACACAGCTTAGAGAGCATAGGGCACTTCCACTCATGGGGGTATAAATTGGGAAAATGAAAAATCAGCAAGACACAAGCACCCCAAAGTTTAGGGCTGCTCTGTTGACCAGGACCTCCACTTCTTTCCACCTTAAATATCCCAGGAAAGAGAAAAATGGATAAAGAAGTTGTGGTCCTTATGTACAATGGAATATCACTCAGCCATGAAATCAATGTCGTAAGGTTAGTAGCAGCATGATGAGTGGATTTAGGTACGACGATTCTAAGTGAAATAAGTCACACAGAAAAGGACACTTCTCATAAGGTATCACTGATAGAGGGAATGTAAAAACCGTTACACTTGAACTGAATTACAAAACAGAACAGAGTCACACATGCAGAAAACACACTATGGCTGCTTAACGGGAAAGGTGAGGTGGGGTGATACATAAAACAAGGGTATCAAATTAGCTCAGATACCGTTCCATAAACCCAATATGTAATAGACAAGACCTACTCCTTGCTCAGAGAACTGGACTCAACACGCCCTATTCACCGCACAAGAATATATCTGACTAATAATAATCGTAAAACCTATGTATTGATATCTCT
Source organism: Balaenoptera borealis (assembly GCF_965194805.1). Classification (NCBI taxonomy): domain Eukaryota; kingdom Metazoa; phylum Chordata; class Mammalia; order Artiodactyla; family Balaenopteridae; genus Balaenoptera; species Balaenoptera borealis. Next base: position 340,534 of record NW_028123883.1, read on the forward strand.
CTGTTAGTGTGTCAAGTGGGTGTATAGCGGCATAAACACAGCAGTGAAAAGCAGCTAAACCCCATTATAAAAATAAATTACTTTGAAACAACCATGAAACAAAGACAGTGAAAGAGAGAGAAATTCTTACACAATGCGTTCAGGGGCTGTGATGCAACCTGGATTGACCATATCTAGACGCACAGCTGGATGAGACATAAGGGTGGACACTCTTGGGGCTGAGAGGTTTGGTGAGGTTGGGTGAGCAAACGCAGACCCTTTAAAGTAATACTGCGTGGTACCCATCGCATGGGTCCCAAATCTCCAGGTTCAAGGGCATCTTCCTACATCAAAAACATGCATGAGAAACCCAGAAGATGGTACACCGTGTGATGGGGAAAGGTTTCTAAAACGCACCTCATTTCTCATCTCCTTGTGCCCGGGTTCGCCATTCCAGCCGCTTTACTAGCAAGCTCCCTACTTGGAGCATCAGCACCTTTAACCTCCTGTTCCGTACAGGTTGCAATTTGTCCTGAGGATAAACGGGAAGACGTGGAACCAACGAGAGACTAGCTCTTGGTGTTGGGACAGGCACAGGTCACTCTATTTTCCCATCAGAAAGAAGAATTAACCACAGGCTCAGCCTGACCCCCGAAACCAGAACAGGGCCTGAAGCCATTCTGCGATTTTGCGGCCAGCTCCCATAAAAACGAGTTGTAAAATGGAGGTTCAGGGCACTGCAATTCACAAACCTGCAGAGTTATAAATGATAACTCTCGTCCACAAATATATTGAGGGAAGGCAAAGAAGAGGATTTGAAATCAAGGCAGAATTGCAGGAAACAGATTTCAGGAGGTACATACGAATCGCCTTTAAAGCACATGAAAAGCGGCAAAACGTTGACAATGATGCCCTTGGCCAAAAGGGCGTATGCGTTTTTACCTGAATATATTCAGGAAAAAACGCATACGCCCTTTTTGGCCAACCAAGCAACCTGGAAAGGCAAATCAGCGCTACAAAGAAGTCTCGCTTCCCATCGGTCAAAAGGGCCATGCTGAAAAAAGTGTCAAAACCAGAAATGCAGGACAGGCCATGGAGAAATGGGAGCCTTGCTACACTGATGGGCGGGATGTAAATTGCCAAGAGCCACTCTGGAGAAGTGTCCGGTGAGTCCTGAAATATCTGAAAAACACAGCTCAGAGAGCATAGGGAACTTCCACTCATGGGGGTATAAATTGGGAAAATTAAAAATCAGCAAGACACAAGCACCCCAAAGTTTAGGGCTGCTCTGTTGACCAGGACCTCCACTTCATTCCACCTTAAATATCCCAGGAAAGAGAAAAATGGATAAAGAAGTTGTGGTCCTTATGTACAATGGAATATCACTCAGCCAGGAAATCAATGTCGTAAGGTTAGTAGCAGCATGATGAGTGGATTTAGGTACGACGATTCTAAGTGAAATAAGTCACACAGAAAAGGACACTTCTCATAAGGTACCACTGATAGAGGGAATGTAAAAACCGTTACACTTGAACTGAATTACAAAACAGAACAGAGTCACACATGCAGAAAACACACTATGGCTGCTTAACGGGAAAGGTGAGGTGGGGTGATACATAAAACAAGGGTTTCAAATTAGCTCAGATACCGTTCCATAAACCCAATATGTAATAGACAAGACCTACTCCTTGCTCAGAGAACTGGACTCAACACGCCCTATTCACCGCACAAGAATATATCTGACTAGTAATAATCTTAAAACCTATGTATTGATATCTCTCTGTTAGTGTGTCAAGTGGGTGTAAAGCCGCATAAACACAGCATTGAAAAGCAGCTAAACCCCATTATAAAAATAAATTACTTTGAAACACCCATGAAACAAAGACAGTGAAAGAGAGAGAAATTCTTACACAATGCGTTCAGGGGCTGTGATGCAACCTGGATTGACCATATCTAGACCCACAGCTGGATGAGACATAAGGGTGGACACTCTTGGGGCTGAGAGGTTTGGTGAGGTTGGGTGAGCAAACGCAGACCCTTTAAAGTAATACTGCGTGGTACCCATCGCATGGGTCCCAAATCTCCAGGTTCAAGGGAATCTTCCTACATCAAAAACATGCATGAGAAACCCAGAAGACGGTACACCGTGTGATGGGGAAAGGTTTCTAAAACGTACCTCATTTCTCAGCTCCTTGTGCCCGGGTTCGCCGTTCCAGCCGCTTTACTAGCAAGCTCCCTACTTGGAGCATCAGCACCTTTAACCTCCTGTTCCGTACAGGTTGCAATTTGTCCTGAGGATAAACGGGAAGACGTGGAACCAACGAGAGACTAGCTCTTGGTGTTGGGACAGGCACAGGTCACTCTATTTTCCCATCAGAAAGAAGAATTAACCACAGGCTCAGCCTGACCACCGGAACCAGAACAGGGCCTGAAGCCATTCTGCGATTTTGCGGCCAGCTCCCATAAAAACGAGTTGTAAAATGGAGGTTCAGGGCACTGCAATTCACAAACCTGCAGAGTTATAAATGATAACTCTCGTCCACAAATATATTGAGGGAAGGCAAAGAAGAGGATTTGAAATCAAGGCAGAATTGCACGAAACAGATTTCAGGAGGTAGATACGAATCGCCTTTAAAGCACATGAAAAGCGGCAAAACGTTGACAATGATGCCCTTGGCCAAAAAGGGCGTATGCGTTTTTTCCTGAATATATTCAGGAAAAAACGCATACGCCCTTTTTGGCCAACCAAGCAACCTGGAAAGGCAAATCAGCGCTACAAAGAAGTCTCGCTTCCCATCGGTCAAAAGGGCCATGCTGAAAAAAGTGTCAAAACCAGAAATGCAGGACAGGCCATGGAGAAATGGGAGCCTTGCTACACTGATGGGCGGGATGTAAATTGCTAAGAGCCACTCTGGAGAAGTGTCCGGTGAGTCCTGAAACATCTGAAAAACACAGCTTAGAGAGCATAGGGCACTTCCACTCATGGGGGTATAAATTGGGAAAATTAAAAATCAGCAAGACACAAGCACCCCAAAGTTTAGGGCTGCTCTGTTGACCAGGACCTCCACTTCTTTCCACCTTAAATATCCCAGGAAAGAGAAAAATGGATAAAGAAGTTGTGGTCCTTATGTACAATGGAATATCACTCAGCCATGAAATCAATGTCGTAAGGTTAGTAGCAGCATGATGAGTGGATTTAGGTACGACGATTCTAAGTGAAATAAGTCACACAGAAAAGGACACTTCTCATAAGGTATCACTGATAGAGGGAATGTAAAAACCGTTACACTTGAACTGAATTACAAAACAGAACAGAGTCACACATGCAGAAAACACACTATGGCTGCTTAACGGGAAAGGTGAGGTGGGGTGATACATAAAACAAGGGTATCAAATTAGCTCAGATACCGTTCCATAAACCCAATATGTAATAGACAAGACCTACTCCTTGCTCAGAGAACTGGACTCAACACGCCCTATTCACCGCACAAGAATATATCTGACTAATAATAATCGTAAAACCTATGTATTGATATCTCTCTGTTAGTGTGTCAAGTGGGTGTATAGCGGCATAAACACAGCAGTGAAAAGCAGCTAAACCCCATTATAAAAATAAATTACTTTGAAACAACCATGAAACAAAGACAGTGAAAGAGAGAGAAATTCTTACACAATGCGTTCAGGGGCTGTGATGCAACCTGGATTGACCATATCTAGACGCACAGCTGGATGAGACATAAGGGTGGACACTCTTGGGGCTGAGAGGTTTGGTGAGGTTGGGTGAGCAAACGCAGACCCTTTAAAGTAATACTGCGTGGTACCCATCGCATGGGTCCCAAATCTCCAGGTTCAAGGGCATCTTCCTACATCAAAAACATGCATGAGAAACCCAGAAGATGGTACACCGTGTGATGGGGAAAGGTTTCTAAAACGCACCTCATTTCTCATCTCCTTGTGCCCGGGTTCGCCATTCCAGCCGCTTTACTAGCAAGCTCCCTACTTGGAGCATCAGCACCTTTAACCTCCTGTTCCGTACAGGTTGCAATTTGTCCTGAGGATAAACGGGAAGACGTGGAACCAACGAGAGACTAGCTCTTGGTGTTGGGACAGGCACAGGTCACTCTATTTTCCCATCAGAAAGAAGAATTAACCACAGGCTCAGCCTGACCCCCGAAACCAGAACAGGGCCTGAAGCCATTCTGCGATTTTGCGGCCAGCTCCCATAAAAACGAGTTGTAAAATGGAGGTTCAGGGCACTGCAATTCACAAACCTGCAGAGTTATAAATGATAACTCTCGTCCACAAATATATTGAGGGAAGGCAAAGAAGAGGATTTGAAATCAAGGCAGAATTGCAGGAAACAGATTTCAGGAGGTACATACGAATCGCCTTTAAAGCACATGAAAAGCGGCAAAACGTTGACAATGATGCCCTTGGCCAAAAGGGCGTATGCGTTTTTACCTGAATATATTCAGGAAAAAACGCATACGCCCTTTTTGGCCAACCAAGCAACCTGGAAAGGCAAATCAGCGCTACAAAGAAGTCTCGCTTCCCATCGGTCAAAAGGGCCATGCTGAAAAAAGTGTCAAAACCAGAAATGCAGGACAGGCCATGGAGAAATGGGAGCCTTGCTACACTGATGGGCGGGATGTAAATTGCCAAGAGCCACTCTGGAGAAGTGTCCGGTGAGTCCTGAAATATCTGAAAAACACAGCTCAGAGAGCATAGGGAACTTCCACTCATGGGGGTATAAATTGGGAAAATTAAAAATCAGCAAGACACAAGCACCCCAAAGTTTAGGGCTGCTCTGTTGACCAGGACCTCCACTTCATTCCACCTTAAATATCCCAGGAAAGAGAAAAATGGATAAAGAAGTTGTGGTCCTTATGTACAATGGAATATCACTCAGCCAGGAAATCAATGTCGTAAGGTTAGTAGCAGCATGATGAGTGGATTTAGGTACGACGATTCTAAGTGAAATAAGTCACACAGAAAAGGACACTTCTCATAAGTTACCACTGATAGAGGGAATGTAAAAACCGTTACACTTGAACTGAATTACAAAACAGAACAGAGTCACACATGCAGAAAACACACTATGGCTGCTTAACGGGAAAGGTGAGGTGGGGTGATACATAAAACAAGGGTATCAAATTAGCTCAGATACCGTTCCATAAACCCAATATGTAATAGACAAGACCTACTCCTTGCTCAGAGAACTGGACTCAACACGCCCTATTCACCGCACAAGAATATATCTGACTAATAATAATCGTAAAACCTATGTATTGATATCTCTCTGTTAGTGTGTCAAGTGGGTGTAAAGCGGCATAAACACAGCCGTGAAAAGCAGCTAAACCCCATTATAAAAATAAATTACTTTGAAACAACCATGAAACAAAGACAGTGAAAGAGAGAGAAATTCTTACACAATGCGTTCAGGGGCTGTGATGCAACCTGGATTGACCATATCTAGACGCACAGCTGGATGAGACATAAGGGTGGACACTCTTGGGGCTGAGAAGTTTGGTGAGGTTGGGTGAGCAAACGCAGACCCTTTAAAGTAATACTGCGTGGTACCCATCGCATGGGTCCCAAATCTCCAGGTTCAAGGGCATCTTCCTACATCAAAAACATGCATGAGAAACCCAGAAGATGGTACACCGTGTGATGGGGAAAGGTTTCTAAAACGCACCTCATTTCTCGTCTCCTTGTGCCCAGGTTCGCCATTCCAGCCGCTTTACTAGCAAGCTCCCTACTTGGAGCATCAGCACCTTTAACCTCCTGTTCCGTACAGGTTGCAATTTGTCCTGAGGATAAACGGGAAGACGTGGAACCAACGAGAGACTAGCTCTTGGTGTTGGGACAGGCACAGGTCACTCTATTTTCCCATCAGAAAGAAGAATTAACCACAGGCTCAGCCTGACCCCCGAAACCAGAACAGGGCCTGAAGCCATTCTGCGATTTTGCGGCCAGCTCCCATAAAAACGAGTTGTAAAATGGAGGTTCAGGGCACTGCAATTCACAAACCTGCAGAGTTATAAATGATAACTCTCGTCCACAAATATATTGAGGGAAGGCAAAGAAGAGGATTTGAAATCAAGGCAGAATTGCAGGAAACAGATTTCAGGAGGTAGATACGAATCGCCTTTAAAGCACATGAAAAGCGGCAAAACGTTGACAATGATGCCCTTGGCCAAAAAGGGCGTATGCGTTTTTTCCTGAATATATTCAGGAAAAAACGCATACGCCCTTTTTGGCCAACCAAGCAACCTGGAAAGGCAAATCAGCACTACAAAGAAGTCTCGCTTCCCATCGGTCAAAAGGGCCATGCTGAAAAAAGTGTCAAAACCAGAAATGCAGGACAGGCCATGGAGAAATGGGAGCCTTGCTACACTGATGGGCGGGATATAAATTGCCAAGAGCCACTCTGGGGAAGTGTCCGGTGAGTCCTGAAACATCTGAAAAACACAGCTTAGAGAGCATAGGGCACTTCCACTCATGGGGGTATAAATTGGGAAAATTAAAAATCAGCAAGACACAAGCACCCCAAAGTTGAGGGCTGCTCTGTTGACCAGGACCTCCACTTCATTCCACCTTAAATATCCCAGGAAAGAGAAAAATGGATAAAGAAGTTGTGGTCCTTATGTACAATGGAATATCACTCAGCCATGAAATCAATGTCGTAAGGTTAGTAGCAGCATGATGAGTGGATTTAGGTACGACGATTCTAAGTGAAATAAGTCACACAGAAAAGGACACTTCTCATAAGGTATCACTGATAGAGGGAATGTAAAAACCGTTACACTTGAACTGAATTACAAAACAGAACAGAGTCACACATGCAGAAAACACACTATGGCTGCTTAACGGGAAAGGTGAGGTGGGGTGATACATAAAACAAGGGTATCAAATTAGCTCAGATACCGTTCCATAAACCCAATATGTAATAGACAAGACCTACTCCTTGCTCAGAGAACTGGACTCAACACGCCCTATTCACCGCACAAGAATATATCTGACTAATAATAATCGTAAAACCTATGTATTGATATCTCTCTGTTAGTGTGTCAAGTGGGTGTAAAGCGGCATAAACACAGCAGTGAAAAGCAGCTAAACCCCATTATAAAAATAAATTACTTTGAAACAACCATGAAACAAAGACTGTGAAAGAGAGAGAAATTCTTACACAATGCGTTCAGGGGCTGTGATGCAACCTGGATTGACCATATCTAGACCCACAGCTGGATGAGACATAAGGGTGGACACTCTTGGGGCTGAGAGGTTTGGTGAGGTTGGGTGAGCAAACGCAGACCCTTTAAAGTAATACTGCGTGGTACCCATCGCATGGGTCCCAAATCTCCAGGTTCAAGGGCATCTTCCTACATCAAAAACATGCATGAGAAACCCAGATGATGGTACATCGTGTGATGGGGAAATGTTTCTAAAACGCACCTCATTTCTCATCTCCTTGTGCCCGGGTTCGCCATTCCAGCCGCTTTACTAGCAAGCTCCCTACTTGGAGCATCAGCACCTTTAACCTCCTGTTCGGTACAGGTTGCAATTTGTCCTGAGGATAAACGGGAAGACGTGGAACCAACGTGAGACTAGCTCTTGGTGTTGGGACAGGCACAGGTCACTCTATTTTCCCATCAGAAAGATGAATTAACCACAGGCTCAGCCTGGCCCCCGGAACCAGAACAGGGCCTGAAGCCATTCTGCGACTTTGCGGCCAGCTCCCATAAAAACGAGTTGTAAAATGGAGGTTCAGGGCACTGCAATTCACAAACCTGCAGAGTTATAAATGATAACTCTCGTCCACAAATATATTGAGGGAAGGCAAAGAAGAGGATTTGAAATCAAGGCAGAATTGCAGGAAACAGATTTCTGGAGGTAGATACGAATCGCCTTTAAAGCACATGAAAAGCGGCAAAACGTTGACAATGATGCCCTTGGCCAAAAAGGGCGTATGCGTTTTTTCCTGAATATATTCAGGAAAAAACGCTTACGCCCTTTTTGGCCAACCAAGCAACCTGGAAAGGCAAATCAGCGCTACAAAGAAGTCTCGCTTCCCATCGGTCAAAAGGGCCATGCTGAAAAAAGTCTCAAAACCAGAAATGCAGGACAGGCCATGGAGAAATGGGAGCCTTGCTACACTGATGGGCGGGATGTAAATTGCCAAGAGCCACTCTGGGGAAGTGTCCGGTGAGTCCTGAAACATCTGAAAAACACAGCTTAGAGAGCATAGGGCACTTCCACTCATGGGGGTATAAATTGGGAAAATTAAAAATCAGCAAGACACAAGCACCCCAAAGTTTAGGGCTGCTCTGTTGACCAGGACCTCCACTTCATTCCACCTTAAATATCCCAGGAAAGAGAAAAATGGATAAAGAAGTTGTGGTCCTTATGTACAATGGAATATCACTCAGCCAGGAAATCAATGTCGTAAGGTTAGTAGCAGCATGATGAGTGGATTTAGGTACGACGATTCTAAGTGAAATAAGTCACACAGAAAAGGACACTTCTCATAAGGTATCACTGATAGAGGGAATGTAAAAACCGTTACACTTGAACTGAATTACAAAACAGAACAGAGTCACACATGCAGAAAACACACTATGGCTGCTTAACGGGAAAGGTGAGGTGGGGTGATACATAAAACAAGGGTATCAAATTAGCTCAGATACCGTTCCATAAACCCAATATGTAATAGACAAGACCTACTCCTTGCTCAGAGAACTGGACTCAACACGCCCTATTCACCGCACAAGAATATATCTGAGTAATAATAATCGTAAAACCTATGTATTGATATCTCTCTGTTAGTGTGTCAAGTGGGTGTAAAGCGGCATAAACACAGCAGTGAAAAGCAGCTAAACCCCATTATAAAAATAAATTACTTTGAAACACCCATGAAACAAAGACAGTGAAAGAGAGAGAAATTCTTACACAATGCGTTCAGGGGCTGTGATGCAACCTGGATTGACCATATCTAGACCCACAGCTGGATGAGACATAAGGGTGGACACTCTTGGGGCTGAGAGGTTTGGTGAGGTTGGGTGAGCAAACGCAGACCCTTTAAAGTAATACTGCGTGGTACCCATCGCATGGGTCCCAAATCTCCAGGTTCAAGGGAATCTTCCTACATCAAAAACATGCATGAGAAACCCAGAAGACGGTACACCGTGTGATGGGGAAAGGTTTCTAAAACGTACCTCATTTCTCAGCTCCTTGTGCCCGGGTTCGCCGTTCCAGCCGCTTGACTAGCAAGCTCCCTACTTGGAGCATCAGCACCTTTAACCTCCTGTTCCGTACAGGTTGCAATTTGTCCTGAGGATAAACGGGAAGACGTGGAACCAACGAGAGACTAGCTCTTGGTGTTGGGACAGGCACAGGTCACTCTATTTTCCCATCAGAAAGAAGAATTAACCACAGGCTCAGCCTGACCCCCGAAACCAGAACAGGGCCTGAAGCCATTCTGCGATTTTGCGGCCAGCTCCCATAAAAACGAGTTGTAAAATGGAGGTTCAGGGCACTGCAATTCACAAACCTGCAGAGTTATAAATGATAACTCTCGTCCACAAATATATTGAGGGAAGGCAAAGAAGAGGATTTGAAATCAAGGCAGAATTGCAGGAAACAGATTTCAGGAGGTACATACGAATCGCCTTTAAAGCACATGAAAAGCGGCAAAACGTTGACAATGATGCCCTTGGCCAAAAGGGCGTATGCGTTTTTACCTGAATATATTCAGGAAAAAACGCATACGCCCTTTTTGGCCAACCAAGCAACCTGGAAAGGCAAATCAGCGCTACAAAGAAGTCTCGCTTCCCATCGGTCAAAAGGGCCATGCTGAAAAAAGTGTCAAAACCAGAAATGCAGGACAGGCCATGGAGAAATGGGAGCCTTGCTACACTGATGGGCGGGATGTAAATTGCCAAGAGCCACTCTGGAGAAGTGTCCGGTGAGTCCTGAAATATCTGAAAAACACAGCTCAGAGAGCATAGGGAACTTCCACTCATGGGGGTATAAATTGGGAAAATTAAAAATCAGCAAGACACAAGCACCCCAAAGTTTAGGGCTGCTCTGTTGACCAGGACCTCCACTTCATTCCACCTTAAATATCCCAGGAAAGAGAAAAATGGATAAAGAAGTTGTGGTCCTTATGTACAATGGAATATCACTCAGCCAGGAAATCAATGTCGTAAGGTTAGTAGCAGCATGATGAGTGGATTTAGGTACGACGATTCTAAGTGAAATAAGTCACACAGAAAAGGACACTTCTCATAAGGTACCACTGATAGAGGGAATGTAAAAACCGTTACACTTGAACTGAATTACAAAACAGAACAGAGTCACACATGCAGAAAACACACTATGGCTGCTTAACGGGAAAGGTGAGGTGGGGTGATACATAAAACAAGGGTATCAAATTAGCTCAGATACCGTTCCATAAACCCAATATGTAATAGACAAGACCTACTCCTTGCTCAGAGAACTGGACTCAACACGCCCTATTCACCGCACAAGAATATATCTGACTAATAATAATCGTAAAACCTATGTATTGATATCTCTCTGTTAGTGTGTCAAGTGGGTGTAAAGCGGCATAAACACAGCCGTGAAAAGCAGCTAAACCCCATTATAAAAATAAATTACTTTGAAACAACCATGAAACAAAGACAGTGAAAGAGAGAGAAATTCTTACACAATGCGTTCAGGGGCTGTGATGCAACCTGGATTGACCATATCTAGACGCACAGCTGGATGAGACATAAGGGTGGACACTCTTGGGGCTGAGAAGTTTGGTGAGGTTGGGTGAGCAAACGCAGACCCTTTAAAGTAATACTGCGTGGTACCCATCGCATGGGTCCCAAATCTCCAGGTTCAAGGGCATCTTCCTACATCAAAAACATGCATGAGAAACCCAGAAGATGGTACACCGTGTGATGGGGAAAGGTTTCTAAAACGCACCTCATTTCTCGTCTCCTTGTGCCCAGGTTCGCCATTCCAGCCGCTTTACTAGCAAGCTCCCTACTTGGAGCATCAGCACCTTTAACCTCCTGTTCCGTACAGGTTGCAATTTGTCCTGAGGATAAACGGGAAGACGTGGAACCAACGAGAGACTAGCTCTTGGTGTTGGGACAGGCACAGGTCACTCTATTTTCCCATCAGAAAGAAGAATTAACCACAGGCTCAGCCTGACCCCCGAAACCAGAACAGGGCCTGAAGCCATTCTGCGATTTTGCGGCCAGCTCCCATAAAAACGAGTTGTAAAATGGAGGTTCAGGGCACTGCAATTCACAAACCTGCAGAGTTATAAATGATAACTCTCGTCCACAAATATATTGAGGGAAGGCAAAGAAGAGGATTTGAAATCAAGGCAGAATTGCAGGAAACAGATTTCAGGAGGTAGATACGAATCGCCTTTAAAGCACATGAAAAGCGGCAAAACGTTGACAATGATGCCCTTGGCCAAAAAGGGCGTATGCGTTTTTTCCTGAATATATTCAGGAAAAAACGCATACGCCCTTTTTGGCCAACCAAGCAACCTGGAAAGGCAAATCAGCACTACAAAGAAGTCTCGCTTCCCATCGGTCAAAAGGGCCATGCTGAAAAAAGTGTCAAAACCAGAAATGCAGGACAGGCCATGGAGAAATGGGAGCCTTGCTACACTGATGGGTGGGATGTAAATTGCCAAGAGCCACTCTGGGGAAGTGTCCGGTGAGTCCTGAAACATCTGAAAAACACAGCTTAGAGAGCATAGGGCACTTCCACTCATGGGGGTATAAATTGGGAAAATTAAAAATCAGCAAGACACAAGCACCCCAAAGTTGAGGGCTGCTCTGTTGACCAGGACCTCCACTTCATTCCACCTTCAATATCCCAGGAAAGAGAAAAATGGATAAAGAAGTTGTGGTCCTTATGTACAATGGAATATCACTCAGCCATGAAATCAATGTCGTAAGGTTAGTAGCAGCATGATGAGTGGATTTAGGTACGACGATTCTAAGTGAAATAAGTCACACAGAAAAGGACACTTCTCATAAGGTATCACTGATAGAGGGAATGTAAAAACCGTTACACTTGAACTGAATTACAAAACAGAACAGAGTCACACATGCAGAAAACACACTATGGCTGCTTAACGGGAAAGGTGAGGTGGGGTGATACATAAAACAAGGGTATCAAATTAGCTCAGATACCGTTCCATAAACCCAATATGTAATAGACAAGACCTACTCCTTGCTCAGAGAACTGGACTCAACACGCCCTATTCACCGCACAAGAATATATCTGACTAATAATAATCGTAAAACCTATGTATTGATATCTCTCTGTTAGTGTGTCAAGTGGGTGTAAAGCGGCATAAACACAGCAGTGAAAAGCAGCTAAACCCCATTATAAAAATAAATTACTTTGAAACAACCATGAAACAAAGACTGTGAAAGAGAGAGAAATTCTTACACAATGCGTTCAGGGGCTGTGATGCAACCTGGATTGACCATATCTAGACCCACAGCTGGATGAGACATAAGGGTGGACACTCTTGGGGCTGAGAGGTTTGGTGAGGTTGGGTGAGCAAACGCAGACCCTTTAAAGTAATACTGCGTGGTACCCATCGCATGGGTCCCAAATCTCCAGGTTCAAGGGCATCTTCCTACATCAAAAACATGCATGAGAAACCCAGAAGATGGTACATCGTGTGATGGGGAAATGTTTCTAAAACGCACCTCATTTCTCATCTCCTTGTGCCCGGGTTCGCCATTCCAGCCGCTTTACTAGCAAGCTCCCTACTTGGAGCATCAGCACCTTTAACCTCCTGTTCGGTACAGGTTGCAATTTGTCCTGAGGATAAACGGGAAGACGTGGAACCAACGTGAGACTAGCTCTTGGTGTTGGGACAGGCACAGGTCACTCTATTTTCCCATCAGAAAGATGAATTAACCACAGGCTCAGCCTGGCCCCCGGAACCAGAACAGGGCCTGAAGCCATTCTGCGACTTTGCGGCCAGCTCCCATAAAAACGAGTTGTAAAATGGAGGTTCAGGGCACTGCAATTCACAAACCTGCAGAGTTATAAATGATAACTCTCGTCCACAAATATATTGAGGGAAGGCAAAGAAGAGGATTTGAAATCAAGGCAGAATTGCAGGAAACAGATTTCTGGAGGTAGATACGAATCGCCTTTAAAGCACATGAAAAGCGGCAAAACGTTGACAATGATGCCCTTGGCCAAAAAGGGCGTATGCGTTTTTTCCTGAATATATTCAGGAAAAAACGCTTACGCCCTTTTTGGCCAACCAAGCAACCTGGAAAGGCAAATCAGCGCTACAAAGAAGTCTCGCTTCCCATCGGTCAAAAGGGCCATGCTGAAAAAAGTCTCAAAACCAGAAATGCAGGACAGGCCATGGAGAAATGGGAGCCTTGCTACACTGATGGGCGGGATGTAAATTGCCAAGAGCCACTCTGGGGAAGTGTCCGGTGAGTCCTGAAACATCTGAAAAACACAGCTTAGAGAGCATAGGGCACTTCCACTCATGGGGGTATAAATTGGGAAAATTAAAAATCAGCAAGACACAAGCACCCCAAAGTTTAGGGCTGCTCTGTTGACCAGGACCTCCACTTCATTCCACCTTAAATATCCCAGGAAAGAGAAAAATGGATAAAGAAGTTGTGGTCCTTATGTACAATGGAATATCACTCAGCCAGGAAATCAATGTCGTAAGGTTAGTAGCAGCATGATGAGTGGATTTAGGTACGACGATTCTAAGTGAAATAAGTCACACAGAAAAGGACACTTCTCATAAGGTACCACTGATAGAGGGAATGTAAAAACCGTTACACTTGAACTGAATTACAAAACAGAACAGAGTCACACATGCAGAAAACACACTATGGCTGCTTAACGGGAAAGGTGAGGTGGGGTGATACATAAAACAAGGGTTTCAAATTAGCTCAGATACCGTTCCATAAACCCAATATGTAATAGACAAGACCTACTCCTTGCTCAGAGAACTGGACTCAACACGCCCTATTCACCGCACAAGAATATATCTGACTAGTAATAATCTTAAAACCTATGTATTGATATCTCTCTGTTAGTGTGTCAAGTGGGTGTAAAGCCGCATAAACACAGCATTGAAAAGCAGCTAAACCCCATTATAAAAATAAATTACTTTGAAACACCCATGAAACAAAGACAGTGAAAGAGAGAGAAATTCTTACACAATGCGTTCAGGGGCTGTGATGCAACCTGGATTGACCATATCTAGACCCACAGCTGGATGAGACATAAGGGTGGACACTCTTGGGGCTGAGAGGTTTGGTGAGGTTGGGTGAGCAAACGCAGACCCTTTAAAGTAATACTGCGTGGTACCCATCGCATGGGTCCCAAATCTCCAGGTTCAAGGGAATCTTCCTACATCAAAAACATGCATGAGAAACCCAGAAGACGGTACACCGTGTGATGGGGAAAGGTTTCTAAAACGTACCTCATTTCTCAGCTCCTTGTGCCCGGGTTCGCCGTTCCAGCCGCTTTACTAGCAAGCTCCCTACTTGGAGCATCAGCACCTTTAACCTCCTGTTCCGTACAGGTTGCAATTTGTCCTGAGGATAAACGGGAAGACGTGGAACCAACGAGAGACTAGCTCTTGGTGTTGGGACAGGCACAGGTCACTCTATTTTCCCATCAGAAAGAAGAATTAACCACAGGCTCAGCCTGACCACCGGAACCAGAACAGGGCCTGAAGCCATTCTGCGATTTTGCGGCCAGCTCCCATAAAAACGAGTTGTAAAATGGAGGTTCAGGGCACTGCAATTCACAAACCTGCAGAGTTATAAATGATAACTCTCGTCCACAAATATATTGAGGGAAGGCAAAGAAGAGGATTTGAAATCAAGGCAGAATTGCACGAAACAGATTTCAGGAGGTAGATACGAATCGCCTTTAAAGCACATGAAAAGCGGCAAAACGTTGACAATGATGCCCTTGGCCAAAAAGGGCGTATGCGTTTTTTCCTGAATATATTCAGGAAAAAACGCATACGCCCTTTTTGGCCAACCAAGCAACCTGGAAAGGCAAATCAGCGCTACAAAGAAGTCTCGCTTCCCATCGGTCAAAAGGGCCATGCTGAAAAAAGTGTCAAAACCAGAAATGCAGGACAGGCCATGGAGAAATGGGAGCCTTGCTACACTGATGGGCGGGATGTAAATTGCTAAGAGCCACTCTGGAGAAGTGTCCGGTGAGTCCTGAAACATCTGAAAAACACAGCTTAGAGAGCATAGGGCACTTCCACTCATGGGGGTATAAATTGGGAAAATTAAAAATCAGCAAGACACAAGCACCCCAAAGTTTAGGGCTGCTCTGTTGACCAGGACCTCCACTTCTTTCCACCTTAAATATCCCAGGAAAGAGAAAAATGGATAAAGAAGTTGTGGTCCTTATGTACAATGGAATATCACTCAGCCATGAAATCAATGTCGTAAGGTTAGTAGCAGCATGATGAGTGGATTTAGGTACGACGATTCTAAGTGAAATAAGTCACACAGAAAAGGACACTTCTCATAAGGTATCACTGACAGAGGGAATGTAAAAACCGTTACACTTGAACTGAATTACAAAACAGAACAGAGTCACACATGCAGAAAACACACTATGGCTGCTTAACGGGAAAGGTGAGGTGGGGTGATACATAAAACAAGGGTATCAAATTAGCTCAGATACCGTTCCATAAACCCAATATGTAATAGACAAGACCTACTCCTTGCTCAGAGAACTGGACTCAACACGCCCTATTCACCGCACAAGAATATATCTGACTAATAATAATCGTAAAACCTATGTATTGATATCTCTCTGTTAGTGTGTCAAGTGGGTGTATAGCGGCATAAACACAGCAGTGAAAAGCAGCTAAACCCCATTATAAAAATAAATTACTTTGAAACAACCATGAAACAAAGACAGTGAAAGAGAGAGAAATTCTTACACAATGCGTTCAGGGGCTGTGATGCAACCTGGATTGACCATATCTAGACGCACAGCTGGATGAGACATAAGGGTGGACACTCTTGGGGCTGAGAGGTTTGGTGAGGTTGGGTGAGCAAACGCAGACCCTTTAAAGTAATACTGCGTGGTACCCATCGCATGGGTCCCAAATCTCCAGGTTCAAGGGCATCTTCCTACATCAAAAACATGCATGAGAAACCCAGAAGATGGTACACCGTGTGATGGGGAAAGGTTTCTAAAACGCACCTCATTTCTCATCTCCTTGTGCCCGGGTTCGCCATTCCAGCCGCTTTACTAGCAAGCTCCCTACTTGGAGCATCAGCACCTTTAACCTCCTGTTCCGTACAGGTTGCAATTTGTCCTGAGGATAAACGGGAAGACGTGGAACCAACGAGAGACTAGCTCTTGGTGTTGGGACAGGCACAGGTCACTCTATTTTCCCATCAGAAAGAAGAATTAACCACAGGCTCAGCCTGACCCCCGAAACCAGAACAGGGCCTGAAGCCATTCTGCGATTTTGCGGCCAGCTCCCATAAAAACGAGTTGTAAAATGGAGGTTCAGGGCACTGCAATTCACAAACCTGCAGAGTTATAAATGATAACTCTCGTCCACAAATATATTGAGGGAAGGCAAAGAAGAGGATTTGAAATCAAGGCAGAATTGCACGAAACAGATTTCAGGAGGTACATACGAATCGCCTTTAAAGCACATGAAAAGCGGCAAAACGTTGACAATGATGCCCTTGGCCAAAAGGGCGTATGCGTTTTTACCTGAATATATTCAGGAAAAAACGCATACGCCCTTTTTGGCCAACCAAGCAACCTGGAAAGGCAAATCAGCGCTACAAAGAAGTCTCGCTTCCCATCGGTCAAAAGGGCCATGCTGAAAAAAGTGTCAAAACCAGAAATGCAGGACAGGCCATGGAGAAATGGGAGCCTTGCTACACTGATGGGCGGGATGTAAATTGCCAAGAGCCACTCTGGAGAAGTGTCCGGTGAGTCCTGAAATATCTGAAAAACACAGCTCAGAGAGCATAGGGAACTTCCACTCATGGGGGTATAAATTGGGAAAATTAAAAATCAGCAAGACACAAGCACCCCAAAGTTTAGGGCTGCTCTGTTGACCAGGACCTCCACTTCATTCCACCTTAAATATCCCAGGAAAGAGAAAAATGGATAAAGAAGTTGTGGTCCTTATGTACAATGGAATATCACTCAGCCAGGAAATCAATGTCGTAAGGTTAGTAGCAGCATGATGAGTGGATTTAGGTACGACGATTCTAAGTGAAATAAGTCACACAGAAAAGGACACTTCTCATAAGGTACCACTGATAGAGGGAATGTAAAAACCGTTACACTTGAACTGAATTACAAAACAGAACAGAGTCACACATGCAGAAAACACACTATGGCTGCTTAACGGGAAAGGTGAGGTGGGGTGATACATAAAACAAGGGTTTCAAATTAGCTCAGATACCGTTCCATAAACCCAATATGTAATAGACAAGACCTACTCCTTGCTCAGAGAACTGGACTCAACACGCCCTATTCACCGCACAAGAATATATCTGACTAGTAATAATCTTAAAACCTATGTATTGATATCTCTCTGTTAGTGTGTCAAGTGGGTGTAAAGCCGCATAAACACAGCATTGAAAAGCAGCTAAACCCCATTATAAAAATAAATTACTTTGAAACACCCATGAAACAAAGACAGTGAAAGAGAGAGAAATTCTTACACAATGCGTTCAGGGGCTGTGATGCAACCTGGATTGACCATATCTAGACCCACAGCTGGATGAGACATAAGGGTGGACACTCTTGGGGCTGAGAGGTTTGGTGAGGTTGGGTGAGCAAACGCAGACCCTTTAAAGTAATACTGCGTGGTACCCATCGCATGGGTCCCAAATCTCCAGGTTCAAGGGAATCTTCCTACATCAAAAACATGCATGAGAAACCCAGAAGATGGTACACCGTGTGATGGGGAAAGGTTTCTAAAACGTACCTCATTTCTCAGCTCCTTGTGCCCGGGTTCGCCGTTCCAGCCGCTTTACTAGCAAGCTCCCTACTTGGAGCATCAGCACCTTTAACCTCCTGTTCCGTACAGGTTGCAATTTGTCCTGAGGATAAACGGGAAGACGTGGAACCAACGAGAGACTAGCTCTTGGTGTTGGGACAGGCACAGGTCACTCTATTTTCCCATCAGAAAGAAGAATTAACCACAGGCTCAGCCTGACCACCGGAACCAGAACAGGGCCTGAAGCCATTCTGCGATTTTGCGGCCAGCTCCCATAAAAACGAGTTGTAAAATGGAGGTTCAGGGCACTGCAATTCACAAACCTGCAGAGTTATAAATGATAACTCTCGTCCACAAATATATTGAGGGAAGGCAAAGAAGAGGATTTGAAATCAAGGCAGAATTGCACGAAACAGATTTCAGGAGGTAGATACGAATCGCCTTTAAAGCACATGAAAAGCGGCAAAACGTTGACAATGATGCCCTTGGCCAAAAAGGGCGTATGCGTTTTTTCCTGAATATATTCAGGAAAAAACGCATACGCCCTTTTTGGCCAACCAAGCAACCTGGAAAGGCAAATCAGCGCTACAAAGAAGTCTCGCTTCCCATCGGTCAAAAGGGCCATGCTGAAAAAAGTGTCAAAACCAGAAATGCAGGACAGGCCATGGAGAAATGGGAGCCTTGCTACACTGATGGGCGGGATGTAAATTGCTAAGAGCCACTCTGGAGAAGTGTCCGGTGAGTCCTGAAACATCTGAAAAACACAGCTTAGAGAGCATAGGGCACTTCCACTCATGGGGGTATAAATTGGGAAAATTAAAAATCAGCAAGACACAAGCACCCCAAAGTTTAGGGCTGCTCTGTTGACCAGGACCTCCACTTCTTTCCACCTTAAATATCCCAGGAAAGAGAAAAATGGATAAAGAAGTTGTGGTCCTTATGTACAATGGAATATCACTCAGCCATGAAATCAATGTCGTAAGGTTAGTAGCAGCATGATGAGTGGATTTAGGTACGACGATTCTAAGTGAAATAAGTCACACAGAAAAGGACACTTCTCATAAGGTATCACTGAAAGAGGGAATGTAAAAACCGTTACACTTGAACTGAATTACAAAACAGAACAGAGTCACACATGCAGAAAACACACTATGGCTGCTTAACGGGAAAGGTGAGGTGGGGTGATACATAAAACAAGGGTATCAAATTAGCTCAGATACCGTTCCATAAACCCAATATGTAATAGACAAGACCTACTCCTTGCTCAGAGAACTGGACTCAACACGCCCTATTCACCGCACAAGAATATATCTGACTAATAATAATCGTAAAACCTATGTATTGATATCTCTCTGTTAGTGTGTCAAGTGGGTGTATAGCGGCATAAACACAGCAGTGAAAAGCAGCTAAACCCCATTATAAAAATAAATTACTTTGAAACAACCATGAAACAAAGACAGTGAAAGAGAGAGAAATTCTTACACAATGCGTTCAGGGGCTGTGATGCAACCTGGATTGACCATATCTAGACGCACAGCTGGATGAGACATAAGGGTGGACACTCTTGGGGCTGAGAGGTTTGGTGAGGTTGGGTGAGCAAACGCAGACCCTTTAAAGTAATACTGCGTGGTACCCATCGCATGGGTCCCAAATCTCCAGGTTCAAGGGAATCTTCCTACATCAAAAACATGCATGAGAAACCCAGAAG
The DNA here is from genome assembly GCF_965194805.1 of Balaenoptera borealis. Taxonomy (NCBI): domain Eukaryota; kingdom Metazoa; phylum Chordata; class Mammalia; order Artiodactyla; family Balaenopteridae; genus Balaenoptera; species Balaenoptera borealis. Next base: position 360,246 of record NW_028123883.1, read on the forward strand.
ACGGTACACCGTGTGATGGGGAAAGGTTTCTAAAACGTACCTCATTTCTCAGCTCCTTGTGCCCGGGTTCGCCGTTCCAGCCGCTTTACTAGCAAGCTCCCTACTTGGAGCATCAGCACCTTTAACCTCCTGTTCCGTACAGGTTGCAATTTGTCCTGAGGATAAACGGGAAGACGTGGAACCAACGAGAGACTAGCTCTTGGTGTTGGGACAGGCACAGGTCACTCTATTTTCCCATCAGAAAGAAGAATTAACCACAGGCTCAGCCTGACCACCGGAACCAGAACAGGGCCTGAAGCCATTCTGCGATTTTGCGGCCAGCTCCCATAAAAACGAGTTGTAAAATGGAGGTTCAGGGCACTGCAATTCACAAACCTGCAGAGTTATAAATGATAACTCTCGTCCACAAATATATTGAGGGAAGGCAAAGAAGAGGATTTGAAATCAAGGCAGAATTGCACGAAACAGATTTCAGGAGGTAGATACGAATCGCCTTTAAAGCACATGAAAAGCGGCAAAACGTTGACAATGATGCCCTTGGCCAAAAAGGGCGTATGCGTTTTTTCCTGAATATATTCAGGAAAAAACGCATACGCCCTTTTTGGCCAACCAAGCAACCTGGAAAGGCAAATCAGCGCTACAAAGAAGTCTCGCTTCCCATCGGTCAAAAGGGCCATGCTGAAAAAAGTGTCAAAACCAGAAATGCAGGACAGGCCATGGAGAAATGGGAGCCTTGCTACACTGATGGGCGGGATGTAAATTGCTAAGAGCCACTCTGGAGAAGTGTCCGGTGAGTCCTGAAACATCTGAAAAACACAGCTTAGAGAGCATAGGGCACTTCCACTCATGGGGGTATAAATTGGGAAAATGAAAAATCAGCAAGACACAAGCACCCCAAAGTTTAGGGCTGCTCTGTTGACCAGGACCTCCACTTCTTTCCACCTTAAATATCCCAGGAAAGAGAAAAATGGATAAAGAAGTTGTGGTCCTTATGTACAATGGAATATCACTCAGCCATGAAATCAATGTCGTAAGGTTAGTAGCAGCATGATGAGTGGATTTAGGTACGACGATTCTAAGTGAAATAAGTCACACAGAAAAGGACACTTCTCATAAGGTATCACTGATAGAGGGAATGTAAAAACCGTTACACTTGAACTGAATTACAAAACAGAACAGAGTCACACATGCAGAAAACACACTATGGCTGCTTAACGGGAAAGGTGAGGTGGGGTGATACATAAAACAAGGGTATCAAATTAGCTCAGATACCGTTCCATAAACCCAATATGTAATAGACAAGACCTACTCCTTGCTCAGAGAACTGGACTCAACACGCCCTATTCACCGCACAAGAATATATCTGACTAATAATAATCGTAAAACCTATGTATTGATATCTCTCTGTTAGTGTGTCAAGTGGGTGTATAGCGGCATAAACACAGCAGTGAAAAGCAGCTAAACCCCATTATAAAAATAAATTACTTTGAAACAACCATGAAACAAAGACAGTGAAAGAGAGAGAAATTCTTACACAATGCGTTCAGGGGCTGTGATGCAACCTGGATTGACCATATCTAGACGCACAGCTGGATGAGACATAAGGGTGGACACTCTTGGGGCTGAGAGGTTTGGTGAGGTTGGGTGAGCAAACGCAGACCCTTTAAAGTAATACTGCGTGGTACCCATCGCATGGGTCCCAAATCTCCAGGTTCAAGGGCATCTTCCTACATCAAAAACATGCATGAGAAACCCAGAAGATGGTACACCGTGTGATGGGGAAAGGTTTCTAAAACGCACCTCATTTCTCATCTCCTTGTGCCCGGGTTCGCCATTCCAGCCGCTTTACTAGCAAGCTCCCTACTTGGAGCATCAGCACCTTTAACCTCCTGTTCCGTACAGGTTGCAATTTGTCCTGAGGATAAACGGGAAGACGTGGAACCAACGAGAGACTAGCTCTTGGTGTTGGGACAGGCACAGGTCACTCTATTTTCCCATCAGAAAGAAGAATTAACCACAGGCTCAGCCTGACCCCCGAAACCAGAACAGGGCCTGAAGCCATTCTGCGATTTTGCGGCCAGCTCCCATAAAAACGAGTTGTAAAATGGAGGTTCAGGGCACTGCAATTCACAAACCTGCAGAGTTATAAATGATAACTCTCGTCCACAAATATATTGAGGGAAGGCAAAGAAGAGGATTTGAAATCAAGGCAGAATTGCAGGAAACAGATTTCAGGAGGTACATACGAATCGCCTTTAAAGCACATGAAAAGCGGCAAAACGTTGACAATGATGCCCTTGGCCAAAAGGGCGTATGCGTTTTTACCTGAATATATTCAGGAAAAAACGCATACGCCCTTTTTGGCCAACCAAGCAACCTGGAAAGGCAAATCAGCGCTACAAAGAAGTCTCGCTTCCCATCGGTCAAAAGGGCCATGCTGAAAAAAGTGTCAAAACCAGAAATGCAGGACAGGCCATGGAGAAATGGGAGCCTTGCTACACTGATGGGCGGGATGTAAATTGCCAAGAGCCACTCTGGAGAAGTGTCCGGTGAGTCCTGAAATATCTGAAAAACACAGCTCAGAGAGCATAGGGAACTTCCACTCATGGGGGTATAAATTGGGAAAATTAAAAATCAGCAAGACACAAGCACCCCAAAGTTTAGGGCTGCTCTGTTGACCAGGACCTCCACTTCATTCCACCTTAAATATCCCAGGAAAGAGAAAAATGGATAAAGAAGTTGTGGTCCTTATGTACAATGGAATATCACTCAGCCAGGAAATCAATGTCGTAAGGTTAGTAGCAGCATGATGAGTGGATTTAGGTACGACGATTCTAAGTGAAATAAGTCACACAGAAAAGGACACTTCTCATAAGGTACCACTGATAGAGGGAATGTAAAAACCGTTACACTTGAACTGAATTACAAAACAGAACAGAGTCACACATGCAGAAAACACACTATGGCTGCTTAACGGGAAAGGTGAGGTGGGGTGATACATAAAACAAGGGTTTCAAATTAGCTCAGATACCGTTCCATAAACCCAATATGTAATAGACAAGACCTACTCCTTGCTCAGAGAACTGGACTCAACACGCCCTATTCACCGCACAAGAATATATCTGACTAGTAATAATCTTAAAACCTATGTATTGATATCTCTCTGTTAGTGTGTCAAGTGGGTGTAAAGCCGCATAAACACAGCATTGAAAAGCAGCTAAACCCCATTATAAAAATAAATTACTTTGAAACACCCATGAAACAAAGACAGTGAAAGAGAGAGAAATTCTTACACAATGCGTTCAGGGGCTGTGATGCAACCTGGATTGACCATATCTAGACCCACAGCTGGATGAGACATAAGGGTGGACACTCTTGGGGCTGAGAGGTTTGGTGAGGTTGGGTGAGCAAACGCAGACCCTTTAAAGTAATACTGCGTGGTACCCATCGCATGGGTCCCAAATCTCCAGGTTCAAGGGAATCTTCCTACATCAAAAACATGCATGAGAAACCCAGAAGACGGTACACCGTGTGATGGGGAAAGGTTTCTAAAACGTACCTCATTTCTCAGCTCCTTGTGCCCGGGTTCGCCGTTCCAGCCGCTTTACTAGCAAGCTCCCTACTTGGAGCATCAGCACCTTTAACCTCCTGTTCCGTACAGGTTGCAATTTGTCCTGAGGATAAACGGGAAGACGTGGAACCAACGAGAGACTAGCTCTTGGTGTTGGGACAGGCACAGGTCACTCTATTTTCCCATCAGAAAGAAGAATTAACCACAGGCTCAGCCTGACCACCGGAACCAGAACAGGGCCTGAAGCCATTCTGCGATTTTGCGGCCAGCTCCCATAAAAACGAGTTGTAAAATGGAGGTTCAGGGCACTGCAATTCACAAACCTGCAGAGTTATAAATGATAACTCTCGTCCACAAATATATTGAGGGAAGGCAAAGAAGAGGATTTGAAATCAAGGCAGAATTGCACGAAACAGATTTCAGGAGGTAGATACGAATCGCCTTTAAAGCACATGAAAAGCGGCAAAACGTTGACAATGATGCCCTTGGCCAAAAAGGGCGTATGCGTTTTTTCCTGAATATATTCAGGAAAAAACGCATACGCCCTTTTTGGCCAACCAAGCAACCTGGAAAGGCAAATCAGCGCTACAAAGAAGTCTCGCTTCCCATCGGTCAAAAGGGCCATGCTGAAAAAAGTGTCAAAACCAGAAATGCAGGACAGGCCATGGAGAAATGGGAGCCTTGCTACACTGATGGGCGGGATGTAAATTGCTAAGAGCCACTCTGGAGAAGTGTCCGGTGAGTCCTGAAACATCTGAAAAACACAGCTTAGAGAGCATAGGGCACTTCCACTCATGGGGGTATAAATTGGGAAAATTAAAAATCAGCAAGACACAAGCACCCCAAAGTTTAGGGCTGCTCTGTTGACCAGGACCTCCACTTCTTTCCACCTTAAATATCCCAGGAAAGAGAAAAATGGATAAAGAAGTTGTGGTCCTTATGTACAATGGAATATCACTCAGCCATGAAATCAATGTCGTAAGGTTAGTAGCAGCATGATGAGTGGATTTAGGTACGACGATTCTAAGTGAAATAAGTCACACAGAAAAGGACACTTCTCATAAGGTATCACTGATAGAGGGAATGTAAAAACCGTTACACTTGAACTGAATTACAAAACAGAACAGAGTCACACATGCAGAAAACACACTATGGCTGCTTAACGGGAAAGGTGAGGTGGGGTGATACATAAAACAAGGGTATCAAATTAGCTCAGATACCGTTCCATAAACCCAATATGTAATAGACAAGACCTACTCCTTGCTCAGAGAACTGGACTCAACACGCCCTATTCACCGCACAAGAATATATCTGACTAATAATAATCGTAAAACCTATGTATTGATATCTCTCTGTTAGTGTGTCAAGTGGGTGTATAGCGGCATAAACACAGCAGTGAAAAGCAGCTAAACCCCATTATAAAAATAAATTACTTTGAAACAACCATGAAACAAAGACAGTGAAAGAGAGAGAAATTCTTACACAATGCGTTCAGGGGCTGTGATGCAACCTGGATTGACCATATCTAGACGCACAGCTGGATGAGACATAAGGGTGGACACTCTTGGGGCTGAGAGGTTTGGTGAGGTTGGGTGAGCAAACGCAGACCCTTTAAAGTAATACTGCGTGGTACCCATCGCATGGGTCCCAAATCTCCAGGTTCAAGGGCATCTTCCTACATCAAAAACATGCATGAGAAACCCAGAAGATGGTACACCGTGTGATGGGGAAAGGTTTCTAAAACGCACCTCATTTCTCATCTCCTTGTGCCCGGGTTCGCCATTCCAGCCGCTTTACTAGCAAGCTCCCTACTTGGAGCATCAGCACCTTTAACCTCCTGTTCCGTACAGGTTGCAATTTGTCCTGAGGATAAACGGGAAGACGTGGAACCAACGAGAGACTAGCTCTTGGTGTTGGGACAGGCACAGGTCACTCTATTTTCCCATCAGAAAGAAGAATTAACCACAGGCTCAGCCTGACCCCCGAAACCAGAACAGGGCCTGAAGCCATTCTGCGATTTTGCGGCCAGCTCCCATAAAAACGAGTTGTAAAATGGAGGTTCAGGGCACTGCAATTCACAAACCTGCAGAGTTATAAATGATAACTCTCGTCCACAAATATATTGAGGGAAGGCAAAGAAGAGGATTTGAAATCAAGGCAGAATTGCAGGAAACAGATTTCAGGAGGTACATACGAATCGCCTTTAAAGCACATGAAAAGCGGCAAAACGTTGACAATGATGCCCTTGGCCAAAAGGGCGTATGCGTTTTTACCTGAATATATTCAGGAAAAAACGCATACGCCCTTTTTGGCCAACCAAGCAACCTGGAAAGGCAAATCAGCGCTACAAAGAAGTCTCGCTTCCCATCGGTCAAAAGGGCCATGCTGAAAAAAGTGTCAAAACCAGAAATGCAGGACAGGCCATGGAGAAATGGGAGCCTTGCTACACTGATGGGCGGGATGTAAATTGCCAAGAGCCACTCTGGAGAAGTGTCCGGTGAGTCCTGAAATATCTGAAAAACACAGCTCAGAGAGCATAGGGAACTTCCACTCATGGGGGTATAAATTGGGAAAATTAAAAATCAGCAAGACACAAGCACCCCAAAGTTTAGGGCTGCTCTGTTGACCAGGACCTCCACTTCATTCCACCTTAAATATCCCAGGAAAGAGAAAAATGGATAAAGAAGTTGTGGTCCTTATGTACAATGGAATATCACTCAGCCAGGAAATCAATGTCGTAAGGTTAGTAGCAGCATGATGAGTGGATTTAGGTACGACGATTCTAAGTGAAATAAGTCACACAGAAAAGGACACTTCTCATAAGTTACCACTGATAGAGGGAATGTAAAAACCGTTACACTTGAACTGAATTACAAAACAGAACAGAGTCACACATGCAGAAAACACACTATGGCTGCTTAACGGGAAAGGTGAGGTGGGGTGATACATAAAACAAGGGTATCAAATTAGCTCAGATACCGTTCCATAAACCCAATATGTAATAGACAAGACCTACTCCTTGCTCAGAGAACTGGACTCAACACGCCCTATTCACCGCACAAGAATATATCTGACTAATAATAATCGTAAAACCTATGTATTGATATCTCTCTGTTAGTGTGTCAAGTGGGTGTAAAGCGGCATAAACACAGCCGTGAAAAGCAGCTAAACCCCATTATAAAAATAAATTACTTTGAAACAACCATGAAACAAAGACAGTGAAAGAGAGAGAAATTCTTACACAATGCGTTCAGGGGCTGTGATGCAACCTGGATTGACCATATCTAGACGCACAGCTGGATGAGACATAAGGGTGGACACTCTTGGGGCTGAGAAGTTTGGTGAGGTTGGGTGAGCAAACGCAGACCCTTTAAAGTAATACTGCGTGGTACCCATCGCATGGGTCCCAAATCTCCAGGTTCAAGGGCATCTTCCTACATCAAAAACATGCATGAGAAACCCAGAAGATGGTACACCGTGTGATGGGGAAAGGTTTCTAAAACGCACCTCATTTCTCGTCTCCTTGTGCCCAGGTTCGCCATTCCAGCCGCTTTACTAGCAAGCTCCCTACTTGGAGCATCAGCACCTTTAACCTCCTGTTCCGTACAGGTTGCAATTTGTCCTGAGGATAAACGGGAAGACGTGGAACCAACGAGAGACTAGCTCTTGGTGTTGGGACAGGCACAGGTCACTCTATTTTCCCATCAGAAAGAAGAATTAACCACAGGCTCAGCCTGACCCCCGAAACCAGAACAGGGCCTGAAGCCATTCTGCGATTTTGCGGCCAGCTCCCATAAAAACGAGTTGTAAAATGGAGGTTCAGGGCACTGCAATTCACAAACCTGCAGAGTTATAAATGATAACTCTCGTCCACAAATATATTGAGGGAAGGCAAAGAAGAGGATTTGAAATCAAGGCAGAATTGCAGGAAACAGATTTCAGGAGGTAGATACGAATCGCCTTTAAAGCACATGAAAAGCGGCAAAACGTTGACAATGATGCCCTTGGCCAAAAAGGGCGTATGCGTTTTTTCCTGAATATATTCAGGAAAAAACGCATACGCCCTTTTTGGCCAACCAAGCAACCTGGAAAGGCAAATCAGCACTACAAAGAAGTCTCGCTTCCCATCGGTCAAAAGGGCCATGCTGAAAAAAGTGTCAAAACCAGAAATGCAGGACAGGCCATGGAGAAATGGGAGCCTTGCTACACTGATGGGCGGGATATAAATTGCCAAGAGCCACTCTGGGGAAGTGTCCGGTGAGTCCTGAAACATCTGAAAAACACAGCTTAGAGAGCATAGGGCACTTCCACTCATGGGGGTATAAATTGGGAAAATTAAAAATCAGCAAGACACAAGCACCCCAAAGTTGAGGGCTGCTCTGTTGACCAGGACCTCCACTTCATTCCACCTTAAATATCCCAGGAAAGAGAAAAATGGATAAAGAAGTTGTGGTCCTTATGTACAATGGAATATCACTCAGCCATGAAATCAATGTCGTAAGGTTAGTAGCAGCATGATGAGTGGATTTAGGTACGACGATTCTAAGTGAAATAAGTCACACAGAAAAGGACACTTCTCATAAGGTATCACTGATAGAGGGAATGTAAAAACCGTTACACTTGAACTGAATTACAAAACAGAACAGAGTCACACATGCAGAAAACACACTATGGCTGCTTAACGGGAAAGGTGAGGTGGGGTGATACATAAAACAAGGGTATCAAATTAGCTCAGATACCGTTCCATAAACCCAATATGTAATAGACAAGACCTACTCCTTGCTCAGAGAACTGGACTCAACACGCCCTATTCACCGCACAAGAATATATCTGACTAATAATAATCGTAAAACCTATGTATTGATATCTCTCTGTTAGTGTGTCAAGTGGGTGTAAAGCGGCATAAACACAGCAGTGAAAAGCAGCTAAACCCCATTATAAAAATAAATTACTTTGAAACAACCATGAAACAAAGACTGTGAAAGAGAGAGAAATTCTTACACAATGCGTTCAGGGGCTGTGATGCAACCTGGATTGACCATATCTAGACCCACAGCTGGATGAGACATAAGGGTGGACACTCTTGGGGCTGAGAGGTTTGGTGAGGTTGGGTGAGCAAACGCAGACCCTTTAAAGTAATACTGCGTGGTACCCATCGCATGGGTCCCAAATCTCCAGGTTCAAGGGCATCTTCCTACATCAAAAACATGCATGAGAAACCCAGATGATGGTACATCGTGTGATGGGGAAATGTTTCTAAAACGCACCTCATTTCTCATCTCCTTGTGCCCGGGTTCGCCATTCCAGCCGCTTTACTAGCAAGCTCCCTACTTGGAGCATCAGCACCTTTAACCTCCTGTTCGGTACAGGTTGCAATTTGTCCTGAGGATAAACGGGAAGACGTGGAACCAACGTGAGACTAGCTCTTGGTGTTGGGACAGGCACAGGTCACTCTATTTTCCCATCAGAAAGATGAATTAACCACAGGCTCAGCCTGGCCCCCGGAACCAGAACAGGGCCTGAAGCCATTCTGCGACTTTGCGGCCAGCTCCCATAAAAACGAGTTGTAAAATGGAGGTTCAGGGCACTGCAATTCACAAACCTGCAGAGTTATAAATGATAACTCTCGTCCACAAATATATTGAGGGAAGGCAAAGAAGAGGATTTGAAATCAAGGCAGAATTGCAGGAAACAGATTTCTGGAGGTAGATACGAATCGCCTTTAAAGCACATGAAAAGCGGCAAAACGTTGACAATGATGCCCTTGGCCAAAAAGGGCGTATGCGTTTTTTCCTGAATATATTCAGGAAAAAACGCTTACGCCCTTTTTGGCCAACCAAGCAACCTGGAAAGGCAAATCAGCGCTACAAAGAAGTCTCGCTTCCCATCGGTCAAAAGGGCCATGCTGAAAAAAGTCTCAAAACCAGAAATGCAGGACAGGCCATGGAGAAATGGGAGCCTTGCTACACTGATGGGCGGGATGTAAATTGCCAAGAGCCACTCTGGGGAAGTGTCCGGTGAGTCCTGAAACATCTGAAAAACACAGCTTAGAGAGCATAGGGCACTTCCACTCATGGGGGTATAAATTGGGAAAATTAAAAATCAGCAAGACACAAGCACCCCAAAGTTTAGGGCTGCTCTGTTGACCAGGACCTCCACTTCATTCCACCTTAAATATCCCAGGAAAGAGAAAAATGGATAAAGAAGTTGTGGTCCTTATGTACAATGGAATATCACTCAGCCAGGAAATCAATGTCGTAAGGTTAGTAGCAGCATGATGAGTGGATTTAGGTACGACGATTCTAAGTGAAATAAGTCACACAGAAAAGGACACTTCTCATAAGGTATCACTGATAGAGGGAATGTAAAAACCGTTACACTTGAACTGAATTACAAAACAGAACAGAGTCACACATGCAGAAAACACACTATGGCTGCTTAACGGGAAAGGTGAGGTGGGGTGATACATAAAACAAGGGTATCAAATTAGCTCAGATACCGTTCCATAAACCCAATATGTAATAGACAAGACCTACTCCTTGCTCAGAGAACTGGACTCAACACGCCCTATTCACCGCACAAGAATATATCTGAGTAATAATAATCGTAAAACCTATGTATTGATATCTCTCTGTTAGTGTGTCAAGTGGGTGTAAAGCGGCATAAACACAGCAGTGAAAAGCAGCTAAACCCCATTATAAAAATAAATTACTTTGAAACACCCATGAAACAAAGACAGTGAAAGAGAGAGAAATTCTTACACAATGCGTTCAGGGGCTGTGATGCAACCTGGATTGACCATATCTAGACCCACAGCTGGATGAGACATAAGGGTGGACACTCTTGGGGCTGAGAGGTTTGGTGAGGTTGGGTGAGCAAACGCAGACCCTTTAAAGTAATACTGCGTGGTACCCATCGCATGGGTCCCAAATCTCCAGGTTCAAGGGAATCTTCCTACATCAAAAACATGCATGAGAAACCCAGAAGACGGTACACCGTGTGATGGGGAAAGGTTTCTAAAACGTACCTCATTTCTCAGCTCCTTGTGCCCGGGTTCGCCGTTCCAGCCGCTTGACTAGCAAGCTCCCTACTTGGAGCATCAGCACCTTTAACCTCCTGTTCCGTACAGGTTGCAATTTGTCCTGAGGATAAACGGGAAGACGTGGAACCAACGAGAGACTAGCTCTTGGTGTTGGGACAGGCACAGGTCACTCTATTTTCCCATCAGAAAGAAGAATTAACCACAGGCTCAGCCTGACCCCCGAAACCAGAACAGGGCCTGAAGCCATTCTGCGATTTTGCGGCCAGCTCCCATAAAAACGAGTTGTAAAATGGAGGTTCAGGGCACTGCAATTCACAAACCTGCAGAGTTATAAATGATAACTCTCGTCCACAAATATATTGAGGGAAGGCAAAGAAGAGGATTTGAAATCAAGGCAGAATTGCAGGAAACAGATTTCAGGAGGTACATACGAATCGCCTTTAAAGCACATGAAAAGCGGCAAAACGTTGACAATGATGCCCTTGGCCAAAAGGGCGTATGCGTTTTTACCTGAATATATTCAGGAAAAAACGCATACGCCCTTTTTGGCCAACCAAGCAACCTGGAAAGGCAAATCAGCGCTACAAAGAAGTCTCGCTTCCCATCGGTCAAAAGGGCCATGCTGAAAAAAGTGTCAAAACCAGAAATGCAGGACAGGCCATGGAGAAATGGGAGCCTTGCTACACTGATGGGCGGGATGTAAATTGCCAAGAGCCACTCTGGAGAAGTGTCCGGTGAGTCCTGAAATATCTGAAAAACACAGCTCAGAGAGCATAGGGAACTTCCACTCATGGGGGTATAAATTGGGAAAATTAAAAATCAGCAAGACACAAGCACCCCAAAGTTTAGGGCTGCTCTGTTGACCAGGACCTCCACTTCATTCCACCTTAAATATCCCAGGAAAGAGAAAAATGGATAAAGAAGTTGTGGTCCTTATGTACAATGGAATATCACTCAGCCAGGAAATCAATGTCGTAAGGTTAGTAGCAGCATGATGAGTGGATTTAGGTACGACGATTCTAAGTGAAATAAGTCACACAGAAAAGGACACTTCTCATAAGGTACCACTGATAGAGGGAATGTAAAAACCGTTACACTTGAACTGAATTACAAAACAGAACAGAGTCACACATGCAGAAAACACACTATGGCTGCTTAACGGGAAAGGTGAGGTGGGGTGATACATAAAACAAGGGTATCAAATTAGCTCAGATACCGTTCCATAAACCCAATATGTAATAGACAAGACCTACTCCTTGCTCAGAGAACTGGACTCAACACGCCCTATTCACCGCACAAGAATATATCTGACTAATAATAATCGTAAAACCTATGTATTGATATCTCTCTGTTAGTGTGTCAAGTGGGTGTAAAGCGGCATAAACACAGCCGTGAAAAGCAGCTAAACCCCATTATAAAAATAAATTACTTTGAAACAACCATGAAACAAAGACAGTGAAAGAGAGAGAAATTCTTACACAATGCGTTCAGGGGCTGTGATGCAACCTGGATTGACCATATCTAGACGCACAGCTGGATGAGACATAAGGGTGGACACTCTTGGGGCTGAGAAGTTTGGTGAGGTTGGGTGAGCAAACGCAGACCCTTTAAAGTAATACTGCGTGGTACCCATCGCATGGGTCCCAAATCTCCAGGTTCAAGGGCATCTTCCTACATCAAAAACATGCATGAGAAACCCAGAAGATGGTACACCGTGTGATGGGGAAAGGTTTCTAAAACGCACCTCATTTCTCGTCTCCTTGTGCCCAGGTTCGCCATTCCAGCCGCTTTACTAGCAAGCTCCCTACTTGGAGCATCAGCACCTTTAACCTCCTGTTCCGTACAGGTTGCAATTTGTCCTGAGGATAAACGGGAAGACGTGGAACCAACGAGAGACTAGCTCTTGGTGTTGGGACAGGCACAGGTCACTCTATTTTCCCATCAGAAAGAAGAATTAACCACAGGCTCAGCCTGACCCCCGAAACCAGAACAGGGCCTGAAGCCATTCTGCGATTTTGCGGCCAGCTCCCATAAAAACGAGTTGTAAAATGGAGGTTCAGGGCACTGCAATTCACAAACCTGCAGAGTTATAAATGATAACTCTCGTCCACAAATATATTGAGGGAAGGCAAAGAAGAGGATTTGAAATCAAGGCAGAATTGCAGGAAACAGATTTCAGGAGGTAGATACGAATCGCCTTTAAAGCACATGAAAAGCGGCAAAACGTTGACAATGATGCCCTTGGCCAAAAAGGGCGTATGCGTTTTTTCCTGAATATATTCAGGAAAAAACGCATACGCCCTTTTTGGCCAACCAAGCAACCTGGAAAGGCAAATCAGCACTACAAAGAAGTCTCGCTTCCCATCGGTCAAAAGGGCCATGCTGAAAAAAGTGTCAAAACCAGAAATGCAGGACAGGCCATGGAGAAATGGGAGCCTTGCTACACTGATGGGTGGGATGTAAATTGCCAAGAGCCACTCTGGGGAAGTGTCCGGTGAGTCCTGAAACATCTGAAAAACACAGCTTAGAGAGCATAGGGCACTTCCACTCATGGGGGTATAAATTGGGAAAATTAAAAATCAGCAAGACACAAGCACCCCAAAGTTGAGGGCTGCTCTGTTGACCAGGACCTCCACTTCATTCCACCTTCAATATCCCAGGAAAGAGAAAAATGGATAAAGAAGTTGTGGTCCTTATGTACAATGGAATATCACTCAGCCATGAAATCAATGTCGTAAGGTTAGTAGCAGCATGATGAGTGGATTTAGGTACGACGATTCTAAGTGAAATAAGTCACACAGAAAAGGACACTTCTCATAAGGTATCACTGATAGAGGGAATGTAAAAACCGTTACACTTGAACTGAATTACAAAACAGAACAGAGTCACACATGCAGAAAACACACTATGGCTGCTTAACGGGAAAGGTGAGGTGGGGTGATACATAAAACAAGGGTATCAAATTAGCTCAGATACCGTTCCATAAACCCAATATGTAATAGACAAGACCTACTCCTTGCTCAGAGAACTGGACTCAACACGCCCTATTCACCGCACAAGAATATATCTGACTAATAATAATCGTAAAACCTATGTATTGATATCTCTCTGTTAGTGTGTCAAGTGGGTGTAAAGCGGCATAAACACAGCAGTGAAAAGCAGCTAAACCCCATTATAAAAATAAATTACTTTGAAACAACCATGAAACAAAGACTGTGAAAGAGAGAGAAATTCTTACACAATGCGTTCAGGGGCTGTGATGCAACCTGGATTGACCATATCTAGACCCACAGCTGGATGAGACATAAGGGTGGACACTCTTGGGGCTGAGAGGTTTGGTGAGGTTGGGTGAGCAAACGCAGACCCTTTAAAGTAATACTGCGTGGTACCCATCGCATGGGTCCCAAATCTCCAGGTTCAAGGGCATCTTCCTACATCAAAAACATGCATGAGAAACCCAGAAGATGGTACATCGTGTGATGGGGAAATGTTTCTAAAACGCACCTCATTTCTCATCTCCTTGTGCCCGGGTTCGCCATTCCAGCCGCTTTACTAGCAAGCTCCCTACTTGGAGCATCAGCACCTTTAACCTCCTGTTCGGTACAGGTTGCAATTTGTCCTGAGGATAAACGGGAAGACGTGGAACCAACGTGAGACTAGCTCTTGGTGTTGGGACAGGCACAGGTCACTCTATTTTCCCATCAGAAAGATGAATTAACCACAGGCTCAGCCTGGCCCCCGGAACCAGAACAGGGCCTGAAGCCATTCTGCGACTTTGCGGCCAGCTCCCATAAAAACGAGTTGTAAAATGGAGGTTCAGGGCACTGCAATTCACAAACCTGCAGAGTTATAAATGATAACTCTCGTCCACAAATATATTGAGGGAAGGCAAAGAAGAGGATTTGAAATCAAGGCAGAATTGCAGGAAACAGATTTCTGGAGGTAGATACGAATCGCCTTTAAAGCACATGAAAAGCGGCAAAACGTTGACAATGATGCCCTTGGCCAAAAAGGGCGTATGCGTTTTTTCCTGAATATATTCAGGAAAAAACGCTTACGCCCTTTTTGGCCAACCAAGCAACCTGGAAAGGCAAATCAGCGCTACAAAGAAGTCTCGCTTCCCATCGGTCAAAAGGGCCATGCTGAAAAAAGTCTCAAAACCAGAAATGCAGGACAGGCCATGGAGAAATGGGAGCCTTGCTACACTGATGGGCGGGATGTAAATTGCCAAGAGCCACTCTGGGGAAGTGTCCGGTGAGTCCTGAAACATCTGAAAAACACAGCTTAGAGAGCATAGGGCACTTCCACTCATGGGGGTATAAATTGGGAAAATTAAAAATCAGCAAGACACAAGCACCCCAAAGTTTAGGGCTGCTCTGTTGACCAGGACCTCCACTTCATTCCACCTTAAATATCCCAGGAAAGAGAAAAATGGATAAAGAAGTTGTGGTCCTTATGTACAATGGAATATCACTCAGCCAGGAAATCAATGTCGTAAGGTTAGTAGCAGCATGATGAGTGGATTTAGGTACGACGATTCTAAGTGAAATAAGTCACACAGAAAAGGACACTTCTCATAAGGTATCACTGATAGAGGGAATGTAAAAACCGTTACACTTGAACTGAATTACAAAACAGAACAGAGTCACACATGCAGAAAACACACTATGGCTGCTTAACGGGAAAGGTGAGGTGGGGTGATACATAAAACAAGGGTATCAAATTAGCTCAGATACCGTTCCATAAACCCAATATGTAATAGACAAGACCTACTCCTTGCTCAGAGAACTGGACTCAACACGCCCTATTCACCGCACAAGAATATATCTGACTAATAATAATCGTAAAACCTATGTATTGATATCTCTCTGTTAGTGTGTCAAGTGGGTGTAAAGCGGCATAAACACAGCAGTGAAAAGCAGCTAAACCCCATTATAAAAATAAATTACTTTGAAACACCCATGAAACAAAGACAGTGAAAGAGAGAGAAATTCTTACACAATGCGTTCAGGGGCTGTGATGCAACCTGGATTCACCATATCTAGACCCACAGCTGGATGAGACATAAGGGTGGACACTCTTGGGGCTGAGAGGTTTGGTGAGGTTGGGTGAGCAAACGCAGACCCTTTAAATAATACTCCGTGGTACCCATCGCATGGGTCCCAAATCTCCAGGTTCAAGGGCATCTTCCTACATCAAAAACATGCATGAGAAACCCAGAAGATGGTACACCGTGTGATCGGGAATGGTTTCTAAAACGCACCTCATTTCTCATCTCCTTGTGCTCGGGTTCACCATTCCAGCCACTTTACTAGCAATCTCCCTACTTGGAGCATCAGCACATTTAACCTCCTGTTCCGTACCAGTTGCAAATTGTCCTGAGGATAAACGGGAAGATGTGGAACCAACGAGAGACTAGCTCTTGGTGTTGGGACAGGCACAGGTCACTCTATTTTCCCATCAGAAAGAAGAATTAACCACAGGCTCAGCCTGACCCCCGAATCCAGAACGGGGCCTGAAGCCATTCTGCGATTTTGCGGCCAGCTTCCATAAAAACGAGTTGTAAAATGGAGGTTCAGGGCACTGCAATTCACAAACCTGCAGAGTTATAAATGATAACTCTCGTCCACAAATATATTGAGGGAAGGCAAAGAAGAGGATTTGAAATCAAGGCAGAATTGCAGGAAACAGATTTCAGGAGGTAGATACGAATCGCCTTTAAAGCACATGAAAAGCGGCAAAACGTTGACAATGATGCCCTTGGCCAAAAAGGGCGTATGCGTTTTTTCCTGAATATATTCAGGAAAAAACGCATGCGCCCTTTTTGGCCAACCAAGCAACCTGGAAAGGCAAATCAGCGCTACAAAGAAGTCTCGCTTCCCATCGGTCAAAAGGGCCATGCTGAAAAAAGTGTCAAAACCAGAAATACAGGACAGGCCATGGAGAAATGGGAGCCTTGCAACACTCATGGGCGGGATGTAAATTGCTAAGAGCCACTCTGGAGAAGTGTCCGGTGAGTCCTGAAACATCTGAAAAACACAGCTTAGAGAACATAGGGCACTTCCACTCATGGGGGTATAAATTGGGAAAATTAAAAATCAGCAAGACACAAGCACCCCAAAGTTTAGGGCTGCTCTGTTGACCAGGACCTCCACTTCATTCCACCTTAAATATCCCAGGAAAGAGAAAAATGGATAAAGAAGTTGTGGTCCTTATGTACAATGGAATATCACTCAGCCATGAAATCAATGTCGTAAGGTTAGTAGCAGCATGATGAGTGGATTTAGGTACGACGATTCTAAGTGAAATAAGTCACACAGAAAAGGACACTTCTCATAAGGTATCAGTGATAGAGGGAATGTAAAAACCGTTACACTTGAACTGAATTACAAAACAGAACAGAGTCACACATGCAGAAAACACACTATGGCTGCTTAACGGGAAAGGTGAGGTGGGGTGATACATAAAACAAGGGTATCAAATTAGCTCAGATACCGTTCCATAAACCCAATATGTAATAGACAAGACCTACTCCTTGCTCAGAGAACTGGACTCAACACGCCCTATTCACCGCACAAGAATATATCTGACTAATAATAATCGTAAAACCTATGTATTGATATCTCTCTGTTAGTGTGTCAAGTGGGTGTATAGCGGCATAAACACAGCAGTGAAAAGAAGCTAAACCCCATTATAAAAATAAATTACTTTGAAACAACCATGAAACAAAGACAGTGAAAGAGAGAGAAATTCTTACACAATGCGTTCAGGGGCTGTGATGCAACCTGGATTGACCATATCTAGACGCACAGCTGGATGAGACATAAGGGTGGACACTCTTGGGGCTGAGAGGTTTGGTGAGGTTGGGTGAGCAAACGCAGACCCTTTAAAGTAATACTGCGTGGTACCCATCGCATGGGTCCCAAATCTCCAGGTTCAAGGGCATCTTCCTACATCAAAAACATGCATGAGAAACCCAGAAGATGGTACACCGTGTGATGGGGAAAGGTTTCTAAAACGCACCTCATTTCTCATCTCCTTGTGCCCAGGTTCGCCATTCCAGCCGCTTTACTAGCAAGCTCCCTACTTGGAGCATCAGCACCTTTAACCTCCTGTTCCGTACAGGTTGCAATTTGTCCTGAGGATAAACGGGAAGACGTGGAACCAACGAGAGACTAGCTCTTGGTGTTGGGACAGGCACAGGTCACTCTATTTTCCCATCAGAAAGAAGAATTAACCACAGGCTCAGCCTGCCCCCCGGAACCAGAACAGGGCCTGAAGCCATTCTGCGATTTTGCGGCCAGCTCCCATAAAAACTTGTTGTAAAATGGAGGTTCAGGGCACTGCAATTCACAAACCTGCAGAGTTATAAATGATAACTCTCGTCCACAAATATATTGAGGGAAGGCAAAGAAGAGGATTTGAAATCAAGGCAGAATTGCAGGAAACAGATTTCAGGAGGTAGATACGAATCGCCTTTAAAGCACATGAAAAGCGGCAAAACGTTGACAATGATGCCCTTGGCCAAAAAGGGCGTATGCGTTTTTTCCTGAATATATTCAGGAAAAAACGCATACGCCCTTTTTGGCCAACCAAGCAACCTGGAAAGGCAAATCAGCGCTACAAAGAAGTCTCGCTTCCCATCGGTCAAAAGGGCCATGCTGAAAAAAGTGTCAAAACCAGAAATGCAGGACAGGCCATGGAGAAATGGGAGCCTTGCTACACTGATGGGCGGGATGTAAATTGCTAAGAGCCACTCTGGAGAAGTGTCCGGTGAGTCCTGAAACATCTGAAAAACACAGCTTAGAGAGCATAGGGCACTTCCACTCATGGGGGTATAAATTGGGAAAATTAAAAATCAGCAAGACACAAGCACCCCAAAGTTTAGGGCTGCTCTGTTGAGCAGGACCTCCACTTCATTCCACCTTCAATATCCCAGGAAAGAGAAAAATGGATAAAGAAGTTGTGGTCCTTATGTACAATGGAATATCACTCAGCCAGGAAATCAATGTCGTGAGGTTAGTAGCAGCATGATGAGTGGATTTAGGTACGACGATTCTAAGTGAAATAAGTCACACAGAAAAGGACACTTCTCATAAGGTATCACTGATAGAGGGAATGTAAAAACCGTTACACTTGAACTGAATTACAAAACAGAACAGAGTCACACATGCAGAAAACACACTATGGCTGCTTAACGGGAAAGGTGAGGTGTGGTGATACATAAAACAAGGGTATCAAATTAGCTCAGATACCGTTCCATAAACCCAATATGTAATAGACAAGACCTACTCCTTGCTCAGAGAACTGGACTCAACACGCCCTATTCACCGCACAAGAATATATCTGACTAATAATAATCGTAAAACCTATGTATTGATATCTCTCTGTTAGTGTGTCAAGTGGGTGTAAAGCGGCATAAACACAGCAGTGAAAAGCAGCTAAACCCCATTATAAAAATAAATTACTTTGAAACAACCATGAAACAAAGACTGTGAAAGAGAGAGAAATTCTTACACAATGCTTTCAGGGGCTGTGATGCAACCTGGATTGACCATATCTAGACCCACAGCTGGATGAGACATAAGGGTGGACACTCTTGGGGCTGAGAGGTTTGGTGAGGTTGGGTGAGCAAACGCAGACCCTTTAAATAATACTCCGTGGTACCCATCGCATGGGTCCCAAATCTCCAGGTTCAAGGGCATCTTCCTACATCGAAAACATGCATGAGAAACCCAGAAGATGGTACACCGTGTGATGGGGAAAGGTTTCTAAAACGCACCTCATTTCTCATCTCCTTGTGCCCGGGTTCGCCATTCCAGCCGCTTTACTAGCAAGCTCCCTACTTGGAGCATCAGCACCTTTAACCTCCTGTTCCGTACAGGTTGCAATTTGTCCTGAGGATAAACGGGAAGACGTGGAACCAACGAGAGACTAGCTCTTGGTGTTGGGACAGGCACAGGTCACACTATTTTCCCATCAGAAAGAAGAATTTACCACAGGCTCAGCCTGACTCCCGAAACCAGAACAGGGCCTGAAGCCATTCTGCGATTTTGCGGCCAGCTCCCATAAAAACGAGTTGTAAAATGGAGGTTCAGGGCACTGCAATTCACAAACCTGCAGAGTTATAAATGATAACTCTCGTCCACAAATATATTGAGGGAAGGCAAAGAAGAGGATTTGAAATCAAGGCAGAATTGCAGGAAACAGATTTCAGGAGGTACATACGAATCGCCTTTAAAGCACATGAAAAGCGGCAAAACGTTGACAATGATGCCCTTGGCCAAAAGGGCGTATGCTTTTTTTCCTGAATATATTCAGGAAAAAACGCATACGCCCTTTTTGGCCAACCAAGCAACCTGGAAAGGCAAATCAGCGCTACAAAGAAGTCTCGCTTCCCATCGGTCAAAAGGGCCATGCTGAAAAAAGTCTCAAAACCAGAAATGCAGGACAGGCCATGGAGAAATGGGAGCCTTGCTACACTGATGGGCGGGATGTAAATTGCCAAGAGCCACTCTGGAGAAGTGTCCGGTGAGTCCTGAAACATCTGAAAAACACAGCTCAGAGAGCATAGGGCACTTCCACTCATGGGGGTATAAATTGGGAAAATTAAAAATCAGCAAGACACAAGCACCCCAAAGTTTAGGGCTGCTCTGTTGACCAGGACCTCCACTTCATTCCACCTTCAATATCCCAGGAAAGAGAAAAATGGATAAAGAAGTTGTGGTCCTTATGTACAATGGAATATCACTCAGCCATGAAATCAATGTCGTAAGGTTAGTAGCAGCATGATGAGTGGATTTAGGTACGACGATTCTAAGTGAAATAAGTCACACAGAAAAGGACACTTCTCATAAGGTATCACTGATAGAGGGAATGTAAAAACCGTTACACTTGAACTGAATTACAAAACAGAACAGAGTCACACATGCAGAAAACACACTATGGCTGCTTAACGGGAAAGGTGAGGTGGGGTGATACATAAAACAAGGGTATCAAATTAGCTCAGATACCGTTCCATAAACCCAATATGTAATAGACAAGACCTACTCCTTGCTCAGAGAACTGGACTCAACACGCCCTATTCACCGCACAAGAATATATCTGACTAATAATAATCGTAAAACCTATGTATTGATATCTCTCTGTTAGTGTGTCAAGTGGGTGTAAAGCGGCATAAACACAGCCGTGAAAAGCAGCTAAACCCCATTATAAAAATAAATTACTTTGAAACAACCATGAAACAAAGACTGTGAAAGAGAGAGAAATTCTTACACAATGCGTTCAGGGGCTGTGATGCAACCTGGATTGACCATATCTAGACCCACAGCTGGATGAGACATAAGGGTGGACACTCTTGGGGCTGAGAGGTTTGGTGAGGTTGGGTGAGCAAACGCAGACCCTTTAAAGTAATACTGCGTGGTACCCATCGCATGGGTCCCAAATCTCCAGGTTCAAGGGCATCTTCCTACATCAAAAACATGCATGAGAAACCCAGAAGATGGTACACCGTGTGATGGGGAAAGGTTTCTAAAACGCACCTCATTTCTCATCTCCTTGTGCCCGGGTTCGCCATTCCAGCCGCTTTACTAGCAAGCTCCCTACTTGGAGCATCAGCACCTTTAACCTCCTGTTCCGTACAGGTTGCAATTTGTCCTGAGGATAAACGGGAAGACGTGGAACCAACGAGAGACTAGCTCTTGGTGTTGGGACAGGCACAGGTCACTCTATTTTCCCATCAGAAAGAAGAATGAACCACAGGCTCAGCCTGCCCCCCGGAACCAGAACAGGGCCTGAAGCCATTCTGCGATTTTGCGGCCAGCTCCCATAAAAACGAGTTGTAAAATGGAGGTTCAGGGCACTGCAATTCACAAACCTGCAGAGTTATAAATGATAACTCTCGTCCACAAATATATTGAGGGAAGGCAAAGAAGAGGATTTGAAATCAAGGCAGAATTGCAGGAAACAGATTTCAGGAGGTAGATACGAATCGCCTTTAAAGCACATGAAAAGCGGCAAAACGTTGACAATGATGCCCTTGGCCAAAAAGGGCGTATGTGTTTTTTCCTGAATATATTCAGGAAAAAACGCATACGCCCTTGTTGGCCAACGAAGCAACCTGGAAAGGCAAATCAGGGCTACAAAGAAGTCTCGCTTCCCATTGGTCAAAACGGCCATGCTGAAAAAAGTGTCAAAACCAGAACTGCAGGACAGGCCATGGAGAAATGGGAGCCTTGCTACACTGATGGGCGGGATGTAAATTGCCAAGAGCCACTCTGGAGAAGTGTCCGGTGAGTCCTGAAACATCTGAAAAACACAGCTTAGAGAACATAGGGCACTTCCACTCATGGGGGTATAAATTGGGAAAATTAAAAATCAGCAAGACACAAGCACCCCAAAGTTTAGGGCTGCTCTGTTGACCAGGACCTCCACTTCATTCCACCTTCAATATCCCAGGAAAGAGAAAAATGGATAAAGAAGTTGTGGTCCTTATGTACAATGGAATATCACTCAGCCATGAAATCAATGTCGTAAGGTTAGTAGCAGCATGATGAGTGGATTTAGGTACGACGATTCTAAGTGAAATAAGTCACACAGAAAAGGACACTTCTCATAAGGTACCACTGATAGAGGGAATGTAAAAACCGTTACACTTGAACTGAATTACAAAACAGAACAGAGTCACACATGCAGAAAACACACTATGGCTGCTTAACGGGAAAGGTGAGGTGGGGTGATACATAAAACAAGGGTATCAAATTAGCTCAGATACCGTTCCATAAACCCAATATGTAATAGACAAGACCTACTCCTTGCTCAGAGAACTGGACTCAACACGCCCTATTCACCGCACAAGAATATATCTGACTAATAATAATCGTAAAACCTATGTATTGATATCTCTCTGTTAGTGTGTCAAGTGGGTGTAAAGCGGCATAAACACAGCAGTGAAAAGCAGCTAAACCCCATTATAAAAATAAATTACTTTGAAACAACCATGAAACAAAGACTGTGAAAGAGAGAGAAATTCTTACACAATGCGTTCAGGGGCTGTGATGCAACCTGGATTGACCATATCTAGACCCACAGCTGGATGAGACATAAGGGTGGACACTCTTGGGGCTGAGAGGTTTGGTGAGGTTGGGTGAGCAAACGCAGACCCTTTAAAGTAATACTGCGTGGTACCCATCGCATGGGTCCCAAATCTCCAGGTTCAAGGGCATCTTCCTACATCAAAAACATGCATGAGAAACCCAGAAGATGGTACATCGTGTGATGGGGAAATGTTTCTAAAACGCACCTCATTTCTCATCTCCTTGTGCCCGGGTTCGCCATTCCAGCCGCTTTACTAGCAAGCTCCCTACTTGGAGCATCAGCACCTTTAACCTCCTGTTCGGTACAGGTTGCAATTTGTCCTGAGGATAAACGGGAAGACGTGGAACCAACGTGAGACTAGCTCTTGGTGTTGGGACAGGCACAGGTCACTCTATTTTCCCATCAGAAAGATGAATTAACCACAGGCTCAGCCTGGCCCCCGGAACCAGAACAGGGCCTGAAGCCATTCTGCGACTTTGCGGCCAGCTCCCATAAAAACGAGTTGTAAAATGGAGGTTCAGGGCACTGCAATTCACAAACCTGCAGAGTTATAAATGATAACTCTCGTCCACAAATATATTGAGGGAAGGCAAAGAAGAGGATTTGAAATCAAGGCAGAATTGCAGGAAACAGATTTCTGGAGGTAGATACGAATCGCCTTTAAAGCACATGAAAAGCGGCAAAACGTTGACAATGATGCCCTTGGCCAAAAAGGGCGTATGCGTTTTTTCCTGAATATATTCAGGAAAAAACGCTTACGCCCTTTTTGGCCAACCAAGCAACCTGGAAAGGCAAATCAGCGCTACAAAGAAGTCTCGCTTCCCATCGGTCAAAAGGGCCATGCTGAAAAAAGTCTCAAAACCAGAAATGCAGGACAGGCCATGGAGAAATGGGAGCCTTGCTACACTGATGGGCGGGATGTAAATTGCCAAGAGCCACTCTGGGGAAGTGTCCGGTGAGTCCTGAAACATCTGAAAAACACAGCTTAGAGAGCATAGGGCACTTCCACTCATGGGGGTATAAATTGGGAAAATTAAAAATCAGCAAGACACAAGCACCCCAAAGTTTAGGGCTGCTCTGTTGACCAGGACCTCCACTTCATTCCACCTTAAATATCCCAGGAAGGAGAAAAATGGATAAAGAAGTTGTGGTCCTTATGTACAATGGAATATCACTCAGCCAGGAAATCAATGTCGTAAGGTTAGTAGCAGCATGATGAGTGGATTTAGGTACGACGATTCTAAGTGAAATAAGTCACACAGAAAAGGACACTTCTCATAAGGTATCACTGATAGAGGGAATGTAAAAACCGTTACACTTGAACTGAATTACAAAACAGAACAGAGTCACACATGCAGAAAACACACTATGGCTGCTTAACGGGAAAGGTGAGGTGGGGTGATACATAAAACAAGGGTATCAAATTAGCTCAGATACCGTTCCATAAACCCAATATGTAATAGACAAGACCTACTCCTTGCTCAGAGAACTGGACTCAACACGCCCTATTCACCGCACAAGAATATATCTGACTAATAATAATCGTAAAACCTATGTATTGATATCTCTCTGTTAGTGTGTCAAGTGGGTGTAAAGCGGCATAAACACAGCCGTGAAAAGCAGCTAAACCCCATTATAAAAATAAATTACTTTGAAACACCCATGAAACAAAGACAGTGAAAGAGAGAGAAATTCTTACACAATGCGTTCAGGGGCTGTGATGCAACCTGGATTCACCATATCTAGACCCACAGCTGGATGAGACATAAGGGTGGACACTCTTGGGGCTGAGAGGTTTGGTGAGGTTGGGTGAGCAAACGCAGACCCTTTAAAGTAATACTGCGTGGTACCCATCGCATGGGTCCCAAATCTCCAGGTTCAAGGGCATCTTCCTACATCAAAAACATGCATGAGAAACCCAGAAGATGGTACACCGTGTGATCGGGAATGGTTTCTAAAACGCACCTCATTTCTCATCTCCTTGTGCTCGGGTTCACCATTCCAGCCACTTTACTAGCAATCTCCCTACTTGGAGCATCAGCACATTTAACCTCCTGTTCCGTACCAGTTGCAAATTGTCCTGAGGATAAACGGGAAGATGTGGAACCAACGAGAGACTAGCTCTTGGTGTTGGGACAGGCACAGGTCACTCTATTTTCCCATCAGAAAGAAGAATTAACCACAGGCTCAGCCTGACCCCCGAATCCAGAACGGGGCCTGAAGCCATTCTGCGATTTTGCGGCCAGCTTCCATAAAAACGAGTTGTAAAATGGAGGTTCAGGGCACTGCAATTCACAAACCTGCAGAGTTATAAATGATAACTCTCGTCCACAAATATATTGAGGGAAGGCAAAGAAGAGGATTTGAAATCAAGGCAGAATTGCAGGAAACAGATTTCAGGAGGTAGATACGAATCGCCTTTAAAGCACATGAAAAGCGGCAAAACGTTGACAATGATGCCCTTGGCCAAAAAGGGCGTATGCGTTTTTTCCTGAATATATTCAGGAAAAAACGCATACGCCCTTTTTGGCCAACCAAGCAACCTGGAAAGGCAAATCAGCGCTACAAAGAAGTCTCGCTTCCCATCGGTCAAAAGGGCCATGCTGAAAAAAGTGTCAAAACCAGAAATACAGGACAGGCCATGGAGAAATGGGAGCCTTGCAACACTCATGGGCGGGATGTAAATTGCTAAGAGCCACTCTGGAGAAGTGTCCGGTGAGTCCTGAAACATCTGAAAAACACAGCTTAGAGAACATAGGGCACTTCCACTCATGGGGGTATAAATTGGGAAAATTAAAAATCAGCAAGACACAAGCACCCCAAAGTTTAGGGCTGCTCTGTTGACCAGGACCTCCACTTCATTCCACCTTCAATATCCCAGGAAAGAGAAAAATGGATAAAGAAGTTGTGGTCCTTATGTACAATGGAATATCACTCAGCCATGAAATCAATGTCGTAAGGTTAGTAGCAGCATGATGAGTGGATTTAGGTACGACGATTCTAAGTGAAATAAGTCACACAGAAAAGGACACTTCTCATAAGGTATCAGTGATAGAGGGAATGTAAAAACCGTTACACTTGAACTGAATTACAAAACAGAACAGAGTCACACATGCAGAAAACACACTATGGCTGCTTAACGGGAAAGGTGAGGTGGGGTGATACATAAAACAAGGGTATCAAATTAGCTCAGATACCGTTCCATAAACCCAATATGTAATAGACAAGACCTACTCCTTGCTCAGAGAACTGGACTCAACACGCCCTATTCACCGCACAAGAATATATCTGACTAATAATAATCGTAAAACCTATGTATTGATATCTCTCTGTTAGTGTGTCAAGTGGGTGTATAGCGGCATAAACACAGCAGTGAAAAGAAGCTAAACCCCATTATAAAAATAAATTACTTTGAAACAACCATGAAACAAAGACAGTGAAAGAGAGAGAAATTCTTACACAATGCGTTCAGGGGCTGTGATGCAACCTGGATTGACCATATCTAGACGCACAGCTGGATGAGACATAAGGGTGGACACTCTTGGGGCTGAGAGGTTTGGTGAGGTTGGGTGAGCAAACGCAGACCCTTTAAAGTAATACTGCGTGGTACCCATCGCATGGGTCCCAAATCTCCAGGTTCAAGGGCATCTTCCTACATCAAAAACATGCATGAGAAACCCAGAAGATGGTACACCGTGTGATGGGGAAAGGTTTCTAAAACGCACCTCATTTCTCATCTCCTTGTGCCCAGGTTCGCCATTCCAGCCGCTTTACTAGCAAGCTCCCTACTTGGAGCATCAGCACCTTTAACCTCCTGTTCCGTACAGGTTGCAATTTGTCCTGAGGATAAACGGGAAGACGTGGAACCAACGAGAGACTAGCTCTTGGTGTTGGGACAGGCACAGGTCACTCTATTTTCCCATCAGAAAGAAGAATTAACCACAGGCTCAGCCTGCCCCCCGGAACCAGAACAGGGCCTGAAGCCATTCTGCGATTTTGCGGCCAGCTCCCATAAAAACTTGTTGTAAAATGGAGGTTCAGGGCACTGCAATTCACAAACCTGCAGAGTTATAAATGATAACTCTCGTCCACAAATATATTGAGGGAAGGCAAAGAAGAGGATTTGAAATCAAGGCAGAATTGCAGGAAACAGATTTCAGGAGGTAGATACGAATCGCCTTTAAAGCACATGAAAAGCGGCAAAACGTTGACAATGATGCCCTTGGCCAAAAAGGGCGTATGCGTTTTTTCCTGAATATATTCAGGAAAAAACGCATACGCCCTTTTTGGCCAACCAAGCAACCTGGAAAGGCAAATCAGCGCTACAAAGAAGTCTCGCTTCCCATCGGTCAAAAGGGCCATGCTGAAAAAAGTGTCAAAACCAGAAATGCAGGACAGGCCATGGAGAAATGGGAGCCTTGCTACACTGATGGGCGGGATGTAAATTGCTAAGAGCCACTCTGGAGAAGTGTCCGGTGAGTCCTGAAACATCTGAAAAACACAGCTTAGAGAGCATAGGGCACTTCCACTCATGGGGGTATAAATTGGGAAAATTAAAAATCAGCAAGACACAAGCACCCCAAAGTTTAGGGCTGCTCTGTTGACCAGGACCTCCACTTCATTCCACCTTCAATATCCCAGGAAAGAGAAAAATGGATAAAGAAGTTGTGGTCCTTATGTACAATGGAATATCACTCAGCCAGGAAATCAATGTCATGAGGTTAGTAGCAGCATGATGAGTGGATTTAGGTACGACGATTCTAAGTGAAATAAGTCACACAGAAAAGGACACTTCTCATAAGGTATCACTGATAGAGGGAATGTAAAAACCGTTACACTTGAACTGAATTACAAAACAGAACAGAGTCACACATGCAGAAAACACACTATGGCTGCTTAACGGGAAAGGTGAGGTGTGGTGATACATAAAACAAGGGTATCAAATTAGCTCAGATACCGTTCCATAAACCCAATATGTAATAGACAAGACCTACTCCTTGCTCAGAGAACTGGACTCAACACGCCCTATTCACCGCACAAGAATATATCTGACTAATAATAATCGTAAAACCTATGTATTGATATCTCTCTGTTAGTGTGTCAAGTGGGTGTAAAGCGGCATAAACACAGCAGTGAAAAGCAGCTAAACCCCATTATAAAAATAAATTACTTTGAAACAACCATGAAACAAAGACTGTGAAAGAGAGAGAAATTCTTACACAATGCTTTCAGGGGCTGTGATGCAACCTGGATTGACCATATCTAGACCCACAGCTGGATGAGACATAAGGGTGGACACTCTTGGGGCTGAGAGGTTTGGTGAGGTTGGGTGAGCAAACGCAGACCCTTTAAATAATACTCCGTGGTACCCATCGCATGGGTCCCAAATCTCCAGGTTCAAGGGCATCTTCCTACATCGAAAACATGCATGAGAAACCCAGAAGATGGTACACCGTGTGATGGGGAAAGGTTTCTAAAACGCACCTCATTTCTCATCTCCTTGTGCCCGGGTTCGCCATTCCAGCCGCTTTACTAGCAAGCTCCCTACTTGGAGCATCAGCACCTTTAACCTCCTGTTCCGTACAGGTTGCAATTTGTCCTGAGGATAAACGGGAAGACGTGGAACCAACGAGAGACTAGCTCTTGGTGTTGGGACAGGCACAGGTCACACTATTTTCCCATCAGAAAGAAGAATTAACCACAGGCTCAGCCTGACTCCCGAAACCAGAACAGGGCCTGAAGCCATTCTGCGATTTTGCGGCCAGCTCCCATAAAAACGAGTTGTAAAATGGAGGTTCAGGGCACTGCAATTCACAAACCTGCAGAGTTATAAATGATAACTCTCGTCCACAAATATATTGAGGGAAGGCAAAGAAGAGGATTTGAAATCAAGGCAGAATTGCAGGAAACAGATTTCAGGAGGTACATACGAATCGCCTTTAAAGCACATGAAAAGCGGCAAAACGTTGACAATGATGCCCTTGGCCAAAAGGGCGTATGCTTTTTTTCCTGAATATATTCAGGAAAAAACGCATACGCCCTTTTTGGCCAACCAAGCAACCTGGAAAGGCAAATCAGCGCTACAAAGAAGTCTCGCTTCCCATCGGTCAAAAGGGCCATGCTGAAAAAAGTCTCAAAACCAGAAATGCAGGACAGGCCATGGAGAAATGGGAGCCTTGCTACACTGATGGGCGGGATGTAAATTGCCAAGAGCCACTCTGGAGAAGTGTCCGGTGAGTCCTGAAACATCTGAAAAACACAGCTTAGAGAGCATAGGGCACATCCACTCATGGGGGTATAAATTGGGAAAATTAAAAATCAGCAAGACACAAGCACCCCAAAGTTTAGGGCTGCTCTGTTGACCAGGACCTCCACTTCATTCCACCTTAAATATCCCAGGAAAGAGAAAAATGGATAAAGAAGTTGTGGTCCTTATGTACAATGGAATATCACTCAGCCATGAAATCAATGTCGTAAGGTTAGTAGCAGCATGATGAGTGGATTTAGGTACGACGATTCTAAGTGAAATAAGTCACACAGAAAAGGACACTTCTCATAAGGTATCACTGATAGAGGGAATGTAAAAACCGTTACACTTGAACTGAATTACAAAACAGAACAGAGTCACACATGCAGAAAACACACTATGGCTGCTTAACGGGAAAGGTGAGGTGGGGTGATACATAAAACAAGGGTATCAAATTAGCTCAGATACCGTTCCATAAACCCAATATGTAATAGACAAGACCTACTCCTTGCTCAGAGAACTGGACTCAACACGCCCTATTCACCGCACAAGAATATATCTGACTAATAATAATCGTAAAACCTATGTATTGATATCTCTCTGTTAGTGTGTCAAGTGGGTGTAAAGCGGCATAAACACAGCCGTGAAAAGCAGCTAAACCCCATTATAAAAATAAATTACTTTGAAACAACCATGAAACAAAGACTGTGAAAGAGAGAGAAATTCTTACACAATGCGTTCAGGGGCTGTGATGCAACCTGGATTGACCATATCTAGACCCACAGCTGGATGAGACATAAGGGTGGACACTCTTGGGGCTGAGAGGTTTGGTGAGGTTGGGTGAGCAAACGCAGACCCTTTAAAGTAATACTGCGTGGTACCCATCGCATGGGTCCCAAATCTCCAGGTTCAAGGGCATCTTCCTACATCAAAAACATGCATGAGAAACCCAGAAGATGGTACACCGTGTGATGGGGAAAGGTTTCTAAAACACACCTCATTTCTCATCTCCTTGTGCCCGGGTTCGCCATTACAGCCGCTTTACTAGCAAGCTCCCTACTTGGAGCATCATCACCTTTAACCTCCTGTTCCGTACAGGTTGCAATTTGTCCTGAGGATAAACGGGAAGACGTGGAACCAACGAGAGACTAGCTCTTGGTGTTGGGACAGGCACAGGTCACACTATTTTCCCATCAGAAAGAAGAATTAACCACAGGCTCAGCCTGACTCCCGAAACCAGAACAGGGCCTGAAGCCATTCTGCGATTTTGCGGCCAGCTCCCATAAAAACGAGTTGTAAAATGGAGGTTCAGGGCACTGCAATTCACAAACCTGCAGAGTTATAAATGATAACTCTCGTCCACAAATATATTGAGGGAAGGCAAAGAAGAGGATTTGAAATCAAGGCAGAATTGCAGGAAACAGATTTCAGGAGGTACATACGAATCGCCTTTAAAGCACATGAAAAGCGGCAAAACGTTGACAATGATGCCCTTGGCCAAAAGGGCGTATGCTTTTTTTCCTGAATATATTCAGGAAAAAACGCATACGCCCTTTTTGGCCAACCAAGCAACCTGGAAAGGCAAATCAGCGCTACAAAGAAGTCTCGCTTCCCATCGGTCAAAAGGGCCATGCTGAAAAAAGTCTCAAAACCAGAAATGCAGGACAGGCCATGGAGAAATGGGAGCCTTGCTACACTGATGGGCGGGATGTAAATTGCCAAGAGCCACTCTGGAGAAGTGTCCGGTGAGTCCTGAAACATCTGAAAAACACAGCTCAGAGAGCATAGGGCACTTCCACTCATGGGGGTATAAATTGGGAAAATTAAAAATCAGCAAGACACAAGCACCCCAAAGTTTAGGGCTGCTCTGTTGACCAGGACCTCCACTTCATTCCACCTTAAATATCCCAGGAAAGAGAAAAATGGATAAAGAAGTTGTGGTCCTTATGTACAATGGAATATCACTCAGCCATGAAATCAATGTCGTAAGGTTAGTAGCAGCATGATGAGTGGATTTAGGTACGACGATTCTAAGTGAAATAAGTCACACAGAAAAGGACACTTCTCATAAGGTATCACTGATAGAGGGAATGTAAAAACCGTTACACTTGAACTGAATTACAAAACAGAACAGAGTCACACATGCAGAAAACACACTATGGCTGCTTAACGGGAAAGGTGAGGTGGGGTGATACATAAAACAAGGGTATCAAATTAGCTCAGATACCGTTCCATAAACCCAATATGTAATAGACAAGACCTACTCCTTGCTCAGAGAACTGGACTCAACACGCCCTATTCACCGCACAAGAATATATCTGACTAATAATAATCGTAAAACCTATGTATTGATATCTCTCTGTTAGTGTGTCAAGTGGGTGTAAAGCGGCATAAACACAGCCGTGAAAAGCAGCTAAACCCCATTATAAAAATAAATTACTTTGAAACAACCATGAAACAAAGACTGTGAAAGAGAGAGAAATTCTTACACAATGCGTTCAGGGGCTGTGATGCAACCTGGATTGACCATATCTAGACCCACAGCTGGATGAGACATAAGGGTGGACACTCTTGGGGCTGAGAGGTTTGGTGAGGTTGGGTGAGCAAACGCAGACCCTTTAAAGTAATACTGCGTGGTACCCATCGCATGGGTCCCAAATCTCCAGGTTCAAGGGCATCTTCCTACATCAAAAACATGCATGAGAAACCCAGAAGATGGTACACCGTGTGATGGGGAAAGGTTTCTAAAACGCACCTCATTTCTCATCTCCTTGTGCCCGGGTTCGCCGTTCCAGCCGCTTTACTAGCAAGCTCCCTACTTGGAGCATCAGCACCTTTAACCTCCTGTTCCGTACAGGTTGCAATTTGTCCTGAGGATAAACGGGAAGACGTGGAACCAACGAGAGACTAGCTCTTGGTGTTGGGACAGGCACAGGTCACTCTATTTTCCCATCAGAAAGAAGAATTAACCACAGGCTCAGCCTGACCCCCGGAACCAGAACAGGGCCTGAAGCCATTCTGCGATTTTGCGGCCAGCTCCCATAAAAACGAGTTGTAAAATGGAGGTTCAGGGCACTGCAATTCACAAACCTGCAGAGTTATAAATGATAACTCTCGTCCACAAATATATTCAGCGAAGGCAAAGAAGAGGATTTGAAATCAAGGCAGAATTGCAGGAAACAGATTTCAGGAGGTAGATACGAATCGCCTTTAAAGCACATGAAAAGCGGCAAAACGTTGACAATGATGCCCTTGGCCAAAAAGGGCGTATGCGTTTTTTCCTGATTATATTCAGGAAAAAACGCATACGCCCTTTTTGGCCAACCAAGCAACCTGGAAAGGCAAATCAGCACTACAAAGAAGTCTCGCTTCCCATCGGTCAAAAGGGCCATGCTGAAAAAAGTGTCAAAACCAGAAATGCAGGACAGGCCATGGAGAAATGGGAGCCTTGCTACACTGATGGGCGGGATGTAAATTGCCAACAGCCACTCTGGAGAAGTGTCCGGTGAGTCCTGAAACATCTGAAAAACACAGCTTAGAGAGCATAGGGCACTTCCACTCATGGGGGTATAAATTGGGAGAATGAAAAATCAGCAAGACACAAGCACCCCAAAGTTTAGGGCTGCTCTGTTGACCAGGACCTCCACTTCATTCCACCTTCAATATCCCAGGAAAGAGAAAAATGGATAAAGAAGTTGTGGTCCTTATGTACAATGGAATATCACTCAGCCATGAAATCAATGTCGTAAGGTTAGTAGCAGCATGATGAGTGGATTTAGGTACGACGATTCTAAGTGAAATAAGTCACACAGAAAAGGACACTTCTCATAAGGTATCACTGATAGAGGGAATGTAAAAACTGTTACACTTGAACTGAATTACAAAACAGAACAGAGTCACACATGCAGAAAACACACTATGGCTGCTTAACGGGAAAGGTGAGGTGGGGTGATACATAAAACAAGGGTATCAAATTAGCTCAGATACCGTTCCATAAACCCAATATGTAATAGACAAGACCTACTCCTTGCTCAGAGAACTGGACTCAACACGCCCTATTCACCGCACAAGAATATATCTGACTAATAATAATCGTAAAACCTATGTATTGATATCTCTCTGTTAGTGTGTCAAGTGGGTGTAAAGCCGCATAAACACAGCATTGAAAAGCAGCTAAACCCCATTATAAAAATAAATTACTTTGAAACACCCATGAAACAAAGACAGTGAAAGAGAGAGAAATTCTTACACAATGCGTTCAGGGGCTGTGATGCAACCTGGATTGACCATATCTAGACGCACAGCTGGATGAGACATAAGGGTGGACACTCTTGGGGCTGAGAGGTTTGGTGAGGTTGGGTGAGCAAACGCAGACCCTTTAAAGTAATACTGCGTGGTACCCATCGCATGGGTCCCAAATCTCCAGGTTCAAGGGAATCTTCCTACACCAAAAACATGCATGAGAAACCCAGAAGACGGTACACCGTGTGATGGGGAAAGGTTTCTAAAACGTACCTCATTTCTCAGCTCCTTGTGCCCGGGTTCGCCGTTCCAGCCGCTTTACTAGCAAGCTCCCTACTTGGAGCATCAGCACCTTTAACCTCCTGTTCCGTACAGGTTGCAATTTGTCCTGAGGATAAACGGGAAGACGTGGAACCAACGAGAGACTAGCTCTTGGTGTTGGGACAGGCACAGGTCACTCTATTTTCCCATCAAAAAGAAGAATTAACCACAGGCTCAGCCTGACCACCGGAACCAGAACAGGGCCTGAAGCCATTCTGCGATTTTGCGGCCAGCTCCCATAAAAACGAGTTGTAAAATGGAGGTTCAGGGCACTGCAATTCACAAACCTGCAGAGTTATAAATGATAACTCTCGTCCACAAATATATTGAGGGAAGGCAAAGAAGAGGATTTGAAATCAAGGCAGAATTGCAGGAAACAGATTTCAGGAGGTAGATACGAATCGCCTTTAAAGCACATGAAAAGCGGCAAAACGTTGACAATGATGCCCTTGGCCAAAAAGGGCGTATGTGTTTTTTCCTGAATATATTCAGGAAAAAACGCATACGCCCTTTTTGGCCAACCAAGCAACCTGGAAAGGCAAATCAGGGCTACAAAGAAGTCTCGCTTCCCATTGGTCAAAACGGCCATGCTGAAAAAAGTGTCAAAACCAGAACTGCAGGACAGGCCATGGAGAAATGGGAGCCTTGCTACACTGATGGGCGGGATGTAAATTGCCAAGAGCCACTCTGGAGAAGTGTCCGGTGAGTCCTGAAACATCTGAAAAACACAGCTTAGAGAACATAGGGCACTTCCACTCATGGGGGTATAAATTGGGAAAATTAAAAATCAGCAAGACACAAGCACCCCAAAGTTTAGGGCTGCTCTGTTGACCAGGACCTCCACTTCATTCCACCTTAAATATCCCAGGAAAGAGAAAAATGGATAAAGAAGTTGTGGTCCTTATGTACAATGGAATATCACTCAGCCAGGAAATCAATGTCGTAAGGTTAGTAGCAGCATGATGAGTGGATTTAGGTACGACGATTCTAAGTGAAATAAGTCACACAGAAAAGGACACTTCTCATAAGGTATCACTGATAGAGGGAATGTAAAAACCGTTACACTTGAACTGAATTACAAAACAGAACAGAGTCACACATGCAGAAAACACACTATGGCTGCTTAACGGGAAAGGTGAGGTGGGGTGATACATAAAACAAGGGTATCAAATTAGCTCAGATACCGTTCCATAAACCCAATATGTAATAGACAAGACCTACTCCTTGCTCAGAGAACTGGACTCAACACGCCCTATTCACCGCACAAGAATATATCTGACTAATAATAATCGTAAAACCTATGTATTGATATCTCTCTGTTAGTGTGTCAAGTGGGTGTAAAGCGGCATAAACACAGCAGTGAAAAGCAGCTAAACCCCATTATAAAAATAAATTACTTTGAAACACCCATGAAACAAAGACAGTGAAAGAGAGAGAAATTCTTACACAATGCGTTCAGGGGCTGTGATGCAACTTGGATTGACCATATCTAGACTCACAGCTGGATCAGACATAAGGGTGGACACTCTTGGGGCTGAGAGGTTTGGTGAGGTTGGGTGAGCAAACGCAGACCCTTTAAAGTAATACTGCGTGGTACCCATCGCATGGGTCCCAAATCTCCAGGTTCAAGGGCATCTTCCTACATCGAAAACATGCATGAGAAACCCAGAAGATGGTACACCGTGTGATGGGGAAAGGTTTCTAAAACGCACCTCATTTCTCATCTCCTTGTGCCCGGGTTCGCCATTCCAGCCGCTTTACTAGCAAGCTCCCTACTTGGAGCATCAGCACCTTTAACCTCCTGTTCCGTACAGGTTGCAATTTGTCCTGAGGATAAACGGGAAGACGTGGAACCAACGAGAGACTAGCTCTTGGTGTTGGGACAGGCACAGGTCACTCTATTTTCCCATCAGAAAGAAGAATTAACCACAGGCTCAGCCTGACCCCCAGAACCAGAATAGGGCCTGAAGCCATTCTGCGATTTTGCGGCCAGCTCCCATAAAAACGAGTTGTAAAATGGAGGTTCAGGGCACTGTAATTCACAAACCTGCAGAGTTATAAATGATAACTCTCGTCCACAAATATATTGAGGGAAGGCAAAGAAGAGGATTTGAAATCAAGGCAGAATTGCAGGAAACAGATTTCAGGAGGTAGATACGAATCGCCTTTAAAGCACATGAAAAGCGGCAAAACGTTGACAATGATGCCCTTGGCCAAAAAGGGCGTATGCGTTTTTTCCTGAATATATTCAGGAAAAAACGCATACGCCCTTTTTGGCCAACCAAGCAACCTGGAAAGGCAAATCAGCGCTACAAAGAAGTCTTGCTTCCCATCGGTCAAAAGGGCCATGCTGAAAAAAGTGTCAAAACCAGAAATGCAGGACAGACCATGGAGAAATGGGAGCCTTGCTACACTGATGGGCGGGATGTAAATTGCCAAGAGCCACTCTGGAGAAGTGTCCGGTGAGTCCTGAAACATCTAAAAAACACAGCTTAGAGAGCATAGGGCACTTCCACTCATGGGGGTATAAATTGGGAAAATTAAAAATCAGCAAGACACAAGCACCCCAAAGTTTAGGGCTGCTCTGTTGACAAGGACCTCCACTTCATTCCACCTTAAATATCCCAGGAAAGAGAAAAATGGATAAAGAAGTTGTCGTCCTTATGTACAATGGAATATCACTCAGCCAGGAAATCAATGTCGTAAGGTTAGTAGCAGCATGATGAGTGGATTTAGGTACGACGATTCTAAGTGAAATAAGTCACACAGAAAAGGACACTTCTCATAAGGTATCACTGATAGAGGGAATGTAAAAACCGTTACACTTGAACTGAATTACAAAACAGAACAGAGTCACACATGCAGAAAACACACTATGGCTGCTTAACGGGAAAGGTGAGGTGGGGTGATACATAAAACAAGGGTATCAAATTAGCTCAGATACCGTTCCATAATCCCAATATGTAATAGACAAGACCTACTCCTTGCTCGGAGAACTGGACTCAACACGCCCTATTCACCGCACAAGAATATATCTGGCTAATAATAATCGTAAAACCTATGTATTGATATCTCTCTGTTAGTGTGTCAAGTGGGTGTAAAGCGGCATAAACACAGCAGTGAAAAGCAGCTAAACCCCATTATAAAAATAAATTACTTTGAAACACCCATGAAACAAAGACAGTGAAAGAGAGAGAAATTCTTACACAATGCGTTCAGGGGCTGTGATGCAACCTGGATTGACCATATCTAGACGCACAGCTGGATGAGACATAAGGGTGGACACTCTTGGGGCTGAGAGGTTTGGTGAGGTTGGGTGAGCAAACGCAGACCCTTTAAAGTAATACTGCGTGGTACCCATCGCATGGGTCCCAAATCTCCAGGTTCAAGGGCATCTTCCTACATCAAAAACATGCATGAGAAACCCAGAAGATGGTACATCGTGTGATGGGGAAATGTTTCTAAAACGCACCTCATTTCTCATCTCCTTGTGCCCGGGTTCGCCATTCCAGCCACTTTACTAGCAAGCTCCCTACTTGGAGCATCAGCACCTTTAACCTCCTGTTCCGTACAGGTTGCAATTTGTCCTGAGGATAAACGGGAAGATGTGGAACCAACGAGAGACTAGCTCTTGGTGTTGGGACAGGCACAGGTCACTCTATTTTCCCATCAGAAAGAAGAATTAACCACAGGCTCAGCCTGACCCCCGAATCAAGAACAGGGCCTGAAGCCATTCTGCGATTTTGCGGCCAGCTCCCATAAAAACGAGTTGTAAAATGGAGGTTCAGGGCACTGCAATTCACAAACCTGCAGAGTTATAAATGATAACTCTCGTCCACAAATATATTGAGGGAAGGCAAAGAAGAGGATTTGAAATCAAGGCAGAATTGCACGAAACAGATTTCAGGAGGTAGATACGAATCGCCTTTAAAGCACATGAAAAGCGGCAAAACGTTGACAATGATGCCCTTGGCCAAAAAGTGCGTATGCGTTTTTTCCTGAATATATTCAGGAAAAAACGCATACGCACTTTTTGGCCAACCAAGCAACCTGGAAAGGCAAATCAGCGCTACAAAGAAGTCTCGCTTCCCATCGGTCAAAAGGGCCATGCTGAAAAAAGTGTCAAAACCAGAAATGCAGGACAGGCCATGGAGAAATGGGAGCCTTGCTACACTGATGGGCGGGATGTAAATTGCTAAGAGCCACTCTGGAGAAGTGTCCGGTGAGTCCTGAAACATCTGAAAAACACAGCTTAGAGAGCATAGGGCACTTCCACTCATGGGGGTATAAATTGGGAAAATTAAAAATCAGCAAGACACAAGCACCCCAAAGTTGAGGGCTGCTCTGTTGACCAGGACCTCCACTTCTTTCCACCTTAAATATCCCAGGAAAGAGAAAAATGGATAAAGAAGTTGTGGTCCTTATGTACAATGGAATATCACTCAGCCATGAAATCAATGTCGTAAGGTTAGTAGCAGCATGATGAGTGGATTTAGGTACGACGATTCTAAGTGAAATAAGTCACACAGAAAAGGACACTTCTCATAAGGTATCACTGATAGAGGGAATGTAAAAACCGTTACACTTGAACTGAATTACAAAACAGAACAGAGTCACACATGCAGAAAACACACTATGGCTGCTTAACGGGAAAGGTGAGGTGGGGTGATACATAAAACAAGGGTATCAAATTAGCTCAGATACCGTTCCATAAACCCAATATGTAATAGACAAGACCTACTCCTTGCTCAGAGAACTGGACTCAACACGCCCTATTCACCGCACAAGAATATATCTGACTAATAATAATCGTAAAACCTATGTATTGATATCTCTCTGTTAGTGTGTCAGGTGGGTGTATAGCGGCATAAACACAGCAGTGAAAAGCAGCTAAACCCCATTATAAAAATAAATTACTTTGAAACAACCATGAAACAAAGACTGTGAAAGAGAGAGAAATTCTTACACAATGCGTTCAGGGGCTGTGATGTAACCTGGATTGACCATATCTAGACGCACAGCTGGATGAGACATAAGGGTGGACACTCTTGGGGCTGAGAGGTTTGGTGAGGTTGGGTGAGCAAACGCAGACCCTTTAAAGTAATACTGCGTGGTACCCATCGCATGGGTCCCAAATCTTCAGGTCCAAGGGCATCTTCCTACATCGAAAACATGCATGAGAAACCCAGAAGATGGTACATCGTGTGATGGGGAAATGTTTCTAAAACGCACCTCATTTCTCATCTCCTTGTGCCCGGGTTCGCCATTCCAGCCGCTTTACTAGCAAGCTCCCTACTTGGAGCATCAGCACCTTTAACCTCCTGTTCCGTACAGGTTGCAATTTGTCCTGAGGATAAACGGGAAGACGTGGAACCAACGAGAGACTAGCTCTTGGTGTTGGGACAGGCACAGGTCACTCTACTTTCCCATCAGGAAGAAGAATTAACCACAGGCTCAGCCTGGCCCCCGGAACCAGAACAGGGCCTGAAGCCATTCTGCGATTTTGCGGCCAGCTCCCATAAAAACGAGTTGTAAAATGGAGGTTCAGGGCACTGCAATTCACAAACCTGCAGAGTTATAAATGATAACTCTCGTCCACAAATATATTGAGGGAAGGCAAAGAAGAGGATTTGAAATCAAGGCAGAATTGCAGGAAACAGATTTCTGGAGGTAGATACGAATCGCCTTTAAAGCACATGAAAAGCGGCAAAACGTTGACAATGATGCCCTTGGCCAAAAAGGGCGTATGCGTTTTTTCCTGAATATATTCAGGAAAAAACGCTTACGCCCTTTTTGGCCAACCAAGCAACCTGGAAAGGCAAATCAGCGCTACAAAGAAGTCTCGCTTCCCATCGGTCAAAAGGGCCATGCTGAAAAAAGTCTCAAAACCAGAAATGCAGGACAGGCCATGGAGAAATGGGAGCCTTGCTACACTGATGGGCGGGATGTAAATTGCCAAGAGCCACTCTGGGGAAGTGTCCGGTGAGTCCTGAAACATCTGAAAAACACAGCTTAGAGAGCATAGGGCACTTCCACTCATGGGGGTATAAATTGGGAAAATTAAAAATCAGCAAGAAACAAGCACCCCAAAGTTGAGGGCTGCTCTGTTGACCAGGACCTCCACTTCATTCCACCTTAAATATCCCAGGAAAGAGAAAAATGGATAAAGAAGTTGTGGTCCTTATGTACAATGGAATATCACTCAGCCAGGAAATCAATGTCGTAAGGTTAGTAGCAGCATGATGAGTGGATTTAGGTACGACGATTCTAAGTGAAATAAGTCACACAGAAAAGGACACTTCTCATAAGGTATCACTGATAGAGGGAATGTAAAAACCGTTACACTTGAACTGAATTACAAAACAGAACAGAGTCACACATGCAGAAAACACACTATGGCTGCTTAACGGGAAAGGTGAGGTGGGGTGATACATAAAACAAGGGTATCAAATTAGCTCAGATACCGTTCCATAAACCCAATATGTAATAGACAAGACCTACTCCTTGCTCAGAGAACTGGACTCAACACGCCCTATTCACCGCACAAGAATATATCTGACTAATAATAATCGTAAAACCTATGTATTGATATCTCTCTGTTAGTGTGTCAAGTGGGTGTAAA
Organism: Balaenoptera borealis; assembly: GCF_965194805.1. Taxonomy (NCBI): domain Eukaryota; kingdom Metazoa; phylum Chordata; class Mammalia; order Artiodactyla; family Balaenopteridae; genus Balaenoptera; species Balaenoptera borealis. The sequence continues at coordinate 400,387 of NW_028123883.1, forward strand.
GCGGCATAAACACAGCAGTGAAAAGCAGCTAAACCCCATTATAAAAATAAATTACTTTGAAACAACCATGAAACAAAGACTGTGAAAGAGAGAGAAATTCTTACACAATGCGTTCAGGGGCTGTGATGCAACCTGGATTGACCATATCTAGACCCACAGCTGGATGAGACATAAGGGTGGACACTCTTGGGGCTGAGAGGTTTGGTGAGGTTGGGTGAGCAAACGCAGACCCTTTAAATAATACTCCGTGGTACCCATCGCATGGGTCCCAAATCTCCAGGTTCAAGGGCATCTTCCTACATCAAAAACATGCATGAGAAACCCAGAAGATGGTACACCGTGTGATCGGGAATGGTTTCTAAAACGCACCTCATTTCTCATCTCCTTGTGCTCGGGTTCACCATTCCAGCCGCTTTACTAGCAATCTCCCTACTTGGAGCATCAGCACATTTAACCTCCTGTTCCGTACCAGTTGCAAATTGTCCTGAGGATAAACGGGAAGATGTGGAACCAACGAGAGACTAGCTCTTGGTGTTGGGACAGGCACAGGTCACTCTATTTTCCCATCAGAAAGAAGAATTAACCACAGGCTCAGCCTGACCCCCGAATCCAGAACAGGGCCTGAAGCCATTCTGCGATTTTGCGGCCAGCTCCCATAAAAACGAGTTGTAAAATGGAGGTTCAGGGCACTGCAATTCACAAACCTGCAGAGTTATAAATGATAACTCTCGTCCACAAATATATTGAGGGAAGGCAAAGAAGAGGATTTGAAATCAAGGCAGAATTGCAGGAAACAGATTTCAGGAGGTAGATACGAATCGCCTTTAAAGCACATGAAAAGCGGCAAAACGTTGACAATGATGCCCTTGGCCAAAAAGGGCGTATGCGTTTTTTCCTGAATATATTCAGGAAAAAACGCATACGCTCTTTTTGGCCAACCAAGCAACCTGGAAAGGCAAATCAGCGCTACAAAGAAGTCTCGCTTCCCATCGGTCAAAAGGGCCATGCTGAAAAAAGTGTCAAAACCAGAAATACAGGACAGGCCATGGAGAAATGGGAGCCTTGCTACACTGATGGGCGGGATGTAAATTGCTAAGAGCCACTCTGGAGAAGTGTCCGGTGAGTCCTGAAACATCTGAAAAACACAGCTTAGAGAACATAGGGCACTTCCACTCATGGGGGTATAAATTGGGAAAATTAAAAATCAGCAAGACACAAGCACCCCAAAGTTTAGGGCTGCTCTGTTGACCAGGACCTCCACTTCATTCCACCTTAAATATCCCAGGAAAGAGAAAAATGGATAAAGAAGTTGTGGTCCTTATGTACAATGGAATATCACTCAGCCATGAAATCAATGTCGTAAGGTTAGTAGCAGCATGATGAGTGGATTTAGGTACGACGATTCTAAGTGAAATAAGTCACACAGAAAAGGACACTTCTCATAAGGTATCACTGATAGAGGGAATGTAAAAACCGTTACACTTGAACTGAATTACAAAACAGAACAGAGTCACACATGCAGAAAACACACTATGGCTGCTTAACGGGAAAGGTGAGGTGGGGTGATACATAAAACAAGGGTATCAAATTAGCTCAGATACCGTTCCATAAACCCAATATGTAATAGACAAGACCTACTCCTTGCTCAGAGAACTGGACTCAACACGCCCTATTCACCGCACAAGAATATATCTGACTAATAATAATCGTAAAACCTATGTATTGATATCTCTCTGTTAGTGTGTCAAGTGGGTGTATAGCGGCATAAACACAGCAGTGAAAAGAAGCTAAACCCCATTATAAAAATAAATTACTTTGAAACAACCATGAAACAAAGACAGTGAAAGAGAGAGAAATTCTTACACAATGCGTTCAGGGGCTGTGATGCAACCTGGATTGACCATATCTAGACGCACAGCTGGATGAGACATAAGGGTGGACACTCTTGGGGCTGAGAGGTTTGGTGAGGTTGGGTGAGCAAACGCAGACACTTTAAAGTAATACTGCGTGGTACCCATCGCATGGGTCCCAAATCTCCAGGTTCAAGGGCATCTTCCTACATCAAAAACATGCATGAGAAACCCAGAAGATGGTACACCGTGTGATCGGGAATGGTTTCTAAAACGCACCTCATTTCTCATCTCCTTGTGCTCGGGTTCACCATTCCAGCCGCTTTACTAGCAATCTCCCTACTTGGAGCATCAGCACATTTAACCTCCTGTTCCGTACCAGTTGCAAATTGTCCTGAGGATAAACGGGAAGATGTTGAACCAACGAGAGACTAGCTCTTGGTGTTGGGACAGGCACAGGTCACTCTATTTTCCCATCAGAAAGAAGAATTAACCACAGGCTCAGCCTGACCCCCGAATCCAGAACAGGGCCTGAAGCCATTCTGCGATTTTGCGGCCAGCTCCCATAAAAACGAGTTGTAAAATGGAGGTTCAGGGCACTGCAATTCACAAACCTGCAGAGTTATAAATGATAACTCTCGTCCACAAATATATTGAGGGAAGGCAAAGAAGAGGATTTGAAATCAAGGCAGAATTGCAGGAAACAGATTTCAGGAGGTAGATACGAATCGCCTTTAAAGCACATGAAAAGCGGCAAAACGTTGACAATGATGCCCTTGGCCAAAAAGGGCGTATGCGTTTTTTCCTGAATATATTCAGGAAAAAACGCATACGCCCTTTTTGGCCAACCAAGCAACCTGGAAAGGCAAATCAGCGCTACAAAGAAGTCTCGCTTCCCATCGGTCAAAAGGGCCATGCTGAAAAAAGTGTCAAAACCAGAAATACAGGACAGGCCATGGAGAAATGGGAGCCTTGCTACACTGATGGGCGGGATGTAAATTGCTAAGAGCCACTCTGGAGAAGTGTCCGGTGAGTCCTGAAACATCTGAAAAACACAGCTTAGAGAACATAGGGCACTTCCACTCATGGGGGTATAAATTGGGAAAATTAAAAATCAGCAAGACACAAGCACCCCAAAGTTTAGGGCTGCTCTGTTGACCAGGACCTCCACTTCATTCCACCTTCAATATCCCAGGAAAGAGAAAAATGGATAAAGAAGTTGTGGTCCTTATGTACAATGGAATATCACTCAGCCAGGAAATCAATGTCGTAAGGTTAGTAGCAGCATGATGAGTGGATTTAGGTACGACGATTCTAAGTGAAATAAGTCACACAGAAAAGGACACTTCTCATAAGGTATCACTGATAGAGGGAATGTAAAAACCGTTACACTTGAACTGAATTACAAAACAGAACAGAGTCACACATGCAGAAAACACACTATGGCTGCTTAACGGGAAAGGTGAGGTGGGGTGATACATAAAACAAGGGTATCAAATTAGCTCAGATACCGTTCCATAAACCCAATATGTAATAGACAAGACCTACTCCTTGCTCAGAGAACTGGACTCAACACGCCCTATTCACCGCACAAGAATATATCTGACTAATAATAATCGTAAAACCTATGTATTGATATCTCTCTGTTAGTGTGTCAAGTGGGTGTATAGCGGCATAAACACAGCAGTGAAAAGAAGCTAAACCCCATTATAAAAATAAATTACTTTGAAACAACCATGAAACAAAGACAGTGAAAGAGAGAGAAATTCTTACACAATGCGTTCAGGGGCTGTGATGCAACCTGGATTGACCATATCTAGACCCACAGCTGGATGAGACATAAGGGTGGACACTCTTGGGGCTGAGAGGTTTGGTGAGGTTGGGTGAGCAAATGCAGACCCTTTAAAGTAATACTGCGTGGTACCCATCGCATGGGTCCCAAATCTCCAGGTTCAAGGGCATCTTCCTACATCAAAAACATGCATGAGAAACCCAGAAGATGGTACACCGTGTGATGGGGAAAGGTTTCTAAAACGCACCTCATTTCTCATCTCCTTGTGCCCGGGTTCGCCATTCCAGCCGCTTTACTAGCAAGCTCCCTACTTGGAGCATCAGCACCTTTAACCTCCTGTTCCGTACAGGTTGCAATTTGTCCTGAGGATAAACGGGAAGACGTGGAACCAACGAGAGACTAGCTCTTGGTGTTGTGACAGGCACAGGTCACTCTATTTTTCCATCAGAAAGAAGAATTAACCACAGGCTCAGCCTGCCCCCCGGAACCAGAACAGGGCCTGAAGCCATTCTGCGATTTTGCGGCCAGCTCCCATAAAAACGAGTTGTAAAATGGAGGTTCAGGGCACTGCAATTCACAAACCTGCAGAGTTATAAATGATAACTCTCGTCCACAAATATATTGAGGGAAGGCAAAGAAGAGGATTTGAAATCAAGGCAGAATTGCAGGAAACAGATTTCAGGAGGTAGATACGAATCGCCTTTAAAGCACATGAAAAGCGGCAAAACGTTGACAATGATGCCCTTGGCCAAAAAGGGCGTATGCGTTTTTTCCTGAATATATTCAGGAAAAAACGCATACGCCCTTTTTGGCCAACCAAGCAACCTGGAAAGGCAAATCAGCGCTACAAAGAAGTCTCGCTTCCCATCGGTCAAAAGGGCCATGCTGAAAAAAGTGTCAAAACCAGAAATGCAGGACAGGCCATGGAGAAATGGGAGCCTTGCTACACTGATGGGCGGGATGTAAATTGCCAAGAGCCACTCTGGGGAAGTGTCCGGTGAGTCCTGAAACATCTGAAAAACACAGCTCAGAGAGCATAGGGCACTTCCACTCATGGGGGTATAAATTGGGAAAATTAAAAATCAGCAAGACACAAGCACCCCAAAGTTTAGGGCTGCTCTGTTGACCAGGACCTCCACTTCATTCCACCTTCAATATCCCAGGAAAGAGAAAAATGGATAAAGAAGTTGTGGTCCTTATGTACAATGGAATATCACTCAGCCATGAAATCAATGTCGTAAGGTTAGTAGCAGCATGATGAGTGGATTTAGGTACGACGATTCTAAGTGAAATAAGTCACACAGAAAAGGACACTTCTCATAAGGTATCACTGATAGAGGGAATGTAAAAACCGTTACACTTGAACTGAATTACAAAACAGAACAGAGTCACACATGCAGAAAACACACTATGGCTGCTTAACGGGAAAGGTGAGGTGGGGTGATACATAAAACAAGGGTATCAAATTAGCTCAGATACCGTTCCATAAACCCAATATGTAATAGACAAGACCTACTCCTTGCTCAGAGAACTGGACTCAACACGCCCTATTCACCGCACAAGAATATATCTGACTAATAATAATCGTAAAACCTATGTATTGATATCTCTCTGTTAGTGTGTCAAGTGGGTGTAAAGCGGCATAAACACAGCAGTGAAAAGCAGCTAAACCCCATTATAAAAATAAATTACTTTGAAACAACCATGAAACAAAGACTGTGAAAGAGAGAGAAATTCTTACACAATGCGTTCAGGGGCTGTGATGCAACTTGGATTGACCATATCTAGACCCACAGCTGGATGAGACATAAGGGTGGACACTCTTGGGGCTGAGAGGTTTGGTGAGGTTGGGTGAGCAAACGCAGACCCTTTAAATAATACTCCGTGGTACCCATCGCATGGGTCCCAAATCTCCAGGTTCAAGGGCATCTTCCTACATCGAAAACATGCATGAGAAACCCAGAAGATGGTACACCGTGTGATGGGGAAAGGTTTCTAAAACGCACCTCATTTCTCATCTCCTTGTGCCCGGGTTCGCCATTCCAGCCGCTTTACTAGCAAGTTCCCTACTTGGAGCATCAGCACCTTTAACCTCCTGTTCCGTACAGGTTGCAATTTGTCCTGAGGATAAACGGGAAGACGTGGAACCAACGAGAGACTAGCTCTTGGTGTTGAGACAGGCACAGGTCACACTATTTTCCCATCAGAAAGAAGAATTAACCACAGGCTCAGCCTGACTCCCGAAACCAGAACAGGGCCTGAAGCCATTCTGCGATTTTGCGGCCAGCTCCCATAAAAACGAGTTGTAAAATGGAGGTTCAGGGCACTGCAATTCACAAACCTGCAGAGTTATAAATGATAACTCTCGTCCACAAATATATTGAGGGAAGGCAAAGAAGAGGATTTGAAATCAAGGCAGAATTGCAGGAAACAGATTTCAGGAGGTACATACGAATCACATTTAAAGCACATGAAAAGCGGCAAAACGTTGACAATGATGCCCTTGGCCAAAAGGGCGTATGCTTTTTTTCCTGAATATATTCAGGAAAAAACGCATACGCCCTTTTTGGCCAACCAAGCAACCTGGAAAGGCAAATCAGCGCTACAAAGAAGTCTCGCTTCCCATCGGTCAAAAGGGCCATGCTGAAAAAAGTCTCAAAACCAGAAATGCAGGACAGGCCATGGAGAAATGGGAGCCTTGCTACACTGATGGGCGGGATGTAAATTGCCAAGAGCCACTCTGGAGAAGTGTCCGGTGAGTCCTGAAACATCTGAAAAACACAGCTCAGAGAGCATAGGGCACTTCCACTCATGGGGGTATAAATTGGGAAAATGAAAAATCAGCAAGACACAAGCACCCCAAAGTTTAGGGCTGCTCTGTTGACCAGGACCTCCACTTCATTCCACCTTAAATATCCCAGGAAAGAGAAAAATGGATAAAGAAGTTGTGGTCCTTATGTACAATGGAATATCACTCAGCCATGAAATCAATGTCGTAAGGTTAGTAGCAGCATGATGAGTGGATTTAGGTACGACGATTCTAAGTGAAATAAGTCACACAGAAAAGGACACTTCTCATAAGGTATCACTGATAGAGGGAATGTAAAAACCGTTACACTTGAACTGAATTACAAAACAGAACAGAGTCACACATGCAGAAAACACACTATGGCTGCTTAACGGGAAAGGTGAGGTGGGGTGATACATAAAACAAGGGTATCAAATTAGCTCAGATACCGTTCCATAAACCCAATATGTAATAGACAAGACCTACTCCTTGCTCAGAGAACTGGACTCAACACGCCCTATTCACCGCACAAGAATATATCTGACTAATAATAATCGTAAAACCTATGTATTGATATCTCTCTGTTAGTGTGTCAAGTGGGTGTAAAGCGGCATAAACACAGCCGTGAAAAGCAGCTAAACCCCATTATAAAAATAAATTACTTTGAAACAACCATGAAACAAAGACTGTGAAAGAGAGAGAAATTCTTACACAATGCGTTCAGGGGCTGTGATGCAACCTGGATTGACCATATCTAGACCCACAGCTGGATGAGACATAAGGGTGGACACTCTTGGGGCTGAGAGGTTTGGTGAGGTTGGGTGAGCAAACGCAGACCCTTTAAAGTAATACTGCGTGGTACCCATCGCATGGGTCCCAAATCTCCAGGTTCAAGGGCATCTTCCTACATCAAAAACATGCATGAGAAACCCAGAAGATGGTACACCGTGTGATGGGGAAAGGTTTCTAAAACGCACCTCATTTCTCATCTCCTTGTGCCCGGGTTCGCCATTCCAGCCGCTTTACTAGCAAGCTCCCTACTTGGAGCATCAGCACCTTTAACCTCCTGTTCCGTACAGGTTGCAATTTGTCCTGAGGATAAACGGGAAGACGTGGAACCAACGAGAGACTAGCTCTTGGTGTTGGGACAGGCACAGGTCACTCTATTTTCCCATCAGAAAGAAGAATTAACCACAGGCTCAGCCTGCCCCCCGGAACCAGAACAGGGCCTGAAGCCATTCTGCGATTTTGCGGCCAGCTCCCATAAAAACGAGTTGTAAAATGGAGGTTCAGGGCACTGCAATTCACAAACCTGCAGAGTTATAAATGATAACTCTCGTCCACAAATATATTGAGGGAAGGCAAAGAAGAGGATTTGAAATCAAGGCAGAATTGCAGGAAACAGATTTCAGGAGGTAGATACGAATCGCCTTTAAAGCACATGAAAAGCGGCAAAACGTTGACAATGATGCCCTTGGCCAAAAAGGGCGTATGCGTTTTTTCCTGAATATATTCAGGAAAAAACGCATACGCCCTTTTTGGCCAACCAAGCAACCTGGAAAGGCAAATCAGCGCTACAAAGAAGTCTCGCTTCCCATCGGTCAAAAGGGCCATGCTGAAAAAAGTGTCAAAACCAGAAATGCAGGACAGGCCATGGAGAAATGGGAGCCTTGCTACACTGATGGGCGGGATGTAAATTGCCAAGAGCCACTCTGGGGAAGTGTCCGGTGAGTCCTGAAACATCTGAAAAACACAGCTCAGAGAGCATAGGGCACTTCCACTAATGGGGGTATAAATTGGGAAAATTAAAAATCAGCAAGACACAAGCACCCCAAAGTTTAGGGCTGCTCTGTTGACCAGGACCTCCACTTCATTCCACCTTCAATATCCCAGGAAAGAGAAAAATGGATAAAGAAGTTGTGGTCCTTATGTACAATGGAATATCACTCAGCCATGAAATCAATGTCGTAAGGTTAGTAGCAGCATGATGAGTGGATTTAGGTACGACGATTCTAAGTGAAATAAGTCACACAGAAAAGGACACTTCTCATAAGGTATCACTGATAGAGGGAATGTAAAAACCGTTACACTTGAACTGAATTACAAAACAGAACAGAGTCACACATGCAGAAAACACACTATGGCTGCTTAACGGGAAAGGTGAGGTGGGGTGATACATAAAACAAGGGTATCAAATTAGCTCAGATACCGTTCCATAAACCCAATATGTAATAGACAAGACCTACTCCTTGCTCAGAGAACTGGACTCAACACGCCCTATTCACCGCACAAGAATATATCTGACTAATAATAATCGTAAAACCTATGTATTGATATCTCTCTGTTAGTGTGTCAAGTGGGTGTAAAGCGGCATAAACACAGCAGTGAAAAGCAGCTAAACCCCATTATAAAAATAAATTACTTTGAAACAACCATGAAACAAAGACTGTGAAAGAGAGAGAAATTCTTACACAATGCGTTCAGGGGCTGTGATGCAACCTGGATTGACCATATCTAGACCCACAGCTGGATGAGACATAAGGGTGGACACTCTTGGGGCTGAGAGGTTTGGTGAGGTTGGGTGAGCAAACGCAGACCCTTTAAATAATACTCCGTGGTACCCATCGCATGGGTCCCAAATCTCCAGGTTCAAGGGCATCTTCCTACATCGAAAACATGCATGAGAAACCCAGAAGATGGTACACCGTGTGATGGGGAAAGGTTTCTAAAACACACCTCATTTCTCATCTCCTTGTGCCCGGGTTCGCCATTCCAGCCGCTTTACTAGCAAGCTCCCTACTTGGAGCATCAGCACCTTTAACCTCCTGTTCCGTACAGGTTGCAATTTGTCCTGAGGATAAACGGGAAGACGTGGAACCAACGAGAGACTAGCTCTTGGTGTTGGGACAGGCACAGGTCACACTATTTTCCCATCAGAAAGAAGAATTAACCACAGGCTCAGCCTGACTCCCGAAACCAGAACAGGGCCTGAAGCCATTCTGCGATTTTGCGGCCAGCTCCCATAAAAACGAGTTGTAAAATGGAGGTTCAGGGCACTGCAATTCACAAACCTGCAGAGTTATAAATGATAACTCTCATCCACAAATATATTGAGGGAAGGCAAAGAAGAGGATTTGAAATCAAGGCAGAATTGCAGGAAACAGATTTCAGGAGGTACATACGAATCGCCTTTAAAGCACATGAAAAGCGGCAAAACGTTGACAATGATGCCCTTGGCCAAAAGGGCGTATGCTTTTTTTCCTGAATATATTCAGGAAAAAACGCATACGCCCTTTTTGGCCAACCAAGCAACCTGGAAAGGCAAATCAGCGCTACAAAGAAGTCTCGCTTCCCATCGGTGAAAAGGGCCATGCTGAAAAAAGTCTCAAAACCAGAAATGCAGGACAGGCCATGGAGAAATGGGAGCCTTGCTACACTGATGGGCGGGATGTAAATTGCCAAGAGCCACTCTGGAGAAGTGTCCGGTGAGTCCTGAAACATCTGAAAAACACAGCTCAGAGAGCATAGGGCACTTCCACTCATGGGGGTATAAATTGGGAAAATTAAAAATCAGCAAGACACAAGCACCCCAAAGTTTAGGGCTGCTCTGTTGACCAGGACCTCCACTTCATTCCACCTTCAATATCCCAGGAAAGAGAAAAATGGATAAAGAAGTTGTGGTCCTTATGTACAATGGAATATCACTCAGCCATGAAATCAATGTCGTAAGGTTAGTAGCAGCATGATGAGTGGATTTAGGTACGACGATTCTAAGTGAAATAAGTCACACAGAAAAGGACACTTCTCATAAGGTATCACTGATAGAGGGAATGTAAAAACCGTTACACTTGAACTGAATTACAAAACAGAACAGAGTCACACATGCAGAAAACACACTATGGCTGCTTAACGGGAAAGGTGAGGTGGGGTGATACATAAAACAAGGGTATCAAATTAGCTCAGATACCGTTCCATAAACCCAATATGTAATAGACAAGACCTACTCCTTGCTCAGAGAACTGGACTCAACACGCCCTATTCACCGCACAAGAATATATCTGACTAATAATAATCGTAAAACCTATGTATTGATATCTCTCTGTTAGTGTGTCAAGTGGGTGTAAAGCGGCATAAACACAGCCGTGAAAAGCAGCTAAACCCCATTATAAAAATAAATTACTTTGAAACAACCATGAAACAAAGACTGTGAAAGAGAGAGAAATTCTTACACAATGCGTTCAGGGGCTGTGATGCAACCTGGATTGACCATATCTAGACCCACAGCTGGATGAGACATAAGGGTGGACACTCTTGGGGCTGAGAGGTTTGGTGAGGTTGGGTGAGCAAACGCAGACCCTTTAAAGTAATACTGCGTGGTACCCATCGCATGGGTCCCAAATCTCCAGGTTCAAGGGCATCTTCCTACATCAAAAACATGCATGAGAAACCCAGAAGATGGTACACTGTGTGATGGGGAAAGGTTTCTAAAACGCACCTCATTTCTCATCTCCTTGTGCCCGGGTTCGCCGTTCCAGCCGCTTTACTAGCAAGCTCCCTACTTGGAGCATCAGCACCTTTAACCTCCTGTTCCGTACAGGTTGCAATTTGTCCTGAGGATAAACGGGAAGACGTGGAACCAACGAGAGACTAGCTCTTGGTGTTGGGACAGGCACAGGTCACTCTATTTTCCCATCAGAAAGAAGAATTAACCACAGGCTCAGCCTGACCCCCGGAACCAGAACAGGGCCTGAAGCCATTCTGCGATTTTGTGGCCAGCTCCCATAAAAACGAGTTGTAAAATGGAGGTTCAGGGCACTGCAATTCACAAACATGCAGAGTTATAAATGATAACTCTCGTCCACAAATATATTCAGCGAAGGCAAAGAAGAGGATTTGAAATCAAGGCAGAATTGCAGGAAACAGATTTCAGGAGGTAGATACGAATCGCCTTTAAAGCACATGAAAAGCGGCAAAACGTTGACAATGATGCCCTTGGCCAAAAAGGGCGTATGCGTTTTTTCCTGATTATATTCAGGAAAAAACGCATACGCTCTTTTTGGCCAACCAAGCAACCTGGAAAGGCAAATCAGCACTACAAAGAAGTCTCGCTTCCCATCGGTCAAAAGGGCCATGCTGAAAAAAGTGTCAAAACCAGAAATGCAGGACAGGCCATGGAGAAATGGGAGCCTTGCTACACTGATGGGCGGGATGTAAATTGCCAACAGCCACTCTGGAGAAGTGTCCGGTGAGTCCTGAAACATCTGAAAAACACAGCTTAGAGAGCATAGGGCACTTCCACTCATGGGGGTATAAATTGGGAGAATGAAAAATCAGCAAGACACAAGCACCCCAAAGTTTAGGGCTGCTCTGTTGACCAGGACCTCCACTTCATTCCACCTTCAATATCCCAGGAAAGAGAAAAATGGATAAAGAAGTTGTGGTCCTTATGTACAATGGAATATCACTCAGCCATGAAATCAATGTCGTAAGGTTAGTAGCAGCATGATGAGTGGATTTAGGTACGACGATTCTAAGTGAAATAAGTCACACAGAAAAGGACACTTCTCATAAGGTATCACTGATAGAGGGAATGTAAAAACTGTTACACTTGAACTGAATTACAAAACAGAACAGAGTCACACATGCAGAAAACACACTATGGCTGCTTAACGGGAAAGGTGAGGTGGGGTGATACATAAAACAAGGGTATCAAATTAGCTCAGATACCGTTCCATAAACCCAATATGTAATAGACAAGACCTACTCCTTGCTCAGAGAACTGGACTCAACACGCCCTATTCACCGCACAAGAATATATCTGACTAATAATAATCGTAAAACCTATGTATTGATATCTCTCTGTTAGTGTGTCAAGTGGGTGTAAAGCCGCATAAACACAGCATTGAAAAGCAGCTAAACCCCATTATAAAAATAAATTACTTTGAAACACCCATGAAACAAAGACAGTGAAAGAGAGAGAAATTCTTACACAATGCGTTCAGGGGCTGTGATGCAACCTGGATTGACCATATCTAGACGCACAGCTGGATGAGACATAAGGGTGGACACTCTTGGGGCTGAGAGGTTTGGTGAGGTTGGGTGAGCAAACGCAGACCCTTTAAAGTAATACTGCGTGGTACCCATCGCATGGGTCCCAAATCTCCAGGTTCAAGGGAATCTTCCTACATCAAAAACATGCATGAGAAACCCAGAAGACGGTACACCGTGTGATGGGGAAAGGTTTCTAAAACGTACCTCATTTCTCAGCTCCTTGTGCCCGGGTTCGCCGTTCCAGCCGCTTTACTAGCAAGCTCCCTACTTGGAGCATCAGCATCTTTAACCTCCTGTTCCGTACAGGTTGCAATTTGTCCTGAGGATAAACGGGAAGACGTGGAACCAACGAGAGACTAGCTCTTGGTGTTGGGACAGGCACAGGTCACTCTATTTTCCCATCAGAAAGAAGAATTAACCACAGGCTCAGCCTGACCACCGGAACCAGAACAGGGCCTGAAGCCATTCTGCGATTTTGCGGCCAGCTCCCATAAAAACGAGTTGTAAAATGGAGGTTCAGGGCACTGCAATTCACAAACCTGCAGAGTTATAAATGATAACTCTCGTCCACAAATATATTGAGGGAAGGCAAAGAAGAGGATTTGAAATCAAGGCAGAATTGCAGGAAACAGATTTCAGGAGGTAGATACGAATCGCCTTTAAAGCACATGAAAAGCGGCAAAACGTTGACAATGATGCCCTTGGCCAAAAAGGGCGTGTGTGTTTTTTCCTGAATATATTCAGGAAAAAACGCATACGCCCTTTTTGGCCAACCAAGCAACCTGGAAAGGCAAATCAGGGCTACAAAGAAGTCTCGCTTCCCATTGGTCAAAACGGCCATGCTGAAAAAAGTGTCAAAACCAGAACTGCAGGACAGGCCATGGAGAAATGGGAGCCTTGCTACACTGATGGGCGGGATGTAAATTGCCAAGAGCCACTCTGGAGAAGTGTCCGGTGAGTCCTGAAACATCTGAAAAACACAGCTTAGAGAACATAGGGCACTTCCACTCATGGGGGTATAAATTGGGAAAATTAAAAATCAGCAAGACACAAGCACCCCAAAGTTTAGGGCTGCTCTGTTGACCAGGACCTCCACTTCATTCCACCTTAAATATCCCAGGAAAGAGAAAAATGGATAAAGAAGTTGTGGTCCTTATGTACAATGGAATATCACTCAGCCAGGAAATCAATGTCGTAAGGTTAGTAGCAGCATGATGAGTGGATTTAGGTACGACGATTCTAAGTGAAATAAGTCACACAGAAAAGGACACTTCTCATAAGGTATCACTGATAGAGGGAATGTAAAAACCGTTACACTTGAACTGAATTACAAAACAGAACAGAGTCACACATGCAGAAAACACACTATGGCTGCTTAACGGGAAAGGTGAGGTGGGGTGATACATAAAACAAGGGTATCAAATTAGCTCAGATACCGTTCCATAAACCCAATATGTAATAGACAAGACCTACTCCTTGCTCAGAGAACTGGACTCAACACGCCCTATTCACCGCACAAGAATATATCTGACTAATAATAATCGTAAAACCTATGTATTGATATCTCTCTGTTAGTGTGTCAAGTGGGTGTAAAGCGGCATAAACACAGCCGTGAAAAGCAGCTAAACCCCATTATAAAAATAAATTACTTTGAAACAACCATGAAACAAAGACTGTGAAAGAGAGAGAAATTCTTACACAATGCGTTCAGGGGCTGTGATGCAACCTGGATTGACCATATCTAGACCCACAGCTGGATGAGACATAAGGGTGGACACTCTTGGGGCTGAGAGGTTTGGTGAGGTTGGGTGAGCAAACGCAGACCCTTTAAAGTAATACTGCGTGGTACCCATCGCATGGGTCCCAAATCTCCAGGTTCAAGGGCATCTTCCTACATCAAAAACATGCATGAGAAACCCAGAAGATGGTATACTGTGTGATGGGGAAAGGTTTCTAAAACGCACCTCATTTCTCATCTCCTTGTGCCCGGGTTCGCCGTTCTAGCCGCTTTATTAGCAAGCTCCCTACTTGGAGCATCAGCACCTTTAACCTCCTGTTCCGTACAGGTTGCAATTTGTCCTGAGGATAAACGGGAAGACGTGGAACCAACGAGAGACTAGCTCTTGGTGTTGGGACAGGCACAGGTCACTCTATTTTCCCATCAGAAAGAAGAATTAACCACAGGCTCAGCCTGACCCCCGAACCAGAACAGGGCCTGAAGCCATTCTGCGATTTTGCGGCCAGCTCCCATAAAAACGAGTTGTAAAATGGAGGTTCAGGGCACTGCAATTCACAAACCTGCAGAGTTATAAATGATAACTCTCGTCCACAAATATATTGAGGGAAGGCAAAGAAGAGGATTTGAAATCAAGGCAGAATTGCAGGAAACAGATTTCAGGAGGTACATACGAATCACATTTAAAGCACATGAAAAGCGGCAAAACGTTGACAATGATGCCCTTGGCCAAAAGGGCGTATGCTTTTTTTCCTGAATATATTCAGGAAAAAACGCATACGCCCTTTTTGGCCAACCAAGCAACCTGGAAAGGCAAATCAGCGCTACAAAGAAGTCTCGCTTCCCATCGGTCAAAAGGGCCATGCTGAAAAAAGTCTCAAAACCAGAAATGCAGGACAGGCCATGGAGAAATGGGAGCCTTGCTACACTGATGGGCGGGATGTAAATTGCCAAGAGCCACTCTGGAGAAGTGTCCGGTGAGTCCTGAAACATCTGAAAAACACAGCTCAGAGAGCATAGGGCACTTCCACTCATGGGGGTATAAATTGGGAAAATTAAAAATCAGCAAGACACAAGCACCCCAAAGTTTAGGGCTGCTCTGTTGACCAGGACCTCCACTTCATTCCACCTTCAATATCCCAGGAAAGAGAAAAATGGATAAAGAAGTTGTGGTCCTTATGTACAATGGAATATCACTCAGCCATGAAATCAATGTCGTAAGGTTAGTAGCAGCATGATGAGTGGATTTAGGTACGACGATTCTAAGTGAAATAAGTCACACAGAAAAGGACACTTCTCATAAGGTATCACTGATAGAGGGAATGTAAAAACCGTTACACTTGAACTGAATTACAAAACAGAACAGAGTCACACATGCAGAAAACACACTATGGCTGCTTAACGGGAAAGGTGAGGTGGGGTGATACATAAAACAAGGGTATCAAATTAGCTCAGATACCGTTCCATAAACCCAATATGTAATAGACAAGACCTACTCCTTGCTCAGAGAACTGGACTCAACACGCCCTATTCACCGCACAAGAATATATCTGACTAATAATAATCGTAAAACCTATGTATTGATATCTCTCTGTTAGTGTGTCAAGTGGGTGTAAAGCGGCATAAACACAGCCGTGAAAAGCAGCTAAACCCCATTATAAAAATAAATTACTTTGAAACAACCATGAAACAAAGACTGTGAAAGAGAGAGAAATTCTTACACAATGCGTTCAGGGGCTGTGATGCAACCTGGATTGACCATATCTAGACCCACAGCTGGATGAGACATAAGGGTGGACACTCTTGGGGCTGAGAGGTTTGGTGAGGTTGGGTGAGCAAACGCAGACCCTTTAAAGTAATACTGCGTGGTACCCATCGCATGGGTCCCAAATCTCCAGGTTCAAGGGCATCTTCCTACATCAAAAACATGCATGAGAAACCCAGAAGATGGTACACCGTGTGATGGGGAAAGGTTTCTAAAACGCACCTCATTTCTCATCTCCTTGTGCCCGGGTTCGCCGTTCCAGCCGCTTTACTAGCAAGCTCCCTACTTGGAGCATCAGCACCTTTAACCTCCTGTTCCGTACAGGTTGCAATTTGTCCTGAGGATAAACGGGAAGACGTGGAACCAACGAGAGACTAGCTCTTGGTGTTGGGACAGGCACAGGTCACTCTATTTTCCCATCAGAAAGAAGAATTAACCACAGGCTCAGCCTGCCCCCCGGAACCAGAACAGGGCCTGAAGCCATTCTGCGATTTTGCGGCCAGCTCCCATAAAAACGAGTTGTAAAATGGAGGTTCAGGGCACTGCAATTCACAAAGCTGCAGAGTTATAAATGATAACTCTCGTCCACAAATATATTGAGGGAAGGCAAAGAAGAGGATTTGAAATCAAGGCAGAATTGCAGGAAACAGATTTCAGGAGGTAGATACGAATCGCCTTTAAAGCACATGAAAAGCGGCAAAACGTTGACAATGATGCCCTTGGCCAAAAAGGGCGTATGCGTTTTTTCCTGAATATATTCAGGAAAAAACGCATACGCCCTTTTTGGCCAACCAAGCAACCTGGAAAGGCAAATCAGCGCTACAAAGAAGTCTCGCTTCCCATCGGTCAAAAGGGCCATGCTGAAAAAAGTGTCAAAACCAGAAATGCAGGACAGGCCATGGAGAAATGGGAGCCTTGCTACACTGATGGGCGGGATGTAAATTGCCAAGAGCCACTCTGGGGAAGTGTCCGGTGAGTCCTGAAACATCTGAAAAACACAGCTCAGAGAGCATAGGGCACTTCCACTAATGGGGGTATAAATTGGGAAAATTAAAAATCAGCAAGACACAAGCACCCCAAAGTTTAGGGCTGCTCTGTTGACCAGGACCTCCACTTCATTCCACCTTCAATATCCCAGGAAAGAGAAAAATGGATAAAGAAGTTGTGGTCCTTATGTACAATGGAATATCACTCAGCCATGAAATCAATGTCGTAAGGTTAGTAGCAGCATGATGAGTGGATTTAGGTACGATGATTCTAAGTGAAATAAGTCACACAGAAAAGGACACTTCTCATAAGGTATCACTGATAGAGGGAATGTAAAAACCGTTACACTTGAACTGAATTACAAAACAGAACAGAGTCACACATGCAGAAAACACACTATGGCTGCTTAACGGGAAAGGTGAGGTGGGGTGATACATAAAACAAGGGTATCAAATTAGCTCAGATACCGTTCCATAAACCCAATATGTAATAGACAAGACCTACTCCTTGCTCAGAGAACTGGACTCAACACGCCCTATTCACCGCACAAGAATATATCTGACTAATAATAATCGTAAAACCTATGTATTGATATCTCTCTGTTAGTGTGTCAAGTGGGTGTAAAGCGGCATAAACACAGCAGTGAAAAGCAGCTAAACCCCATTATAAAAATAAATTACTTTGAAACAACCATGAAACAAAGACTGTGAAAGAGAGAGAAATTCTTACACAATGCGTTCAGGGGCTGTGATGCAACCTGGATTGACCATATCTAGACCCACAGCTGGATGAGACATAAGGGTGGACACTCTTGGGGCTGAGAGGTTTGGTGAGGTTGGGTGAGCAAACGCAGACCCTTTAAATAATACTCCGTGGTACCCATCGCATGGGTCCCAAATCTCCAGGTTCAAGGGCATCTTCCTACATCGAAAACATGCATGAGAAACCCAGAAGATGGTACACCGTGTGATGGGGAAAGGTTTCTAAAACGCACCTCATTTCTCATCTCCTTGTGCCCGGGTTCGCCATTCCAGCCGCTTTACTAGCAAGCTCCCTACTTGGAGCATCAGCACCTTTAACCTCCTGTTCCGTACAGGTTGCAATTTGTCCTGAGGATAAACGGGAAGACGTGGAACCAACGAGAGACTAGCTCTTGGTGTTGGGACAGGCACAGGTCACACTATTTTCCCATCAGAAAGAAGAATTAACCACAGGCTCAGCCTGACTCCCGAAACCAGAACAGGGCCTGAAGCCATTCTGCGATTTTGCGGCCAGCTCCCATAAAAACGAGTTGTAAAATGGAGGTTCAGGGCACTGCAATTCACAAACCTGCAGAGTTATAAATGATAACTCTCATCCACAAATATATTGAGGGAAGGCAAAGAAGAGGATTTGAAATCAAGGCAGAATTGCAGGAAACAGATTTCAGGAGGTACATACGAATCGCCTTTAAAGCACATGAAAAGCGGCAAAACGTTGACAATGATGCCCTTGGCCAAAAGGGCGTATGCTTTTTTTCCTGAATATATTCAGGAAAAAACGCATACGCCCTTTTTGGCCAACCAAGCAACCTGGAAAGGCAAATCAGCGCTACAAAGAAGTCTCGCTTCCCATCGGTCAAAAGGGCCATGCTGAAAAAAGTCTCAAAACCAGAAATGCAGGACAGGCCATGGAGAAATGGGAGCCTTGCTACACTGATGGGCGGGATGTAAATTGCCAAGAGCCACTCTGGAGAAGTGTCCGGTGAGTCCTGAAACATCTGAAAAACACAGCTCAGAGAGCATAGGGCACTTCCACTCATGGGGGTATAAATTGGGAAAATTAAAAATCAGCAAGACACAAGCACCCCAAAGTTTAGGGCTGCTCTGTTGACCAGGACCTCCACTTCATTCCACCTTCAATATCCCAGGAAAGAGAAAAATGGATAAAGAAGTTGTGGTCCTTATGTACAATGGAATATCACTCAGCCATGAAATCAATGTCGTAAGGTTAGTAGCAGCATGATGAGTGGATTTAGGTACGACGATTCTAAGTGAAATAAGTCACACAGAAAAGGACACTTCTCATAAGGTATCACTGATAGAGGGAATGTAAAAACCGTTACACTTGAACTGAATTACAAAACAGAACAGAGTCACACATGCAGAAAACACACTATGGCTGCTTAACGGGAAAGGTGAGGTGGGGTGATACATAAAACAAGGGTATCAAATTAGCTCAGATACCGTTCCATAAACCCAATATGTAATAGACAAGACCTACTCCTTGCTCAGAGAACTGGACTCAACACGCCCTATTCACCGCACAAGAATATATCTGACTAATAATAATCGTAAAACCTATGTATTGATATCTCTCTGTTAGTGTGTCAAGTGGGTGTAAAGCGGCATAAACACAGCCGTGAAAAGCAGCTAAACCCCATTATAAAAATAAATTACTTTGAAACAACCATGAAACAAAGACTGTGAAAGAGAGAGAAATTCTTACACAATGCGTTCAGGGGCTGTGATGCAACCTGGATTGACCATATCTAGACCCACAGCTGGATGAGACATAAGGGTGGACACTCTTGGGGCTGAGAGGTTTGGTGAGGTTGGGTGAGCAAACGCAGACCCTTTAAAGTAATACTGCGTGGTACCCATCGCATGGGTCCCAAATCTCCAGGTTCAAGGGCATCTTCCTACATCAAAAACATGCATGAGAAACCCAGAAGATGGTACACTGTGTGATGGGGAAAGGTTTCTAAAACGCACCTCATTTCTCATCTCCTTGTGCCCGGGTTCGCCATTCCAGCCGCTTTACTAGCAAGCTCCCTACTTGGAGCATCAGCACCTTTAACCTCCTGTTCCGTACAGGTTGCAATTTGTCCTGAGGATAAACGGGAAGACGTGGAACCAACGAGAGACTAGCTCTTGGTGTTGGGACAGGCACAGGTCACTCTATTTTCCCATCAGAAAGAAGAATTAACCACAGGCTCAGCCTGACCCCCGGAACCAGAACAGGGCCTGAAGCCATTCTGCGATTTTGTGGCCAGCTCCCATAAAAACGAGTTGTAAAATGGAGGTTCAGGGCACTGCAATTCACAAACCTGCAGAGTTATAAATGATAACTCTCGTCCACAAATATATTCAGCGAAGGCAAAGAAGAGGATTTGAAATCAAGGCAGAATTGCAGGAAACAGATTTCAGGAGGTAGATACGAATCGCCTTTAAAGCACATGAAAAGCGGCAAAACGTTGACAATGATGCCCTTGGCCAAAAAGGGCTTATGCGTTTTTTCCTGATTATATTCAGGAAAAAACGCATACGCTCTTTTTGGCCAACCAAGCAACCTGGAAAGGCAAATCAGCACTACAAAGAAGTCTCGCTTCCCATCGGTCAAAAGGGCCATGCTGAAAAAAGTGTCAAAACCAGAAATGCAGGACAGGCCATGGAGAAATGGGAGCCTTGCTACACTGATGGGCGGGATGTAAATTGCCAACAGCCACTCTGGAGAAGTGTCCGGTGAGTCCTGAAACATCTGAAAAACACAGCTTAGAGAGCATAGGGCACTTCCACTCATGGGGGTATAAATTGGGAGAATGAAAAATCAGCAAGACACAAGAACCCCAAAGTTTAGGGCTGCTCTGTTGACCAGGACCTCCACTTCATTCCACCTTCAATATCCCAGGAAAGAGAAAAATGGATAAAGAAGTTGTGGTCCTTATGTACAATGGAATATCACTCAGCCATGAAATCAATGTCGTAAGGTTAGTAGCAGCATGATGAGTGGATTTAGGTACGACGATTCTAAGTGAAATAAGTCACACAGAAAAGGACACTTCTCATAAGGTATCACTGATAGAGGGAATGTAAAAACTGTTACACTTGAACTGAATTACAAAACAGAACAGAGTCACACATGCAGAAAACACACTATGGCTGCTTAACGGGAAAGGTGAGGTGGGGTGATACATAAAACAAGGGTATCAAATTAGCTCAGATACCGTTCCATAAACCCAATATGTAATAGACAAGACCTACTCCTTGCTCAGAGAACTGGACTCAACACGCCCTATTCACCGCACAAGAATATATCTGACTAATAATAATCGTAAAACCTATGTATTGATATCTCTCTGTTAGTGTGTCAAGTGGGTGTAAAGCCGCATAAACACAGCATTGAAAAGCAGCTAAACCCCATTATAAAAATAAATTACTTTGAAACACCCATGAAACAAAGACAGTGAAAGAGAGAGAAATTCTTACACAATGCGTTCAGGGGCTGTGATGCAACCTGGATTGACCATATCTAGACCCACAGCTGGATGAGACATAAGGGTGGACACTCTTGGGGCTGAGAGGTTTGGTGAGGTTGGGTGAGCAAACGCAGACCCTTTAAAGTAATACTGCGTGGTACCCATCGCATGGGTCCCAAATCTCCAGGTTCAAGGGAATCTTCCTACATCAAAAACATGCATGAGAAACCCAGAAGACGGTACACCGTGTGATGGGGAAAGGTTTCTAAAACGTACCTCATTTCTCAGCTCCTTGTGCCCGGGTTCGCCGTTCCAGCCGCTTTACTAGCAAGCTCCCTACTTGGAGCATCAGCACCTTTAACCTCCTGTTCCGTACAGGTTGCAATTTGTCCTGAGGATAAACGGGAAGATGTGGAACCAACGAGAGACTAGCTCTTGGTGTTGGGACAGGCACAGGTCACTCTATTTTCCCATCAGAAAGAAGAATTAACCACAGGCTCAGCCTGACCCCCGAATCCAGAACAGGGCCTGAAGCCATTCTGCGATTTTGCGGCCAGCTCCCGTAAAAACGAGTTGTAAAATGGAGGTTCAGGGCACTGCAATTCACAAACCTGCAGAGTTATAAATGATAACTCTCGTCCACAAATATATTGAGGGAAGGCAAAGAAGAGGATTTGAAATCAAGGCAGAATTGCAGGAAACAGATTTCAGGAGGTAGATACGAATCGCCTTTAAAGCACATGAAAAGCGGCAAAACGTTGACAATGATGCCCTTGGCCAAAAAGGGCGTATGTGTTTTTTCCTGAATATATTCAGGAAAAAACGCATACGCCCTTTTTGGCCAACCAAGCAACCTGGAAAGGCAAATCAGCGCTACAAAGAAGTCTTGCTTCCCATCGGTCAAAAGGGCCATGCTGAAAAAAGTGTCAAAACCAGAAATGCAGGACAGGCCATGGAGAAATGGGAGCCTTGCTACACTGATGGGCGGGATGTAAATTGCCAAGAGCCACTCTGGAGAAGTGTCCGGTGAGTCCTGAAACATCTAAAAAACACAGCTTAGAGAGCATAGGGCACTTCCACTCATGGGGGTATAAATTGGGAAAATTAAAAATCAGCAAGACACAAGCACCCCAAAGTTTAGGGCTGCTCTGTTGACAAGGACCTCCACTTCATTCCACCTTAAATATCCCAGGAAAGAGAAAAATGGATAAAGAAGTTGTGGTCCTTATGTACAATGGAATATCACTCAGCCAGGAAATCAATGTCGTAAGGTTAGTAGCAGCATGATGAGTGGATTTAGGTACGACGATTCTAAGTGAAATAAGTCACACAGAAAAGGACACTTCTCATAAGGTATCACTGATAGAGGGAATGTAAAAACCGTTACACTTGAACTGAATTACAAAACAGAACAGAGTCACACATGCAGAAAACACACTATGGCTGCTTAACGGGAAAGGTGAGGTGGGGTGATACATAAAACAAGGGTATCAAATTAGCTCAGATACCGTTCCATAAACCCAATATGTAATAGACAAGACCTACTCCTTGCTCGGAGAACTGGACTCAACACGCCCTATTCACCTCACAAGAATATATCTGACTAATAATAATCGTAAAACCTATGTATTGATATCTCTCTGTTAGTGTGTCAAGTGGGTGTAAAGTGGCATAAACACAGCAGTGAAAAGCAGCTAAACCCCATTATAAAAATAAATTACTTTGAAACACCCATGAAACAAAGACAGTGAAAGAGAGAGAAATTCTTACACAATGCGTTCAGGGGCTGTGATGCAACCTGGATTGACCATATCTAGACGCACAGCTGGATGAGACATAAGGGTGGACACTCTTGGGGCTGAGAGGTTTGGTGAGGTTGGGTGAGCAAACGCAGACCCTTTAAAGTAATACTGCGTGGTACCCATCGCATGGGTCCCAAATCTCCAGGTTCAAGGGCATCTTCCTACATCAAAAACATGCATGAGAAACCCAGAAGATGGTACATCGTGTGATGGGGAAATGTTTCTAAAACGCACCTCATTTCTCATCTCCTTGTGCCCGGGTTCGCCATTCCAGCCGCTTTACTAGCAAGCTCCCTACTTGGAGCATCAGCACCTTTAACCTCCTGTTCCGTACAGGTTGCAATTTGTCCTGAGGATAAACGGGAAGATGTGGAACCAACGAGAGACTAGCTCTTGGTGTTGGGACAGGCACAGGTCACTCTATTTTCCCATCAGAAAGAAGAATTAACCACAGGCTCAGCCTGACCCCCGAATCCAGAACAGGGCCTGAAGCCATTCTGCGATTTTGCGGCCAGCTCCCATAAAAACGAGTTGTAAAATGGAGGTTCAGGGCACTGCAATTCACAAACCTGCAGAGTTATAAATGATAACTCTCGTCCACAAATATATTGAGGGAAGGCAAAGAAGAGGATTTGAAATCAAGGCAGAATTGCAGGAAACAGATTTCAGGAGGTAGATACGAATCGCCTTTAAAGCACATGAAAAGCGGCAAAACGTTGACAATGATGCCCTTGGCCAAAAAGGGCGTATGTGTTTTTTCCTGAATATATTCAGGAAAAAACGCATATGCCCTTTTTGGCCAACCAAGCAACCTGGAAAGGCAAATCAGCGCTACAAAGAAGTCTTGCTTCCCATCGGTCAAAAGGGCCATGCTGAAAAAAGTGTCAAAACCAGAAATGCAGGACAGGCCATGGAGAAATGGGAGCCTTGCTACACTGATGGGCGGGATGTAAATTGCCAAGAGCCACTCTGGAGAAGTGTCCGGTGAGTCCTGAAACATCTAAAAAACACAGCTTAGAGAGCATAGGGCACTTCCACTCATGGGGGTATAAATTGGGAAAATTAAAAATCAGCAAGACACAAGCACCCCAAAGTTTAGGGCTGCTCTGTTGACAAGGACCTCCACTTCATTCCACCTTAAATATCCCAGGAAAGAGAAAAATGGATAAAGAAGTTGTGGTCCTTATGTACAATGGAATATCACTCAGCCAGGAAATCAATGTCGTAAGGTTAGTAGCACCATGATGAGTGGATTTAGGTACGACGATTCTAAGTGAAATAAGTCACACAGAAAAGGACACTTCTCATAAGGTATCACTGATAGAGGGAATGTAAAAACCGTTACACTTGAACTGAATTACAAAACAGAACAGAGTCACACATGCAGAAAACACACTATGGCTGCTTAACGGGAAAGGTGAGGTGGGGTGATACATAAAACAAGGGTATCAAATTAGCTCAGATACCGTTCCATAAACCCAATATGTAATAGACAAGACCTACTCCTTGCTCGGAGAACTGGACTCAACATGCCCTATTCACCTCACAAGAATATATCTGACTAATAATAATCGTAAAACCTATGTATTGATATCTCTCTGTTAGTGTGTCAAGTGGGTGTAAAGCGGCATAAACACAGCAGTGAAAAGCAGCTAAACCCCATTATAAAAATAAATTACTTTGAAACACCCATGAAACAAAGACAGTGAAAGAGAGAGAAATTCTTACACAATGCGTTCAGGGGCTGTGATGCAACCTGGATTGACCATATCTAGACGCACAGCTGGATGAGACATAAGGGTGGACACTCTTGGGGCTGAGAGGTTTGGTGAGGTTGGGTGAGCAAACGCAGACCCTTTAAAGTAATACTGCGTGGTACCCATCGCATGGGTCCCAAATCTCCAGG
Organism: Balaenoptera borealis; assembly: GCF_965194805.1. Taxonomy (NCBI): domain Eukaryota; kingdom Metazoa; phylum Chordata; class Mammalia; order Artiodactyla; family Balaenopteridae; genus Balaenoptera; species Balaenoptera borealis. Next base: position 425,300 of record NW_028123883.1, read on the forward strand.
TTCAAGGGCATCTTCCTACATCAAAAACATGCATGAGAAACCCAGAAGATGGTACATCGTGTGATGGGGAAATGTTTCTAAAACGCACCTCATTTCTCATCTCCTTGTGCCCGGGTTCGCCATTCCAGCCGCTTTACTAGCAAGCTCCCTACTTGGAGCATCAGCACCTTTAACCTCCTGTTCCGTACAGGTTGCAATTTGTCCTGAGGATAAACGGGAAGATGTGGAACCAACGAGAGACTAGCTCTTGGTGTTGGGACAGGCACAGGTCACTCTATTTTCCCATCAGAAAGAAGAATTAACCACAGGCTCAGCCTGACCCCCGAATCCAGAACAGGGCCTGAAGCCATTCTGCGATTTTGCGGCCAGCTCCCATAAAAACGAGTTGTAAAATGGAGGTTCAGGGCACTGCAATTCACAAACCTGCAGAGTTATAAATGATAACTCTCGTCCACAAATATATTGAGGGAAGGCAAAGAAGAGGATTTGAAATCAAGGCAGAATTGCACGAAACAGATTTCAGGAGGTAGATACGAATCGCCTTTAAAGCACATGAAAAGCGGCAAAACGTTGACAATGATGCCCTTGGCCAAAAAGGGCGTATGCGTTTTTTCCTGAATATATTCAGGAAAAAACGCATACGCCCTTTTTGGCCAACCAAGCAACCTGGAAAGGTAAATCAGCGCTACAAACAAGTCTCGCTTCCCATCGGTCAAAAGGGCCATGCTGAAAAAAGTGTCAAAACCAGAAATGCAGGACAGGCCATGGAGAAATGGGAGCCTTGCTACACTGATGGGCGGGATGTAAATTGCTAAGAGCCACTCTGGAGAAGTGTCCGGTGAGTCCTGAAACATCTGAAAAACACAGCTTAGAGAGCATAGGGCACTTCCACTCATGGGGGTATAAATTGGGAAAATGAAAAATCAGCAAGACACAAGCACCCCAAAGTTTAGGGCTGCTCTGTTGACCAGGACCTCCACTTCTTTCCACCTTAAATATCCCAGGAAAGAGAAAAATGGATAAAGAAGTTGTGGTCCTTATGTACAATGGAATATCACTCAGCCATGAAATCAATGTCGTAAGGTTAGTAGCAGCATGATGAGTGGATTTAGGTACGACGATTCTAAGTGAAATAAGTCACACAGAAAAGGACACTTCTCATAAGGTATCACTGATAGAGGGAATGTAAAAACCGTTACACTTGAACTGAATTACAAAACAGAACAGAGTCACACATGCGGAAAACACACTATGGCTGCTTAACGGGAAAGGTGAGGTGGGGTGATACATAAAACAAGGGTATCAAATTAGCTCAGATACCGTTCCATAAACCCAATATGTAATAGACAAGACCTACTCCTTGCTCAGAGAACTGGACTCAACACGCCCTATTCACCGCACAAGAATATATCTGACTAATAATAATCGTAAAACCTATGTATTGATATCTCTCTGTTAGTGTGTCAAGTGGGTGTATAGCGGCATAAACACAGCAGTGAAAAGCAGCTAAACCCCATTATAAAAATAAATTACTTTGAAACAACCATGAAACAAAGACAGTGAAAGAGAGAGAAATTCTTACACAATGCGTTCAGGGGCTGTGATGTAACCTGGATTGACCATATCTAGACGCACAGCTGGATGAGACATAAGGGTGGACACTCTTGGGGCTGAGAGGTTTGGTGAGGTTGGGTGAGCAAACGCAGACCCTTTAAAGTAATACTGCGTGGTACCCATCGCATGGGTCCCAAATCTCCAGGTCCAAGGGCATCTTCCTACATCGAAAACATGCATGAGAAACCCAGAAGATGGTACACCGTGTGATGGGGAAAGGTTTCTAAAACGCACTTCATTTCTCGTCTCCTTATGCCCGGGTTCGCCATTCCAGCCGCTTTACTAGCAAGCTCCCTACTTGGAGCATCAGCACCTTTAACCTCCTGTTCCGTACAGGTTGCAATTTGTCCTGAGGATAAACGGGAAGACGTGGAACCAACGAGAGACTAGCTCTTGGTGTTGGGACAGGCACAGGTCACTCTATTTTCCCATCAGAAAGAAGAATTAACCACAGGCTCAGCCTGACCCCCGAATCCAGAACAGGGCCTGAAGCCATTCTGCGATTTTGCGGCCAGCTCCCATAAAAACGAGTTGTAAAATGGAGGTTCAGGGCACTGCAATTCACAAACCTGCAGAGTTATAAATGATAACTCTCGTCCACAAATATATTGAGGGAAGGCAAAGAAGAGGATTTGAAATCAAGGCAGAATTGCAGGAAACAGATTTCAGGAGGTAGATACGAATCGCCTTTAAAGCACATGAAAAGCGGCAAAACGTTGACAATGATGCCCTTGGCCAAAAAGGGCGTATGCGTTTTTTCCTGAATATATTCAGGAAAAAACGCATACGCCCTTTTTGGCCAACCAAGCAACCTGGAAAGGCAAATCAGCGCTACAAACAAGTCTCGCTTCCCATCGGTCAAAAGGGCCATGCTGAAAAAAGTCTCAAAACCAGAAATGCAGGACAGGCCATGGAGAAATGGGAGCCTTGCTACACTGATGGGCGGGATGTAAATTGCCAAGAGCCACTCTGGGGAAGTGTCCGGTGAGTCCTGAAACATCTGAAAAACACAGCTTAGAGAGCATAGGGCACTTCCACTCATGGGGGTATAAATTGGGAAAATTAAAAATCAGCAAGACACAAGCACCCCAAAGTTGAGGGCTGCTCTGTTGACCAGGACCTCCACTTCATTCCACCTTAAATATCCCAGGAAAGAGAAAAATGGATAAAGAAGTTGTGGTCCTTATGTACAATGGAATATCACTCAGCCATGAAATCAATGTCGTAATGTTAGTAGCAGCATGATGAGTGGATTTAGGTACGACGATTCTAAGTGAAATAAGTCACACAGAAAAGGACACTTCTCATAAGGTATCACTGATAGAGGGAATGTAAAAACCGTTACACTTGAACTGAATTACAAAACAGAACAGAGTCACACATGCAGAAAACACACTATGGCTGCTTAACGGGAAAGGTGAGGTGGGGTGATACATAAAACAAGGGTATCAAATTAGCTCAGATACCGTTCCATAAACCCAATATGTAATAGACAAGACCTACTCCTTGCTCAGAGAACTGGACTCAACACGCCCTATTCACCGCACAAGAATATATCTGACTAATAATAATCGTAAAACCTATGTATTGATATCTCTCTGTTAGTGTGTCAAGTGGGTGTAAAGCGGCATAAACACAGCAGTGAAAAGCAGCTAAACCCCATTATAAAAATAAATTACTTTGAAACAACCATGAAACAAAGACTGTGAAAGAGAGAGAAATTCTTACACAATGCGTTCAGGGGCTGTGATGCAACCTGGATTGACCATATCTAGACCCACAGCTGGATGAGACATAAGGGTGGACATTCTTGGGGCTGAGAGGTTTGGTGAGGTTGGGTGAGCAAACGCAGACCCTTTAAAGTAATACTGCGTGGTACCCATCGCATGGGTCCCAAATCTCCAGGTTCAAGGGCATCTTCCTACATCAAAAATATGCATGAGAAACCCAGAAGATGGTACATCGTGTGATGGGGAAATGTTTCTAAAACGCACCTCATTTCTCATCTCCTTGTGCCCGGGTTCGCCATTCCAGCCGCTTTACTAGCAAGCTCCCTACTTGGAGCATCAGCACCTTTAACCTCCTGTTCGGTACAGGTTGCAATTTGTCCTGAGGATAAACGGGAAGACGTGGAACCAACGTGAGACTAGCTCTTGGTGTTGGGACAGGCACAGGTCACTCTATTTTCCCATCAGAAAGATGAATTAACCACAGGCTCAGCCTGGCCCCCGGAACCAGAACAGGGCCTGAAGCCATTCTGCGATTTTGCGGCCAGCTCCCATAAAAACGAGTTGTAAAATGGAGGTTCAGGGCACTGCAATTCACAAACCTGCAGAGTTATAAATGATAACTCTCGTCCACAAATATATTGAGGGAAGGCAAAGAAGAGGATTTGAAATCAAGGCAGAATTGCAGGAAACAGATTTCTGGAGGTAGATACGAATCGCCTTTAAAGCACATGAAAAGCGGCAAAACGTTGACAATGATGCCCTTGGCCAAAAAGGGCGTATGCGTTTTTTCCTGAATATATTCAGGAAAAAACGCATACGCCCTTTTTGGCCAACCAAGCAACCTGGAAAGGAAAATCAGCGCTACAAAGAAGTCTCGCTTCCCATCGGTCAAAAGGGCCATGCTGAAAAAAGTCTCAAAACCAGAAATGCAGGACAGGCCATGGAGAAATGGGAGCCTTGCTACACTGATGGGCGGGATGTAAATTGCCAAGAGCCACTCTGGGGAAGTGTCCGGTGAGTCCTGAAACATCTGAAAAACACAGCTTAGAGAGCATAGGGCACTTCCACTCATGGGGGTATAAATTGGGAAAATGAAAAATCAGCAAGACACAAGCACCCCAAAGTTTAGGGCTGCTCTGTTGACCAGGACCTCCACTTCATTCCACCTTAAATATCCCAGGAAAGAGAAAAATGGATAAAGAAGTTGTGGTCCTTATGTACAATGGAATATCACTCAGCCAGGAAATCAATGTCGTAAGGTTAGTAGCAGCATGATGAGTGGATTTAGGTACGACGATTCTAAGTGAAATAAGTCACACAGAAAAGGACACTTCTCATAAGGTATCACTGATAGAGGGAATGTAAAAACCGTTACACTTGAACTGAATTACAAAACAGAACAGAGTCACACATGCAGAAAACACACTATGGCTGCTTAACGGGAAAGGTGAGGTGGGGTGATACATAAAACAAGGGTATCAAATTAGCTCAGATACCGTTCCATAAACCCAATATGTAATAGACAAGACCTACTCCTTGCTCAGAGAACTGGACTCAACACGCCCTATTCACCGCACAAGAATATATCTGACTAATAATAATTGTAAAACCTATGTATTGATATCTCTCTGTTAGTGTGTCAAGTGGGTGTAAAGCGGCGTAAACACAGCAGTGAAAAGCAGCTAAACCCCATTATAAAAATAAATTACTTTGAAACAACCATGAAACAAAGACTGTGAAAGAGAGAGAAATTCTTACACAATGCGTTCAGGGGCTGTGATGCAACCTGGATTGACCATATCTAGACCCACAGCTGGATGAGACATAAGGGTGGACACTCTTGGGGCTGAGAGGTTTGGTGAGGTTGGGTGAGCAAACGCAGACCCTTTAAATAATACTCCGTGGTACCCATCGCATGGGTCCCAAATCTCCAGGTTCAAGGGCATCTTCCTACATCAAAAACATGCATGAGAAACCCAGAAGATGGTACACCGTGTGATCGGGAATGGTTTCTAAAACGCACCTCATTTCTCATCTCCTTGTGCTCGGGTTCACCATTCCAGCCGCTTTACTAGCAATCTCCCTACTTGGAGCATCAGCACATTTAACCTCCTGTCCCGTACCAGTTGCAAATTGTCCTGAGGATAAACGGGAAGATGTGGAACCAACGAGAGACTAGCTCTTGGTGTTGGGACAGGCACAGGTCACTCTATTTTCCCATCAGAAAGAAGAATTAACCACAGGCTCAGCCTGACCCCCGAATCCAGAACAGGGCCTGAAGCCATTCTGCGATTTTGCGGCCAGCTCCCATAAAAACGAGTTGTAAAATGGAGGTTCAGGGCACTGCAATTCACAAAGCTGCAGAGTTATAAATGATAACTCTCGTCCACAAATATATTGAGGGAAGGCAAAGAAGAGGATTTGAAATCAAGGCAGAATTGCAGGAAACAGATTTCAGGAGGTAGATACGAATCGCCTTTAAAGCACATGAAAAGCGGCAAAACGTTGACAATGATGCCCTTGGCCAAAAAGGGCGTATGCGTTTTTTCCTGAATATATTCAGGAAAAAACGCATACGCCCTTTTTGGCCAACCAAGCAACCTGGAAAGGCAAATCAGCGCTACAAAGAAGTCTCGCTTCCCATCGGTCAAAAGGGCCATGCTGAAAAAAGTGTCAAAACTAGAAATGCAGGACAGGCCATGAAGAAATGGGAGCCTTTCTACACTGATGGGCGGGATGTACATTGCTAAGAGCCACTCTGGAGAAGTGTCCGGTGAGTCCTGAAACATCTGAAAAACACAGCTTAGAGAGCATAGGGCACTTCCACTCATGGGGGTATAAATTGGGAAATTAAAAATCAGCAAGACACAAGCACCCCAAAGTTTAGGGCTGCTCTGTTGACCAGGACCTCCACTTCATTCCACCTTAAATATCCCAGGAAAGAGAAAAATGGATAAAGAAGTTGTGGTCCTTATGTACAATGGAATATCACTCAGCCATGAAATCAATGTCGTAAGGTTAGTAGCAGCATGATGAGTGGATTTAGGTACGACGATTCTAAGTGAAATAAGTCACACAGAAAAGGACACTTCTCAAAAAGTATCACTGATAGAGGGAATGTAAAAACCGTTACACTTGAACTGAATTACAAAACAGAACAGAGTCACACATGCAGAAAACACACTATGGCTGCTTAACGGGAAAGGTGAGGTGGGGTGATACATAAAACAAGGGTATCAAATTAGCTCAGATACCGTTCCATAAACCCAATATGTAATAGACAAGACCTACTCCTTGCTCAGAGAACTGGACTCAACACGCCCTATTCACCGCACAAGAATATATCTGACTAATAATAATCGTAAAACCTATGTATTGATATCTCTCTGTTAGTGTGTCAAGTGGGTGTATAGCGGCATAAACACAGCAGTGAAAAGCAGCTAAACCCCATTATAAAAATAAATTACTTTGAAACAACCATGAAACAAAGACAGTGAAAGAGAGAGAAATTCTTACACAATGCGTTCAGGGGCTGTGATGCAACCTGGATTGACCATATCTAGACGCACAGCTGGATGAGACATAAGGGTGGACACTCTTGGGGCTGAGAGGTTTGGTGAGGTTGGGTGAGCAAACGCAGACCCTTTAAAGTAATACTGCGTGGTACCCATCGCATGGGTCCCAAATCTCCAGGTTCAAGGGCATCTTCCTACATCAAAAACATGCATGAGAAACCCAGAAGATGGTACACCGTGTGATGGGGAAAGGTTTCTAAAACGCACCTCATTTCTCATCTCCTTGTGCCCGGGTTCGCCGTTCCAGCTGCTTTACTAGCAAGCTCCCTACTTGGAGCATCAGCACCTTTAACCTCCTGTTCCGTACAGGTTGCAATTTGTCCTGAGGATAAACGGGAAGACGTGGAACCAACGAGAGACTAGCTCTTGGTGTTGGGACAGGCACAGGTCACTCTATTTTCCCATCAGAAATAAGAATTAACCACAGGCTCAGCCTGCCCCCCGGAACCAGAACAGGGCCTGAAGCCATTCTGCGATTTTGCGGCCAGCTCCCATAAAAACGAGTTGTAAAATGGAGGTTCAGGGCACTGCAATTCACAAACCTGCAGAGTTATAAATGATAACTCTCGTCCACAAATATATTGAGGGAAGGCAAAGAAGAGGATTTGAAATCAAGGCAGAATTGCAGGAAACAGATTTCAGGAGGTACATACGAATCGCCTTTAAAGCACATGAAAAGCGGCAAAACGTTGACAATGATGCCCTTGGCCAAAAGGGCGTATGCGTTTTTTCCTGAATATATTCAGGAAAAAACGCATACGCCCTTTTTGGCCAACCAAGCAACCTGGAAAGGCAAATCAGCGCTACAAAGAAGTCTCGCTTCCCATCGGTCAAAAGGGCCATGCTGAAAAAAGTGTCAAAACCAGAAATGCAGGACAGGCCATGGAGAAATGGGAGCCTTGCTACACTGATGGGCGGGATGTAAATTGCCAAGAGCCACTCTGGAGAAGTGTCCGGTGAGTCCTGAAATATCTGAAAAACACAGCTCAGAGAGCATAGGGAACTTCCACTCATGGGGGTATAAATTCGGAAAATTAAAAATCAGCAAGACACAGGCACCCCAAAGTTGAGGGCTGCTCTGTTGACCAGGACCTCCACTTCATTCCACCTTAAATATCCCAGGAAAGAGAAAAATGGATAAAGAAGTTGTGGTCCTTATGTACAATGGAATATCACTCAGCCAGGAAATCAATGTCGTAAGGTTAGTAGCAGCATGATGAGTGGATTTAGGTACGACGATTCTAAGTGAAATAAGTCACACAGAAAAGGACACTTCTCATAAGGTACCACTGATAGAGGGAATGTAAAAACCATTACACTTGAACTGAATTACAAAACAGAACAGAGTCACACATGCAGAAAACACACTATGGCTGCTTAACGGGAAAGGTGAGGTGGGGTGATACATAAAACAAGGGTATCAAATTAGCTCAGATACCGTTCCATAAACCCAATATGTAATAGACAAGACCTACTCCTTGCTCAGAGAACTGGACTCAACACGCCCTATTCACCGCACAAGAATATATCTGACTAATAATAATCGTAAAACCTATGTATTGATATCTCTCTGTTAGTGTGTCAAGTGGGTGTAAAGCGGCATAAACACAGCCGTGAAAAGCAGCTAAGCCCCATTATAAAAATAAATTACTTTGAAACAACCATGAAACAAAGACAGTGAAAGAGAGAGAAATTCTTACACAATGCGTTCAGGGGCTGTGATGCAACCTGGATTGACCATATCTAGACGCACAGCTGGATGAGACATAAGGGTGGACACTCTTGGGGCTGAGAGGTTTGGTGAGGTTGGGTGAGCAAACGCAGACCCTTTAAAGTAATACTGCGTGGTACCCATCGCATGGGTCCCAAATCTCCAGGTTCAAGGGCATCTTCCTACATCAAAAACATGCATGAGAAACCCAGAAGATGGTACACCGTGTGATGGGGAAAGGTTTCTAAAACGCACCTCATTTCTCATCTCCTTGTGCCCAGTATCGCCATTCCAGCCGCTTTACTAGCAAGCTCCCTACTTGGAGCATCAGCACCTTTAACCTCCTGTTCCGTACAGGTTGCAATTTGTCCTGAGGATAAACGGGAAGACGTGGAACCAACGAGAGACTAGCTCTTGGTGTTGGGACAGGCACAGGTCACTCTATTTTCCCATCAGAAAGAAGAATTAACCACAGGCTCAGCCTGACCCCCGAAACCAGAACAGGGCCTGAAGCCATTCTGCGATTTTGCGGCCAGCTCCCATAAAAACGAGTTGTAAAATGGAGGTTCAGGGCACTGCAATTCACAAACCTGCAGAGTTATAAATGATAACTCTCGTCCACAAATATATTGAGGGAAGGCAAAGAAGAGGATTTGAAATCAAGGCAGAATTGCAGGAAACAGATTTCAGGAGGTACATACGAATCGCCTTTAAAGCACATGAAAAGCGGCAAAACGTTGACAATGATGCCCTTGGCCAAAAGGGCGTATGCGTTTTTTCCTGAATATATTCAGGAAAAAACGCATACGCCCTTTTTGGCCAACCAAGCAACCTGGAAAGGCAAATCAGCGCTACAAAGAAGTCTCGCTTCCCATCGGTCAAAAGGGCCATGCTGAAAAAAGTGTCAAAACCAGAAATGCAGGACAGGCCATGGAGAAATGGGAGCCTTGCTACACTGATGGGCGGGATGTAAATTGCCAAGAGCCACTCTGGAGAAGTGTCCGGTGAGTCCTGAAATATCTGAAAAACACAGCTCAGAGAGCATAGGGAACTTCCACTCATGGGGGTATAAATTGGGAAAATTAAAAATCAGCAAGACACAAGCACCCCAAAGTTTAGGGCTGCTCTGTTGACCAGGACCTCCACTTCATTCCACCTTAAATATCCCAGGAAAGAGAAAAATGGATAAAGAAGTTGTGGTCCTTATGTACAATGGAATATCACTCAGCCAGGAAATCAATGTCGTAAGGTTAGTAGCAGCATGATGAGTGGATTTAGGTACGACGATTCTAAGTGAAATAAGTCACACAGAAAAGGACACTTCTCATAAGGTACCACTGATAGAGGGAATGTAAAAACCATTACACTTGAACTGAATTACAAAACAGAACAGAGTCACACATGCAGAAAACACACTATGGCTGCTTAACGGGAAAGGTGAGGTGGGGTGATACATAAAACAAGGGTATCAAATTAGCTCAGATACCGTTCCATAAACCCAATATGTAATAGACAAGACCTACTCCTTGCTCAGAGAACTGGACTCAACACGCCCTATTCACCGCACAAGAATATATCTGACTAATAATAATCGTAAAACCTATGTATTGATATCTCTCTGTTAGTGTGTCAAGTGGGTGTAAAGCGGCATAAACACAGCCGTGAAAAGCAGCTAAGCCCCATTATAAAAATAAATTACTTTGAAACAACCATGAAACAAAGACAGTGAAAGAGAGAGAAATTCTTACACAATGCGTTCAGGGGCTGTGATGCAACCTGGATTGACCATATCTAGACGCACAGCTGGATGAGACATAAGGGTGGACACTCTTGGGGCTGAGAGGTTTGGTGAGGTTGGGTGAGCAAACGCAGACCCTTTAAAGTAATACTGCGTGGTACCCATCGCATGGGTCCCAAATCTCCAGGTTCAAGGGCATCTTCCTACATCAAAAACATGCATGAGAAACCCAGAAGATGGTACACCGTGTGATGGGGAAAGGTTTCTAAAACGCACCTCATTTCTCATCTCCTTGTGCCCGGGTTCGCCATTCCAGCCGCTTTACTAGCAAGCTCCCTACTTGGGGCATCAGCACCTTTAACCTCCTGTTCCGTACAGGTTGCAATTTGTCCTGAGGATAAACGGGAAGACGTGGAACCAACGAGAGACTAGCTCTTGGTGTTGGGACAGGCACAGGTCACTCTATTTTCCCATCAGAAAGAAGAATTAACCACAGGCTCAGCCAACCCCCGGAACCAGAACAGGGCCTGAAGCCATTCTGCGATTTTGCGGCCAGCTCCCATAAAAACGAGTTGTAAAATGGAGGTTCAGGGCACTGCAATTCACAAACCTGCAGAGTTATAAATGATAACTCTCGTCCACAAATATATTGAGGGAAGGCAAAGAAGAGGATTTGAAATCAAGGCAGAATTGCAGGAAACAGATTTCAGGAGGTAGATACGAATCGCCTTTAAAGCACATGAAAAGCGGCAAAACGTTGACAATGATGCCCTTGGCCAAAAAGGGCGTATGCGTTTTTTCCTGAATATATTCAGGAAAAAACGCATACGCCCTTTTTGGCCAACCAAGCAACCTGGAAAGGCAAATCAGCGCTACAAACAAGTCTCGCTTCCCATCGGTCAAAAGGGCCATGCTGAAAAAAGTGTCAAAACCAGAAATGCAGGACAGGCCATGGAGAAATGGGAGCCTTGCTACACTGATGGGCGGGATGTAAATTGCCAAGAGCCACTCTGGGGAAGTGTCCGGTGAGTCCTGAAACATCTGAAAAACACAGCTTAGAGAGCATAGGGCACTTCCACTCATGGGGGTATAAATTGGGAAAATTAAAAATCAGCAAGACACAAGCACCCCAAAGTTTAGGGCTGCTCTGTTGACAAGGACCTCCACTTCATTCCACCTTAAATATCCCAGGAAAGAGAAAAATGGATAAAGAAGTTGTGGTCCTTATGTACAATGGAATATCACTCAGCAATGAAATCAATGTCGTAAGGTTAGTAGCAGCATGATGAGTGGATTTAGGTACGACGATTCTAAGTGAAATAAGTCACACAGAAAAGGACACTTCTCATAAGGTATCACTGATAGAGGGAATGTAAAAACCGTTACACTTGAACTGAATTACAAAACAGAACAGAGTCACACATGCAGAAAACACACTATGGCTGCTTAACGGGAAAGGTGAGGTGGGGTGATACATAAAACAAGGGTATCAAATTAGCTCAGATACCGTTCCATAAACCCAATATGTAATAGACAAGACCTACTCCTTGCTCAGAGAACTGGACTCAACACGCCCTATTCACCGCACAAGAATATATCTGACTAATAATAATCGTAAAACCTATGTATTGATATCTCTCTGTTAGTGTGTCAAGTGGGTGTAAAGCGGCATAAACACAGCAGTGAAAAGCAGCTAAACCCCATTATAAAAATAAATTACTTTGAAACAACCATGAAACAAAGACTGTGAAAGAGAGAGAAATTCTTACACAATGCGTTCAGGGGCTGTGATGCAACCTGGATTGACCATATCTAGACCCACAGCTGGATGAGACAGAAGGGTGGACACTCTTGGGGCTGAGAGGTTTGGTGAGGTTGGGTGAGCAAACGCAGACCCTTTAAATAATACTCCGTGGTACCCATCGCATGGGTCCCAAATCTCCAGGTTCAAGGGCATCTTCCTACATCGAAAACATGCATGAGAAACCCAGAAGATGGTACACCGTGTGATCGGGAATGGTTTCTAAAACGCACCTCATTTCTCATCTCCTTGTGCTCGGGTTCACCATTCCAGCCGCTTTACTAGCAATCTCCCTACTTGGAGCATCAGCACATTTAACCTCCTGTTCCGTACCAGTTGCAAATTGTCCTGAGGATAAACGGGAAGATGTGGAACCAACGAGAGACTAGCTCTTGGTCTTGGGACAGGCACAGGTCACTCTACTTTCCCATCAGAAAGAAGAATTAACCACAGGCTCAGCCTGCCCCCCGGAACCAGAACAGGGCCTGAAGCCATTCTGCGATTTTGCGGCCAGCTCCCATAAAAACGAGTTGTAAAATGGAGGTTCAGGGCACTGCAATTCACAAACCTGCAGAGTTATAAATGATAACTCTCGTCCACAAATATATTGAGGGAAGGCAAAGAAGAGGATTTGAAATCAAGCCAGAATTGCAGGAAACAGATTTCAGGAGGTACATACGAATCGCCTTTAAAGCACATGAAAAGCGGCAAAACGTTGACAATGATGCCCTTGGCCAAAAGGGCGTATGCTTTTTTTCCTGAATATATTCAGGAAAAAACGCATACGCCCTTTTTGGCCAACCAAGCAACCTGGAAAGGCAAATCAGCGCTACAAAGAAGTCTCGCTTCCCATCGGTCAAAAGGGCCATGCTGAAAAAAGTGTCAAAACCAGAAATGCAGGACAGGCCATGGAGAAATGGGAGCCTTGCTACACTGATGGGCGGGATGTAAATTGCCAACAGCCACTCTGGAGAAGTGTCCGGTGAGTCCTGAAACATCTGAAAAACACAGCTCAGAGAGCATAGGGAACTTCCACTCATGGGGGTATAAATTGGGAAACTTAAAAATCAGCAAGACACAAGCACCCCAAAGTTTAGGGCTGCTCTGTTGACCAGGACCTCCACTTCATTCCACCTTAAATATCCCAGGAAAGAGAAAAATGGGTAAAGAAGTTGTGGTCCTTATGTACAATGGAATATCACTCAGCCATGAAATCAATGTCGTAAGGTTAGTAGCAGCATGATGAGTGGATTTAGGTACGACGATTCTAAGTGAAATAAGTCACACAGAAAAGGACACTTCTCATAAGGTATCACTGATAGAGGGAATGTAAAAACCGTTACACTTGAACTGAATTACAAAACAGAACAGAGTCACACATGCAGAAAACACACTATGGCTGCTTAACGGGAAAGGTGAGGTGGGGTGATACATAAAACAAGGGTATCAAATTAGCTCAGATACCGTTCCATAAACCCAATATGTAATAGACAAGACCTACTCCTTGCTCAGAGAACTGGACTCAACACGCCCTATTCACCGCACAAGAATATATCTGACTAATAATAATCGTAAAACCTATGTATTGATATCTCTCTGTTAGTGTGTCAAGTGTGTGTAAAGCGGCATAAACACAGCCGTGAAAAGCAGCTAAACCCCATTATAAAAATAAATTACTTTGAAACAACCATGAAACAAAGACTGTGAAAGAGAGAGAAATTCTTACACAATGCGTTCAGGGGCTGTGATGCAACCTGGATTGACCATATCTAGACGCACAGCTGGATGAGACATAAGGGTGGACACTCTTGGGGCTGAGAGGTTTGGTGAGGTTGGGTGAGCAAACGCAGACCCTTTAAAGTAATACTGCGTGGTACCCATCGCATGGGTCCCAAATCTCCAGGTTCAAGGGCATCTTCCTACATCAAAAACATGCATGAGAAACCCAGAAGATGGTACACCGTGTGATGGGGAAAGGTTTCTAAAACGCACCTCATTTCTCATCTCCTTGTGCCCGGGTTCGCCATTCCAGCCGCTTTACTAGCAAGCTCCCTACTTGGAGCATCAGCACCTTTAACCTCCTGTCCCGTACAGGTTGCAATTTGTCCTGAGGATAAACGGGAAGACGTGGAACCAACGAGACACTAGCTCTTGGTGTTGGGACAGGCACAGGTCCCTCTATTTTCCCATCAGAAAGAAGAATTAACCACAGGCTCAGCCTGACCCCCGGAACCAGAACAGGGCCTGAAGCCATTCTGCGATTTTGTGGCCAGCTCCCATAAAAACGAGTTGTAAAATGGAGGTTCAGGGCACTGCAATTCACAAACCTGCAGAGTTATAAATGATAACTCTCGTCCACAAATATATTCAGCGAAGGCAAAGAAGAGGATTTGAAATCAAGGCAGAATTGCAGGAAACAGATTTCAGGAGGTAGATACGAATTGCCTTTAAAGCACATGAAAAGCGGCAAAACGTTGACAATGATGCCCTTGGCCAAAAAGGGCGTATGCGTTTTTTCCTGATTATATTCAGGAAAAAACGCATACGCCCTTTTTGGCCAACCAAGCAACCTGGAAAGGCAAATCAGCACTACAAAGAAGTCTCGCTTCCCATCGGTCAAAAGGGCCATGCTGAAAAAAGTCTCAAAACCAGAAATGCAGGACAGGCCATGGAGAAATGGGAGCCTTGCTACACTGATGGGCGGGATGTAAATTGCCAACAGCCACTCTGGAGAAGTGTCCGGTGAGTCCTGAAACATCTGAAAAACACAGCTTAGAGAGCATAGGGCACTTCCACTCATGGGGGTATAAATTGGGAAAATGAAAAATCAGCAAGACACAAGCACCCCAAAGTTTAGGGCTGCTCTGTTGACCAGGACCTCCACTTCATTCCACCTTCAATATCCCAGGAAAGAGAAAAATGGATAAAGAAGTTGTGGTCCTTATGTACAATGGAATATCACTCAGCCATGAAATCAATGTCGTAAGGTTAGTAGCAGCATGATGAGTGGATTTAGGTACGACGATTCTAAGTGAAATAAGTCACACAGAAAAGGACACTTCTCATAAGGTATCACTGATAGAGGGAATGTAAAAACCGTTACACTTGAACTGAATTACAAAACAGAACAGAGTCACACATGCAGAAAACACACTATGGCTGCTTAACGGGAAAGGTGAGGTGGGGTGATACATAAAACAAGGGTATCAAATTAGCTCAGATACCGTTCCATAAACCCAATATGTAATAGACAAGACCTACTCCTTGCTCAGAGAACTGGACTCAACACGCCCTATTCACCGCACAAGAATATATCTGACTAATAATAATCGTAAAACCTATGTATTGATATCTCTCTGTTAGTGTGTCAAGTGGGTGTAAAGCGGCATAAACACAGCAGTGAAAAGCAGCTAAACCCCATTATAAAAATAAATTACTTTGAAACACCCATGAAACAAAGACAGTGAAAGAGAGAGAAATTCTTACACAATGCGTTCAGGGGCTGTGATGCAACCTGGATTGACCATATCTAGACGCACAGCTGGATGAGACATAAGGGTGGACACTCTTGGGGCTGAGAGGTTTGGTGAGGTTGGGTGAGCAAACACAGACCCTTTAAAGTAATACTGCGTGGTACCCATCGCATGGGTCCCAAATCTCCAGGTTCAAGGGCATCTTCCTACATCGAAAACATGCATGAGAAACCCAGAAGATGGTACACCGTGTGATGGGGAAAGGTTTCTAAAACGCACCTCATTTCTCATCTCCTTGTGCCCGGGTTCGCCATTCCAGCCGCTTTACTAGCAAGCTCCCTACTTGGGGCATCAGCACCTTTAACCTCCTGTTCCGTACAGGTTGCAATTTGTCCTGAGGATAAACGGGAAGACGTGGAACCAACGAGAGACTAGCTCTTGGTGTTGGGACAGGCACAGGTCACTCTATTTTCCCATCAGAAAGAAGAATTAACCACAGGCTCAGCCAACCCCCGGAACCAGAACAGGGCCTGAAGCCATTCTGCGATTTTGCGGCCAGCTCCCATAAAAACGAGTTGTAAAATGGAGGTTCAGGGCACTGCAATTCACAAACCTGCAGAGTTATAAATGATAACTCTCGTCCACAAATATATTGAGGGAAGGCAAAGAAGAGGATTTGAAATCAAGGCAGAATTGCAGGAAACAGATTTCAGGAGGTAGATACGAATCGCCTTTAAAGCACATGAAAAGCGGCAAAACGTTGACAATGATGCCCTTGGCCAAAAAGGGCGTATGCGTTTTTTCCTGAATATATTCAGGAAAAAACGCATACGCCCTTTTTGGCCAACCAAGCAACCTGGAAAGGCAAATCAGCGCTACAAAGAAGTCTCGCTTCCCATCGGTCAAAAGGGCCATGCTGAAAAAAGTCTCAAAACCAGAAATGCAGGACAGGCCATGGAGAAATGGGAGCCTTGCTACACTGATGGGCGGGATGTAAATTGCCAAGAGCCACTCTGGAGAAGTGTCCGGTGAGTCCTGAAACATCTGAAAAACACAGCTTAGAGAGCATAGGGCACTTCCACTCATGGGGGTATAAATTGGGAAAATGAAAAATCAGCAAGACACAAGCACCCCAAAGTTTAGGGCTGCTCTGTTGACCAGGACCTCCACTTCATTCCACCTTAAATATCCGAGGAAAGAGAAAAATGGATAAAGAAGTTGTGGTCCTTATGTACAATGGAATATCACTCAGCCATGAAATCAATGTCATAAGGCTAGTAGCAGCATGATGAGTGGATTTAGGTACGACGATTCTAAGTGAAATAAGTCACACAGAAAAGGACACTTCTCATAAGGTATCACTGATAGAGGGAATGTAAAAACCGTTACACTTGAACTGAATTACAAAACAGAACAGAGTCACACATGCAGAAAACACACTATGGCTGCTTAACGGGAAAGGTGAGGTGGGGTGATACATAAAACAAGGGTATCAAATTAGCTCAGATACCATTCCATAAACCCAATATGTAATAGACAAGACCTACTCCTTGCTCAGAGAACTGGACTCAACACGCCCTATTCACCGCACCAGAATATATCTGAGTAATAATAATCGTAAAACCTATGTATTGATATCTCTCTGTTAGTGTGTCAAGTGGGTGTAAAGCGGCATAAACACAGCAGTGAAAAGCAGCTAAACCCCATTATAAAAATAAATTACTTTGAAACACCCATGAAACAAAGACAGTGAAAGAGAGAGAAATTCTTACACAATGCGTTCAGGGGCTGTGATGCAACCTGGATTGACCATATCTAGACTCACAGCTGGATGAGACATAAGGGTGGACACTCTTGGGGCTGAGAGGTTTGGTGAGGTTGGGTGAGCAAACACAGACCCTTTAAAGTAATACTGCGTGGTACCCATCGCATGGGTCCCAAATCTCCAGGTTCAAGGGCATCTTCCTACATCAAAAACATGCATGAGAAACCCAGAAGATGGTACACCGTGTGATGGGGAAAGGTTTCTAAAACGCACCTCATTTCTCATCGCCTTGTGCCCGGGTTCGCCATTCCAGCCGCTTTACTAGCAAGCTCCCTACTTGGAGCATCAGCACCTTTAACCTCCTGTTCCGTACAGGTTGCAATTTGTCCTGAGGATAAACGGGAAGACGTGGAACCAACGTGAGACTAGCTCTTGGTGTTGGGACAGGCACAGGTCACTCTATTTTCCCATCAGAAAGAAGAATTAACCACAGGCTCAGCCTGACCCCCGGAACCAGAACAGGGCCTGAAGCCATTCTGCGATTTTGTGGCCAGCTCCCATAAAAACGAGTTGTAAAATGGAGGTTCAGGGCACTGCAATTCACAAACCTGCAGAGTTATAAACGATAACTCTCGTCCACAAATATATTGAGGGAAGGCAAAGAAGAGGATTTGAAATCAAGGCAGAATTGCAGGAAACAGATTTCTGGAGGTAGATACGAATCGCCTTTAAAGCACATGAAAAGCAGCAAAACGTTGACAATGATGCCCTTGGCCAAAAAGGGCGTATGCGTTTTTTCCTGAATATATTCAGGAAAAAACGCATACGCCCTTTTTGGCCAACCAAGCAACCTGGAAAGGCAAATCAGCGCTACAAACAAGTCTCGCTTCCCATCGGTCAAAAGGGCCATGCTGAAAAAAGTGTCAAAACCAGAAATGCAGGACAGGCCATGGAGAAATGGGAGCCTTGCTACACTGATGGGCGGGATGTAAATTGCCAAGAGCCACTCTGGGGAAGTGTCCGGTGAGTCCTGAAACATCTGAAAAACACAGCTTAGAGAGCATAGGGCACTTCCACTCATGGGGGTATAAATTGGGAAAATTAAAAATCAGCAAGACACAAGCACCCCAAAGTTTAGGGCTGCTCTGTTGACCAGGACCTCCACTTCATTCCACCTTAAATATCCCAGGAAAGAGAAAAATGGATAAAGAAGTTGTGGTCCTTATGTACAATGGAATATCACTCAGCCAGGAAATCAATGTCGTAAGGTTAGTAGCAGCATGATGAGTGGATTTAGGTACGACGATTCTAAGTGAAATAAGTCACACAGAAAAGGACACTTCTCATAAGGTATCACTGATAGAGGGAATGTAAAAACCGTTACACTTGAACTGAATTACAAAACAGAACAGAGTCACACATGCAGAAAACACACTATGGCTGCTTAACGGGAAAGGTGAGGTGGGGTGATACATAAAACAAGGGTATCAAATTAGCTCAGATACCATTCCATAAACCCAATATGTAATAGACAAGACCTACTCCTTGCTCAGAGAACTGGACTCAACACGCCCTATTCACCGCACAAGAATATATCTGACTAGTAATAATCTTAAAACCTATGTATTGATATCTCTCTGTTAGTGTGTCAAGTGGGTGTAAAGCGGCATAAACACAGCAGTGAAAAGCAGCTAAACCCCATTATAAAAATAAATTACTTTGAAACACCCATGAAACAAAGACAGTGAAAGAGAGAGAAATTCTTACACAATGCGTTCAGGGGCTGTGATGCAACCTGGATTGACCATATCTAGACGCACAGCTGGATGAGACATAAGGGTGGACACTCTCGGGGCTGAGAGGTTTGGTGAGGTTGGGTGAGCAAACGCAGACCCTTTAAAGTAATACTGCGTGGTACCCATCGCATGGGTCCCAAATCTCCAGGTTCAAGGGCATCTTCCTACATCAAAAACATGCATGAGAAACCCAGAAGATGGTACACTGTGTGATGGGGAAAGGTTTCTAAAACGCACCTCATTTCTCATCTCCTTGTGCCCGGGTTCGCCATTCCAGCCGCTTTACTAGCAAGCTCCCTACTTGGAGCATCAGCACCTTTAACCTCCTGTTCCGTACAGGTTGCAATTTGTCCTGAGGATAAACGGGAAGACGTGGAACCAACGAGAGACTAGCTCTTGGTGTTGGGACAGGCACAGGTCACTCTATTTTCCCATCAGAAAGAAGAATTAACCACAGGCTCAGCCTGACCCCTGGAACCAGAACAGGGCCTGAAGCCATTCTGCGATTTTGCGGCCAGCTCCCATAAAAACGAGTTGTAAAATGGAGGTTCAGGGCACTGCAATTCACAAACCTGCAGAGTTATAAATGATAACTCTCGTCCACAAATATATTGAGGGAAGGCAAAGAAGAGGATTTGAAATCAAGGCAGAATTGCAGGAAAAAGATTTCAGGAGGTAGATACGAATCGCCTTTAAAGCACATGAAAAGCGGCAAAACGTTGACAATGATGCCCTTGGCCAAAAAGGGCGTATGCGTTTTTTCCTGAATATATTCAGGAAAAATCGCATACGCCCTTTTTGGTCAACCAAGCAACCTGGAAAGGCAAATCAGCGCTACAAAGAAGTCTCGCTTCCCATCGGTCAAAAGGGCCATGCTGAAAAAAGTGTCAAAACCAGAAATGCAGGACACGCCATGGAGAAATGGGAGCCTTGCTACACTGATGGGCGGGATGTAAATTGCCAAGAGCCACTCTGGGGAAGTGTCCGGTGAGTCCTGAAACATCTGAAAAACACAGCTTAGAGAGCATAGGGCACTTCCACTCATGGGGGTATAAATTGGGAAAATTAAAAATCAGCAAGACACAAGCACCCCAAAGTTTAGGGCTGCTCTGTTGACAAGGACCTCCACTTCATTCCACCTTAAATATCCCAGGAAAGAGAAAAATGGATAAAGAAGTTGTGGTCCTTATGTACAATGGAATATCACTCAGCCAGGAAATCAATGTCGTAAGGTTAGTAGCAGCATGATGAGTGGATTTAGGTACGACGATTCTAAGTGAAATAAGTCACACAGAAAAGGACACTTCTCATAAGGTATCACTGATAGAGGGAATGTAAAAACCGTTACACTTGAACTGAATTACAAAACAGAACAGAGTCACACATGCAGAAAACACACTATGGCTGCTTAACGGGAAAGGTGAGGTGGGGTGATACATAAAACAAGGGTATCAAATTAGCTCAGATACCGTTCCATAAACCCAATATGTAATAGACAAGACCTACTCCTTGCTCGGAGAACTGGACTCAACACGCCCTATTCACCGCACAAGAATATATCTGACTAATAATAATCGTAAAACCTATGTATTGATATCTCTCTGTTAGTGTGTCAAGTGGGTGTAAAGCGGCATAAACACAGCAGTGAAAAGCAGCTAAACCCCATTATAAAAATAAATTACTTTGAAACACCCATGAAACAAAGACAGTGAAAGAGAGAGAAATTCTTACACAATGCGTTCAGGGGCTGTGATGCAACCTGGATTGACCATATCTAGACGCACAGCTGGATGAGACATAAGGGTGGACACTCTTGGGGCTGAGAGGTTTGGTGAGGTTGGGTGAGCAAACGCAGACCCTTTAAAGTAATACTGCGTGGTACCCATCGCATGGGTCCCAAATCTCCAGGTTCAAGGGCATCTTCCTACATCAAAAACATGCATGAGAAACCCAGAAGATGGTACATCGTGTGATGGGGAAATGTTTCTAAAACGCACCTCATTTCTCATCTCCTTGTGCCCGGGTTCGCCATTCCAGCCGCTTTACTAGCAAGCTCCCTACTTGGAGCATCAGCACCTTTAACCTCCTGTTCCGTACAGGTTGCAATTTGTCCTGAGGATAAACGGGAAGATGTGGAACCAACGAGAGACTAGCTCTTGGTGTTGGGACAGGCACAGGTCACTCTATTTTCCCATCAGAAAGAAGAATTAACCACAGGCTCAGCCTGACCCCCGAATCCAGAACAGGGCCTGAAGCCATTCTGCGATTTTGCGGCCAGCTCCCATAAAAACGAGTTGTAAAATGGAGGTTCAGGGCACTGCAATTCACAAACCTGCAGAGTTATAAATGATAACTCTCGTCCACAAATATATTGAGGGAAGGCAAAGAAGAGGATTTGAAATCAAGGCAGAATTGCACGAAACAGATTTCAGGAGGTAGATACGAATCGCCTTTAAAGCACATGAAAAGCGGCAAAACGTTGACAATGATGCCCTTGGCCAAAAAGGGCGTATGCGTTTTTTCCTGAATATATTCAGGAAAAAACGCATACGCCCTTTTTGGCCAACCAAGCAACCTGGAAAGGCAAATCAGCGCTACAAAGAAGTCT
The DNA here is from genome assembly GCF_965194805.1 of Balaenoptera borealis. NCBI lineage: Eukaryota > Metazoa > Chordata > Mammalia > Artiodactyla > Balaenopteridae > Balaenoptera > Balaenoptera borealis. The sequence goes on from NW_028123883.1 coordinate 447,111, forward strand.
CGCTTCCCATCGGTCAAAAGGGCCATGCTGAAAAAAGTGTCAAAACCAGAAATGCAGGACAGGCCATGGAGAAATGGGAGCCTTGCTACACTGATGGGCGGGATGTAAATTGCTAAGAGCCACTCTGGAGAAGTGTCCGGTGAGTCCTGAAACATCTGAAAAACACAGCTTAGAGAGCATAGGGCACTTCCACTCATGGGGGTATAAATTGGGAAAATTAAAAATCAGCAAGACACAAGCACCCCAAAGTTTAGGGCTGCTCTGTTGACCAGGACCTCCACTTCTTTCCACCTTAAATATCCCAGGAAAGAGAAAAATGGATAAAGAAGTTGTGGTCCTTATGTACAATGGAATATCACTCAGCCATGAAATCAATGTCGTAAGGTTAGTAACAGCATGATGAGTGGATTTAGGTACGACGATTCTAAGTGAAATAAGTCACACAGAAAAGGACACTTCTCATAAGGTATCACTGATAGAGGGAATGTAAAAACCGTTACACTTGAACTGAATTACAAAACAGAACAGAGTCACACATGCAGAAAACACACTATGGCTGCTTAACGGGAAAGGTGAGGTGGGGTGATACATAAAACAAGGGTATCAAATTAGCTCAGATACCGTTCCATAAACCCAATATGTAATAGACAAGACCTACTCCTTGCTCAGAGAACTGGACTCAACACGCCCTATTCACCGCACAAGAATATATCTGACTAATAATAATCGTAAAACCTATGTATTGATATCTCTCTGTTAGTGTGTCAAGTGGGTGTATAGCGGCATAAACACAGCAGTGAAAAACAGCTAAACCCCATTATAAAAATAAATTACTTTGAAACAACCATGAAACAAAGACAGTGAAAGAGAGAGAAATTCTTACACAATGCGTTCAGGGGCTGTGATGTAACCTGGATTGACCATATCTAGACGCACAGCTGGATGAGACATAAGGGTGGACACTCTTGGGGCTGAGAGGTTTGGTGAGGTTGGGTGAGCAAACGCAGACCCTTTAAAGTAATACTGCGTGGTACCCATCGCATGGGTCCCAAATCTCCAGGTCCAAGGGCATCTTCCTACATCGAAAACATGCATGAGAAACCCAGAAGATGGTACACCGTGTGATGGGGAAAGGTTTCTAAAACGTACCTCATTTCTCGTCTCCTTGTGCCCGGGTTCGCCATTCCAGCCGCTTTACCAGCAAGCTCCCTACTTGGAGCATCAGCACCTTTAACCTCCTGTTCCGTACAGGTTGCAATTTGTCCTGAGGATAAACGGGAAGACGTGGAACCAACGAGAGACTAGCTCTTGGTGTTGGGACAGGCACAGGTCACTCTATTTTCCCATCAGAAAGAAGAATTAACCACAGGCTCAGCCTGACCCCCGAAACCAGAACAGGGCCTGAAGCCATTCTGCGATTTTGCGGCCAGCTCCCATAAAAACGAGTTGTAAAATGGAGGTTCAGGGCACTGCAATTCACAAACCTGCAGAGTTATAAATGATAACTCTCGTCCACAAATATATTGAGGGAAGGCAAAGAAGAGGATTTGAAATCAAGGCAGAATTGCAGGAAACAGATTTCAGGAGGTAGATACGAATCGCCTTTAAAGCACATGAAAAGCGGCAAAACGTTGACAATGATGCCCTTGGCCAAAAAGGGCGTATGCGTTTTTTCCTGAATATATTCAGGAAAAAACGCATACGCCCTTTTTGGCCAACCAAGCAACCTGGAAAGGCAAATCAGCGCTACAAAGAAGTCTCGCTTCCCATCGGTCAAAAGGGCCATGCTGAAAAAAGTCTCAAAACCAGAAATGCAGGACAGGCCATGGAGAAATGGGAGCCTTGCTACACTGATGGGCGGGATGTAAATTGCCAAGAGCCACTCTGGGGAAGTGTCCGGTGAGTCCTGAAACATCTGAAAAACACAGCTTAGAGAGCATAGGGCACTTCCACTCATGGGGGTATAAATTGGGAAAATTAAAAATCAGCAAGACACAAGCACCCCAAAGTTGAGGGCTGCTCTGTTGACCAGGACCTCCACTTCATTCCACCTTCAATATCCCAGGAAAGAGAAAAATGGATAAAGAAGTTGTGGTCCTTATGTACAATGGAATATCACTCAGCCAGGAAATCAATGTCGTAAGGTTAGTAGCAGCATGATGAGTGGATTTAGGTACGACGATTCTAAGTGAAATAAGTCACACAGAAAAGGACACTTCTCATAAGGTATCACTGATAGAGGGAATGTAAAAACCGTTACACTTGAACTGAATTACAAAACAGAACAGAGTCACACATGCAGAAAACACACTATGGCTGCTTAACGGGAAAGGTGAGGTGGGGTGATACATAAAACAAGGGTATCAAATTAGCTCAGATACCGTTCCATAAACCCAATATGTAATAGACAAGACCTACTCCTTGCTCAGAGAACTGGACTCAACACGCCCTATTCACCGCACAAGAATATATCTGACTAATAATAATCGTAAAACCTATGTATTGATATCTCTCTGTTAGTGTGTCAAGTGGGTGTAAAGCAGCATAAACACAGCAGTGAAAAGCAGCTAAACCCCATTATAAAAATAAATTACTTTGAAACAACCATGAAACAAAGACTGTGAAAGAGAGAGAAATTCTTACACAATGCGTTCAGGGGCTGTGATGCAACCTGGATTGACCATATCTAGACCCACAGCTGGATGAGACATAAGGGTGGACATTCTTGGGGCTGAGAGGTTTGGTGAGGTTGGGTGAGCAAACGCAGACCCTTTAAAGTAATACTGCGTGGTACCCATCGCATGGGTCCCAAATCTCCAGGTTCAAGGGCATCTTCCTACATCAAAAACATGCATGAGAAACCCAGAAGATGGTACATCGTGTGATGGGGAAATGTTTCTAAAACGCACCTCATTTCTCATCTCCTTGTGCCCGGGTTCGCCATTCCAGCCGCTTTACTAGCAAGCTCCCTACTTGGAGCATCAGCACCTTTAACCTCCTGTTCGGTACAGGTTGCAATTTGTCCTGAGGATAAACGGGAAGACGGGGAACCAACGTGAGACTAGCTCTTGGTGTTGGGACAGGCACAGGTCACTCTATTTTCCCATCAGAAAGATGAATTAACCACAGGCTCAGCCTGGCCCCCGGAACCAGAACAGGGCCTGAAGCCATTCTGCGATTTTGCGGCCAGCTCCCATAAAAACGAGTTGTAAAATGGAGGTTCAGGGCACTGCAATTCACAAACCTGCAGAGTTATAAATGATAACTCTCGTCCACAAATATATTGAGGGAAGGCAAAGAAGAGGATTTGAAATCAAGGCAGAATTGCAGGAAACAGATTTCTGGAGGTAGATACGAATCGCCTTTAAAGCACATGAAAAGCGGCAAAACGTTGACAATGATGCCCTTGGCCAAAAAGGGCGTATGCGTTTTTTCCTGAATATATTCAGGAAAAAACGCATACGCCCTTTTTGGCCAACCAAGCAACCTGGAAAGGCAAATCAGCGCTACAAAGAAGTCTCGCTTCCCATCGGTCAAAAGGGCCATGCTGAAAAAAGTCTCAAAACCAGAAATGCAGGACAGGCCATGGAGAAATGGGAACCTTGCTACACTGATGGGCGGGATGTAAATTGCCAAGAGCCACTCTGGGGAAGTGTCCGGTGAGTCCTGAAACATCTGAAAAACACAGCTTAGAGAGCATAGGGCACTTCCACTAATGGGGGTATAAATTGGGAAAATTAAAAATCAGCAAGACACAAGCACCCCAAAGTTTAGGGCTGCTCTGTTGACCAGGACCTCCACTTCATTCCACCTTAAATATCCCAGGAAAGAGAAAAATGGATAAAGAAGTTGTGGTCCTTATGTACAATGGAATATCACTCAGCCAGGAAATCAATGTCGTAAGGTTAGTAGCAGCATGATGAGTGGATTTAGGTACGACGATTCTAAGTGAAATAAGTCACACAGAAAAGGACACTTCTCATAAGGTATCACTGATAGAGGGAATGTAAAAACCGTTACACTTGAACTGAATTACAAAACAGAACAGAGTCACACATGCAGAAAACACACTATGGCTGCTTAACGGGAAAGGTGAGGTGGGGTGATACATAAAACAAGGGTATCAAATTAGCTCAGATACCGTTCCATAAACCCAATATGTAATAGACAAGACCTACTCCTTGCTCAGAGAACTGGACTCAACACGCCCTATTCACCGCACAAGAATATATCTGACTAATAATAATCGTAAAACCTATGTATTGATATCTCTCTGTTAGTGTGTCAAGTGGGTGTAAAGCGGCATAAACACAGCAGTGAAAAGCAGCTAAACCCCATTATAAAAATAAATTACTTTGAAACAACCATGAAACAAAGACTGTGAAAGAGAGAGAAATTCTTACACAATGCGTTCAGGGGCTGTGATGCAACCTGGATTGACCATATCTAGACCCACAGCTGGATGAGACATAAGGGTGGACACTCTTGGGGCTGAGAGGTTTGGTGAGGTTGGGTGAGCAAACGCAGACCCTTTAAATAATACTCCGTGGTACCCATCGCATGGGTCCCAAATCTCCAGGTTCAAGGGCATCTTCCTACATCAAAAACATGCATGAGAAACCCAGAAGATGGTACACCGTGTGATCGGGAATGGTTTCTAAAACGCACCTCATTTCTCATCTCCTTGTGCTCGGGTTCACCATTCCAGCCGCTTTACTAGCAATCTCCCTACTTGGAGCATCAGCACATTTAACCTCCTGTCCCGTACCAGTTGCAAATTGTCCTGAGGATAAACGGGAAGATGTGGAACCAACGAGAGACTAGCTCTTGGTGTTGGGACAGGCACAGGTCACTCTATTTTCCCATCAGAAAGAAGAATTAACCACAGGCTCAGCCTGACCCCCGAATCCAGAACAGGGCCTGAAGCCATTCTGCGATTTTGCGGCCAGCTCCCATAAAAACGAGTTGTAAAATGGAGGTTCAGGGCACTGCAATTCACAAACCTGCAGAGTTATAAATGATAACTCTCGTCCACAAATATATTGAGGGAAGGCAAAGAAGAGGATTTGAAATCAAGGCAGAATTGCAGGAAACAGATTTCAGGAGGTAGATACGAATCGCCTTTAAAGCACATGAAAAGCGGCAAAACGTTGACAATGATGCCCTTGGCCAAAAAGGGCGTATGCGTTTTTTCCTGAATATATTCAGGAAAAAACGCATACGCCCTTTTTGGCCAACCAAGCAACCTGGAAAGGCAAATCAGCGCTACAAAGAAGTCTCGCTTCCCATCGGTCAAAAGGGCCATGCTGAAAAAAGTGTCAAAACCAGAAATGCAGGACAGGCCATGAAGAAATGGGAGCCTTTCTACACTGATGGGCGGGATGTACATTGCTAAGAGCCACTCTGGAGAAGTGTCCGGTGAGTCCTGAAACATCTGAAAAACACAGCTTAGAGAGCATAGGGCACTTCCACTCATGGGGGTATAAATTGGGAAATTAAAAATCAGCAAGACACAAGCACCCCAAAGTTTAGGGCTGCTCTGTTGACCAGGACCTCCACTTCATTCCACCTTAAATATCCCAGGAAAGAGAAAAATGGATAAAGAAGTTGTGGTCCTTATGTACAATGGAATATCACTCAGCCATGAAATCAATGTCGTAAGGTTAGTAGCAGCATGATGAGTGGATTTAGGTACGACGATTCTAAGTGAAATAAGTCACACAGAAAAGGACACTTCTCAAAAAGTATCACTGATAGAGGGAATGTAAAAACCGTTACACTTGAACTGAATTACAAAACAGAACAGAGTCACACATGCAGAAAACACACTATGGCTGCTTAACGGGAAAGGTGAGGTGGGGTGATACATAAAACAAGGGTATCAAATTAGCTCAGATACCGTTCCATAAACCCAATATGTAATAGACAAGACCTACTCCTTGCTCAGAGAACTGGACTCAACACGCCCTATTCACCGCACAAGAATATATCTGACTAATAATAATCGTAAAACCTATGTATTGATATCTCTCTGTTAGTGTGTCAAGTGGGTGTAAAGCGGCATAAACACAGCAGTGAAAAGCAGCTAAACCCCATTATAAAAATAAATTACTTTGAAACACCCATGAAACAAAGACAGTGAAAGAGAGAGAAATTCTTACACAATGCGTTCAGGGGCTGTGATGCAACCTGGATTGACCATATCTAGACGCACAGCTGGATGAGACATAAGGGTGGACACTCTTGGGGCTGAGAGGTTTGGTGAGGTTGGGTGAGCAAACACAGACCGTTTAAAGTAATACTGCGTGGTACCCATCGCATGGGTCCCAAATCTCCAGGTTCAAGGGCATCTTCCTACATCGAAAACATGCATGAGAAACCCAGAAGATGGTACACCGTGTGATGGGGAAAGGTTTCTAAAACGCACCTCATTTCTCATCTCCTTGTGCCCGGGTTCGCCATTCCAGCCGCTTTACTAGCAAGCTCCCTACTTGGGGCATCAGCACCTTTAACCTCCTGTTCCGTACAGGTTGCAATTTGTCCTGAGGATAAACGGGAAGACGTGGAACCAACGAGAGACTAGCTCTTGGTGTTGGGACAGGCACAGGTCACTCTATTTTCCCATCAGAAAGAAGAATTAACCACAGGCTCAGCCAACCCCCGGAACCAGAACAGGGCCTGAAGCCATTCTGCGATTTTGCGGCCAGCTCCCATAAAAACGAGTTGTAAAATGGAGGTTCAGGGCACTGCAATTCACAAACCTGCAGAGTTATAAATGATAACTCTCGTCCACAAATATATTGAGGGAAGGCAAAGAAGAGGATTTGAAATCAAGGCAGAATTGCAGGAAACAGATTTCAGGAGGTAGATACGAATCGCCTTTAAAGCACATGAAAAGCGGCAAAACGTTGACAATGATGCCCTTGGCCAAAAAGGGCGTATGCGTTTTTTCCTGAATATATTCAGGAAAAAACGCATACGCCCTTTTTGGCCAACCAAGCAACCTGGAAAGGCAAATCAGCGCTACAAAGAAGTCTCGCTTCCCATCGGTCAAAAGGGCCATGCTGAAAAAAGTCTCAAAACCAGAAATGCAGGACAGGCCATGGAGAAATGGGAGCCTTGCTACACTGATGGGCGGGATGTAAATTGCCAAGAGCCACTCTGGAGAAGTGTCCGGTGAGTCCTGAAACATCTGAAAAACACAGCTTAGAGAGCATAGGGCACTTCCACTCATGGGGGTATAAATTGGGAAAATGAAAAATCAGCAAGACACAAGCACCCCAAAGTTTAGGGCTGCTCTGTTGACCAGGACCTCCACTTCATTCCACCTTAAATATCCCAGGAAAGAGAAAAATGGATAAAGAAGTTGTGGTCCTTATGTACAATGGAATATCACTCAGCCAGGAAATCAATGTCGTAAGGTTAGTAGCAGCATGATGAGTGGATTTAGGTACGACGATTCTAAGTGAAATAAGTCACACAGAAAAGGACACTTCTCATAAGGTATCACTGATAGAGGGAATGTAAAAACCGTTACACTTGAACTGAATTACAAAACAGAACAGAGTCACACATGCAGAAAACACACTATGGCTGCTTAACGGGAAAGGTGAGGTGGGGTGATACATAAAACAAGGGTATCAAATTAGCTCAGATACCATTCCATAAACCCAATATGTAATAGACAAGACCTACTCCTTGCTCAGAGAACTGGACTCAACACGCCCTATTCACCGCACCAGAATATATCTGAGTAATAATAATCGTAAAACCTATGTATTGATATCTCTCTGTTAGTGTGTCAAGTGGGTGTAAAGCGGCATAAACACAGCAGTGAAAAGCAGCTAAACCCCATTATAAAAATAAATTACTTTGAAACACCCATGAAACAAAGACAGTGAAAGAGAGAGAAATTCTTACACAATGCGTTCAGGGGCTGTGATGCAACCTGGATTGACCATATCTAGACTCACAGCTGGATGAGACATAAGGGTGGACACTCTTGGGGCTGAGAGGTTTGGTGAGGTTGGGTGAGCAAACACAGACCCTTTAAAGTAATACTGCGTGGTACCCATCGCATGGGTCCCAAATCTCCAGGTTCAAGGGCATCTTCCTACATCAAAAACATGCATGAGAAACCCAGAAGATGGTACACCGTGTGATGGGGAAAGGTTTCTAAAACGCACCTCATTTCTCATCTCCTTGTGCCCGGGTTCGCCATTCCAGCCGCTTTACTAGCAAGCTCCCTACTTGGAGCATCAGCACCTTTAACCTCCTGTTCCGTACAGGTTGCAATTTGTCCTGAGGATAAACGGGAAGACGTGGAACCAACGTGAGACTAGCTCTTGGTGTTGGGACAGGCACAGGTCACTCTATTTTCCCATCAGAAAGAAGAATTAACCACAGGCTCAGCCTGACCCCCGGAACCAGAACAGGGCCTGAAGCCATTCTGCGATTTTGTGGCCAGCTCCCATAAAAACGAGTTGTAAAATGGAGGTTCAGGGCACTGCAATTCACAAACCTGCAGAGTTATAAACGATAACTCTCGTCCACAAATATATTGAGGGAAGGCAAAGAAGAGGATTTGAAATCAAGGCAGAATTGCAGGAAACAGATTTCTGGAGGTAGATACGAATCGCCTTTAAAGCACATGAAAAGCAGCAAAACGTTGACAATGATGCCCTTGGCCAAAAAGGGCGTATGCGTTTTTTCCTGAATATATTCAGGAAAAAACGCATACGCCCTTTTTGGCCAACCAAGCAACCTGGAAAGGCAAATCAGCGCTACAAACAAGTCTCGCTTCCCATCGGTCAAAAGGGCCATGCTGAAAAAAGTGTCAAAACCAGAAATGCAGGACAGGCCATGGAGAAATGGGAGCCTTGCTACACTGATGGGCGGGATGTAAATTGCCAAGAGCCACTCTGGGGAAGTGTCCGGTGAGTCCTGAAACATCTGAAAAACACAGCTTAGAGAGCATAGGGCACTTCCACTCATGGGGGTATAAATTGGGAAAATTAAAAATCAGCAAGACACAAGCACCCCAAAGTTTAGGGCTGCTCTGTTGACCAGGACCTCCACTTCATTCCACCTTAAATATCCCAGGAAAGAGAAAAATGGATAAAGAAGTTGTGGTCCTTATGTACAATGGAATATCACTCAGCCAGGAAATCAATGTCGTAAGGTTAGTAGCAGCATGATGAGTGGATTTAGGTACGACGATTCTAAGTGAAATAAGTCACACAGAAAAGGACACTTCTCATAAGGTATCACTGATAGAGGGAATGTAAAAACCGTTACACTTGAACTGAATTACAAAACAGAACAGAGTCACACATGCAGAAAACACACTATGGCTGCTTAACGGGAAAGGTGAGGTGGGGTGATACATAAAACAAGGGTATCAAATTAGCTCAGATACCATTCCATAAACCCAATATGTAATAGACAAGACCTACTCCTTGCTCAGAGAACTGGACTCAACACGCCCTATTCACCGCACAAGAATATATCTGACTAGTAATAATCTTAAAACCTATGTATTGATATCTCTCTGTTAGTGTGTCAAGTGGGTGTAAAGCGGCATAAACACAGCAGTGAAAAGCAGCTAAACCCCATTATAAAAATAAATTACTTTGAAACACCCATGAAACAAAGACAGTGAAAGAGAGAGAAATTCTTACACAATGCGTTCAGGGGCTGTGATGCAACCTGGATTGACCATATCTAGACGCATAGCTGGATGAGACATAAGGGTGGACACTCTCGGGGCTGAGAGGTTTGGTGAGGTTGGGTGAGCAAACGCAGACCCTTTAAAGTAATACTGCGTGGTACCCATCGCATGGGTCCCAAATCTCCAGGTTCAAGGGCATCTTCCTACATCAAAAACATGCATGAGAAACCCAGAAGATGGTACACTGTGTGATGGGGAAAGGTTTCTAAAACGCACCTCATTTCTCATCTCCTTGTGCCCGGGTTCGCCATTCCAGCCGCTTTACTAGCAAGCTCCCTACTTGGAGCATCAGCACCTTTAACCTCCTATTCCGTACAGGTTGCAATTTGTCCTGAGGATAAACGGGAAGACGTGGAACCAACGAGAGACTAGCTCTTGGTGTTGGGACAGGCACAGGTCACTCTATTTTCCCATCAGAAAGAAGAATTAACCACAGGCTCAGCCTGACCCCTGGAACCAGAACAGGGCCTGAAGCCATTCTGCGATTTTGCGGCCAGCTCCCATAAAAACGAGTTGTAAAATGGAGGTTCAGGGCACTGCAATTCACAAACCTGCAGAGTTATAAATGATAACTCTCGTCCACAAATATATTGAGGGAAGGCAAAGAAGAGGATTTGAAATCAAGGCAGAATTGCAGGAAAAAGATTTCAGGAGGTAGATACGAATCGCCTTTAAAGCACATGAAAAGCGGCAAAACGTTGACAATGATGCCCTTGGCCAAAAAGGGCGTATGCGTTTTTTCCTGAATATATTCAGGAAAAATCGCATACGCCCTTTTTGGTCAACCAAGCAACCTGGAAAGGCAAATCAGCGCTACAAAGAAGTCTCGCTTCCCATCGGTCAAAAGGGCCATGCTGAAAAAAGTCTCAAAACCAGAAATGCAGGACAGGCCATGGAGAAATGGGAGCCTTGCTACACTGATGGGCGGGATGTAAATTGCCAAGAGCCACTCTGGAGAAGTGTCCGGTGAGTCCTGAAACATCTGAAAAACACAGCTTAGAGAGCATAGGGCACTTCCACTCATGGGGGTATAAATTGGGAAAATGAAAAATCAGCAAGACACAAGCACCCCAAAGTTTAGGGCTGCTCTGTTGACCAGGACCTCCACTTCATTCCACCTTAAATATCCCAGGAAAGAGAAAAATGGATAAAGAAGTTGTGGTCCTTATGTACAATGGAATATCACTCAGCCAGGAAATCAATGTCGTAAGGTTAGTAGCAGCATGATGAGTGGATTTAGGTACGACGATTCTAAGTGAAATAAGTCACACAGAAAAGGACACTTCTCATAAGGTATCACTGATAGAGGGAATGTAAAAACCGTTACACTTGAACTGAATTACAAAACAGAACAGAGTCACACATGCAGAAAACACACTATGGCTGCTTAACGGGAAAGGTGAGGTGGGGTGATACATAAAACAAGGGTATCAAATTAGCTCAGATACCATTCCATAAACCCAATATGTAATAGACAAGACCTACTCCTTGCTCAGAGAACTGGACTCAACACGCCCTATTCACCGCACCAGAATATATCTGAGTAATAATAATCGTAAAACCTATGTATTGATATCTCTCTGTTAGTGTGTCAAGTGGGTGTAAAGCGGCATAAACACAGCAGTGAAAAGCAGCTAAACCCCATTATAAAAATAAATTACTTTGAAACACCCATGAAACAAAGACAGTGAAAGAGAGAGAAATTCTTACACAATGCGTTCAGGGGCTGTGATGCAACCTGGATTGACCATATCTAGACTCACAGCTGGATGAGACATAAGGGTGGACACTCTTGGGGCTGAGAGGTTTGGTGAGGTTGGGTGAGCAAACACAGACCCTTTAAAGTAATACTGCGTGGTACCCATCGCATGGGTCCCAAATCTCCAGTTTCAAGGGCATCTTCCTACATCAAAAACATGCATGAGAAACCCAGAAGATGGTACACCGTGTGATGGGGAAAGGTTTCTAAAACGCACCTCATTTCTCATCGCCTTGTGCCCGGGTTCGCCATTCCAGCCGCTTTACTAGCAAGCTCCCTACTTGGAGCATCAGCACCTTTAACCTCCTGTTCCGTACAGGTTGCAATTTGTCCTGAGGATAAACGGGAAGACGTGGAACCAACGTGAGACTAGCTCTTGGTGTTGGGACAGGCACAGGTCACTCTATTTTCCCATCAGAAAGAAGAATTAACCACAGGCTCAGCCTGACCCCCGGAACCAGAACAGGGCCTGAAGCCATTCTGCGATTTTGTGGCCAGCTCCCATAAAAACGAGTTGTAAAATGGAGGTTCAGGGCACTGCAATTCACAAACCTGCAGAGTTATAAACGATAACTCTCGTCCACAAATATATTGAGGGAAGGCAAAGAAGAGGATTTGAAATCAAGGCAGAATTGCAGGAAACAGATTTCTGGAGGTAGATACGAATCGCCTTTAAAGCACATGAAAAGCAGCAAAACGTTGACAATGATGCCCTTGGCCAAAAAGGGCGTATGCGTTTTTTCCTGAATATATTCAGGAAAAAACGCATACGCCCTTTTTGGCCAACCAAGCAACCTGGAAAGGCAAATCAGCGCTACAAACAAGTCTCGCTTCCCATCGGTCAAAAGGGCCATGCTGAAAAAAGTCTCAAAACCAGAAATGCAGGACAGGCCATGGAGAAATGGGAGCCTTGCTACACTGATGGGCGGGATGTAAATTGCCAAGAGCCACTCTGGGGAAGTGTCCGGTGAGTCCTGAAACATCTGAAAAACACAGCTTAGAGAGCATAGGGCACTTCCACTCATGGGGGTATAAATTGGGAAAATTAAAAATCAGCAAGACACAAGCACCCCAAAGTTTAGGGCTGCTCTGTTGACCAGGACCTCCACTTCTTTCCACCTTAAATATCCCAGGAAAGAGAAAAATGGATAAAGAAGTTGTGGTCCTTATGTACAATGGAATATCACTCAGCCATGAAATCAATGTCGTAAGGTTAGTAACAGCATGATGAGTGGATTTAGGTACGACGATTCTAAGTGAAATAAGTCACACAGAAAAGGACACTTCTCATAAGGTATCACTGATAGAGGGAATGTAAAAACCGTTACACTTGAACTGAATTACAAAACAGAACAGAGTCACACATGCAGAAAACACACTATGGCTGCTTAACGGGAAAGGTGAGGTGGGGTGATACATAAAACAAGGGTATCAAATTAGCTCAGATACCGTTCCATAAACCCAATATGTAATAGACAAGACCTACTCCTTGCTCAGAGAACTGGACTCAACACGCCCTATTCACCGCACAAGAATATATCTGACTAATAATAATCGTAAAACCTATGTATTGATATCTCTCTGTTAGTGTGTCAAGTGGGTGTATAGCGGCATAAACACAGCAGTGAAAAGCAGCTAAACCCCATTATAAAAATAAATTACTTTGAAACAACCATGAAACAAAGACAGTGAAAGAGAGAGAAATTCTTACACAATGCGTTCAGGGGCTGTGATGTAACCTGGATTGACCATAACTAGACGCACAGCTGGATGAGACATAAGGGTGGACACTCTTGGGGCTGAGAGGTTTGGTGAGGTTGGGTGAGCAAACGCAGACCCTTTAAAGTAATACTGCGTGGTACCCATCGCATGGGTCCCAAATCTCCAGGTCCAAGGGCATCTTCCTACATCGAAAACATGCATGAGAAACCCAGAAGATGGTACACCGTGTGATGGGGAAAGGTTTCTAAAACGCACCTCATTTCTCGTCTCCTTGTGCCCGGGTTCGCCATTCCAGCCGCTTTACTAGCAAGCTCCCTACTTGGAGCATCAGCACCTTTAACCTCCTGTTCCGTACAGGTTGCAATTTGTCCTGAGGATAAACGGGAAGACGTGGAACCAACGAGAGACTAGCTCTTGGTGTTGGGACAGGCACAGGTCACTCTATTTTCCCATCAGAAAGAAGAATTAACCACAGGCTCAGCCTGACCCCCGAAACCAGAACAGGGCCTGAAGCCATTCTGCGATTTTGCGGCCAGCTCCCATAAAAACGAGTTGTAAAATGGAGGTTCAGGGCACTGCAATTCACAAACCTGCAGAGTTATAAATGATAACTCTCGTCCACAAATATATTGAGGGAAGGCAAAGAAGAGGATTTGAAATCAAGGCAGAATTGCACGAAACAGATTTCAGGAGGTAGATACGAATCGCCTTTAAAGCACATGAAAAGCGGCAAATCGTTGACAATGATGCCCTTGGCCAAAAAGGGCGTATGCGTTTTTTCCTGAATATATTCAGGAAAAAACGCATACGCCCTTTTTGGCCAACCAAGCAACCTGGAAAGGCAAATCAGCGCTACAAAGAAGTCTCGCTTCCCATCGGTCAAAAGGGCCATGCTGAAAAAAGTCTCAAAACCAGAAATGCAGGACAGGCCATGGAGAAATGGGAGCCTTGCTACACTGATGGGCGGGATGTAAATTGCCAAGAGCCACTCTGGGGAAGTGTCCGGTGAGTCCTGAAACATCTGAAAAACACAGCTTAGAGAGCATAGGGCACTTCCACTCATGGGGGTATAAATTGGGAAAATTAAAAATCAGCAAGACACAAGCACCCCAAAGTTGAGGGCTGCTCTGTTGACCAGGACCTCCACTTCATTCCACCTTCAATATCCCAGGAAAGAGAAAAATGGATAAAGAAGTTGTGGTCCTTATGTACAATGGAATATCACTCAGCCATGAAATCAATGTCGTAATGTTAGTAGCAGCATGATGAGTGGATTTAGGTACGACGATTCTAAGTGAAATAAGTCACACAGAAAAGGACACTTCTCATAAGGTATCACTGATAGAGGGAATGTAAAAACCGTTACACTTGAACTGAATTACAAAACAGAACAGAGTCACACATGCAGAAAACACACTATGGCTGCTTAACGGGAAAGGTGAGGTGGGGTGATACATAAAACAAGGGTATCAAATTAGCTCAGATACCGTTCCATAAACCCAATATGTAATAGACAAGACCTACTCCTTGCTCAGAGAACTGGACTCAACACGCCCTATTCACCGCACAAGAATATATCTGACTAATAATAATCGTAAAACCTATGTATTGATATCTCTCTGTTAGTGTGTCAAGTGGGTGTAAAGCAGCATAAACACAGCAGTGAAAAGCAGCTAAACCCCATTATAAAAATAAATTACTTTGAAACAACCATGAAACAAAGACTGTGAAAGAGAGAGAAATTCTTACACAATGCGTTCAGGGGCTGTGATGCAACCTGGATTGACCATATCTAGACCCACAGCTGGATGAGACATAAGGGTGGACATTCTTGGGGCTGAGAGGTTTGGTGAGGTTGGGTGAGCAAACGCAGACCCTTTAAAGTAATACTGCGTGGTACCCATCGCATGGGTCCCAAATCTCCAGGTTCAAGGGCATCTTCCTACATCAAAAACATGCATGAGAAACCCAGAAGATGGTACATCGTGTGATGGGGAAATGTTTCTAAAACGCACCTCATTTCTCATCTCCTTGTGCCCGGGTTCGCCATTCCAGCCGCTTTACTAGCAAGCTCCCTACTTGGAGCATCAGCACCTTTAACCTCCTGTTCGGTACAGGTTGCAATTTGTCCTGAGGATAAACGGGAAGACGTGGAACCAACGTGAGACTAGCTCTTGGTGTTGGGACAGGCACAGGTCACTCTATTTTCCCATCAGAAAGATGAATTAACCACAGGCTCAGCCTGGCCCCCGGAACCAGAACAGGGCCTGAAGCCATTCTGCGATTTTGCGGCCAGCTCCCATAAAAACGAGTTGTAAAATGGAGGTTCAGGGCACTGCAATTCACAAACCTGCAGAGTTATAAATGATAACTCTCGTCCACAAATATATTGAGGGAAGGCAAAGAAGAGGATTTGAAATCAAGGCAGAATTGCAGGAAACAGATTTCTGGAGGTAGATACGAATCGCCTTTAAAGCACATGAAAAGCGGCAAAACGTTGACAATGATGCCCTTGGCCAAAAAGGGCGTATGCGTTTTTTCCTGAATATATTCAGGAAAAAACGCATACGCCCTTTTTGGCCAACCAAGCAACCTGGAAAGGCAAATCAGCGCTACAGAGAAGTCTCGCTTCCCATCGGTCAAAAGGGCCATGCTGAAAAAAGTCTCAAAACCAGAAATGCAGGACAGGCCATGGAGAAATGGGAGCCTTGCTACACTGATGGGCGGGATGTAAATTGCCAAGAGCCACTCTGGGGAAGTGTCCGGTGAGTCCTGAAACATCTGAAAAACACAGCTTAGAGAGCATAGGGCACTTCCACTCATGGGGGTATAAATTGGGAGAATGAAAAATCAGCAAGACACAAGCACCCCAAAGTTTAGGGCTGCTCTGTTGACCAGGACCTCCACTTCATTCCACCTTAAATATCCCAGGAAAGAGAAAAATGGATAAAGAAGTTGTGGTCCTTATGTACAATGGAATATCACTCAGCCATGAAATCAATGTCGTAAGGTTAGTAGCAGCATGATGAGTGGATTTAGGTACGACGATTCTAAGTGAAATAAGTCACACAGAAAAGGACACTTCTCATAAGGTATCACTGATAGAGGGAATGTAAAAACCGTTACACTTGAACTGAATTACAAAACAGAACAGAGTCACACATGCAGAAAACACACTATGGCTGCTTAACGGGAAAGGTGAGGTGGGGTGATACATAAAACAAGGGTATCAAATTAGCTCAGATACCGTTCCATAAACCCAATATGTAATAGACAAGACCTACTCCTTGCTCAGAGAACTGGACTCAACACGCCCTATTCACCGCACAAGAATATATCTGACTAATAATAATCGTAAAACCTATGTATTGATATCTCTCTGTTAGTGTGTCAAGTGGGTGTAAAGCGGCATAAACACAGCAGTGAAAAGCAGCTAAACCCCATTATAAAAATAAATTACTTTGAAACAACCATGAAACAAAGACTGTGAAAGAGAGAGAAATTCTTACACAATGCGTTCAGGGGCTGTGATGCAACCTGGATTGACCATATCTAGACCCACAGCTGGATGAGACATAAGGGTGGACACTCTTGGGGCTGAGAGGTTTGGTGAGGTTGGGTGAGCAAACGCAGACCCTTTAAATAATACTCCGTGGTACCCATCGCATGGGTCCCAAATCTCCAGGTTCAAGGGCATCTTCCTACATCAAAAACATGCATGAGAAACCCAGAAGATCGTACACCGTGTGATCGGGAATGGTTTCTAAAACGCACCTCATTTCTCATCTCCTTGTGCTCGGGTTCACCATTCCAGCCGCTTTACTAGCAATCTCCCTACTTGGAGCATCAGCACATTTAACCTCCTGTCCCGTACCAGTTGCAAATTGTCCTGAGGATAAACGGGAAGATGTGGAACCAACGAGAGACTAGCTCTTGGTGTTGGGACAGGCACAGGTCACTCTATTTTCCCATCAGAAAGAAGAATTAACCACAGGCTCAGCCTGACCCCCGAATCCAGAACAGGGCCTGAAGCCATTCTGCGATTTTGCGGCCAGCTCCCATAAAAACGAGTTGTAAAATGGAGGTTCAGGGCACTGCAATTCACAAACCTGCAGAGTTATAAATGATAACTCTCGTCCACAAATATATTGAGGGAAGGCAAAGAAGAGGATTTGAAATCAAGGCAGAATTGCAGGAAAAAGATTTCAGGAGGTAGATACGAATCGCCTTTAAAGCACATGAAAAGCGGCAAAACGTTGACAATGATGCCCTTGGCCAAAAAGGGCGTATGCGTTTTTTCCTGAATATATTCAGGAAAAAACGCATACGCCCTTTTTGGCCAACCAAGCAACCTGGAAAGGCAAATCAGCGCTACAAAGAAGTCTCGCTTCCCATCGGTCAAAAGGGCCATGCTGAAAAAAGTGTCAAAACCAGAAATGCAGGACAGGCCATGAAGAAATGGGAGCCTTTCTACACTGATGGGCGGGATGTACATTGCTAAGAGCCACTCTGGAGAAGTGTCCGGTGAGTCCTGAAACATCTGAAAAACACAGCTTAGAGAGCATAGGGCACTTCCACTCATGGGGGTATAAATTGGGAAATTAAAAATCAGCAAGACACAAGCACCCCAAAGTTTAGGGCTGCTCTGTTGACCAGGACCTCCACTTCATTCCACCTTAAATATCCCAGGAAAGAGAAAAATGGATAAAGAAGTTGTGGTCCTTATGTACAATGGAATATCACTCAGCCATGAAATCAATGTCGTAAGGTTAGTAGCAGCATGATGAGTCGATTTAGGTACGACGATTCTAAGTGAAATAAGTCACACAGAAAAGGACACTTCTCAAAAAGTATCACTGATAGAGGGAATGTAAAAACCGTTACACTTGAACTGAATTACAAAACAGAACAGAGTCACACATGCAGAAAACACACTATGGCTGCTTAACGGGAAAGGTGAGGTGGGGTGATACATAAAACAAGGGTATCAAATTAGCTCAGATACCGTTCCATAAACCCAATATGTAATAGACAAGACCTACTCCTTGCTCAGAGAACTGGACTCAACACGCCCTATTCACCGCACAAGAATATATCTGACTAATAATAATCGTAAAACCTATGTATTGATATCTCTCTGTTAGTGTGTCAAGTGGGTGTATAGCGGCATAAACACAGCAGTGAAAAGCAGCTAAACCCCATTATAAAAATAAATTACTTTGAAACAACCATGAAACAAAGACAGTGAAAGAGAGAGAAATTCTTACACAATGCGTTCAGGGGCTGTGATGCAACCTGGATTGACCATATCTAGACGCACAGCTGGATGAGACATAAGGGTGGACACTCTTGGGGCTGAGAGGTTTGGTGAGGTTGGGTGAGCAAACGCAGACCCTTTAAAGTAATACTGCGTGGTACCCATCGCATGGGTCCCAAATCTCCAGGTTCAAGGGCATCTTCCTACATCAAAAACATGCATGAGAAACCCAGAAGATGGTACACCGTGTGATGGGGAAAGGTTTCTAAAACGCACCTCATTTCTCATCTCCTTGTGCCCGGGTTCGCCATTCCAGCTGCTTTACTAGCAAGCTCCCTACTTGGAGCATCAGCACCTTTAACCTCCTGTTCCGTACAGGTTGCAATTTGTCCTGAGGATAAACGGGAAGACGTGGAACCAACGAGAGACTAGCTCTTGGTGTTGGGACAGGCACAGGTCACTCTATTTTCCCATCAGAAATAAGAATTAACCACAGGCTCAGCCTGCCCCCCGGAACCAGAACAGGGCCTGAAGCCATTCTGCGATTTTGCGGCCAGCTCCCATAAAAACGAGTTGTAAAATGGAGGTTCAGGGCACTGCAATTCACAAACCTGCAGAGTTATAAATGATAACTCTCGTCCACAGATATATTGAGGGAAGGCAAAGAAGAGGATTTGAAATCAAGGCAGAATTGCAGGAAACAGATTTCAGGAGGTACATACGAATCGCCTTTAAAGCACATGAAAAGCGGCAAAACGTTGACAATGATGCCCTTGGCCAAAAGGGCGTATGCGTTTTTTCCTGAATATATTCAGGAAAAAACGCATACGCCCTTTTTGGCCAACCAAGCAACCTGGAAAGGCAAATCAGCGCTACAAAGAAGTCTCGCTTCCCATCGGTCAAAAGGGCCATGCTGAAAAAAGTGTCAAAACCAGAAATGTAGGACAGGCCATGGAGAAATGGGAGCCTTGCTACACTGATGGGCGGGATGTAAATTGCCAAGAGCCACTCTGGAGAAGTGTCCGGTGAGTCCTGAAATATCTGAAAAACACAGCTCAGAGAGCATAGGGAACTTCCACTCATGGGGGTATAAATTGGGAAAATTAAAAATCAGCAAGACACAAGCACCCCAAAGTTTAGGGCTGCTCTGTTGACCAGGACCTCCACTTCATTCCACCTTAAATATCCCAGGAAAGAGAAAAATGGATAAAGAAGTTGTGGTCCTTATGTACAATGGAATATCACTCAGCCAGGAAATCAATGTCGTAAGGTTAGTAGCAGCATGATGAGTGGATTTAGGTACGACGATTCTAAGTGAAATAAGTCACACAGAAAAGGACACTTCTCATAAGGTACCACTGATAGAGGGAATGTAAAAACCATTACACTTGAACTGAATTACAAAACAGAACAGAGTCACACATGCAGAAAACACACTATGGCTGCTTAACGGGAAAGGTGAGATGGGGTGATACATAAAACAAGGGTATCAAATTAGCTCAGATACCGTTCCATAAACCCAATATGTAATAGACAAGACCTACTCCTTGCTCAGAGAACTGGACTCAACACGCCCTATTCACCGCACAAGAATATATCTGACTAATAATAATCGTAAAACCTATGTATTGATATCTCTCTGTTAGTGTGTCAAGTGGGTAAAGCGGCATAAACACAGCCGTGAAAAGCAGCTAAACCCCATTATAAAAATAAATTACTTTGAAACAACCATGAAACAAAGACAGTGAAAGAGAGAGAAATTCTTACACAATGCGTTCAGGGGCTGTGATGCAACCTGGATTGACCATATCTAGACGCACAGCTGGATGAGACATAAGGGTGGACACTCTTGGGGCTGAGAGGTTTGGTGAGGTTGGGTGAGCAAACGCAGACCCTTTAAAGTAATACTGCGTGGTACCCATCGCATGGGTCCCAAATCTCCAGGTTCAAGGGCATCTTCCTACATCAAAAACATGCATGAGAAACCCAGAAGATGGTACACCGTGTGATGGGGAAAGGTTTCTAAAACGCACCTCATTTCTCATCTCCTTGTGCCCAGTATCGCCATTCCAGCCGCTTTACTAGCAAGCTCCCTACTTGGAGCATCAGCACCTTTAACCTCCTGTTCCGTACAGGTTGCAATTTGTCCTGAGGATAAACGGGAAGACGTGGAACCAACGAGAGACTAGCTCTTGGTGTTGGGACAGGCACAGGTCACTCTATTTTCCCATCAGAAAGAAGAATTAACCACAGGCTCAGCCTGACCCCCGAAACCAGAACAGGGCCTGAAGCCATTCTGCGATTTTGCGGCCAGCTCCCATAAAAACGAGTTGTAAAATGGAGGTTCAGGGCACTGCAATTCACAAACCTGCAGAGTTATAAATGATAACTCTCGTCCACAAATATATTGAGGGAAGGCAAAGAAGAGGATTTGAAATCAAGGCAGAATTGCAGGAAACAGATTTCAGGAGGTAGATACGAATCGCCTTTAAAGCACATGAAAAGCGGCAAAACGTTAACAATGATGCCCTTGGCCAAAAAGGGCGTATGCGTTTTTTCCTGAATATATTCAGGAAAAAACGCATACGCCCTTTTTGGCCAACCAAGCAACCTGGAAAGGCAAATCAGCGCTACAAAGAAGTCTCGCTTCCCATCGGTCAAAAGGGCCATGCTGAAAAAAGTGTCAAAACCAGAAATGCAGGACAGGCCATGGAGAAATGGGAGCCTTGCTACACTGATGGGCGGGATGTAAATTGCCAAGAGCCACTCTGGGGAAGTGTCCGGTGAGTCCTGAAACATCTGAAAAACACAGCTTAGAGAGCATAGGGCACTTCCACTCATGGGGGTATAAATTGGGAAAATGAAAAATCAGCAAGACACAAGCACCCCAAAGTTTAGGGCTGCTCTGTTGACCAGGACCTCCACTTCATTCCACCTTAAATATCCCAGGAAAGAGAAAAATGGATAAAGAAGTTGTGGTCCTTATGTACAATGGAATATCACTCAGCCATGAAATCAATGTCGTAAGGTTAGTAGCAGCATGATGAGTGGATTTAGGTACGACGATTCTAAGTGAAATAAGTCACACAGAAAAGGACACTTCTCATAAGGTATCACTGATAGAGGGAATGAAAAAACCGTTACACTTGAACTGAATTACAAAACAGAACAGAGTCACACATGCAGAAAACACACTATGGCTGCTTAACGGGAAAGGTGAGGTGGGGTGATACATAAAACAAGGGTATCAAATTAGCTCAGATACCGTTCCATAAACCCAATATGTAATAGAAAAGACCTACTCCTTGCTCAGAGAACTGGACTCAACACGCCCTATTCACCGCACAAGAATATATCTGACTAATAATAATCGTAAAACCTATGTATTGATATCTCTCTGTTAGTGTGTCAAGTGTGTGTAAAGCGGCATAAACACAGCCGTGAAAAGCAGCTAAACCCCATTATAAAAATAAATTACTTTGAAACAACCATGAAACAAAGACTGTGAAAGAGAGAGAAATTCTTACACAATGCGTTCAGGGGCTGTGATGCAACCTGGATTGACCATATCTAGACGCACAGCTGGATGAGACATAAGGGTGGACACTCTTGGGGCTGAGAGGTTTGGTGAGGTTGGGTGAGCAAACGCAGACCCTTTAAAGTAATACTGCGTGGTACCCATCGCATGGGTCCCAAATCTCCAGGTTCAAGGGCATCTTCCTACATCAAAAACATGCATGAGAAACCCAGAAGATGGTACACCGTGTGATGGGGAAAGGTTTCTAAAACGCACCTCATTTCTCATCTCCTTGTGCCCGGGTTCGCCATTCCAGCCGCTTTACTAGCAAGCTCCCTACTTGGAGCATCAGCACCTTTAACCTCCTGTTCCGTACAGGTTGCAATTTGTCCTGAGGATAAACGGGAAGACGTGGAACCAACGAGACACTAGATCTTGGTGTTGGGACAGGCACAGGTCCCTCTATTTTCCCATCAGAAAGAAGAATTAACCACAGGCTCAGCCTGACCCCCGGAACCAGAACAGGGCCTGAAGCCATTCTGCGATTTTGTGGCCAGCTCCCATAAAAACGAGTTGTAAAATGGAGGTTCAGGGCACTGCAATTCACAAACCTGCAGAGTTATAAATGATAACTCTCGTCCACAAATATATTCAGCGAAGGCAAAGAAGAGGATTTGAAATCAAGGCAGAATTGCAGGAAACAGATTTCAGGAGGTAGATACGAATCGCCTTTAAAGCACATGAAAAGCGGCAAAACGTTGACAATGATGCCCTTGGCCAAAAAGGGCGTATGCGTTTTTTCCTGATTATATTCAGGAAAAAACGCATACGCCCTTTTTGGCCAACCAAGCAACCTGGAAAGGCAAATCAGCACTACAAAGAAGTCTCGCTTCCCATCGGTCAAAAGGGCCATGCTGAAAAAAGTCTCAAAACCAGAAATGCAGGACAGGCCATGGAGAAATGGGAGCCTTGCTACACTGATGGGCGGGATGTAAATTGCCAAGAGCCACTCTGGGGAAGTGTCCGGTGAGTCCTGAAACATCTGAAAAACACAGCTTAGAGAGCATAGGGCACTTCCACTCATGGGGGTATAAATTGGGAAAATGAAAAATCAGCAAGACACAAGCACCCCAAAGTTTAGGGCTGCTCTGTTGACCAGGACCTCCACTTCATTCCACCTTCAATATCCCAGGAAAGAGAAAAATGGATAAAGAAGTTGTGGTCCTTATGTACAATGGAATATCACTCAGCCATGAAATCAATGTCGTAAGGTTAGTAGCAGCATGATGAGTGGATTTAGGTACGACGATTCTAAGTGAAATAAGTCACACAGAAAAGGACACTTCTCATAAGGTACCACTGATAGAGGGAATGTAAAAACCATTACACTTGAACTGAATTACAAAACAGAACAGAGTCACACATGCAGAAAACACACTATGGCTGCTTAACGGGAAAGGTGAGATGGGGTGATACATAAAACAAGGGTATCAAATTAGCTCAGATACCGTTCCATAAACCCAATATGTAATAGACAAGACCTACTCCTTGCTCAGAGAACTGGACTCAACACGCCCTATTCACCGCACAAGAATATATCTGACTAATAATAATCGTAAAACCTATGTATTGATATCTCTCTGTTAGTGTGTCAAGTGGGTAAAGCGGCATAAACACAGCCGTGAAAAGCAGCTAAACCCCATTATAAAAATAAATTACTTTGAAACAACCATGAAACAAAGACAGTGAAAGAGAGAGAAATTCTTACACAATGCGTTCAGGGGCTGTGATGCAACCTGGATTGACCATATCTAGACGCACAGCTGGATGAGACATAAGGGTGGACACTCTTGGGGCTGAGAGGTTTGGTGAGGTTGGGTGAGCAAACGCAGACCCTTTAAAGTAATACTGCGTGGTACCCATCGCATGGGTCCCAAATCTCCAGGTTCAAGGGCATCTTCCTACATCAAAAACATGCATGAGAAACCCAGAAGATGGTACACCGTGTGATGGGGAAAGGTTTCTAAAACGCACCTCATTTCTCATCTCCTTGTGCCCAGTATCGCCATTCCAGCCGCTTTACTAGCAAGCTCCCTACTTGGAGCATCAGCACCTTTAACCTCCTGTTCCGTACAGGTTGCAATTTGTCCTGAGGATAAACGGGAAGACGTGGAACCAACGAGAGACTAGCTCTTGGTGTTGGGACAGGCACAGGTCACTCTATTTTCCCATCAGAAAGAAGAATTAACCACAGGCTCAGCCTGACCCCCGAAACCAGAACAGGGCCTGAAGCCATTCTGCGATTTTGCGGCCAGCTCCCATAAAAACGAGTTGTAAAATGGAGGTTCAGGGCACTGCAATTCACAAACCTGCAGAGTTATAAATGATAACTCTCGTCCACAAATATATTGAGGGAAGGCAAAGAAGAGGATTTGAAATCAAGGCAGAATTGCAGGAAACAGATTTCAGGAGGTAGATACGAATCGCCTTTAAAGCACATGAAAAGCGGCAAAACGTTAACAATGATGCCCTTGGCCAAAAAGGGCGTATGCGTTTTTTCCTGAATATATTCAGGAAAAAACGCATACGCCCTTTTTGGCCAACCAAGCAACCTGGAAAGGCAAATCAGCGCTACAAAGAAGTCTCGCTTCCCATCGGTCAAAAGGGCCATGCTGAAAAAAGTGTCAAAACCAGAAATGCAGGACAGGCCATGGAGAAATGGGAGCCTTGCTACACTGATGGGCGGGATGTAAATTGCCAAGAGCCACTCTGGGGAAGTGTCCGGTGAGTCCTGAAACATCTGAAAAACACAGCTTAGAGAGCATAGGGCACTTCCACTCATGGGGGTATAAATTGGGAAAATGAAAAATCAGCAAGACACAAGCACCCCAAAGTTTAGGGCTGCTCTGTTGACCAGGACCTCCACTTCATTCCACCTTAAATATCCCAGGAAAGAGAAAAATGGATAAAGAAGTTGTGGTCCTTATGTACAATGGAATATCACTCAGCCATGAAATCAATGTCGTAAGGTTAGTAGCAGCATGATGAGTCGATTTAGGTACGACGATTCTAAGTGAAATAAGTCACACAGAAAAGGACACTTCTCATAAGGTATCACTGATAGAGGGAATGAAAAAACCGTTACACTTGAACTGAATTACAAAACAGAACAGAGTCACACATGCAGAAAACACACTATGGCTGCTTAACGGGAAAGGTGAGGTGGGGTGATACATAAAACAAGGGTATCAAATTAGCTCAGATACCGTTCCATAAACCCAATATGTAATAGACAAGACCTACTCCTTGCTCAGAGAAATGGACTCAACACGCCCTATTCACCGCACAAGAATATATCTGACTAATAATAATCGTAAAACCTATGTATTGATATCTCTCTGTTAGTGTGTCAAGTGTGTGTAAAGCGGCATAAACACAGCCGTGAAAAGCAGCTAAACCCCATTATAAAAATAAATTACTTTGAAACAACCATGAAACAAAGACTGTGAAAGAGAGAGAAATTCTTACACAATGCGTTCAGGGGCTGTGATGCAACCTGGATTGACCATATCTAGACGCACAGCTGGATGAGACATAAGGGTGGACACTCTTGGGGCTGAGAGGTTTGGTGAGGTTGGGTGAGCAAACGCAGACCCTTTAAAGTAATACTGCGTGGTACCCATCGCATGGGTCCCAAATCTCCAGGTTCAAGGGCATCTTCCTACATCAAAAACATGCATGAGAAACCCAGAAGATGGTACACCGTGTGATGGGGAAAGGTTTCTAAAACGCACCTCATTTCTCATCTCCTTGTGCCCGGGTTCGCCATTCCAGCCGCTTTACTAGCAAGCTCCCTACTTGGAGCATCAGCACCTTTAACCTCCTGTTCCGTACAGGTTGCAATTTGTCCTGAGGATAAACGGGAAGACGTGGAACCAACGAGACACTAGATCTTGGTGTTGGGACAGGCACAGGTCCCTCTATTTTCCCATCAGAAAGAAGAATTAACCACAGGCTCAGCCTGACCCCCGGAACCAGAACAGGGCCTGAAGCCATTCTGCGATTTTGTGGCCAGCTCCCATAAAAACGAGTTGTAAAATGGAGGTTCAGGGCACTGCAATTCACAAACCTGCAGAGTTATAAATGATAACTCTCGTCCACAAATATATTCAGCGAAGGCAAAGAAGAGGATTTGAAATCAAGGCAGAATTGCAGGAAACAGATTTCAGGAGGTAGATACGAATCGCCTTTAAAGCACATGAAAAGCGGCAAAACGTTGACAATGATGCCCTTGGCCAAAAAGGGCGTATGCGTTTTTTCCTGATTATATTCAGGAAAAAACGCATACGCCCTTTTTGGCCAACCAAGCAACCTGGAAAGGCAAATCAGCACTACAAAGAAGTCTCGCTTCCCATCGGTCAAAAGGGCCATGCTGAAAAAAGTCTCAAAACCAGAAATGCAGGACAGGCCATGGAGAAATGGGAGCCTTGCTACACTGATGGGCGGGATGTAAATTGCCAACAGCCACTCTGGAGAAGTGTCCGGTGAGTCCTGAAACATCTGAAAAACACAGCTTAGAGAGCATAGGGCACTTCCACTCATGGGGGTATAAATTGGGAAAATGAAAAATCAGCAAGACACAAGCACCCCAAAGTTTAGGGCTGCTCTGTTGACCAGGACCTCCACTTCATTCCACCTTCAATATCCCAGGAAAGAGAAAAATGGATAAAGAAGTTGTGGTCCTTATGTACAATGGAATATCACTCAGCCATGAAATCAATGTCGTAAGGTTAGTAGCAGCATGATGAGTGGATTTAGGTACGACGATTCTAAGTGAAATAAGTCACACAGAAAAGGACACTTCTCATAAGGTATCACTGATAGAGGGAATGTAAAAACCGTTACACTTGAACTGAATTACAAAACAGAACAGAGTCACACATGCAGAAAACACACTATGGCTGCTTAACGGGAAAGGTGAGGTGGGGTGATACATAAAACAAGGGTATCAAATTAGCTCAGATACCGTTCCATAAACCCAATATGTAATAGACAAGACCTACTCCTTGCTCAGAGAACTGGACTCAACACGCCCTATTCACCGCACAAGAATATATCTGACTAATAATAATCGTAAAACCTATGTATTGATATCTCTCTGTTAGTGTGTCAAGTGGGTGTAAAGCGGCATAAACACAGCAGTGAAAAGCAGCTAAACCCCATTATAAAAATAAATTACTTTGAAACACCCATGAAACAAAGACAGTGAAAGAGAGAGAAATTCTTACACAATGCGTTCAGGGGCTGTGATGCAACCTGGATTGACCATATCTAGACGCACAGCTGGATGAGACATAAGGGTGGACACTCTTGGGGCTGAGAGGTTTGGTGAGGTTGGGTGAGCAAACACAGACCGTTTAAAGTAATACTGCGTGGTACCCATCGCATGGGTCCCAAATCTCCAGGTTCAAGGGCATCTTCCTACATCGAAAACATGCATGAGAAACCCAGAAGATGGTACACCGTGTGATGGGGAAAGGTTTCTAAAACGCACCTCATTTCTCATCACCTTGTGCCCGGGTTCGCCATTCCAGCCGCTTTACTAGCAAGCTCCCTACTTGGGGCATCAGCACCTTTAACCTCCTGTTCCGTACAGGTTGCAATTTGTCCTGAGGATAAACGGGAAGACGTGGAACCAACGAGAGACTAGCTCTTGGTGTTGGGACAGGCACAGGTCACTCTATTTTCCCATCAGAAAGAAGAATTAACCACAGGCTCAGCCAACCCCCGGAACCAGAACAGGTCCTGAAGCCATTCTGCGATTTTGCGGCCAGCTCCCATAAAAACGAGTTGTAAAATGGAGGTTCAGGGCACTGCAATTCACAAACCTGCAGAGTTATAAATGATAACTCTCGTCCACAAATATATTGAGGGAAGGCAAAGAAGAGGATTTGAAATCAAGGCAGAATTGCAGGAAACAGATTTCAGGAGGTAGATACGAATCGCCTTTAAAGCACATGAAAAGCGGCAAAACGTTGACAATGATGCCCTTGGCCAAAAAGGGCGTATGCGTTTTTTCCTGAATATATTCAGGAAAAAACGCATACGCCCTTTTTGGCCAACCAAGCAACCTGGAAAGGCAAATCAGCGCTACAAAGAAGTCTCGCTTCCCATCGGTCAAAAGGGCCATGCTGAAAAAAGTCTCAAAACCAGAAATGCAGGACAGGCCATGGAGAAATGGGAGCCTTGCTACACTGATGGGCGGGATGTAAATTGCCAAGAGCCACTCTGGAGAAGTGTCCGGTGAGTCCTGAAACATCTGAAAAACACAGCTTAGAGAGCATAGGGCACTTCCACTCATGGGGGTATAAATTGGGAAAATGAAAAATCAGCAAGACACAAGCACCCCAAAGTTTAGGGCTGCTCTGTTGACCAGGACCTCCACTTCATTCCACCTTAAATATCCCAGGAAAGAGAAAAATGGATAAAGAAGTTGTGGTCCTTATGTACAATGGAATATCACTCAGCCAGGAAATCAATGTCGTAAGGTTAGTAGCAGCATGATGAGTGGATTTAGGTACGACGATTCTAAGTGAAATAAGTCACACAGAAAAGGACACTTCTCATAAGGTATCACTGATAGAGGGAATGTAAAAACCGTTACACTTGAACTGAATTACAAAACAGAACAGAGTCACACATGCAGAAAACACACTATGGCTGCTTAACGGGAAAGGTGAGGTGGGGTGATACATAAAACAAGGGTATCAAATTAGCTCAGATACCATTCCATAAACCCAATATGTAATAGACAAGACCTACTCCTTGCTCAGAGAACTGGACTCAACACGCCCTATTCACCGCACCAGAATATATCTGACTAATAATAATCGTAAAACCTATGTATTGATATCTCTCTGTTAGTGTGTCAAGTGGGTGTAAAGCGGCATAAACACAGCAGTGAAAAGCAGCTAAACCCCAGTATAAAAATAAATTACTTTGAAACACCCATGAAACAAAGACAGTGAAAGAGAGAGAAATTCTTACACAATGCGTTCAGGGGCTGTGATGCAACCTGGATTGACCATATCTAGACCCACAGCTGGATGAGACATAAGGGTGGACACTCTTGGGGCTGAGAGGTTTGGTGAGGTTGGGTGAGCAAACACAGACCCTTTAAAGGAATACTGCGTGGTACCCATCGCATGGGTCCCAAATCTCCAGGTTCAAGGGAATCTTCCTACATCAAAAACATGCATGAGAAACCCAGAAGATGGTACACCGTGTGATGGGGAAAGGTTTCTAAAACGCACCTCATTTCTCATCGCCTTGTGCCCGGGTTCGCCATTCCAGCCGCTTTACTAGCAAGCTCCCTACTTGGAGCATCAGCACCTTTAACCTCCTGTTCCGTACAGGTTGCAATTTGTCCTGAGGATAAACGGGAAGACGTGGAACCAACGTGAGACTAGCTCTTGGTGTTGGGACAGGCACAGGTCACTCTATTTTCCCATCAGAAAGAAGAATTAACCACAGGCTCAGCCTGACCCCCGGAACCAGAACAGGGCCTAAAGCCATTCTGCGATTTTGTGGCCAGCTCCCATAAAAACGAGTTGTAAAATGGAGGTTCAGGGCACTGCAATTCACAAACCTGCAGAGTTATAAACGATAACTCTCGTCCACAAATATATTGAGGGAAGGCAAAGAAGAGGATTTGAAATCAAGGCAGAATTGCAGGAAACAGATTTCTGGAGGTAGATACGAATCGCCTTTAAAGCACATGAAAAGCAGCAAAACGTTGACAATGATGCCCTTGGCCAAAAAGGGCGTATGCGTTTTTTCCTGAATATATTCAGGAAAAAACGCATACGCCCTTTTTGGCCAACCAAGCAACCTGGAAAGGCAAATCAGCGCTACAAAGAAGTCTCGCTTCCCATCAGTCAAAAGGGCCATGCTGAAAAAAGTGTCAAAACCAGAAATGCAGGACAGGCCATGGAGAAATGGGAGCCTTGCTACACTGATGGGCGGGATGTAAATTGCCAAGAGCCACTCTGGGGAAGTGTCCGGTGAGTCCTGAAACATCTGAAAAACACAGCTTAGAGAGCATAGGGCACTTCCACTCATGGGGGTATAAATTGGGAAAATTAAAAATCAGCAAGACACAAGCACCCCAAAGTTTAGGGCTGCTCTGTTGACCAGGACCTCCACTTCATTCCACCTTAAATATCCCAGGAAAGAGAAAAATGGATAAAGAAGTTGTGGTCCTTATGTACAATGGAATATCACTCAGCCAGGAAATCAATGTCGTAAGGTTAGTAGCAGCATGATGAGTGGATTTAGGTACGACGATTCTAAGTGAAATAAGTCACACAGAAAAGGACACTTCTCATAAGGTATCACTGATAGAGGGAATGTAAAAACCGTTACACTTGAACTGAATTACAAAACAGAACAGAGTCACACATGCAGAAAACACACTATGGCTGCTTAACGGGAAAGGTGAGGTGGGGTGATACATAAAACAAGGGTATCAAATTAGCTCAGATACCATTCCATAAACCCAATATGTAATAGACAAGACCTACTCCTTGCTCAGAGAACTGGACTCAACACGCCCTATTCACCGCACAAGAATATATCTGACTAGTAATAATCTTAAAACCTATGTATTGATATCTCTCTGTTAGTGTGTCAAGTGGGTGTAAAGCGGCATAAACATAGCAGTGAAAAGCAGCTAAACCCCATTATAAAAATAAATTACTTTGAAACACCCATGAAACAAAGACAGTGAAAGAGAGAGAAATTCTTACACAATGCGTTCAGGGGCTGTGATGCAACCTGGATTGACCATATCTAGACGCACAGCTGGATGAGACATAAGGGTGGACACTCTCGGGGCTGAGAGGTTTGGTGAGGTTGGGTGAGCAAACGCAGACCCTTTAAAGTAATACTGCGTGGTACCCATCGCATGGGTCCCAAATCTCCAGGTTCAAGGGCATCTTCCTACATCAAAAACATGCATGAGAAACCCAGAAGATGGTACACTGTGTGATGGGGAAAGGTTTCTAAAACGCACCTCATTTCTCATCTCCTTGTGCCCGGGTTCGCCATTCCAGCCGCTTTACTAGCAAGCTCCCTACTTGGAGCATCAGCACCTTTAACCTCCTGTTCCGTACAGGTTGCAATTTGTCCTGAGGATAAACGGGAAGACGTGGAACCAACGAGAGACTAGCTCTTGGTGTTGGGACAGGCACAGGTCACTCTATTTTCCCATCAGAAAGAAGAATTAACCACAGGCTCAGCCTGACCCCTGGAACCAGAACAGGGCCTGAAGCCATTCTGCGATTTTGCGGCCAGCTCCCATAAAAACGAGTTGTAAAATGGAGGTTCAGGGCACTGCAATTCACAAACCTGCAGAGTTATAAATGATAACTCTCGTCCACAAATATATTGAGGGAAGGCAAAGAAGAGGATTTGAAATCAAGGCAGAATTGCACGAAACAGATTTCTGGAGGTAGATACGAATCGCCTTTAAAGCACATGAAAAGCGGCAAAACGTTGACAATGATGCCCTTGGCCAAAAAGGGCGTATGCGTTTTTTCCTGAATATATTCAGGAAAAATCGCATACGCCCTTTTTGGTCAACCAAGCAACCTGGAAAGGCAAATCAGCGCTACAAAGAAGTCTCGCTTCCCATCGGTCAAAAGGGCCATGCTGAAAAAAGTGTCAAAACCAGAAATGCAGGACAGGCCATGGAGAAATGGGAGCCTTGCTACACTGATGGGCGGGATGTAAATTGCCAAGAGCCACTCTGGGGAAGTGTCCGGTGAGTCCTGAAACATCTGAAAAACACAGCTTAGAGAGCATAGGGCACTTCCAGTCATGGGGGTATAAATTGGGAAAATTAAAAATCAGCAAGACACAAGCACCCCAAAGTT
This sequence comes from Balaenoptera borealis, assembly GCF_965194805.1. Lineage (NCBI taxonomy): Eukaryota > Metazoa > Chordata > Mammalia > Artiodactyla > Balaenopteridae > Balaenoptera > Balaenoptera borealis. The sequence continues at coordinate 479,031 of NW_028123883.1, forward strand.
TAGGGCTGCTCTGTTGACCAGGACCTCCACTTCATTCCACCTTAAATATCCCAGGAAAGAGAAAAATGGATAAAGAAGTTGTGGTCCTTATGTACAATGGAATATCACTCAGCCATGAAATCAATGTCGTAAGGTTAGTAGCAGCATGATGAGTGGATTTAGGTACGACGATTCTAAGTGAAATAAGTCACACAGAAAAGGACACTTCTCATAAGGTATCACTGATAGAGGGAATGTAAAAACCATTACACTTGAACTGAATTACAAAACAGAACAGAGTCACACATGCAGAAAACACACTATGGCTGCTTAACGGGAAAGGTGAGGTGGGGTGATACATAAAACAAGGGTATCAAATTAGCTCAGATACCGTTCCATAAACCCAATATGTAATAGACAAGACCTACTCCTTGCTCAGAGAACTGGACTCAACACGCCCTATTCACCGCACAAGAATATATCTGACTAATAATAATCGTAAAACCTATGTATTGATATCTCTCTGTTAGTGTGTCAAGTGGGTGTAAAGCGGCATAAACACAGCAGTGAAAAGCAGCTAAACCCCATTATAAAAATAAATTACTTTGAAACACCCATGAAACAAAGACAGTGAAAGAGAGAGAAATTCTTACACAATGCGTTCAGGGGCTGTGATGCAACCTGGATTGACCATATCTAGACCCACAGCTGGATGAGACATAAGGGTGGATACTCTTGGGGATGAGAGGTTTGGTGAGGTTGGGTGAGCAAACGCAGACCCTTTAAAGTAATACTGCGTGGTACCCATCGCATGGGTCCCAAATCTCCAGGTTCAAGGGCATCTTCCTACATCAAAAACATGCATGAGAAACCCAGAAGATGGTACATCGTGTGATGGGGAAATGTTTCTAAAACGCACCTCATTTCTCATCTCCTTGTGCCCGGGTTCGCCATTCCAGCCGCTTTACTAGCAACCTCCCTACTTGGAGCATCAGCACCTTTAACCTCCTGTTCCGTACAGGTTGCAATTTGTCCTGAGGATAAACGGGAAGACGTGGAACCAACGTGAGACTAGCTCTTGGTGTTGGGACAGGCACAGGTCACTCTATTTTCCCATCAGAAAGAAGAATTAACCACAGGCTCAGCCTGACCCCCGAAACCAGAACAGGGCCTGAAGCCATTCTGCGATTTTGCGGCCAGCTCCCATAAAAACGAGTTGTAAAATGGAGGTTCAGGGCACTGCAATTCACAAACCTGCAGAGTTATAAATGATAACTCTCGTCCACAAATATATTGAGGGAAGGCAAAGAAGAGGATTTGAAATCAAGGCAGAATTGCAGGAAACAGATTTCAGGAGGTACATACGAATCGCCTTTAAAGCACATGAAAAGCGGCAAAACGTTGACAATGATGCCCTTGGCCAAAAGGGCGTATGCTTTTTTTCCTGAATATATTCAGGAAAAAACGCATACGCCCTTTTTGGCCAACCAAGCAACCTGGAAAGGCAAATCAGCGGTACAAAGAAGTCTCGCTTCCCATCGGTCAAAAGGGCCATGCTGAAAAAAGTGTCAAAACCAGAAATGCAGGACAGGCCATGGAGAAATGGGAGCCTTGCTACACTGATGGGCGGGATGTAAATTGCCAAGAGCCACTCTGGAGAAGTGTCCGGTGAGTCCTGAAACATCTGAAAAACACAGCTCAGAGAGCATAGGGAACTTCCACTCATGGGGGTATAAATTGGGAAACTTAAAAATCAGCAAGACACAAGCACCCCAAAGTTTAGGGCTGCTCTGTTGACCAGGACCTCCACTTCATTCCACCTTAAATATCCCAGGAAAGAGAAAAATGGATAAAGAAGTTGTGGTCCTTATGTACAATGGAATATCACTCAGCCATGAAATCAATGTCGTAAGGTTAGTAGCAGCATGATAAGTGGATTTAGGTACGACGATTCTAAGTGAAATAAGTCACACAGAAAAGGACACTTCTCATAAGGTATCACTGATAGAGGGAATGTAAAAACCGTTACACTTGAACTGAATTACAAAACAGAACAGAGTCACACATGCAGAAAACACACTATGGCTGCTTAACGGGAAAGGTGAGGTGGGGTGATACATAAAACAAGGGTATCAAATTAGCTCAGATACCGTTCCATAAACCCAATATGTAATAGACAAGACCTACTCCTTGCTCAGAGAACTGGACTCAACACGCCCTATTCACCGCACAAGAATATATCTGACTAATAATAATCGTAAAACCTATGTATTGATATCTCTCTGTTAGTGTGTCAAGTGTGTGTAAAGCGGCATAAACACAGCCGTGAAAAGCAGCTAAACCCCATTATAACAATAAATTACTTTGAAACAACCATGAAACAAAGACTGTGAAAGAGAGAGAAATTCTTACACAATGCGTTCAGGGGCTGTGATGCAACCTGGATTGACCATATCTAGACGCACAGCTGGATGAGAAATAAGGGTGGACACTCTTGGGGCTGAGAGGTTTGGTGAGGTTGGGTGAGCAAACGCAGACCCTTTAAAGTAATACTGCGTGGTACCCATCGCATGGGTCCCAAATCTCCAGGTTCAAGGGCATCTTCCTACATCAAAAACATGCATGAGAAACCCAGAAGATGGTACACCGTGTGATGGGGAAAGGTTTCTAAAACGCACCTCATTTCTCATCTCCTTGTGCCCGGGTTCGCCATTCCAGCCACTTTACTAGCAAGCTCCCTACTTGGAGCATCAGCACCTTTAACCTCCTGTTCCGTACAGGTTGCAATTTGTCCTGAGGATAAACGGGAAGACGTGGAACCAACGAGAGACTAGCTCTTGGTGTTGGGACAGGCACAGGTCCCTCTTTTTTCCCATCAGAAAGAAGAATTAACCACAGGCTCAGCCTGACCCCCGGAACCAGAACAGGGCCTGAAGCCATTCTGCGATTTTGTGGCCAGCTCCCATAAAAACGAGTTGTAAAATGGAGGTTCAGGGCACTGCAATTCACAAACCTGCAGAGTTATAAATGATAACTCTCGTCCACAAATATATTCAGCGAAGGCAAAGAAGAGGATTTGAAATCAAGGCAGAATTGCAGGAAACAGATTTCAGGAGGTAGATACGAATCGCCTTTAAAGCACATGAAAAGCGGCAAAACGTTGACAATGATGCCCTTGGCCAAAAAGGGCGTATGCGTTTTTTCCTGATTATATTCAGGAAAAAACGCATACGCCCTTTTTGGCCAACCAAGCAACCTGGAAAGGCAAATCAGCACTACAAAGAAGTCTCGCTTCCCATAGGTCAAAAGGGCCATTCTGAAAAAAGTGTCAAAACCAGAAATGCAGGACAGGCCATGGAGAAATGGGAGCCTTGCTACACTGATGGGCGGGATGTAAATTGCCAACAGCCACTCTGGAGAAGTGTCCGGTGAGTCCTGAAACATCTGAAAAACACAGCTTAGAGAGCATAGGGCACTTCCACTCATGGGGGTATAAATTGGGAAAATGAAAAATCAGCAAGACACAAGCACCCCAAAGTTTAGGGCTGCTCTGTTGACCAGGACCTCCACTTCATTCCACCTTCAATATCCCAGGAAAGAGAAAAATGGATAAAGAAGTTGTGGTCCTTATGCACAATGGAATATCACTCAGCCAGGAAATCAATGTCGTAAGGTTAGTAGCAGCATGATGAGTGGATTTAGGTACGACGATTCTAAGTGAAATAAGTCACACAGAAAAGGACACTTCTCATAAGGTATCACTGATAGAGGGAATGTAAAAACCGTTACACTTGAACTGAATTACAAAACAGAACAGAGTCACACATGCAGAAAACACACTATGGCTGCTTAACGGGAAAGGTGAGGTGGGGTGATACATAAAACAAGGGTATCAAATTAGCTCAGATACCGTTCCATAAACCCAATATGTAATAGACAAGACCTACTCCTTGCTCAGAGAACTGGACTCAACACGCCCTATTCACCGCACAAGAATATATCTGACTAATAATAATCGTAAAACCTATGTATTGATATCTCTCTGTTAGTGTGTCAAGTGGGTGTAAAGCGGCATAAACACAGCAGTGAAAAGCAGCTAAACCCCATTATAAAAATAAATTACTTTGAAACACCCATGAAACAAAGACAGTGAAAGAGAGAGAAATTCTTACACAATGCGTTCAGGGGCTGTGATGCAACCTGGATTGACCATATCTAGACCCACAGCTGGATGAGACATAAGGGTGGACACTCTTGGGGCTGAGAGGTTTGGTGAGGTTGGGTGAGCAAACACAGACCGTTTAAAGTAATACTGCGTGGTACCCATCGCATGGGTCCCAAATCTCCAGGTTCAAGGGCATCTTCCTACATCGAAAACATGCATGAGAAACCCAGAAGATGGTACACCGTGTGATGGGGAAAGGTTTCTAAAACGCACCTCATTTCTCATCTCCTTGTGCCCGGGTTCGCCATTCCAGCCGCTTTACTAGCAAGCTCCCTACTTGGGGCATCAGCACCTTTAACCTCCTGTTCCGTACAGGTTGCAATTTGTCCTGAGGATAAACGGGAAGACGTGGAACCAACGAGAGACTAGCTCTTGGTGTTGGGACAGGCACAGGTCACTCTATTTTCCCATCAGAAAGAAGAATTAACCACAGGCTCAGCCAACCCCCGGAACCAGAACAGGTCCTGAAGCCATTCTGCGATTTTGCGGCCAGCTCCCATAAAAACGAGTTGTAAAATGGAGGTTCAGGGCACTGCAATTCACAAACCTGCAGAGTTATAAATGATAACTCTCGTCCACAAATATATTGAGGGAAGGCAAAGAAGAGGATTTGAAATCAAGGCAGAATTGCAGGAAACAGATTTCAGGAGGTAGATACGAATCGCCTTTAAAGCACATGAAAAGCGGCAAAACGTTGACAATGATGCCCTTGGCCAAAAAGGGCGTATGCGTTTTTTCCTGAATATATTCAGGAAAAAACGCATACGCCCTTTTTGGCCAACCAAGCAACCTGGAAAGGCAAATCAGCGCTACAAAGAAGTCTCGCTTCCCATCGGTCAAAAGGGCCATGCTGAAAAAAGTCTCAAAACCAGAAATGCAGGACAGGCCATGGAGAAATGGGAGCCTTGCTACACTGATGGGCGGGATGTAAATTGCCAAGAGCCACTCTGGAGAAGTGTCCGGTGAGTCCTGAAACATCTGAAAAACACAGCTTAGAGAGCATAGGGCACTTCCACTCATGGGGGTATAAATTGGGAAAATGAAAAATCAGCAAGACACAAGCACCCCAAAGTTTAGGGCTGCTCTGTTGACCAGGACCTCCACTTCATTCCACCTTAAATATCCCAGGAAAGAGAAAAATGGATAAAGAAGTTGTGGTCCTTATGTACAATGGAATATCACTCAGCCAGGAAATCAATGTCGTAAGGTTAGTAGCAGCATGATGAGTGGATTTAGGTACGACGATTCTAAGTGAAATAAGTCACACAGAAAAGGACACTTCTCATAAGGTATCGCTGATAGAGGGAATGTAAAAACCGTTACACTTGAACTGAATTACAAAACAGAACAGAGTCACACATGCAGAAAACACACTATGGCTGCTTAACGGGAAAGGTGAGGTGGGGTGATACATAAAACAAGGGTATCAAATTAGCTCAGATACCATTCCATAAACCCAATATGTAATAGACAAGACCTACTCCTTGCTCAGAGAACTGGACTCAACACGCCCTATTCACCGCACCAGAATATATCTGAGTAATAATAATCGTAAAACCTATGTATTGATATCTCTCTGTTAGTGTGTCAAGTGGGTGTAAAGCGGCATAAACACAGCAGTGAAAAGCAGCTAAACCCCATTATAAAAATAAATTACTTTGAAACACCCATGAAACAAAGACAGTGAAAGAGAGAGAAATTCTTACACAATGCGTTCAGGGGCTGTGATGCAACCTGGATTGACCATATCTAGACGCACAGCTGGATGAGACATAAGGGTGGACACTCTTGGGGCTGAGAGGTTTGGTGAGGTTGGGTGAGCAAACACAGACCCTTTAAAGTAATACTGCGTGGTACCCATCGCATGGGTCCCAAATCTCCAGGTTCAAGGGCATCTTCCTACATCGAAAACATGCATGAGAAACCCAGAAGATGGTACACCGTGTGATGGGGAAAGGTTTCTAAAACGCACCTCATTTCTCATCTCCTTGTGCCCGGGTTCGCCATTCCAGCCTCCTTACTAGCAATCTCCCTACTTGGAGCATCAGCACCTTTAACCTCCTGTTCCGTACAGGTTGCTATTTGTCCTGAGGATAAACGGGAAGACGTGGAACCAACGAGAGACTAGCTCTTGGTGTTGGGACAGGCACAGGTCACTCTATTTTCACATCAGAAAGAAGAATTAACCACAGGCTCAGCCTGACCCCCGGAACCAGAACAGGGCCTGAAGCCATTCTGCGATTTTGCGGCCAGCTCCCATAAAAACGAGTTGTAAAATGGAGGTTCAGGGCACTGCAATTCACAAACCTGCAGAGTTATAAATGATAACTCTCGTCCACAAATATATTGAGGGAAGGCAAAGAAGAGGATTTGAAATCAAGGCAGAATTGCAGGAAACAGATTTCAGGAGGTAGATACGAATCGCCTTTAAAGCACATGAAAAGCGGCAAAACGTTGACAATGATGCCCTTGGCCAAAAAGGGCGTATGCGTTTTTTCCTGAATATATTCAGGAAAAAACGCATACGCCCTTTTTGGCCAACCAAGCAACCTGGAAAGGCAAATCAGCGCTACAAAGAAGTCTCGCTTCCCATCGGTCAAAAGGGCCATGCTGAAAAAAGTCTCAAAACCAGAAATGCAGGACAGGCCATGGAGAAATGGGAGCCTTGCTACACTGATGGGCGGGATGTAAATTGCCAAGAGCCACTCTGGAGAAGTGTCCGGTGAGTCCTGAAACATCTGAAAAACACAGCTTAGAGAGCATAGGGCACTTCCACTCATGGGGGTATAAATTGGGAAAATGAAAAATCAGCAAGACACAAGCACCCCAAAGTTTAGGGCTGCTCTGTTGACCAGGACCTCCACTTCATTCCACCTTAAATATCCCAGGAAAGAGAAAAATGGATAAAGAAGTTGTGGTCCTTATGTACAATGGAATATCACTCAGCCAGGAAATCAATGTCGTAAGGTTAGTAGCAGCATGATGAGTGGATTTAGGTACGACGATTCTAAGTGAAATAAGTCACACAGAAAAGGACACTTCTCATAAGGTATCACTGATAGAGGGAATGTAAAAACCGTTACACTTGAACTGAATTACAAAACAGAACAGAGTCACACATGCAGAAAACACACTATGGCTGCTTAACGGGAAAGGTGAGGTGGGGTGATACATAAAACAAGGGTATCAAATTAGCTCAGATACCATTCCATAAACCCAATATGTAATAGACAAGACCTACTCCTTGCTCAGAGAACTGGACTCAACACGCCCTATTCACCGCACAAGAATATATCTGACTAATAATAATCGTAAAACCTATGTATTGATATCTCTCTGTTAGTGTGTCAAGTGGGTGTAAAGCGGCATAAACCCAGCAGTGAAAAGCAGCTAAACCCCATTATAAAAATAAATTAATTTGAAACACCCATGAAACAAAGACAGTGAAAGAGAGAGAAATTCTTACACAATGCGTTCAGGGGCTGTGATGCAACCTGGATTGACCATATCTAGACGCACAGCTGGATGAGACATAAGGGTGGACACTCTCGGGGCTGAGAGGTTTGGTGAGGTTGGGTGAGCAAACGCAGACCCTTTAAAGTAATACTGCGTGGTACCCATCGCATGGGTCCCAAATCTCCAGGTTCAAGGGCATCTTCCTACATCAAAAACATGCATGAGAAACCCAGAAGATGGTACACTGTGTGATGGGGAAAGGTTTCTAAAACGCACCTCATTTCTCATCTCCTTGTGCCCGGGTTCGCCATTCCAGCCGCTTTACTAGCAAGCTCCCTACTTGGAGCATCAGCACCTTTAACCTCCTGTTCCGTACAGGTTGCAATTTGTCCTGAGGATAAACGGGAAGACGTGGAACCAACGAGAGACTAGCTCTTGGTGTTGGGACAGGCACAGGTCACTCTATTTTCCCATCAGAAAGAAGAATTAACCACAGGCTCAGCCTGACCCCCGGAACCAGAACAGGGCCTGAAGCCATTCTGCGATTTTGCGGCCATCTCCCATAAAAACGAGTTGTAAAATGGAGGTTCAGGGCACTGCAATTCACAAACCTGCAGAGTTATAAATGATAACTCTCGTCCACAAATATATTGAGGGAAGGCAAAGAAGAGGATTTGAAATCAAGGCAGAATTGCAGGAAACAGATTTCAGGAGGTAGATACGAATCGCCTTTAAAGCACATGAAAAGCGGCAAAACGTTGACAATGATGCCCTTGGCCAAAAAGGGCGTATGCGTTTTTTCCTGAATATATTCAGGAAAAAACGCATACGCCCTTTTTGGCCAACCAAGCAACCTGGAAAGGCAAATCAGCGCTACAAAGAAGTCTCGCTTCCCATCGGTCAAAAGGGCCATGCTGAAAAAAGTGTCAAAACCAGAAATGCAGGACAGGCCATGGAGAAATGGGAGCCTTGCTACACTGATGGGCGGGATGTAAATTGCCAAGAGCCACTCTGGAGAAGTGTCCGGTGAGTCCTGAAACATCTGAAAAACACAGCTTAGAGAGCATAGGGCACTTCCACTCATGGGGGTATAAATTGGGAAAATTAAAAATCAGCAAGACACAAGCACCCCAAAGTTTAGGGCTGCTCTGTTGACCAGGACCTCCACTTCATTCCACCTTAAATATCCCAGGAAAGAGAAAAATGGATAAAGAAGTTGTGGTCCTTATGTACAATGGAATATCACTCAGCCAGGAAATCAATGTCGTAAGGTTAGTAGCAGCATGATGAGTGGATTTAGGTACGACGATTCTAAGTGAAATAAGTCACACAGAAAAGGACACTTCTCATAAGGTATCACTGATAGAGGGAATGTAAAAACCGTTACACTTGAACTGAATTACAAAACAGAACAGAGTCACACATGCAGAAAACACACTATGGCTGCTTAACGGGAAAGGTGAGGTGGGGTGATACATAAAACAAGGGTATCAAATTAGCTCAGATACCGTTCCATAAACCCAATATGTAATAGACAAGACCTACTCCTTGCTCAGAGAACTGGACTCAACACGCCCTATTCACCGCACAAGAATATATCTGACTAATAATAATCGTAAAACCTATGTATTGATATCTCTCTGTTAGTGTGTCAAGTGGGTGTAAAGCGGCATAAACACAGCAGTGAAAAGCAGCTAAACCCCATTATAAAAATAAATTACTTTGAAACACCCATGAAACAAAGACAGTGAAAGAGAGAGAAATTCTTACACAATGCGTTCAGGGGCTGTGATGCAACCTGGATTGAGCATATCTAGACCCACAGCTGGATGAGACATAAGGGTGGACACTCTTGGGGCTGAGAGGTTTGGTGAGGTTGGGTGAGCAAACACAGACCGTTTAAAGTAATACTGCGTGGTACCCATCGCATGGGTCCCAAATCTCCAGGTTCAAGGGCATCTTCCTACATCGAAAACATGCATGAGAAACCCAGAAGATGGTACACCGTGTGATGGGGAAAGGTTTCTAAAACGCACCTCATTTCTCATCTCCTTGTGCCCGGGTTCGCCATTCCAGCCGCTTTACTAGCAAGCTCCCTACTTGGGGCATCAGCACCTTTAACCTCCTGTTCCGTACAGGTTGCAATTTGTCCTGAGGATAAACGGGAAGACGTGGAACCAACGAGAGACTAGCTCTTGGTGTTGGGACAGGCACAGGTCACTCTATTTTCCCATCAGAAAGAAGAATTAACCACAGGCTCAGCCAACCCCCGGAACCAGAACAGGTCCTGAAGCCATTCTGCGATTTTGCGGCCAGCTCCCATAAAAACGAGTTGTAAAATGGAGGTTCAGGGCACTGCAATTCACAAACCTGCAGAGTTATAAATGATAACTCTCGTCCACAAATATATTGAGGGAAGGCAAAGAAGAGGATTTGAAATCAAGGCAGAATTGCAGGAAACAGATTTCAGGAGGTAGATACGAATCGCCTTTAAAGCACATGAAAAGCGGCAAAACGTTGACAATGATGCCCTTGGCCAAAAAGGGCGTATGCGTTTTTTCCTGAATATATTCAGGAAAAAACGCATACGCCCTTTTTGGCCAACCAAGCAACCTGGAAAGGCAAATCAGCGCTACAAAGAAGTCTCGCTTCCCATCGGTCAAAAGGGCCATGCTGAAAAAAGTCTCAAAACCAGAAATGCAGGACAGGCCATGGAGAAATGGGAGCCTTGCTACACTGATGGGCGGGATGTAAATTGCCAACAGCCACTCTGGAGAAGTGTCCGGTGAGTCCTGAAACATCTGAAAAACACAGCTTAGAGAGCATAGGGCACTTCCACTCATGGGGGTATAAATTGGGAAAATGAAAAATCAGCAAGACACAAGCACCCCAAAGTTTAGGGCTGCTCTGTTGACCAGGACCTCCACTTCATTCCACCTTAAATATCCCAGGAAAGAGAAAAATGGATAAAGAAGTTGTGGTCCTTATGTACAATGGAATATCACTCAGCCAGGAAATCAATGTCGTAAGGTTAGTAGCAGCATGATGAGTGGATTTAGGTACGACGATTCTAAGTGAAATAAGTCACACAGAAAAGGACACTTCTCATAAGGTATCACTGATAGAGGGAATGTAAAAACCGTTACACTTGAACTGAATTACAAAACAGAACAGAGTCACACATGCAGAAAACACACTATGGCTGCTTAACGGGAAAGGTGAGGTGGGGTGATACATAAAACAAGGGTATCAAATTAGCTCAGATACCATTCCATAAACCCAATATGTAATAGACAAGACCTACTCCTTGCTCAGAGAACTGGACTCAACACGCCCTATTCACCGCACCAGAATATATCTGAGTAATAATAATCGTAAAACCTATGTATTGATATCTCTCTGTTAGTGTGTCAAGTGGGTGTAAAGCGGCATAAACACAGCAGTGAAAAGCAGCTAAACCCCATTATAAAAATAAATTACTTTGAAACACCCATGAAACAAAGACAGTGAAAGAGAGAGAAATTCTTACACAATGCGTTCAGGGTCTGTGATGCAACCTGGATTGACCATATCTAGACGCACAGCTGGATGAGACATAAGGGTGGACACTCTTGGGGCTGAGAGGTTTGGTGAGGTTGGGTGAGCAAACACAGACCCTTTAAAGTAATACTGCGTGGTACCCATCGCATGGGTCCCAAATCTCCAGGTTCAAGGGCATCTTCCTACATCGAAAACATGCATGAGAAACCCAGAAGATGGTACACCGTGTGATGGGGAAAGGTTTCTAAAACGCACCTCATTTCTCATCTCCTTGTGCCCGGGTTCGCCATTCCAGCCTCCTTACTAGCAATCTCCCTACTTGGAGCATCAGCACCTTTAACCTCCTGTTCCGTACAGGTTGCAATTTGTCCTGAGGATAAACGGGAAGACGTGGAACCAACGAGAGACTAGCTCTTGGTGTTGGGACAGGCACAGGTCACTCTATTTTCACATCAGAAAGAAGAATTAACCACAGGCTCAGCCTGACCCCCGGAACCAGAACAGGGCCTGAAGCCATTCTGCGATTTTGCGGCCAGCTCCCATAAAAACGAGTTGTAAAATGGAGGCTCAGGGCACTGCAATTCACAAACCTGCAGAGTTATAAATGATAACTCTCGTCCACAAATATATTGAGGGAAGGCAAAGAAGAGGATTTGAAATCAAGGCAGAATTGCAGGAAACAGATTTCAGGAGGTAGATACGAATCGCCTTTAAAGCACATGAAAAGCGGCAAAACGTTGACAATGATGCCCTTGGCCAAAAAGGGCGTATGCGTTTTTTCCTGAATATATTCAGGAAAAAACGCATACGCCCTTTTTGGCCAACCAAGCAACCTGGAAAGGCAAATCAGCGCTACAAAGAAGTCTCGCTTCCCATCGGTCAAAAGGGCCATGCTGAAAAAAGTCTCAAAACCAGAAATGCAGGACAGGCCATGGAGAAATGGGAGCCTTGCTACACTGATGGGCGGGATGTAAATTGCCAAGAGCCACTCTGGAGAAGTGTCCGGTGAGTCCTGAAACATCTGAAAAACACAGCTTAGAGAGCATAGGGCACTTCCACTCATGGGGGTATAAATTGGGAAAATGAAAAATCAGCAAGACACAAGCACCCCAAAGTTTAGGGCTGCTCTGTTGACCAGGACCTCCACTTCATTCCACCTTAAATATCCCAGGAAAGAGAAAAATGGATAAAGAAGTTGTGGTCCTTATGTACAATGGAATATCACTCAGCCAGGAAATCAATGTCGTAAGGTTAGTAGCAGCATGATGAGTGGATTTAGGTACGACGATTCTAAGTGAAATAAGTCACACAGAAAAGGACACTTCTCATAAGGTATCACTGATAGAGGGAATGTAAAAACCGTTACACTTGAACTGAATTACAAAACAGAACAGAGTCACACATGCAGAAAACACACTATGGCTGCTTAACGGGAAAGGTGAGGTGGGGTGATACATAAAACAAGGGTATCAAATTAGCTCAGATACCATTCCATAAACCCAATATGTAATAGACAAGACCTACTCCTTGCTCAGAGAACTGGACTCAACACGCCCTATTCACCGCACAAGAATATATCTGACTAATAATAATCGTAAAACCTATGTATTGATATCTCTCTGTTAGTGTGTCAAGTGGGTGTAAAGCGGCATAAACCCAGCAGTGAAAAGCAGCTAAACCCCATTATAAAAATAAATTAATTTGAAACACCCATGAAACAAAGACAGTGAAAGAGAGAGAAATTCTTACACAATGCGTTCAGGGGCTGTGATGCAACCTGGATTGACCATATCTAGACGCACAGCTGGATGAGACATAAGGGTGGACACTCTCGGGGCTGAGAGGTTTGGTGAGGTTGGGTGAGCAAACGCAGACCCTTTAAAGTAATACTGCGTGGTACCCATCGCATGGGTCCCAAATCTCCAGGTTCAAGGGCATCTTCCTACATCAAAAACATGCATGAGAAACCTAGAAGATGGTACACTGTGTGATGGGGAAAGGTTTCTAAAACGCACCTCATTTCTCATCTCCTTGTGCCCGGGTTCGCCATTCCAGCCGCTTTACTAGCAAGCTCCCTACTTGGAGCATCAGCACCTTTAACCTCCTGTTCCGTACAGGTTGCAATTTGTCCTGAGGATAAACGGGAAGACGTGGAACCAACGAGAGACTAGCTCTTGGTGTTGGGACAGGCACAGGTCACTCTATTTTCCCATCAGAAAGAAGAATTAACCACAGGCTCAGCCTGACCCCCGGAACCAGAACAGGGCCTGAAGCCATTCTGCGATTTTGCGGCCATCTCCCATAAAAACGAGTTGTAAAATGGAGGTTCAGGGCACTGCAATTCACAAACCTGCAGAGTTATAAATGATAACTCTCGTCCACAAATATATTGAGGGAAGGCAAAGAAGAGGATTTGAAATCAAGGCAGAATTGCAGGAAACAGATTTCAGGAGGTAGATACGAATCGCCTTTAAAGCACATGAAAAGCGGCAAAACGTTGACAATGATGCCCTTGGCCAAAAAGGGCGTATGCGTTTTTTCCTGAATATATTCAGGAAAAAACGCATACGCCCTTTTTGGCCAACCAAGCAACCTGGAAAGGCAAATCAGCGCTACAAAGAAGTCTCGCTTCCCATCGGTCAAAAGGGCCATGCTGAAAAAAGTGTCAAAACCAGAAATGCAGGACAGGCCATGGAGAAATGGGAGCCTTGCTACACTGATGGGCGGGATGTAAATTGCCAAGAGCCACTCTGGAGAAGTGTCCGGTGAGTCCTGAAACATCTGAAAAACACAGCTTAGAGAGCATAGGGCACTTCCACTCATGGGGGTATAAATTGGGAAAATTAAAAATCAGCAAGACACAAGCACCCCAAAGTTTAGGGCTGCTCTGTTGACCAGGACCTCCACTTCATTCCACCTTAAATATCCCAGGAAAGAGAAAAATGGATAAAGAAGTTGTGGTCCTTATGTACAATGGAATATCACTCAGCCAGGAAATCAATGTCGTAAGGTTAGTAGCAGCATGATGAGTGGATTTAGGTATGACGATTCTAAGTGAAATAAGTCACACAGAAAAGGACACTTCTCATAAGGTATCACTGATAGAGGGAATGTAAAAACCATTACACTTGAACTGAATTACAAAACAGAACAGAGTCACACATGCAGAAAACACACTATGGCTGCTTAACGGGAAAGGTGAGGTGGGGTGATACATAAAACAAGGGTATCAAATTAGCTCAGATACCGTTCCATAAACCCAATATGTAATAGACAAGACCTACTCCTTGCTCAGAGAACTGGACTCAACACGCCCTATTCACCGCACAAGAACATATCTGACTAATAATAATCGTAAAACCTATGTATTGATATCTCTCTGTTAGTGTGTCAAGTGGGTGTAAAGCGCCATAAACATAGCAGTGAAAAGCAGCTAAACCCCATTATAAAAATAAATTACTTTGAAACACCCATGAAACAAAGACAGTGAAAGAGAGAGAAATTCTTATACAATGCGTTCAGGGGCTGTGATGCAACCTGGATTGACCATATCTAGACGCACAGCTGGATGAGACATAAGGGTGGACACTCTTGGGGCTGAGAGGTTTGGTGAGTTTGTTTGAGCAAACACAGACCCTTTAAAGGAATACTGCGTGGTACCCATCGCATGGGTCCGAAATCTCCAGGTTGAAGGGCATCTTCCTACATCGAAAACATGCATGAGAAACCCAGAAGATGGTACACCGTGTGATGGGGAAAGGTTTCTAAAACGCACCTCATTTCTCATCGCCTTGTGCCCGGGTTCGCCATTCCAGCCGCCTTACTAGCAATCTCCCTACTTGGAGCATCAGCACCTTTAACCTCCTGTTCCGTACAGGTTGCAATTTGTCCTGAGGATAAACGGGAAGACGTGGAACCAACGAGAGACTAGCTCTTGGTTTTGGGACAGGCACAGGTCACTCTATTTTCCCATCAGAAAGAAGAATTAACCACAGGCTCAGCCGACCCCCGGAACCAGAACAGGGCCTGAAGCCATTCTGCGATTTTGCGGCCAGCTCCCATAAAAACGAGTTGTAAAATGGAGGTTCAGGGCACTGCAATTCACAAACCTGCAGAGTTATAAATGATAACTCTCGTCCACAAATATATTGAGGGAAGGCAAAGAAGAGGATTTGAAATCAAGGCAGAATTGCAGGAAACAGATTTCTGGAGGTAGATACGAATCGCCTTTAAAGCACATGAAAAGCGGCAAAACGTTGACAATGATGCCCTTGGCCAAAAAGGGCGTATGCGTTTTTTCCTGAATATATTCAGGAAAAAACGCATACGCCCTTTTTGGCCAACCAAGCAACCTGGAAAGGCAAATCAGCGCTATAAAGAAGTCTCGCTTCCCATCGGTCAAAAGGGCCATGCTGAAAAAAGTGTCAAAACCAGAAATGCAGGACAGGCCATGGAGAAATGGGAGCCATGCTACACTGATGGGCGGGATGTAAATTGCCAAGAGCCACTCTGGAGAAGTGTCCAGTGAGTCCTGAAACATCTGAAAAACACAGCTTAGAGAGCATAGGGCACTTCCACTCATGGGGGTATAAATTGGGAAAATGAAAAATCAGCAAGACACAAGCACCCCAAAGTTTAGGGCTGCTCTGTTGACCAGGACCTCCACTTCATTCCACCTTCAATATCCCAGGAAAGAGAAAAATGGATAAAGAAGTTGTGGTCCTTATGTACAATGGAATATCACTCAGCCAGGAAATCAATGTCGTAAGGTTAGTAGCAGCATGATGAGTGGATTTAGGTACAACGATTCTAAGTGAAATAAGTCACACAGAAAAGGACACTTCTCATAAGGTATCACTGATAGAGGGAACGTAAAAACCATTACTCTTGAACTGAATTACAAAACAGAACAGAGTCACACATGCAGAAAACACACTATGGCTGCTTAACGGGAAAGGTGAGGTGGGGTGATACATAAAACAAGGGTATCAAATTAGCTCGATACCATTCCATAAACCCAATATGTAATAGACAAGACCTACTCCTTGCTCAGAGAACTGGACTCAACACGCCCTATTCACCGCACCAGAATATATCTGACGAATAATAATCGTAAAACCTATGTATTGATATCTCTCTGTTAGTGTGTCAAGTGGGTGTAAAGCGGCATAAACACAGCAGTGAAAAGCAGCTAAACCCCATTATAAAAATAAATTACTTTGAAACACCCATGAAACAAAGACAGTGAAAGAGAGAGAAATTCTTACACAATGCGTTCAGGGGCTGTGATGCAACCTGGATTGACCATATCTAGACGCACAGCTGGATGAGACATAAGGGTGGACACTCTTGGGGCTGAGAGGTTTGGTGAGGTTGGGTGAGCAAACACAGACCCTTTAAAGTAATACTGCGTGGTACCCATCGCATGGATCCCAAATCTCCAGGTTCAAGGGCATCTTCCTACATCGAAAACATGCATGAGAAACCCAGAAGATGGTACACCGTGTGATGGGGAAAGGTTTCTAAAACGCACCTCATTTCTCATCTCCTTGTGCCCGGGTTCACCATTCCAGCCGCCTTACTAGCAATCTCCCTACTTGGAGAATCAGCACCTTTAACCTCCTGTTCCGTACAGGTTGCAATTTGTCCTGAGGATGAACGGGAAGACGGGGAACCAACGAGAGACAAGCTCTTGGTGTCGGGACAGGCACAGGTCACTCTATTTTCCCATCAGGAAGAAGAATTAACCACAGGCTCAGCCTGCCCCCCGGAACCAGAACAGGGCCTGAAGCCATCCTGCGCTTTTGCGGCCAGCTCCCAAAAAAGCGAGTTGTAAAACGGAGGTTCAGGGCACTGCAATTCACAAACCTGCAGAGTTATAAATGATAACTCTCGTCCACCAATATATTGAGGGAAGGCAAAGAAGAGGATTTGAAATCAAGGCAGAATTGCACGAAACAGATTTCAGGAGGTAGATACGAATCGCCTTTAAAGCACATGAAAAGCGGCAAAACGTTGACAATGATGCCCTTGGCCAAAAAGGGCGTATGCGTTTTTTCCTGAATATATTCAGGAAAAATCGCATACGCCCTTTTTGGCCAACCAAGCAACCTGGAAAGGCAAATCAGCGCTACAAACAAGTCTCGCTTCCCATCGGCCAAAAGGGCTATGCTGAAAAAAGTGTCAAAACCAGAAATGCAGGACAGGCCATGGAGAAATGGGAGCCTTGCTACACTGATGGGCGGGATGTAAATTGCCAACAGCCACTCTGGAGAAGTGTCCGGTGAGTCCTGAAACATCTGAAAAACACAGCTTAGAGAGCATAGGGCACTTCCACTCATGGGGGTATAAATTGGGAAAATGAAAAATCAGCAAGACACAAGCACCCCAAAGTTTAGGGCTGCTCTGTTGACCAGAACCTCCACTTCATTACACCTTAAATATCCCAGGAAAGAGAAAAATGGATAAAGAAGTTGTGGTCCTTATGTACAATGGAATATCACTCAGCCAGGAAATCAATGTCGTAAGGTTAGTAGCACCATGATGAGTGGATTTAGGTATGACGATTCTAAGTGAAATAAGTCACACAGAAAAGGACACTTCTCATAAGGTATCACTGATAGAGGGAATGTAAAAACCGTTACACTTGAACTGAATTACAAAACAGAACAGAGTCACACATGCAGAAAACACACTATGGCTGCTTAACGGGAAAGGTGAGGTGGGGTGATACATAAAACAAGGGTATCAAATTAGCTCAGATATCGTTCCATAAACCCAATATGTAATAGACAAGACCTACTCCTTGCTCAGAGAACTGGACTCAACACGCCCTATTCACCGCACAAGAATATATCTGACTAATAATAATTGTAAAACCTATGTATTGATATCTCTCTGTTAGTGTGTCAAGTGGGTATAAAGCGGCATAAACACAGCAGTGAAAAGCAGCTAAACCCCATTATAAAAATAAATTACTTTGAAACACCCATGAAACAAAGACAGTGAAAGAGAGAGAAATTCTTACACAATGCGTTCAGGGGCTGTGATGCCACCTGGATTGACCATATCTAGACCCACAGCTGGATGAGACATAAGGGTGGACACTCTTGGGGCTGAGAGGTTTGGTGAGGTTGGGTGAGCAAACGCAGACCCTTTAAAGTAATACTGCGTGGTACCCATCGCATGGGTCCCAAATCTCCAGGTTCAAGGGCATCTTCCTACATCGAAAACATGCATGAGAAACCCAGAAGATGGTACACCGTGTGATAGGGAAAGGTTTCTAAAACACACCTCATTTCTCATCTCCTTGTGCCCGGGTTCGCCATTCCAGCCGCTTTACAAGCAATCTCCCTACTTGGAGCATCAGCACCTTTAACCTCCTGTTCCGTACAGGTTGCAATTTGTCCTGAGGATGAACGGGAAGACGGGGAACCAACGAGAGACAAGCTCTTGGTGTCGGGACAGGCACAGGTCACTCTATTTTCCCATCAGGAAGAAGAATTAACCACAGGTTCAGCCTGCCCCCCGGAACCAGAACAGGGCCTGAAGCCATCCTGCGCTTTTGCGGCCAGCTCCCAAAAAAGCGAGTTGTAAAACGGAGGTTCAGGGCACTGCAATTCACAAACCTGCAGAGTTATAAATGATAACTCTCGTCCACCAATATATTGAGGGAAGGCAAAGAAGAGGATTTGAAATCAAGGCAGAATTGCAGGAAACAGATTTCAGGAGGTAGATACGAATCGCCTTTAAAGCACATGAAAAGCGGCAAAACGTTGACAATGATGCCCTTGGCCAAAAAGGGCGTATGCGTTTTTTCCTGAATATATTCAGGAAAAATCGCATACGCCCTTTTTGGCCAACCAAGCAACCTGGAAAGGCAAATCAGCGCTACAAACAAGTCTCGCTTCCCATCGGCCAAAAGGGCTATGCTGAAAAAAGTGTCAAAACCAGAAATGCAGGACAGGCCATGGAGAAATGGGAGCCTTGCTACACTGATGGGCGGGATGTAAATTGCCAACAGCCACTCTGGAGAAGTGTCCGGTGAGTCCTGAAACATCTGAAAAACACAGCTTAGAGAGCATAGGGCACTTCCACTCATGGGGGTATAAATTGGGAAAATGAAAAATCAGCAAGACACAAGCACCCCAAAGTTTAGGGCTGCTCTGTTGACCAGGACCTCCACTTCATTACACCTTAAATATCCCAGGAAAGAGAAAAATGGATAAAGAAGTTGTGGTCCTTATGTACAATGGAATATCACTCAGCCAGGAAATCAATGTCGTAAGGTTAGTAGCAGCATGATGAGTGGATTTAGGTATGACGATTCTAAGTGAAATAAGTCACACAGAAAAGGACACTTCTCATAAGGTATCACTGATAGAGGGAATGTAAAAACCGTTACACTTGAACTGAATTACAAAACAGAACAGAGTCACACATGCAGAAAACACACTATGGCTGCTTAACGGGAAAGGTGAGGTGGGGTGATACATAAAACAAGGGTATCAAATTAGCTCAGATATCGTTCCATAAACCCAATATGTAATAGACAAGACCTACTCCTTGCTCAGAGAACTGGACTCAACACGCCCTATTCACCGCACAAGAATATATCTGACTAATAATAATCGTAAAACCTATGTATTGATATCTCTCTGTTAGTGTGTCAAGTGGGTATAAAGCGGCATAAACACAGCAGTGAAAAGCAGCTAAACCCCATTATAAAAATAAATTACTTTGAAACACCCATGAAACAAAGACAGTGAAAGAGAGAGAAATTCTTACACAATGCGTTCAGGGGCTGTGATGCCACCTGGATTGACCATATCTAG
The DNA here is from genome assembly GCF_965194805.1 of Balaenoptera borealis. NCBI lineage: Eukaryota > Metazoa > Chordata > Mammalia > Artiodactyla > Balaenopteridae > Balaenoptera > Balaenoptera borealis. The sequence goes on from NW_028123883.1 coordinate 499,065, forward strand.
ACCCACAGCTGGATGAGACATAAGGGTGGACACTCTTGGGGCTGAGAGGTTTGGTGAGGTTGGGTGAGCAAACGCAGACCCTTTAAAGTAATAATGCGTGGTACCCATCGCATGGGTCCCAAATCTCCAGGTTCAAGGGCATCTTCCTACATCAAAAACATGCATGAGAAACCCAGAAGATGGTACACCGTGTGATGGGGAAAGGTTTCTAAAACGCACCTCATTTCTCATCTCCTTGTGCCCATGTTCGCCATTCCAGCCGCTTTACTAGCAAGCTCCCTACTTGGAGCATCAGCACCTTTAACCTCCTGTTCCATACAGGTTGCAATTTGTCCTGAGGATAAACGGGAAGACGTGGAACCAACGAGAGACTAGCTCTTGGTGTTGGGACAGGCACAGGTCACTCTATTTTCCCATCAGAAAGAAGAATTAACCACAGGCTCAGCCTGCCCCCCGGAACCAGAACAGGGCCTGAAGCCATTCTGCGATTTTGTGGCCAGCTCCCATATAAACGAGTTGTAAAATGGAGTTTCAGGGCCCTGCAATTCACAAACCTGCAGAGTTATAAATGATAACTCTCGTCCACAAATATATTGAGGGTAGGCAAAGAAGAGGATTTGAAATCAAGGCAGAATTGCAGGAAACAGATTTCAGGAGGTAGATTCGAATCGCCTTTAAAGCACATGAAAAGCGGCAAAACGTTGACAATGATGCCCTTGGCCAAAAAGGGCGTATGCGTTTTTTCCTGATTATATTCAGGAAAAAACGCATACGCCCTTTTTGGCCAACCAAGCAACCTGGAAAGGCAAATCAGCGCTACAAAGAAGTCTCGCTTCCCATCGGTCAAAAGGGCCATGCTGAAAAAAGTGTCAAAACCAGAAATGCAGGACAGGCCATGGAGAAATGGGAGCCTTGCTACACTGATGGGCGGGATGTAAATTGCCAAGAGCCACTCTGGAGAAGTGTCCGGTGAGTCCTGAAACATCTGAAAAACACAGCTTAGAGAGCATAGGGCACTTCCACTCATGGGGGTATAAATTGGGAAAATGAAAAATCAGCAAGACACAAGCACCCCAAAGTTTAGGGCTGCTCTGTTGACCAGGACCTCCACTTCATTCCACCTTCAATATCCCAGGAAAGAGAAAAATGGATAAAGAAGTTGTGGTCCTTATGTACAATGGAATATCACTCAGCCAGGAAATCAATGTCATAAGGTTAGTAGCAGCATGATGAGTGGATTTAGGTACGACGATTCTAAGTGAAATAAGTCACACAGAAAAGGACACTTCTCATAAGGTATCACTGATAGAGGGAATGTAAAAACCGTTACACTTGAACTGAATTACAAAACAGAACAGAGTCACACATGCAGAAAACACACTATGGCTGCTTAACGGGAAAGGTGAGGTGGGGTGATACATAAAACAAGGGTATCAAATTAGCTCAGATACCATTCCATAAACCCAATATGTAATAGACAAGACCTACTCCTTGCTCAGAGAACTGGACTCAACACGCCCTATTCACCGCACAAGAATATATCTGACTAATAATAATCGTAAAACCTATGTATTGATATCTCTCTGTTAGTGTGTCAAGTGGGTGTAAAGCGGCATAAACACAGCAGTGAAAAGCAGCTAAACCCCATTATAAAAATAAATTACTTTGAAACACCCATGAAACAAAGACAGTGAAAGAGAGAGTAATTCTTACACAATGCGTTCAGGGGCTGTGATGCAACCTGGATTGACCATATCTAGACCCACAGCTGGATGACACATAAGGGTGGACACTCTTGGGGCTGAGAGGTTTGGTGAGGTTGGGTGAGCAAACGCAGACCCTTTAAAGTAATACTGCGTGGTACCCATCGCATGGGTCCCAAATCTCCAGGTTCAAGGGCATCTTCCTACATCAAAAACATGCATGAGAAACCCAGAAGATGGTACACCGTGTGATGGGGAAAGGTTTCTAAAACGCACCTCATTTCTCATCTCCTTGTGCCCGGGTTCGCCATTCCAGCCGCTTTACTAGCAAGCTCCCTACTTGGAGCATCAGCACCTTTAACCTCCTGTTCCATACAGGTTGCAATTTGTCCTGAGGATAAACGGGAAGACGTGGAACCAACGTGAGACTAGCTCTTGGTGTTGGGACAGGCACAGGTCACTCTATTTTCCCATCAGAAAGAAGAATTAACCACAGGCTCAGCCTGGCCCCCGGAACCAGAACAGGGTCTGAAGCCATTCTGCGCTTTTGCGGCCAGCTCCCTAAAAAGCGAGTTGTAAAATGGAGGTTCAGGGCACTGCAATTCACAAACCTGCAGAGTTATTAATGATAACTCTCGTCCACAAATATATTGAGGGAAGGCAAAGAAAAGGATTTGAAATCAAGGCAGAATTGCAGGAAACAGATTTCAGGAGGTAGATACGAATCGCCTTTAAAGCACATGAAAAGCGGCAAAACGTTGACAATGATGCCCTTGGCCAAAAAGGGCGCATGCGTTTTTTCCTGAATATATTCAGGAAAAAACGCATGCGCCCTTTTTGGCAAACCAAGCAACCTGGAAAGGCAAATCAGCACTACAAAGAAGTCTCGCTTCCCATCGGTCAAAAGGGCCATGCTGAAAAAAGTGTCAAAACCAGAAATGCAGGACAGGCCATGGAGAAATGGGAGCCTTGCTACACTGATGGGTGGGATGTAAATTGCCAAGAGCCACTCTGTAGAAGTGTCCGGTGAGTCCTGAAACATCTGAAAAACACAGCTTAGAGAGCATAGGGCACTTCCACTCATGGGGGTATAAATTGGGAAAATTAAAAATCAGCAAGACACAAGCACCCCAAAGTTTAGGGCTGCTCTGTTGACCAGGACCTCCACTTCATTCCACCTTCAATATCCCAGGAAAGAGAAAAATGGATAAAGAAGTTGTGGTCCTTATGTACAATGGAATATCACTCAGCCAGGAAATCAATGTCGTAAGGTTAGTAGCAGCATGATGAGTGGATTTAGGTACGACGATTCTAAGTGAAATAAGTCACACAGAAAAGGACACTTCTCATAAGGTATCACTGATAGAGGGAATGTAAAAACCGTTACACTTGAACTGAATTACAAAACAGAACAGAGTCACACATGCAGAAAACACACTATGGCTGCTTAACGGGAAAGGTGAGGTGGGGTGATACATAAAACAAGGGTATCAAATTAGCTCAGATACCGTTCCATAAAACCAATATGTAATAGACAAGACCTACTCCTTGCTCAGAGAACTGGACTCAACACGCCCTATTCACCACACAAGAATATATCTGACTAATAATAATCGTAAAACCTATGTATTGATATCTCTCTGTTAGTGTGTCAAGTGGTTGTAAAGCGGCATAAACACAGCAGTGAAAAGCAGCTAAACCTCATTATAAAAATAAATTACTTTGAAACACCCATGAAACAAAGACAGTGAAAGAGAGAGTAATTCTTACACAATGCGTTCAGGGGCTGTGATGCAACCTGGATTGACCATATCTAGACCCACAGCTGGATGAGACATAAGGGTGGACACTCTTGGGGCTGAGAGGTTTGGTGAGGTTGGGTGAGCAAACACAGACCCTTTAAAGTAATACTGCGTGGTACCCATCGCATGGGTCCCAAATCTCCAGGTTCAAGGGCATCTTCCTACATCAAAAACATGCATGAGAAACCCAGAAGATGGTACACCATGTGATGGGGAAAGGTTTCTAAAACGCACCTCATTTCTCATCTCCTTGTGCCCGGGTTCGCCATTACAGCCGCTTTACTAGCAAGCTCCCTACTTGGAGCATCAGCACCTTTAACCTCCTGTTCCGTACAGGTTGCAATTTGTCCTGAGGATAAACGGGAAGACGTGGAACCAACGAGAGACTAGCTCTTGGTGTTGGGACAGGCACAGGTCACTCTATTTTCCCATCAGAAAGAAGAATTAACCACAGGCTCAGCCTGCCCCCCGGAACCAGAACAGGGCCTGAAGCCATTCTGCGATTTTGTGGCCAGCTCCCATATAAACGAGTTGTAAAATGGAGTTTCAGGGCACTGCAATTCACAAACCTGCAGAGTTATAAATGATAACTCTCGTCCACAAATATATTGAGGGAAGGCAAAGAAGAGGATTTGAAATCAAGGCAGAATTGCAGGAAACAGATTTCAGGAGGTAGATTCGAATCGCCTTTAAAGCACATGAAAAGCGGCAAAACGTTGACAATGATGCCCTTGGCCAAAAAGGGCGTATGCGTTTTTTCCTGATTATATTCAGGAAAAAACGCATACGCCCTTTTTGGCCAACCAAGCAACCTGGAAAGGCAAATCAGCGCTACAAAGAAGTCTCGCTTCCCATCGGTCAAAAGGGCCATGCTGAAAAAAGTGTCAAAACCAGAAATGCAGGACAGGCCATGGAGAAATGGGAGCCTTGCTACACTGATGGGCGGGATGTAAATTGCCAAGAGCCACTCTGGAGAAGTGTCCGGTGAGTCCTGAAACATCTGAAAAACACAGCTTAGAGAGCATAGGGCACTTCCACTCATGGGGGTATAAATTGGGAAAATGAAAAATCAGCAAGACACAAGCACCCCAAAGTTTAGGGCTGCTCTGTTGACCAGGACCTCCACTTCATTCCACCTTCAATATCCCAGGAAAGAGAAAAATGGATAAAGAAGTTGTGGTCCTTATGTACAATGGAATATCACTCAGCCAGGAAATCAATGTCATAAGGTTAGTAGCAGCATGATGAGTGGATTTAGGTACGACGATTCTAAGTGAAATAAGTCACACAGAAAAGGACACTTCTCATAAGGTATCACTGATAGAGGGAATGTAAAAACCGTTACACTTGAACTGAATTACAAAACAGAACAGAGTCACACATGCAGAAAACACACTATGGCTGCTTAACGGGAAAGGTGAGGTGGGGTGATACATAAAACAAGGGTATCAAATTAGCTCAGATACCATTCCATAAACCCAATATGTAATAGACAAGACCTACTCCTTGCTCAGAGAACTGGACTCAACACGCCCTATTCACCGCACAAGAATATATCTGACTAATAATAATCGTAAAACCTATGTATTGATATCTCTCTGTTAGTGTGTCAAGTGGGTGTAAAGCGGCATAAACACAGCAGTGAAAAGCAGCTAAACCCCATTATAAAAATAAATTACTTTGAAACACCCATGAAACAAAGACAGTGAAAGAGAGAGTAATTCTTACACAATGCGTTCAGGGGCTGTGATGCAACCTGGATTGACCATATCTAGACCCACAGCTGGATGACACATAAGGGTGGACACTCTTGGGGCTGAGAGGTTTGGTGAGGTTGGGTGAGCAAACGCAGACCCTTTAAAGTAATACTGCGTGGTACCCATCGCATGGGTCCCAAATCTCCAGGTTCAAGGGCATCTTCCTACATCAAAAACATGCATGAGAAACCCAGAAGATGGTACACCGTGTGATGGGGAAAGGTTTCTAAAACGCACCTCATTTCTCATCTCCTTGTGCCCGGGTTCGCCATTCCAGCCGCTTTACTAGCAAGCTCCCTACTTGGAGCATCAGCACCTTTAACCTCCAGTTCCATACAGGTTGCAATTTGTCCTGAGGATAAACGGGAAGACGTGGAACCAACGTGAGACTAGCTCTTGGTGTTGGGACAGGCACAGGTCACTCTATTTTCCCATCAGAAAGAAGAATTAACCACAGGCTCAGCCTGGCCCCCGGAACCAGAACAGGGCCTGAAGCCATTCTGCGCTTTTGCGGCCAGCTCCCTAAAAAGCGAGTTGTAAAATGGAGGTTCAGGGCACTGCAATTCACAAACCTGCAGAGTTATTAATGATAACTCTCGTCCACAAATATATTGAGGGAAGGCAAAGAAAAGGATTTGAAATCAAGGCAGAATTGCAGGAAACAGATTTCAGGAGGTAGATACGAATCGCCTTTAAAGCACATGAAAAGCGGCAAAACGTTGACAATGCTGCCCTTGGCCAAAAAGGGCGCATGCGTTTTTTCCTGAATATATTCAGGAAAAAACGCATGCGCCCTTTTTGGCAAACCAAGCAACCTGGAAAGGCAAATCAGCACTACAAAGAAGTCTCGCTTCCCATCGGTCAAAAGGGCCATGCTGAAAAAAGTGTCAAAACCAGAAATGCAGGACAGGCCATGGAGAAATGGGAGCCTTGCTACACTGATGGGTGGGATGTAAATTGCCAAGAGCCACTCTGTAGAAGTGTCCGGTGAGTCCTGAAACATCTGAAAAACACAGCTTAGAGAGCATAGGGCACTTCCACTCATGGGGGTATAAATTGGGAAAATTAAAAATCAGCAAGACACAAGCACCCCAAAGTTTAGGGCTGCTCTGTTGACCAGGACCTCCACTTCATTCCACCTTCAATATCCCAGGAAAGAGAAAAATGGATAAAGAAGTTGTGGTCCTTATGTACAATGGAATATCACTCAGCCAGGAAATCAATGTCGTAAGGTTAGTAGCAGCATGATGAGTGGATTTAGGTACGACGATTCTAAGTGAAATAAGTCACACAGAAAAGGACACTTCTCATAAGGTATCAGTGATAGAGGGAATGTAAAAACCGTTACACTTGAACTGAATTACAAAACAGAACAGAGTCACACATGCAGAAAACACACTATGGCTGCTTAACGGGAAAGGTGAGGTGGGGTGATACATAAAACAAGGGTATCAAATTAGCTCAGATACCGTTCCATAAAACCAATATGTAATAGACAAGACCTACTCCTTGCTCAGAGAACTGGACTCAACACGCCCTATTCACCGCACAAGAATATATCTGACTAATAATAATCGTAAAACCTATGTATTGATATCTCTCTGTTAGTGTGTCAAGTGGTTGTAAAGCGGCATAAACACAGCAGTGAAAAGCAGCTAAACCTCATTATAAAAATAAATTACTTTGAAACACCCATGAAACAAAGATAGTGAAAGAGAGAGTAATTCTTACACAATGCGTTCAGGGGCTGTGATGCAACCTGGATTGACCATATCTAGACCCACAGCTGGATGAGACATAAGGGTGGACACTCTTGGGGCTGAGAGGTTTGGTGAGGTTGGGTGAGCAAACACAGACCCTTTAAAGTAATACTGCGTGGTACCCATCGCATGGGTCCCAAATCTCCAGGTTCAAGGGCATCTTCCTACATCAAAAACATGCATGAGAAACCCAGAAGATGGTACACCATGTGATGGGGAAAGGTTTCTAAAACGCACCTCATTTCTCATCTCCTTGTGCCCGGGTTCGCCATTCCAGCCGCTTTACTAGCAAGCTCCCTACTTGGAGCATCAGCACCTTTAACCTCCTGTTCCGTACAGGTTGCAATTTGTCCTGAGGATAAACGGGAAGACGTGGAACCAACGAGAGACTAGCTCTTGGTGTTGGGACAGGCACAGGTCACTCTATTTTCCCATCAGAAAGAAGAATTAACCACAGGCTCAGCCTGCCCCCCGGAACCAGAACAGGGCCTGAAGCCATTCTGCGATTTTGCCGCCAGCTCCCATAAAAACGAGTTGCAAAATGGAGGTTCAGGGCACTGCAATTCACAAACCTGCAGAGTTATAAATGATAACTCTCGTCCACAAATATATTGAGGGAAGGCAAAGAAGAGGATTTGAAATCAAGGCAGAATTGCAGGAAAGAGATTTCAGGAGGTAGATTCGAATCGCCTTTAAAGCACATGAAAAGCGGCAAAACGTTGACAATGATGCCCTTGGCCAAAAAGGGCGTATGCGTTTTTTCCTGAATATATTCAGGAAAAAACGCATACGCCCTTTTTGGCCAACCAAGCAACCTGGAAAGGCAAATCAGCGCTACAAAGAAGTCTCGCTTCCCATCGGTCAAAAGGGCCATGCTGAAAAAAGTGTCAAAACCAGAAATGCAGGACAGGCCATGGAGAAATGGGAGCCTTGCTACACTGATGGGCGGGATGTAAATTGCCAACAGCCACTCTGGAGAAGTGTCCGGTGAGTCCTGAAACATCTGAAAAACACAGCTTAGAGAGCATAGGGCACTTCCACTCATGGGGGTATGAATTGGGAAAATGAAAAATCAGCAAGACACAAGCACCCCAAAGTTTAGGGCTGCTCTGTTGACAAGGACCTCCACTTCATTCCACCTTAAATATCCCAGGAAAGAGAAAAATGGGTAAAGAAGTTGTGGTCCTTATGTACAATGGAATATCACTCAGCCATGAAATCAATGTCATAAGGCTAGTAGCAGCATGATGAGTGGATTTAGGAACGACGATTCTAAGTGAAATAAGTCACACAGAAAAGGACACTTCTCATAAGGTATCACTGATAGAGGGAATGTAAAAACCGTTACACTTGAACTGAATTACAAAACAGAACAGAGTCACACATGCAGAAAACACACTATGGCTGCTTAACGGGAAAGGTGAGGTGGGGTGATACATAAAACAAGGGTATCAAATTAGCTCAGATACCGTTCCATAAACCCAATATGTAATAGACAAGACCTACTCCTTGCTCAGAGAACTGGACTCAACACGCCCTATTCACCGCACAAGAATATATCTGACTAGTAATAATCGTAAAACCTATGTATTGATATCTCTCTGTTAGTGTGTCAAGTGGGAGTAAAGCGGCATAAACACAGCAGTGAAAAGCAGCTAAACCCCATTATAAAAATAAATTACTTTGAAACACCCATGAAACAAAGACAGTGAAAGAGAGAGAAATTCTTACACAATGCGTTCAGGGGCTGTGATGCAACCTGGATTGACCATATCTAGACTCACAGCTGGATCAGACATAAGGGTGGACACTCTTGGGGCTGAGAGGTTTGGTGAGGTTGGGTGAGCAAACGCAGACCCTTTAAAGTAATACTGCATGATACCCATCGCATGGGTCCCAAATCTCCAGCTTCAAGGGCATCTTCCTACATCAAAAACATGCATGAGAAACCCAGAAGATGGTACACCGTGTGATGGGGAAAGGTTTCTAAAACGCACCTCATTTCTCATCGCCTTGTGCCCGGGTTCGCCATTCCAGCCGCTTTACTAGCAAGCTCCCTACTTGGAGCATCAGCACCTTTAACCTCCTGTTCCGTACAGGTTGCAATTTGTCCTGAGGATAAACGGGAAGACGTGGAACCAACGAGAGACTAGCTCTTGGTGTTGGGACAGGCACAGGTCACTCTATTTTCCCATCAGAAAGAAGAATTAACCACAGGCTCAGCCTGCCCCCCGGAACCAGAACAGGGCCTGAAGCCATTCTGCGATTTTGCCGCCAGCTCCCATAAAAACGAGTTGTAAAATGGAGGTTCAGGGCACTGCAATTCACAAACCTGCAGAGTTATAAATGATAACTCTCGTCCACAAATATATTGAGGGAAGGCAAAGAAGAGGATTTGAAATCAAGGCAGAATTGCAGGAAAGAGATTTCAGGAGGTAGATTCGAATCGCCTTTAAAGCACATGAAAAGCGGCAAAACGTTGACAATGATGCCCTTGGCCAAAAAGGGCGTATGCGTTTTTTCCTGAATATATTCAGGAAAAAACGCATACGCCCTTTTTGGCCAACCAAGCAACCTGGAAAGGCAAATCAGCGCTACAAAGAAGTCTCGCTTCCCATCGGTCAAAAGGGCCATGCTGAAAAAAGTGTCAAAACCAGAAATGCAGGACAGGCCATGGAGAAATGGGAGCCTTGCTACACTGATGGGCGGGATGTAAATTGCCAACAGCCACTCTGGAGAAGTGTCCGGTGAGTCCTGAAACATCTGAAAAACACAGCTTAGAGAGCATAGGGCACTTCCACTCATGGGGGTATGAATTGGGAAAATGAAAAATCAGCAAGACACAAGCACCCCAAAGTTTAGGGCTGCTCTGTTGACAAGGACCTCCACTTCATTCCACCTTAAATATCCCAGGAAAGAGAAAAATGGGTAAAGAAGTTGTGGTCCTTATGTACAATGGAATATCACTCAGCCATGAAATCAATGTCATAAGGCTAGTAGCAGCATGATGAGTGGATTTAGGAACGACGATTCTAAGTGAAATAAGTCACACAGAAAAGGACACTTCTCATAAGGTATCACTGATAGAGGGAATGTAAAAACCGTTACACTTGAACTGAATTACAAAACAGAACAGAGTCACACATGCAGAAAACACACTATGGCTGCTTAACGGGAAAGGTGAGGTGGGGTGATACATAAAACAAGGGTATCAAATTAGCTCAGATACCGTTCCATAAACCCAATATGTAATAGACAAGACCTACTCCTTGCTCAGAGAACTGGACTCAACACGCCCTATTCACCGCACAAGAATATATCTGACTAGTAATAATCGTAAAACCTATGTATTGATATCTCTCTGTTAGTGTGTCAAGTGGGAGTAAAGCGGCATAAACACAGCAGTGAAAAGCAGCTAAACCCCATTATAAAAATAAATTACTTTGAAACACCCATGAAACAAAGACAGTGAAAGAGAGAGAAATTCTTACACAATGCGTTCAGGGGCTGTGATGCAACCTGGATTGACCATATCTAGACTCACAGCTGGATCAGACATAAGGGTGGACACTCTTGGGGCTGAGAGGTTTGGTGAGGTTGGGTGAGCAAACGCAGACCCTTTAAAGTAATACTGCATGATACCCATCGCATGGGTCCCAAATCTCCAGGTTCAAGGGCATCTTCCTACATCAAAAACATGCATGAGAAACCCAGAAGATGGTACACCGTGTGATGGGGAAAGGTTTCTAAAACGCACCTCATTTCTCATCGCCTTGTGCCCGGGTTCGCCATTCCAGCCGCTTTACTAGCAAGCTCCCTACTTGGAGCATCAGCACCTTTAACCTCCTGTTCCGTACAGGTTGCAATTTGTCCTGAGGATAAACGGGAAGACGTGGAACCAACGAGAGACTAGCTCTTGGTGTTGGGACAGGCACAGGTCACTCTATTTTCCCATCAGAAAGAAGAATTAACCACAGGCTCAGCCTGCCCCCCGGAACCAGAACAGGGCCTGAAGCCATTCTGCGATTTTGCCGCCAGCTCCCATAAAAACGAGTTGTAAAATGGAGGTTCAGGGCACTGCAATTCACAAACCTGCAGAGTTATAAATGATAACTCTCGTCCACAAATATATTGAGGGAAGGCAAAGAAGAGGATTTGAAATCAAGGCAGAATTGCAGGAAAGAGATTTCAGGAGGTAGATTCGAATCGCCTTTAAAGCACATGAAAAGCGGCAAAACGTTGACAATGATGCCCTTGGCCAAAAAGGGCGTATGCGTTTTTTCCTGAATATATTCAGGAAAAAACGCATACGCCCTTTTTGGCCAACCAAGCAACCTGGAAAGGCAAATCAGCGCTACAAAGAAGTCTCGCTTCCCATCGGTCAAAAGGGCCATGCTGAAAAAAGTGTCAAAACCAGAAATGCAGGACAGGCCATGGAGAAATGGGAGCCTTGCTACACTGATGGGCGGGATGTAAATTGCCAACAGCCACTCTGGAGAAGTGTCCGGTGAGTCCTGAAACATCTGAAAAACACAGCTTAGAGAGCATAGGGCACTTCCACTCATGGGGGTATGAATTGGGAAAATGAAAAATCAGCAAGACACAAGCACCCCAAAGTTTAGGGCTGCTCTGTTGACAAGGACCTCCACTTCATTCCACCTTAAATATCCCAGGAAAGAGAAAAATGGGTAAAGAAGTTGTGGTCCTTATGTACAATGGAATATCACTCAGCCATGAAATCAATGTCATAAGGCTAGTAGCAGCATGATGAGTGGATTTAGGAACGACGATTCTAAGTGAAATAAGTCACACAGAAAAGGACACTTCTCATAAGGTATCACTGATAGAGGGAATGTAAAAACCGTTACACTTGAACTGAATTACAAAACAGAACAGAGTCACACATGCAGAAAACACACTATGGCTGCTTAACGGGAAAGGTGAGGTGGGGTGATACATAAAACAAGGGTATCAAATTAGCTCAGATACCGTTCCATAAACCCAATATGTAATAGACAAGACCTACTCCTTGCTCAGAGAACTGGACTCAACACGCCCTATTCACCGCACAAGAATATATCTGACTAGTAATAATCGTAAAACCTATGTATTGATATCTCTCTGTTAGTGTGTCAAGTGGGAGTAAAGCGGCATAAACACAGCAGTGAAAAGCAGCTAAACCCCATTATAAAAATAAATTACTTTGAAACACCCATGAAACAAAGACAGTGAAAGAGAGAGAAATTCTTACACAATGCGTTCAGGGGCTGTGATGCAACCTGGATTGACCATATCTAGACTCACAGCTGGATCAGACATAAGGGTGGACACTCTTGGGGCTGAGAGGTTTGGTGAGGTTGGGTGAGCAAACGCAGACCCTTTAAAGTAATACTGCATGATACCCATCGCATGGGTCCCAAATCTCCAGCTTCAAGGGCATCTTCCTACATCAAAAACATGCATGAGAAACCCAGAAGATGGTACACCGTGTGATGGGGAAAGGTTTCTAAAACGCACCTCATTTCTCATCGCCTTGTGCCCGGGTTCGCCATTCCAGCCGCTTTACTAGCAAGCTCCCTACTTGGAGCATCAGCACCTTTAACCTCCTGTTCCGTACAGGTTGCAATTTGTCCTGAGGATAAACGGGAAGACGTGGAACCAACGAGAGACTAGCTCTTGGTGTTGGGACAGGCACAGGTCACTCTATTTTCCCATCAGAAAGAAGAATTAACCACAGGCTCAGCCTGCCCCCCGGAACCAGAACAGGGCCTGAAGCCATTCTGCGATTTTGCCGCCAGCTCCCATAAAAACGAGTTGTAAAATGGAGGTTCAGGGCACTGCAATTCACAAACCTGCAGAGTTATAAATGATAACTCTCGTCCACAAATATATTGAGGGAAGGCAAAGAAGAGGATTTGAAATCAAGGCAGAATTGCAGGAAAGAGATTTCAGGAGGTAGATTCGAATCGCCTTTAAAGCACATGAAAAGCGGCAAAACGTTGACAATGATGCCCTTGGCCAAAAAGGGCGTATGCGTTTTTTCCTGAATATATTCAGGAAAAAACGCATACGCCCTTTTTGGCCAACCAAGCAACCTGGAAAGGCAAATCAGCGCTACAAACAAGTCTCGCTTCCCATCGGTCAAAAGGGCCATGCTGAAAAAAGTGTCAAAACCAGAAATGCAGGACAGGCCATGGAGAAATGGGAGCCTTGCTACACTGATGGGCGGGATGTAAATTGCCAACAGCCACTCTGGAGAAGTGTACGGTGAGTCCTGAAACATCTGAAAAACACAGCTTAGAGAGCATAGGGCACTTCCACTCATGGGGGTATGAATTGGGAAAATGAAAAATCAGCAAGACACAAGCACCCCAAAGTTTAGGGCTGCTCTGTTGACAAGGACCTCCACTTCATTCCACCTTAAATATCCCAGGAAAGAGAAAAATGGGTAAAGAAGTTGTGGTCCTTATGTACAATGGAATATCACTCAGCCATGAAATCAATGTCATAAGGCTAGTAGCAGCATGATGAGTGGATTTAGGTACGACGATTCTAAGTGAAATAAGTCACACAGAAAAGGACACTTCTCATAAGGTATCACTGATAGAGGGAATGTAAAAACCGTTACACTTGAACTGAATTACAAAACAGAACAGAGTCACACATGCAGAAAACACACTATGGCTGCTTAACGGGAAAGGTGAGGTGGGGTGATACATAAAACAAGGGTATCAAATTAGCTCAGATACCGTTCCATAAACCCAATATGTAATAGACAAGACCTACTCCTTGCTCAGAGAACTGGACTCAACACGCCCTATTCACCGCACAAGTTTATATCTGACTAGTAATAATCGTAAAGCCTATGTATTGATATCTCTCTGTTAGTGTGTCAAGTGGGTGTAAAGCGGCATAAACACAGCAGTGAAAAGCAGCTAAATCCCATTATGAAAATAAATTACTTTGAAAAACCCATGAAACAAAGACAGTGAACGAGAGAGGAATTCTTACACAATGCGTTCAGGGGCTGTGATGCAACCTGGATTGACCATATCTAGACCCACAGCTGGATGAGACATAAGGGTGGACACTCTTGGGGCTGAGAGGTTTGGTGAGGTTGGGTGAGCAAACGCAGACCCTTTAAAGTAATACTGCATGGTACCCATCGCATGGGTCCCAAATCTCCAGGTTCAAGGGCATCTTCCTACATCAAAAACATGCATGAGAAACCCAGAAGATGGTACACAGTGTGATGGGGAAAGGTTTCTAAAACGCACCTCATTTCTCATCGCCTTGTGCCCGGGTTCGCCATTCCAGCCGCTTTACTAGCAAGCTCCCTACTTGGAGCATCAGCACCTTTAACCTCCTGTTCCGTACAGGTTGCAATTTGTCCTGAGGATAAACGGGAAGACGTGGAACCAACGAGAGACTAGCTCTTGGTGTTGGGACAGGCACAGGTCACTCTATTTTCCCATCAGAAAGAAGAATTAACCACAGGCTCAGCCTGCCCCCCGGAACCAGAACAGGGCCTGAAGCCATTCTGCGATTTTGCCGCCAGCTCCCATAAAAACGAGTTGTAAAATGGAGGTTCAGGGCACTGCAATTCACAAACCTGCAGAGTTATAAATGATAACTCTCGTCCACAAATATATTGAGGGAAGGCAAAGAAGAGGATTTGAAATCAAGGCAGAATTGCAGGAAAGAGATTTCAGGAGGTAGATTCGAATCGCCTTTAAAGCACATGAAAAGCGGCAAAACGTTGACAATGATGCCCTTGGCCAAAAAGGGCGTATGCGTTTTTTCCTGAATATATTCAGGAAAAAACGCATACGCCCTTTTTGGCCAACCAAGCAACCTGGAAAGGCAAATCAGCGCTACAAACAAGTCTCGCTTCCCATCGGTCAAAAGGGCCATGCTGAAAAAAGTGTCAAAACCAGAAATGCAGGACAGGCCATGGAGAAATGGGAGCCTTGCTACACTGATGGGCGGGATGTAAATTGCCAACAGCCACTCTGGAGAAGTGTACGGTGAGTCCTGAAACATCTGAAAAACACAGCTTAGAGAGCATAGGGCACTTCCACTCATGGGGGTATGAATTGGGAAAATGAAAAATCAGCAAGACACAAGCACCCCAAAGTTTAGGGCTGCTCTGTTGACAAGGACCTCCACTTCATTCCACCTTAAATATCCCAGGAAAGAGAAAAATGGGTAAAGAAGTTGTGGTCCTTATGTACAATGGAAGACCACTCAGCCATGAAATCAATGTCATAAGGCTAGTAGCAGCATGATGAGTGGATTTAGGTACGACGATTCTAAGTGAAATAAGTCACACAGAAAAGGACACTTCTCATAAGGTATCACTGATAGAGGGAATGTAAAAACCGTTACACTTGAACTGAATTACAAAACAGAACAGAGTCACACATGCAGAAAACACACTATGGCTGCTTAACGGGAAAGGTGAGGTGGGGTGATACATAAAACAAGGGTATCAAATTAGCTCAGATACCGTTCCATAAAACCAATATGTAATAGACAAGACCTACTCCTTGCTCAGAGAACTGGACTCAACACGCCCTATTCACCACACAAGAATATATCTGACTAATAATAATCGTAAAACCTATGTATTGATATCTCTCTGTTAGTGTGTCAAGTGGTTGTAAAGCGGCATAAACACAGCAGTGAAAAGCAGCTAAACCTCATTATAAAAATAAATTACTTTGAAACACCCATGAAACAAAGACAGTGAAAGAGAGAGTAATTCTTACACAATGCGTTCAGGGGCTGTGATGCAACCTGGATTGACCATATCTAGACCCACAGCTGGATGAGACATAAGGGTGGACACTCTTGGGGCTGAGAGGTTTGGTGAGGTTGGGTGAGCAAACACAGACCCTTTAAAGTAATACTGCGTGGTACCCATCGCATGGGTCCCAAATCTCCAGGTTCAAGGGCATCTTCCTACATCAAAAACATGCATGAGAAACCCAGAAGATGGTACACCATGTGATGGGGAAAGGTTTCTAAAACGCACCTCATTTCTCATCTCCTTGTGCCCGGGTTCGCCATTCCAGCCGCTTTACTAGCAAGCTCCCTACTTGGAGCATCAGCACCTTTAACCTCCTGTTCCGTACAGGTTGCAATTTGTCCTGAGGATAAACGGGAAGACGTGGAACCAACGAGAGACTAGCTCTTGGTGTTGGGACAGGCACAGGTCACTCTATTTTCCCATCAGAAAGAAGAATTAACCACAGGCTCAGCCTGCCCCCCGGAACCAGAACAGGGCCTGAAGCCATTCTGCGATTTTGCCGCCAGCTCCCATAAAAACGAGTTGTAAAATGGAGGTTCAGGGCACTGCAATTCACAAACCTGCAGAGTTATAAATGATAACTCTCGTCCACAAATATATTGAGGGAAGGCAAAGAAGAGGATTTGAAATCAAGGCAGAATTGCAGGAAACAGATTTCAGGAGGTAGATTCGAATTGCCTTTAAAGCACATGAAAAGCGGCAAAACGTTGACAATGATGCCCTTGGCCAAAAAGGGCGTATGCGTTTTTTCCTGAATATATTCAGGAAAAAACGCATACGCCCTTTTTGGCCAACCAAGCAACCTGGAAAGGCAAATCAGCGCTACAAACAAGTCTCGCTTCCCATCGGTCAAAAGGGCCATGCTGAAAAAAGTGTCAAAACCAGAAATGCAGGACAGGCCATGGAGAAATGGGAGCCTTGCTACACTGATGGGCGGGATGTAAATTGCCAACAGCCACTCTGGAGAAGTGTACGGTGAGTCCTGAAACATCTGAAAAACACAGCTTAGAGAGCATAGGGCACTTCCACTCATGGGGGTATGAATTGGGAAAATGAAAAATCAGCAAGACACAAGCACCCCAAAGTTTAGGGCTGCTCTGTTGACAAGGACCTCCACTTCATTCCACCTTAAATATCCCAGGAAAGAGAAAAATGGGTAAAGAAGTTGTGGTCCTTATGTACAATGGAATATCACTCAGCCATGAAATCAATGTCATAAGGCTAGTAGCAGCATGATGAGTGGATTTAGGTACGACGATTCTAAGTGAAATAAGTCACACAGAAAAGGACACTTCTCATAAGGTATCACTGATAGAGGGAATGTAAAAACCGTTACACTTGAACTGAATTACAAAACAGAACAGAGTCACACATGCAGAAAACACACTATGGCTGCTTAACGGGAAAGGTGAGGTGGGGTGATACATAAAACAAGGGTATCAAATTAGCTCAGATACCATTCCATAAACCCAATATGTAATAGACAAGACCTACTCCTTGCTCAGAGAACTGGACTCAACATGCCCTATTCACCGCAGAAGAATATATCTGACTAATAATAATCGTAAAACCTATGTATTGATATCTCTCTGTTAGTGTGTCAAGTGGGTGTAAAGCGGCATAAACACAGCAGTGAAAAGGAGCTAAACCCCATTATAAAAATAAATTACTTTGAAACACCCATGAAACAAAGACAGTGAAAGAGAGAGAAATTCTTACACAATGCGTTCAGGGGCTGTGATGCAACCTGGATTGACCATATCTAGACTCACAGCTGGATCAGACATAAGGGTGGACACTCTTGGGGCTCAGAGGTTTGGTGAGGTTGGGTGAGCAAACGCAGACCCTTTAAAGTAATACTGCATGGTACCCATCGCATGGGTCCCAAATCTCCAGGTTCAAGGGCATCTTCCTACATCAAAAACATGCATGAGAAACCCAGAAGATGGTACACCGTGTGATGGGGAAAGGTTTCTAAAACGCACCTCATTTCTCATCTCCTTGTGCCCGGGTTCACCATTCCAGCTGCTTTACTAGCAAGCTCCCTACTTGGAGCATCAGCACCTTTAACCTCCTGTTCCGTACAGGTTGCAATTTGTCCTGAGGATAAACGGGAAGACGTGGAACCAACGAGAGACTAGCTCTTGGTGTTGGGACAGGCACAGGTCACTCTATTTTCCCATCAGAAAGAAGAATTAACCACAGGCTCAGCCTGCCCCCCGGAACCAGAACAGGGCCTGAAGCCATTCTGCGATTTTGCCGCCAGCTCCCATAAAAACGAGTTGCAAAATGGAGGTTCAGGGCACTGCAATTCACAAACCTGCAGAGTTATAAATGATAACTCTCGTCCACAAATATATTGAGGGAAGGCAAAGAAGAGGATTTGAAATCAAGGCAGAATTGCAGGAAACAGATTTCAGGAGGTAGATTCGAATTGCATTTAAAGCACATGAAAAGCGGCAAAACGTTGACAATGATGCCCTTGGCCAAAAAGGGCGTATGCGTTTTTTCCTGAATATATTCAGGAAAAAACGCATACGCCCTTTTTGGCCAACCAAGCAACCTGGAAAGGCAAATCAGCGCTACAAAGAAGTCTCGCTTCCCATCGGTCAAAAGGGCCATGCTGAAAAAAGTGTCAAAACCAGAAATGCAGGACAGGCCATGGAGAAATGGGAGCCTTGCTACACTGATGGGCGGGAAGTAAATTGCCAACAGCCACTCTGGAGAAGTGTCCGGTGAGTCCTGAAACATCTGAAAAACACAGCTTAGAGAGCATAGGGCACTTCCACTCATGGGGGTATGAATTGGGAAAATGAAAAATCAGCAAGACACAAGCACCCCAAAGTTTAGGGCTGCTCTGTTGACAAGGACCTCCACTTCATTCCACCTTAAATATCCCAGGAAAGAGAAAAATGGGTAAAGAAGTTGTGGTCCTTATGTACAATGGAATATCACTCAGCCATGAAATCAATGTCATAAGGCTAGTAGCAGCATGATGAGTGGATTTAGGAACGACGATTCTAAGTGAAATAAGTCACACAGAAAAGGACACTTCTCATAAGGTATCACTGATAGAGGGAATGTAAAAACCGTTACACTTGAACTGAATTACAAAACAGAACAGAGTCACACATGCAGCAAACACACTATGGCTGCTTAACGGGAAAGGTGAGGTGGGGTGATACATAAAACAAGGGTATCAAATTAGCTCAGATACCGTTCCATAAACCCAATATGTAATAGACAAGACCTACTCCTTGCTCAGAGAACTGGACTCAACACGCCCTATTCACCGCACAAGAATATATCTGACTAGTAATAATCGTAAAACCTATGTATTGATATCTCTCTGTTAGTGTGTCAAGTGGGAGTAAAGCGGCATAAACACAGCAGTGAAAAGCAGCTAAACCCCATTATAAAAATAAATTACTTTGAAACACCCATGAAACAAAGACAGTGAAAGAGAGAGAAATTCTTACACAATGCGTTCAGGGGCTGTGATGCAACCTGGATTGACCATATCTAGACTCACAGCTGGATCAGACATAAGGGTGGACACTCTTGGGGCTGAGAGGTTTGGTGAGGTTGGGTGAGCAAACGCAGACCCTTTAAAGTAATACTGCGTGGTACCCATCGCATGGGTCCCAAATCTCCAGCTTCAAAGGCATCTTCCTACATCAAAAACATGCATGAGAAACCCAGAAGATGGTACACCGTGTGATGGGGAAAGGTTTCTAAAACGCACCTCATTTCTCATCGCCTTGTGCCCGGGTTCGCCATTCCAGCCGCTTTACTAGCAAGCTCCCTACTTGGAGCATCAGCACCTTTAACCTCCTGTTCCGTACAGGTTGCAATTTGTCCTGAGGATAAACGGGAAGACGTGGAACCAACGAGAGACTAGCTCTTGGTGTTGGGACAGGCACAGGTCACTCTATTTTCCCATCAGAAAGAAGAATTAACCACAGGCTCAGCCTGCCCCCCGGAACCAGAACAGGGCCTGAAGCCATTCTGCGATTTTGCCGCCAGCTCCCATAAAAACGAGTTGTAAAATGGAGGTTCAGGGCACTGCAATTCACAAACCTGCAGAGTTATAAATGATAACTCTCGTCCACAAATATATTGAGGGAAGGCAAAGAAGAGGATTTGAAATCAAGGCAGAATTGCAGGAAAGAGATTTCAGGAGGTAGATTCGAATCGCCTTTAAAGCACATGAAAAGCGGCAAAACGTTGACAATGATGCCCTTGGCCAAAAAGGGCGTATGCGTTTTTTCCTGAATATATTCAGGAAAAAACGCATACGCCCTTTTTGGCCAACCAAGCAACCTGGAAAGGCAAATCAGCGCTACAAACAAGTCTCACTTCCCATCGGTCAAAAGGGCCATGCTGAAAAAAGTGTCAAAACCAGAAATGCAGGACAGGCCATGGAGAAATGGGAGCCTTGCTACACTGATGGGCGGGATGTAAATTGCCAACAGCCACTCTGGAGAAGTGTCCGGTGAGTCCTGAAACATCTGAAAAACACAGCTTAGAGAGCATAGGGCACTTCCACTCATGGGGGTATGAATTGGGAAAATGAAAAATCAGCAAGACACAAGCACCCCAAAGTTTAGGGCTGCTCTGTTGACAAGGACCTCCACTTCATTCCACCTTAAATATCCCAGGAAAGAGAAAAATGGGTAAAGAAGTTGTGGTCCTTATGTACAATGGAATATCACTCAGCCATGAAATCAATGTCATAAGGCTAGTAGCAGCATGATGAGTGGATTTAGGTACGACGATTCTAAGTGAAATAAGTCACACAGAAAAGGACACTTCTCATAAGGTATCACTGATAGAGGGAATGTAAAAACCGTTACACTTGAACTGAATTACAAAACAGAACAGAGTCACACATGCAGAAAACACACTATGGCTGCTTAACGGGAAAGGTGAGGTGGGGTGATACATAAAACAAGGGTATCAAATTAGCTCAGATACCGTTCCATAAACCCAATATGTAATAGACAAGACCTACTCCTTGCTCAGAGAACTGGACTCAACACGCCCTATTCACCGCACAAGATTATATCTGACTAGTAATAATCGTAAAGCCTATGTATTGATATCTCTCTGTTAGTGTGTCAAGTGGGTGTAAAGCGGCATAAACACAGCAGTGAAAAGCAGCTAAATCCCATTATGAAAATAAATTACTTTGAAAAACCCATGAAACAAAGACAGTGAACGAGAGAGGAATTCTTACACAATGCGTTCAGGGGCTGTGATGCAACCTGGATTGACCATATCTAGACCCACAGCTGGATGAGACATAAGGGTGGACACTCTTGGGGCTGAGAGGTTTGGTGAGGTTGGGTGAGCAAACGCAGACCCTTTAAAGTAATACTGCATGGTACCCATCGCATGGGTCCCAAATCTCCAGCTTCAAGGGCATCTTCCTACATCAAAAACATGCATGAGAAACCCAGAAGATGGTACACAGTGTGATGGGGAAAGGTTTCTAAAACGCACCTCATTTCTCATCGCCTTGTGCCCGGGTTCACCATTCCAGCCGCTTTACTAGCAAGCTCCCTACTTGGAGCATCAGCACCTTTAACCTCCTGTTCCGTACAGGTTGCAATTTGTCCTGAGGATAAACGGGAAGACGTGGAACCAACGAGAGACTAGCTCTTGGTGTTGGGACAGGCACAGGTCACTCTATTTTCCCATCAGAAAGAAGAATTAACCACACGCTCTGCCTGCCCCCCGGAACCAGAACAGGGCCTGAAGCCATTCTGCGATTTTGCCGCCAGCTCCCATAAAAACGAGTTGTAAAATGGAGGTTCAGGGCACTGCAATTCACAAACCTGCAGAGTTATAAATGATAACTCTCGTCCACAAATATATTGAGGGAAGGCAAAGAAGAGGATTTGAAATCAAGGCAGAATTGCAGGAAAGAGATTTCAGGAGGTAGATTCGAATCGCCTTTAAAGCACATGAAAAGCGCCAAAACGTTGACAATGATGCCCTTGGCCAAAAAGGGCGTATGCGTTTTTTCCTGAATATATTCAGGAAAAAACGCATACGCCCTTTTTGGCCAACCAAGCAACCTGGAAAGGCAAATCAGCGCTACAAACAAGTCTCGCTTCCCATCGGTCAAAAGGGCCATGCTGAAAAAAGTGTCAAAACCAGAAATGCAGGACAGGCCATGGAGAAATGGGAGCCTTGCTACACTGATGGGCGGGATGTAAATTGCCAACAGCCACTCTGGAGAAGTGTACGGTGAGTCCTGAAACATCTGAAAAACACAGCTTAGAGAGCATAGGGCACTTCCACTCATGGGGGTATGAATTGGGAAAATGAAAAATCAGCAAGACACAAGCACCCCAAAGTTTAGGGCTGCTCTGTTGACAAGGACCTCCACTTCATTCCACCTTAAATATCCCAGGAAAGAGAAAAATGGGTAAAGAAGTTGTGGTCCTTATGTACAATGGAATATCACTCAGCCATGAAATCAATGTCATAAGGCTAGTAGCAGCATGATGAGTGGATTTAGGTACGACGATTCTAAGTGAAATAAGTCACACAGAAAAGGACACTTCTCATAAGGTATCACTGATAGAGGGAATGTAAAAACCGTTACACTTGAACTGAATTACAAAACAGAACAGAGTCACACATGCAGAAAACACACTATGGCTGCTTAACGGGAAAGGTGAGGTGGGGTGATACATAAAACAAGGGTATCAAATTAGCTCAGATACCATTCCATAAACCCAATATGTAGTAGACAAGACCTACTCCTTGCTCAGAGAACTGGACTCAACACGCCCTATTCACCGCACAAGAATATATCTGACTAATAATAATCGTAAAACCTATGTATTGATATCTCTCTGTTAGTGTGTCAAGTGGGTGTAAAGCGGCATAAACACAGCAGTGAAAAGCAGCTAAACCCCATTATAAAAATAAATTACTTTGAAACACCCATGAAACAAAGACAGTGAAAGAGAGAGAAATTCTTACACAATGCGTTCAGGGGCTGTGATGCAACCTGGATTGACCATATCTAGACTCACAGCTGGATCAGACATAAGGGTGGACACTCTTGGGGCTGAGAGGTTTGGTGAGGTTGGGTGAGCAAACGCAGACCCTTTAAAGTAATACTGCATGATACCCATCGCATGGGTCCCAAATCTCCAGGTTCAAGGGCATCTTCCTACATCAAAAACATGCATGAGAAACCCAGAAGATGGTACACCGTGTGATGGGGAAAGGTTTCTAAAACGCACCTCATTTCTCATCGCCTTGTGCCCGGGTTCGCCATTCCAGCCGCTTTACTAGCAAGCTCCCTACTTGGAGCATCAGCACCTTTAACCTCCTGTTCCGTACAGGTTGCAATTTGTCCTGAGGATAAACGGGAAGACGTGGAACCAACGAGAGACTAGCTCTTGGTGTTGGGACAGGCACAGGTCACTCTATTTTCCCATCAGAAAGAAGAATTAACCACAGGCTCAGCCTGCCCCCCGGAACCAGAACAGGGCCTGAAGCCATTCTGCGATTTTGCCGCCAGCTCCCATAAAAACGAGTTGTAAAATGGAGGTTCAGGGCACTGCAATTCACAAACCTGCAGAGTTATAAATGATAACTCTCGTCCACAAATATATTGAGGGAAGGCAAAGAAGAGGATTTGAAATCAAGGCAGAATTGCAGGAAAGAGATTTCAGGAGGTAGATTCGAATCGCCTTTAAAGCACATGAAAAGCGGCAAAACGTTGACAATGATGCCCTTGGCCAAAAAGGGCGTATGCGTTTTTTCCTGAATATATTCAGGAAAAAACGCATACGCCCTTTTTGGCCAACCAAGCAACCTGGAAAGGCAAATCAGCGCTACAAACAAGTCTCGCTTCCCATCGGTCAAAAGGGCCATGCTGAAAAAAGTGTCAAAACCAGAAATGCAGGACAGGCCATGGAGAAATGGGAGCCTTGCTACACTGATGGGCGGGATGTAAATTGCCAACAGCCACTCTGGAGAAGTGTACGGTGAGTCCTGAAACATCTGAAAAACACAGCTTAGAGAGCATAGGGCACTTCCACTCATGGGGGTATGAATTGGGAAAATGAAAAATCAGCAAGACACAAGCACCCCAAAGTTTAGGGCTGCTCTGTTGACAAGGACCTCCACTTCATTCCACCTTAAATATCCCAGGAAAGAGAAAAATGGGTAAAGAAGTTGTGGTCCTTATGTACAATGGAATATCACTCAGCCATGAAATCAATGTCATAAGGCTAGTAGCAGCATGATGAGTGGATTTAGGAACGACGATTCTAAGTGAAATAAGTCACACAGAAAAGGACACTTCTCATAAGGTATCACTGATAGAGGGAATGTAAAAACCGTTACACTTGAACTGAATTACAAAACAGAACAGAGTCACACATGCAGAAAACACACTATGGCTGCTTAACGGGAAAGGTGAGGTGGGGTGATACATAAAACAAGGGTATCAAATTAGCTCAGATACCGTTCCATAAACCCAATATGTAATAGACAAGACCTACTCCTTGCTCAGAGAACTGGACTCAACACGCCCTATTCACCGCACAAGAATATATCTGACTAGTAATAATCGTAAAACCTATGTATTGATATCTCTCTGTTAGTGTGTCAAGTGGGAGTAAAGCGGCATAAACACAGCAGTGAAAAGCAGCTAAACCCCATTATAAAAATAAATTACTTTGAAACACCCATGAAACAAAGACAGTGAAAGAGAGAGAAATTCTTACACAATGCGTTCAGGGGCTGTGATGCAACCTGGATTGACCATATCTAGACTCACAGCTGGATCAGACATAAGGGTGGACACTCTTGGGGCTGAGAGGTTTGGTGAGGTTGGGTGAGCAAACGCAGACCCTTTAAAGTAATACTGCATGATACCCATCGCATGGGTCCCAAATCTCCAGGTTCAAGGGCATCTTCCTACATCAAAAACATGCATGAGAAACCCAGAAGATGGTACACCGTGTGATGGGGAAAGGTTTCTAAAACGCACCTCATTTCTCATCGCCTTGTGCCCGGGTTCGCCATTCCAGCCGCTTTACTAGCAAGCTCCCTACTTGGAGCATCAGCACCTTTAACCTCCTGTTCCGTACAGGTTGCAATTTGTCCTGAGGATAAACGGGAAGACGTGGAACCAACGAGAGACTAGCTCTTGGTGTTGGGACAGGCACAGGTCACTCTATTTTCCCATCAGAAAGAAGAATTAACCACAGGCTCAGCCTGCCCCCCGGAACCAGAACAGGGCCTGAAGCCATTCTGCGATTTTGCCGCCAGCTCCCATAAAAACGAGTTGTAAAATGGAGGTTCAGGGCACTGCAATTCACAAACCTGCAGAGTTATAAATGATAACTCTCGTCCACAAATATATTGAGGGAAGGCAAAGAAGAGGATTTGAAATCAAGGCAGAATTGCAGGAAAGAGATTTCAGGAGGTAGATTCGAATCGCCTTTAAAGCACATGAAAAGCGGCAAAACGTTGACAATGATGCCCTTGGCCAAAAAGGGCGTATGCGTTTTTTCCTGAATATATTCAGGAAAAAACGCATACGCCCTTTTTGGCCAACCAAGCAACCTGGAAAGGCAAATCAGCGCTACAAACAAGTCTCGCTTCCCATCGGTCAAAAGGGCCATGCTGAAAAAAGTGTCAAAACCAGAAATGCAGGACAGGCCATGGAGAAATGGGAGCCTTGCTACACTGATGGGCGGGATGTAAATTGCCAACAGCCACTCTGGAGAAGTGTACGGTGAGTCCTGAAACATCTGAAAAACACAGCTTAGAGAGCATAGGGCACTTCCACTCATGGGGGTATGAATTGGGAAAATGAAAAATCAGCAAGACACAAGCACCCCAAAGTTTAGGGCTGCTCTGTTGACAAGGACCTCCACTTCATTCCACCTTAAATATCCCAGGAAAGAGAAAAATGGGTAAAGAAGTTGTGGTCCTTATGTACAATGGAAGACCACTCAGCCATGAAATCAATGTCATAAGGCTAGTAGCAGCATGATGAGTGGATTTAGGTACGACGATTCTAAGTGAAATAAGTCACACAGAAAAGGACACTTCTCATAAGGTATCACTGATAGAGGGAATGTAAAAACCGTTACACTTGAACTGAATTACAAAACAGAACAGAGTCACACATGCAGAAAACACACTATGGCTGCTTAACGGGAAAGGTGAGGTGGGGTGATACATAAAACAAGGGTATCAAATTAGCTCAGATACCATTCCATAAACCCAATATGTAATAGACAAGACCTACTCCTTGCTCACAGAACTGGACTCAACACGCCCTATTCACCGCACAAGAATATATCTGACTAATAATAATCGTAAAACCTATGTATTGATATCTCTCTGTTAGTGTGTCAAGTGGGTGTAAAGCGGCATAAACACAGCAGTGAAAAGCAGCTAAACCCCATTATAAAAATAAATTACTTTGAAACACCCATGAGACAAAGACAGTGAAAGAGAGAGAAATTCTTACACAATGCGTTCAGGGGCTGTGATGCAACCTGGATTGACCATATCTAGACTCACAGCTGGATCAGACATAAGGGTGGACACTCTTGGGGCTGAGAGGTTTGGTGAGGTTGGGTGAGCAAACGCAGACCCTTTAAAGTAATACTGCATGGTACCCGTCGCATGGGTCCCAAATCTCCAGGTTCAAGGGCATCTTCCTACATCAAAAACATGCATGAGAAACCCAGAAGATGGTACACCGTGTGATGGGGAAAGGTTTCTAAAACGCACCTCATTTCTCATCGCCTTGTGCCCGGGTTCGCCATTCCAGCCGCTTTACTAGCAAGCTCCCTACTTGGAGCATCAGCACCTTTAACCTCCTGTTCCGTACAGGTTGCAATTTGTCCTGAGGATAAACGGGAAGACGTGGAACCAACGAGAGACTAGCTCTTGGTGTTGGGACAGGCACAGGTCACTCTATTTTCCCATCAGAAAGAAGAATTAACCACAGGCTCAGCCTGCCCCCCGGAACCAGAACAGGGCCTGAAGCCATTCTGCGATTTTGCCGCCAGCTCCCATAAAAACGAGTTGTAAAATGGAGGTTCAGGGCACTGCAATTCACAAACCTGCAGAGTTATAAATGATAACTCTCGTCCACAAATATATTGAGGGAAGGCAAAGAAGAGGATTTGAAATCAAGGCAGAATTGCAGGAAAGAGATTTCAGGAGGTAGATTCGAATCGCCTTTAAAGCACATGAAAAGCGGCAAAACGTTGACAATGATGCCCTTGGCCAAAAAGGGCGTATGCGTTTTTTCCTGAATATATTCAGGAAAAAACGCATACGCCCTTTTTGGCCAACCAAGCAACCTGGAAAGGCAAATCAGCGCTACAAAGAAGTCTCGCTTCCCATCGGTCAAAAGGGCCATGCTGAAAAAAGTGTCAAAACCAGAAATGCAGGACAGGCCATGGAGAAATGGGAGCCTTGCTACACTGATGGGCGGGATGTAAATTGCCAACAGCCACTCTGGAGAAGTGTACGGTGAGTCCTGAAACATCTGAAAAACACAGCTTAGAGAGCATAGGGCACTTCCACTCATGGGGGTATGAATTGGGAAAATGAAAAATCAGCAAGACACAAGCACCCCAAAGTTTAGGGCTGCTCTGTTGACAAGGACCTCCACTTCATTCCACCTTAAATATCCCAGGAAAGAGAAAAATGGGTAAAGAAGTTGTGGTCCTTATGTACAATGGAATATCACTCAGCCATGAAATCAATGTCATAAGGCTAGTAGCAGCATGATGAGTGGATTTAGGTACGACGATTCTAAGTGAAATAAGTCACACAGAAAAGGACACTTCTCATAAGGTATCACTGATAGAGGGAATGTAAAAACCGTTACACTTGAACTGAATTACAAAACAGAACAGAGTCACACATGCAGAAAACACACTATGGCTGCTTAACGGGAAAGGTGAGGTGGGGTGATACATAAAACAAGGGTATCAAATTAGCTCAGATACCGTTCCATAAACCCAATATGTAATAGACAAGACCTACTCCTTGCTCAGAGAACTGGACTCAACACGCCCTATTCACCGCACAAGATTATATCTGACTAGTAATAATCGTAAAGCCTATGTATTGATATCTCTCTGTTAGTGTGTCAAGTGGGTGTAAAGCGGCATAAACACAGCAGTGAAAAGCAGCTAAATCCCATTATGAAAATAAATTACTTTGAAAAACCCATGAAACAAAGACAGTGAACGAGAGAGGAATTCTTACACAATGCGTTCAGGGGCTGTGATGCAACCTGGATTGACCATATCTAGACCCACAGCTGGATGAGACATAAGGGTGGACACTCTTGGGGCTGAGAGGTTTGGTGAGGTTGGGTGAGCAAACGCAGACCCTTTAAAGTAATACTGCATGGTACCCATCGCATGGGTCCCAAATCTCCAGCTTCAAGGGCATCTTCCTACATCAAAAACATGCATGAGAAACCCAGAAGATGGTACACAGTGTGATGGGGAAAGGTTTCTAAAACGCACCTCATTTCTCATCGCCTTGTGCCCGGGTTCACCATTCCAGCCGCTTTACTAGCAAGCTCCCTACTTGGAGCATCAGCACCTTTAACCTCCTGTTCCGTACAGGTTGCAATTTGTCCTGAGGATAAACGGGAAGACGTGGAACCAACGAGAGACTAGCTCTTGGTGTTGGGACAGGCACAGGTCACTCTATTTTCCCATCAGAAAGAAGAATTAACCACAGGCTCAGCCTGCCCCCTGGAACCAGAACAGGGCCTGAAGCCATTCTGCGATTTTGCCGCCAGCTCCCATAAAAACGAGTTGTAAAATGGAGGTTCAGGGCACTGCAATTCACAAACCTGCAGAGTTATAAATGATAACTCTCGTCCACAAATATATTGAGGGAAGGCAAAGAAGAGGATTTGAAATCAAGGCAGAATTGCAGGAAAGAGATTTCAGGAGGTAGATTCGAATCGCCTTTAAAGCACATGAAAAGCGGCAAAACGTTGACAATGATGCCCTTGGCCAAAAAGGGCGTATGCGTTTTTTCCTGAATATATTCAGGAAAAAACGCATACGCCCTTTTTGGCCAACCAAGCAACCTGGAAAGGCAAATCAGCGCTACAAACAAGTCTCGCTTCCCATCGGTCAAAAGGGCCATGCTGAAAAAAGTGTCAAAACCAGAAATGCAGGACAGGCCATGGAGAAATGGGAGCCTTGCTACACTGATGGGCGGGATGTAAATTGCCAACAGCCACTCTGGAGAAGTGTACGGTGAGTCCTGAAACATCTGAAAAACACAGCTTAGAGAGCATAGGGCACTTCCACTCATGGGGGTATGAATTGGGAAAATGAAAAATCAGCAAGACACAAGCACCCCAAAGTTTAGGGCTGCTCTGTTGACAAGGACCTCCACTTCATTCCACCTTAAATATCCCAGGAAAGAGAAAAATGGGTAAAGAAGTTGTGGTCCTTATGTACAATGGAATATCACTCAGCCATGAAATCAATGTCATAAGGCTAGTAGCAGCATGATGAGTGGATTTAGGTACGACGATTCTAAGTGAAATAAGTCACACAGAAAAGGACACTTCTCATAAGGTATCACTGATAGAGGGAATGTAAAAACCGTTACACTTGAACTGAATTACAAAACAGAACAGAGTCACACATGCAGAAAACACACTATGGCTGCTTAACGGGAAAGGTGAGGTGGGGTGATACATAAAACAAGGGTATCAAATTAGCTCAGATACCATTCCATAAACCCAATATGTAGTAGACAAGACCTACTCCTTGCTCAGAGAACTGGACTCAACACGCCCTATTCACCGCACAAGAATATATCTGACTAATAATAATCGTAAAACCTATGTATTGATATCTCTCTGTTAGTGTGTCAAGTGGGTGTAAAGCGGCATAAACACAGCAGTGAAAAGCAGCTAAACCCCATTATAAAAATAAATTACTTTGAAACACCCATGAAACAAAGACAGTGAAAGAGAGAGAAATTCTTACACAATGCGTTCAGGGGCTGTGATGCAACCTGGATTGACCATATCTAGACTCACAGCTGGATCAGACATAAGGGTGGACACTCTTGGGGCTGAGAGGTTTGGTGAGGTTGGGTGAGCAAACGCAGACCCTTTAAAGTAATACTGCATGGTACCCATCGCATGGGTCCCAAATCTCCAGGTTCAAGGGCATCTTCCTACATCAAAAACATGCATGAGAAACCCAGAAGATGGTACACCGTGTGATGGGGAAAGGTTTCTAAAACGCACCTCATTTCTCATCTCCTTGTGCCCGGGTTCGCCATTCCAGATGCTTTACTAGCAAGCTCCCTACTTGGAGCATCAGCACCTTTAACCTCCTGTTCCGTACAGGTTGCAATTTGTCCTGAGGATAAACGGGAAGACGTGGAACCAACGAGAGACTAGCTCTTGGTGTTGGGACAGGCACAGGTCACTCTATTTTCCCATCAGAAAGAAGAATTAACCACAGGCTCAGCCTGCCCTCCGGAACCAGAACAGGGCCTGAAGCCATTCTGCGATTTTGCCGCCAGCTCCCATAAAAACGAGTTGCAAAATGGAGGTTCAGGGCACTGCAATTCACAAACCTGCAGAGTTATAAATGATAACTCTCGTCCACAAATATATTGAGGGAAGGCAAAGAAGAGGATTTGAAATCAAGGCAGAATTGCAGGAAAGAGATTTCAGGAGGTAGATTCGAATCGCCTTTAAAGCACATGAAAAGCGGCAAAACGTTGACAATGATGCCCTTGGCCAAAAAGGGCGTATGCGTTTTTTCCTGAATATATTCAGGAAAAAACGCATACGCCCTTTTTGGCCAACCAAGCAACCTGGAAAGGCAAATCAGCGCTACAAACAAGTCTCGCTTCCCATCGGTCAAAAGGGCCATGCTGAAAAAAGTGTCAAAACCAGAAATGCAGGACAGGCCATGGAGAAATGGGAGCCTTGCTACACTGATGGGCGGGATGTAAATTGCCAACAGCCACTCTGGAGAAGTGTACGGTGAGTCCTGAAACATCTGAAAAACACAGCTTAGAGAGCATAGGGCACTTCCACTCATGGGGGTATGAATTGGGAAAATGAAAAATCAGCAAGACACAAGCACCCCAAAGTTTAGGGCTGCTCTGTTGACAAGGACCTCCACTTCATTCCACCTTAAATATCCCAGGAAAGAGAAAAATGGGTAAAGAAGTTGTGGTCCTTATGTACAATGGAATATCACTCAGCCATGAAATCAATGTCATAAGGCTAGTAGCAGCATGATGAGTGGATTTAGGTACGACGATTCTAAGTGAAATAAGTCACACAGAAAAGGACACTTCTCATAAGGTATCACTGATAGAGGGAATGTAAAAACCGTTACACTTGAACTGAATTACAAAACAGAACAGAGTCACACATGCAGAAAACACACTATGGCTGCTTAACGGGAAAGGTGAGGTGGGGTGATACATAAAACAAGGGTATCAAATTAGCTCAGATACCGTTCCATAAACCCAATATGTAATAGACAAGACCTACTCCTTGCTCAGAGAACTGGACTCAACACGCCCTATTCACCGCACAAGAATATATCTGACTAGTAATAATCGTAAAACCTATGTATTGATATCTCTCTGTTAGTGTGTCAAGTGGGAGTAAAGCGGCATAAACACAGCAGTGAAAAGCAGCTAAACCCCATTATAAAAATAAATTACTTTGAAACACCCATGAAACAAAGACAGTGAAAGAGAGAGAAATTCTTACACAATGCGTTCAGGGGCTGTGATGCAACCTGGATTGACCATATCTAGACTCACAGCTGGATCAGACATAAGGGTGGACACTCTTGGGGCTGAGAGGTTTGGTGAGGTTGGGTGAGCAAACGCAGACCCTTTAAAGTAATACTGCATGATACCCATCGCATGGGTCCCAAATCTCCAGCTTCAAGGGCATCTTCCTACATCAAAAACATGCATGAGAAACCCAGAAGATGGTACACCGTGTGATGGGGAAAGGTTTCTAAAACGCACCTCATTTCTCATCGCCTTGTGCCCGGGTTGGCCATTCCAGCCGCTTTACTAGCAAGCTCCCTACTTGGAGCATCAGCACCTTTAACCTCCTGTTCCGTACAGGTTGCAATTTGTCCTGAGGATAAACGGGAAGACGTGGAACCAACGAGAGACTAGCTCTTGCTGTTGGGACAGGCACAGGTCACTCTATTTTCCCATCAGAAAGAAGAATTAACCACAGGCTCAGCCTGCCCCCCGGAACCAGAACAGGGCCTGAAGCCATTCTGCGATTTTGCCGCCAGCTCCCATAAAAACGAGTTGTAAAATGGAGGTTCAGGGCACTGCAATTCACAAACCTGCAGAGTTATAAATGATAACTCTCGTCCACAAATATATTGAGGGAAGGCAAAGAAGAGGATTTGAAATCAAGGCAGAATTGCAGGAAAGAGATTTCAGGAGGTAGATTCGAATCGCCTTTAAAGCACATGAAAAGCGGCAAAACGTTGACAATGATGCCCTTGGCCAAAAAGGGCGTATGCGTTTTTTCCTGAATATATTAAGGAAAAAACGCATACGCCCTTTTTGGCCAACCAAGCAACCTGGAAAGGCAAATCAGCGCTACAAACAAGTCTCGCTTCCCATCGGTCAAAAGGGCCATGCTGAAAAAAGTGTCAAAACCAGAAATGCAGGACAGGCCATGGAGAAATGGGAGCCTTGCTACACTGATGGGCGGGATGTAAATTGCCAACAGCCACTCTGGAGAAGTGTACGGTGAGTCCTGAAACATCTGAAAAACACAGCTTAGAGAGCATAGGGCACTTCCACTCATGGGGGTATGAATTGGGAAAATGAAAAATCAGCAAGACACAAGCACCCCAAAGTTTAGGGCTGCTCTGTTGACAAGGACCTCCACTTCATTCCACCTTAAATATCCCAGGAAAGAGAAAAATGGGTAAAGAAGTTGTGGTCCTTATGTACAATGGAATATCACTCAGCCATGAAATCAATGTCATAAGGCTAGTAGCAGCATGATGAGTGGATTTAGGAACGACGATTCTAAGTGAAATAAGTCACACAGAAAAGGACACTTCTCATAAGGTATGACTGATAGAGGGAATGTAAAAACCGTTACACTTGAACTGAATTACAAAACAGAACAGAGTCACACATGCAGAAAACACACTATGGCTGCTTAACGGGAAAGGTGAGGTGGGGTGATACATAAAACAAGGGTATCAAATTAGCTCAGATACCGTTCCATAAACCCAATATGTAATAGACAAGACCTACTCCTTGCTCAGAGAACTGGACTCAACACGCCCTATTCACCGCACAAGATTATATCTGACTAGTAATAATCGTAAAGCCTATGTATTGATATCTCTCTGTTAGTGTGTCAAGTGGGTGTAAAGCGGCATAAACACAGCAGTGAAAAGCAGCTAAATCCCATTATGAAAATAAATTACTTTGAAAAACCCATGAAACAAAGACAGTGAATGAGAGAGGAATTCTTACACAATGCGTTCAGGGGCTGTGATGCAACCTGGATTGACCATATCTAGACCCACAGCTGGATGAGACATAAGGGTGGACACTCTTGGGGCTGAGAGGTTTGGTGAGGTTGGGTGAGCAAACGCAGACCCTTTAAAGTAATACTGCATGGTACCCATCGCATGGGTCCCAAATCTCCAGGTTCAAGGGCATCTTCCTACATCAAAAACATGCATGAGAAACCCAGAAGATGGTACACAGTGTGATGGGGAAAGGTTTCTAAAACGCACCTCATTTCTCATCACCTTGTGCCCGGGTTCGCCATTCCAGCCGCTTTACTAGCAAGCTCCCTACTTGGAGCATCAGCACCTTTAACCTCCTGTTCCGTACAGGTTGCAATTTGTCCTGAGGATAAACGGGAAGACGTGGAACCAACGAGAGACTAGCTCTTGGTGTTGGGACAGGCACAGGTCACTCTATTTTCCCATCAGAAAGAAGAATTAACCACAGGCTCAGCCTGCCCCCCGGAACCAGAACAGGGCCTGAAGCCATTCTGCGATTTTGCCGCCAGCTCCCATAAAAACGAGTTGTAAAATGGAGGTTCAGGGCACTGCAATTCACAAACCTGCAGAGTTATAAATGATAACTCTCGTCCACAAATATATTGAGGGAAGGCAAAGAAGAGGATTTGAAATCAAGGCAGAATTGCAGGAAAGAGATTTCAGGAGGTAGATTCGAATTGCATTTAAAGCACATGAAAAGCGGCAAAACGTTGACAATGATGCCCTTGGCCAAAAAGGGCGTATGCTTTTTTTCCTGAATATATTCAGGAAAAAAAGCATACGCCCTTTTTGGCCAACCAAGCAACCTGGAAAGGCAAATCAGCGCTACAAACAAGTCTCGCTTCCCATCGGTCAAAAGGGCCATGCTGAAAAAAGTGTCAAAACCAGAAATGCAGGACAGGCCATGGAGAAATGGGAGCCTTGCTACACTGATGGGCGGGATGTAAATTGCCAACAGCCACCCTGGAGAAGTGTACGGTGAGTCCTGAAACATCTGAAAAACACAGCTTAGAGAGCATAGGGCACTTCCACTCATGGGGGTATGAATTGGGAAAATGAAAAATCAGCAAGACACAAGCACCCCAAAGTTTAGGGCTGCTCTGTTGACAAGGACCTCCACTTCATTCCACCTTAAATATCCCAGGAAAGAGAAAAATGGGTAAAGAAGTTGTGGTCCTTATGTACAATGGAATATCACTCAGCCATGAAATCAATGTCATAAGGCTAGTAGCAGCATGATGAGTGGATTTAGGAACGACGATTCTAAGTGAAATAAGTCACACAGAAAAGGACACTTCTCATAAGGTATGACTGATAGAGGGAATGTAAAAACCGTTACACTTGAACTGAATTACAAAACAGAACAGAGTCACACATGCAGAAAACACACTATGGCTGCTTAACGGGAAAGGTGAGGTGGGGTGATACATAAAACAAGGGTATCAAATTAGCTCAGATACCGTTCCATAAACCCAATATGTAATAGACAAGACCTACTCCTTGCTCAGAGAACTGGACTCAACACGCCCTATTCACCGCACAAGAATATATCTGACTAATAATAATCGTAAAACCTATGTATTGATATCTCTCTGTTAGTGTGTCAAGTGGGTGTAAAGCGGCATAAACACAGCAGTGAAAAGCAGCTAAACCCCATTATAAAAATAAATTACTTTGAAACACCCATGAAACAAAGACAGTGAAAGAGAGAGAAATTCTTACACAATGCGTTCAGGGGCTGTGATGCAACCTGGATTGACCATATCTAGACTCACAGCTGGATCAGACATAAGGGTGGACACTCTTGGGGCTGAGAGGTTTGGTGAGGTTGGGTGAGCAAACGCAGACCCTTTAAAGTAATACTGCATGGTACCCATCGCATGGGTCCCAAATCTCCAGGTTCAAGGGCATCTTCCTACATCAAAAACATGCATGAGAAACCCAGAAGATGGTACACCGTGTGATGGGGAAAGGTTTCTAAAACGCACCTCATTTCTCATCGCCTTGTGCCCGGGTTCGCCATTCCAGCCGCTTTACTAGCAAGCTCCCTACTTGGAGCATCAGCACCTTTAACCTCCTGTTCCGTACAGGTTGCAATTTGTCCTGAGGATAAACGGGAAGACGTGGAACCAACGAGAGACTAGCTCTTGGTGTTGGGACAGGCACAGGTCACTCTATTTTCCCATCAGAAAGAAGAATTAACCACAGGCTCAGCCTGCCCCCCGGAACCAGAACAGGGCCTGAAGCCATTCTGCGATTTTGCCGCCAGCTCCCATAAAAACGAGTTGTAAAATGGAGGTTCAGGGCACTGCAATTCACAAACCTGCAGAGTTATAAATGATAACTCTCGTCCACAAATATATTGAGGGAAGGCAAAGAAGAGGATTTGAAATCAAGGCAGAATTGCAGGAAAGAGATTTCAGGAGGTAGATTCGAATCGCCTTTAAAGCACATGAAAAGCGGCAAAACGTTGACAATGATGCCCTTGGCCAAAAAGGGCGTATGCGTTTTTTCCTGAATATATTCAGGAAAAAACGCATACGCCCTTTTTGGCCAACCAAGCAACCTGGAAAGGCAAATCAGCGCTACAAACAAGTCTCGCTTCCCATCGGTCAAAAGGGCCATGCTGAAAAAAGTGTCAAAACCAGAAATGCAGGACAGGCCATGGAGAAATGGGAGCCTTGCTACACTGATGGGCGGGATGTAAATTGCCAACAGCCACTCTGGAGAAGTGTACGGTGAGTCCTGAAACATCTGAAAAACACAGCTTAGAGAGCATAGGGCACTTCCACTCATGGGGGTATGAATTGGGAAAATGAAAAATCAGCAAGACACAAGCACCCCAAAGTTTAGGGCTGCTCTGTTGACAAGGACCTCCACTTCATTCCACCTTAAATATCCCAGGAAAGAGAAAAATGGGTAAAGAAGTTGTGGTCCTTATGTACAATGGAATATCACTCAGCCATGAAATCAATGTCATAAGGCTAGTAGCAGCATGATGAGTGGATTTAGGAACGACGATTCTAAGTGAAATAAGTCACACAGAAAAGGACACTTCTCATAAGGTATCACTGATAGAGGGAATGTAAAAACCGTTACACTTGAACTGAATTACAAAACAGAACAGAGTCACACATGCAGAAAACACACTATGGCTGCTTAACGGGAAAGGTGAGGTGGGGTGATACATAAAACAAGGGTATCAAATTAGCTCAGATACCGTTCCATAAACCCAATATGTAATAGACAAGACCTACTCCTTGCTCAGAGAACTGGACTCAACACGCCCTATTCACCGCACAAGAATATATCTGACTAGTAATAATCGTAAAACCTATGTATTGATATCTCTCTGTTAGTGTGTCAAGTGGGTGTAAAGCGGCATAAACACAGCAGTGAAAAGCAGCTAAACCCCATTATAAAAATAAATTACTTTGAAACACCCATGAAACAACGACAGTGAAAGAGAGAGAAATTCTTACACAATGCGTTCAGGGGCTGTGATGCAACCTGGATTGACCATATCTAGACTCACAGCTGGATCAGACATAAGGGTGGACACTCTTGGGGCTGAGAGGTTTGGTGAGGTTGGGTGAGCAAACGCAGACCCTTTAAAGTAATACTGCATGATACCCATCGCATGGGTCCCAAATCTCCAGGTTCAAGGGCATCTTCCTACATCAAAAACATGCATGAGAAACCCAGAAGATGGTACACCGTGTGATGGGGAAAGGTTTCTAAAACGCACCTCATTTCTCATCGCCTTGTGCCCGGGTTCGCCATTCCAGCCGCTTTACTAGCAAGCTCCCTACTTGGAGCATCAGCACCTTTAACCTCCTGTTCCGTACAGGTTGCAATTTGTCCTGAGGATAAACGGGAAGACGTGGAACCAACGAGAGACTAGCTCTTGGTGTTGGGACAGGCACAGGTCACTCTATTTTCCCATCAGAAAGAAGAATTAACCACAGGCTCAGCCTGCCCCCCGGAACCAGAACAGGGCCTGAAGCCATTCTGCGATTTTGCCGCCAGCTCCCATAAAAACGAGTTGTAAAATGGAGGTTCAGGGCACTGCAATTCACAAACCTGCAGAGTTATAAATGATAACTCTCGTCCACAAATATATTGAGGGAAGGCAAAGAAGAGGATTTGAAATCAAGGCAGAATTGCAGGAAAGAGATTTCAGGAGGTAGATTCGAATCGCCTTTAAAGCACATGAAAAGCGGCAAAACGTTGACAATGATGCCCTTGGCCAAAAAGGGCGTATGCGTTTTTTCCTGAATATATTCAGGAAAAAACGCATACGCCCTTTTTGGCCAACCAAGCAACCTGGAAAGGCAAATCAGCGCTACAAAGAAGTCTCGCTTCCCATCGGTCAAAAGGGCCATGCTGAAAAAAGTGTCAAAACCAGAAATGCAGGACAGGCCATGGAGAAATGGGAGCCTTGCTACACTGATGGGCGGGATGTAAATTGCCAACAGCCACTCTGGAGAAGTGTACGGTGAGTCCTGAAACATCTGAAAAACACAGCTTAGAGAGCATAGGGCACTTCCACTCATGGGGGTATGAATTGGGAAAATGAAAAATCAGCAAGACACAAGCACCCCAAAGTTTAGGGCTGCTCTGTTGACAAGGACCTCCACTTCATTCCACCTTAAATATCCCAGGAAAGAGAAAAATGGGTAAAGAAGTTGTGGTCCTTATGTACAATGGAATATCACTCAGCCATGAAATCAATGTCATAAGGCTAGTAGCAGCATGATGAGTGGATTTAGGAACGACGATTCTAAGTGAAATAAGTCACACAGAAAAGGACACTTCTCATAAGGTATCACTGATAGAGGGAATGTAAAAACCGTTACACTTGAACTGAATTACAAAACAGAACAGAGTCACACATGCAGAAAACACACTATGGCTGCTTAACGGGAAAGGTGAGGTGGGGTGATACATAAAACAAGGGTATCAAATTAGCTCAGATACCATTCCATAAACCCAATATGTAATAGACAAGACCTACTCCTTGCTCAGAGAACTGGACTCAACACGCCCTATTCACCGCACAAGAATATATCTGACTAATAATAATCGTAAAACCTATGTATTGATATCTCTCTGTTAGTGTGTCAAGTGGGTGTAAAGCGGCATAAACACAGCAGTGAAAAGCAGCTAAACCCCATTATAAAAATAAATTACTTTGAAACACCCATGAAACAAAGACAGTGAAAGAGAGAGAAATTCTTACACAATGCGTTCAGGGGCTGTGATGCAACCTGGATTGACCATATCTAGACTCACAGCTGGATCAGACATAAGGGTGGACACTCTTGGGGCTGAGAGGTTTGGTGAGGTTGGGTGAGCAAACGCAGACCCTTTAAAGTAATACTGCATGGTACCCATCGCATGGGTCCCAAATCTCCAGGTTCAAGGGCATCTTCCTACATCAAAAACATGCATGAGAAACCCAGAAGATGGTACACCGTGTGATGGGGAAAGGTTTCTAAAACGCACCTCATTTCTCATCGCCTTGTGCCCGGGTTCGCCATTCCAGCCGCTTTACTAGCAAGCTCCCTACTTGGAGCATCAGCACCTTTAACCTCCTGTTCCGTACAGGTTGCAATTTGTCCTGAGGATAAACGGGAAGACGTGGAACCAACGAGAGACTAGCTCTTGGTGTTGGGACAGGCACAGGTCACTCTATTTTCCCATCAGAAAGAAGAATTAACCACAGGCTCAGCCTGCCCCCCGGAACCAGAACAGGGCCTGAAGCCATTCTGCGATTTTGCCGCCAGCTCCCATAAAAACGAGTTGTAAAATGGAGGTTCAGGGCACTGCAATTCACAAACCTGCAGAGTTATAAATGATAACTCTCGTCCACAAATATATTGAGGGAAGGCAAAGAAGAGGATTTGAAATCAAGGCAGAATTGCAGGAAAGAGATTTCAGGAGGTAGATTCGAATCGCCTTTAAAGCACATGAAAAGCGGCAAAACGTTGACAATGATGCCCTTGGCCAAAAAGGGCGTATGCGTTTTTTCCTGAATATATTCAGGAAAAAACGCATACGCCCTTTTTGGCCAACCAAGCAACCTGGAAAGGCAAATCAGCGCTACAAACAAGTCTCGCTTCCCATCGGTCAAAAGGGCCATGCTGAAAAAAGTGTCAAAACCAGAAATGCAGGACAGGCCATGGAGAAATGGGAGCCTTGCTACACTGATGGGCGGGATGTAAATTGCCAACAGCCACTCTGGAGAAGTGTACGGTGAGTCCTGAAACATCTGAAAAACACAGCTTAGAGAGCATAGGGCACTTCCACTCATGGGGGTATGAATTGGGAAAATGAAAAATCAGCAAGACACAAGCACCCCAAAGTTTAGGGCTGCTCTAATGACAAGGACCTCCACTTCATTCCACCTTAAATATCCCAGGAAAGAGAAAAATGGGTAAAGAAGTTGTGGTCCTTATGTACAATGGAATATCACTCAGCCATGAAATCAATGTCATAAGGCTAGTAGCAGCATGATGAGTGGATTTAGGAACGACGATTCTAAGTGAAATAAGTCACACAGAAAAGGACACTTCTCATAAGGTATCACTGATAGAGGGAATGTAAAAACCGTTACACTTGAACTGAATTACAAAACAGAACAGAGTCACACATGCAGAAAACACACTATGGCTGCTTAACGGGAAAGGTGAGGTGGGGTGATACATAAAACAAGGGTATCAAATTAGCTCAGATACCGTTCCATAAACCCAATATGTAATAGACAAGACCTACTCCTTGCTCAGAGAACTGGACTCAACACGCCCTATTCACCGCACAAGAATATATCTGACTAGTAATAATCGTAAAACCTATGTATTGATATCTCTCTGTTAGTGTGTCAAGTGGGTGTAAAGCGGCATAAACACAGCAGTGAAAAGCAGCTAAACCCCATTATAAAAATAAATTACTTTGAAACACCCATGAAACAAAGACAGTGAAAGAGAGAGAAATTCTTACACAATGCGTTCAGGGGCTGTGATGCAACCTGGATTGACCATATCTAGACCCACAGCTGGATCAGACATAAGGGTGGACACTCTTGGGGCTGAGAGGTTTGGTGAGGTTGGGTGAGCAAACGCAGACCCTTTAAAGTAATACTGCATGGTACCCATCGCATGGGTCCCAAATCTCCAGCTTCAAGGGCATCTTCCTACATCAAAAACATGCATGAGAAACCCAGAAGATGGTACACAGTGTGATGGGGAAAGGTTTCTAAAACGCACCTCATTTCTCATCGCCTTGTGCCCGGGTTCGTCATTCCAGCCGCTTTACTAGCAAGCTCCCTACTTGGAGCATCAGCACCTTTAACCTCCTGTTCCGTACAGGTTGCAATTTGTCCTGAGGATAAACGGGAAGACGTGGAACCAACGAGAGACTAGCTCTTGGTGTTGGGACAGGCACAGGTCACTCTATTTTCCCATCAGAAAGAAGAATTAACCACAGGCTCAGCCTGCCCCCCGGAACCAGAACAGGGCCTGAAGCCATTCTGCGATTTTGCCGCCAGCTCCCATAAAAACGAGTTGTAAAATGGAGGTTCAGGGCACTGCAATTCACAAACCTGCAGAGTTATAAATGATAACTCTCGTCCACAAATATATTGAGGGAAGGCAAAGAAGAGGATTTGAAATCAAGGCAGAATTGCAGGAAAGAGATTTCAGGAGGTAGATTCGAATTGCATTTAAAGCACATGAAAAGCGGCAAAACGTTGACAATGATGCCCTTGGCCAAAAAGGGCGTATGCGTTTTTTCCTGAATATATTCAGGAAAAAACGCATACGCCCTTTTTGGCCAACCAAGCAACCTGGAAAGGCAAATCAGCGCTACAAACAAGTCTCGCTTCCCATCGGTCAAAAGGGCCATGCTGAAAAAAGTGTCAAAACCAGAAATGCAGGACAGGCCATGGAGAAATGGGAGCCTTGCTACACTGATGGGCGGGATGTAAATTGCCAACAGCCACTCTGGAGAAGTGTACGGTGAGTCCTGAAACATCTGAAAAACACAGCTTAGAGAGCATAGGGCACTTCCACTCATGGGGGTATGAATTGGGAAAATGAAAAATCAGCAAGACACAAGCACCCCAAAGTTTAGGGCTGCTCTGTTGACAAGGACCTCCACTTCATTCCACCTTAAATATCCCAGGAAAGAGAAAAATGGGTAAAGAAGTTGTGGTCCTTATGTACAATGGAAGACCACTCAGCCATGAAATCAATGTCATAAGGCTAGTAGCAGCATGATGAGTGGATTTAGGTACGACGATTCTAAGTGAAATAAGTCACACAGAAAAGGACACTTCTCATAAGGTATCACTGATAGAGGGAATGTAAAAACCGTTACACTTGAACTGAATTACAAAACAGAACAGAGTCACACATGCAGAAAACACACTATGGCTGCTTAACGGGAAAGGTGAGGTGGGGTGATACATAA
The DNA here is from genome assembly GCF_965194805.1 of Balaenoptera borealis. Classification (NCBI taxonomy): domain Eukaryota; kingdom Metazoa; phylum Chordata; class Mammalia; order Artiodactyla; family Balaenopteridae; genus Balaenoptera; species Balaenoptera borealis. Next base: position 540,968 of record NW_028123883.1, read on the forward strand.
AACAAGGGTATCAAATTAGCTCAGATACCATTCCATAAACCCAATATGTAATAGACAAGACCTACTCCTTGCTCAGAGAACTGGACTCAACACGCCCTATTCACCGCACAAGAATATATCTGACTAATAATAATCGTAAAACCTATGTATTGATATCTCTCTGTTAGTGTGTCAAGTGGGTGTAAAGCGGCATAAACACAGCAGTGAAAAGCAGCTAAACCCCATTATAAAAATAAATTACTTTGAAACACCCATGAAACAAAGACAGTGAAAGAGAGAGAAATTCTTACACAATGCGTTCAGGGGCTGTGATGCAACCTGGATTGACCATATCTAGACTCACAGCTGGATGAGACATAAGGGTGGACACTCTTGGGGCTGAGAGGTTTGGTGAGGTTGGGTGAGCAAACGCAGACCCTTTAAAGTAATACTGCATGATACCCATCGCATGGGTCCCAAATCTCCAGGTTCAAGGGCATCTTCCTACATCAAAAACATGCATGAGAAACCCAGAAGATGGTACACCGTGTGATGGGGAAAGGTTTCTAAAACGCACCTCATTTCTCATCGCCTTGTGCCCGGGTTCGCCATTCCAGCCGCTTTACTAGCAAGCTCCCTACTTGGAGCATCAGCACCTTTAACCTCCTGTTCCGTACAGGTTGCAATTTGTCCTGAGGATAAACGGGAAGACGTGGAACCAACGAGAGACTAGCTCTTGGTGTTGGGACAGGCACAGGTCACTCTATTTTCCCATCAGAAAGAAGAATTAACCACAGGCTCAGCCTGGCCCCCGGAACCAGAACAGGGCCTGAAGCCATTCTGCGATTTTGCCGCCAGCTCCCATAAAAACGAGTTGTAAAATGGAGGTTCAGGGCACTGCAATTCACAAACCTGCAGAGTTATAAATGATAACTCTCGTCCACAAATATATTGAGGGAAGGCAAAGAAGAGGATTTGAAATCAAGGCAGAATTGCAGGAAAGAGATTTCAGGAGGTAGATTCGAATCGCCTTTAAAGCACATGAAAAGCGGCAAAACGTTGACAATGATGCCCTTGGCCAAAAAGGGCGTATGCGTTTTTTCCTGAATATATTCAGGAAAAAACGCATACGCCCTTTTTGGCCAACCAAGCAACCTGGAAAGGCAAATCAGCGCTACAAACAAGTCTCGCTTCCCATCGGTCAAAAGGGCCATGCTGAAAAAAGTGTCAAAACCAGAAATGCAGGACAGGCCATGGAGAAATGGGAGCCTTGCTACACTGATGGGCGGGATGTAAATTGCCAACAGCCACTCTGGAGAAGTGTACGGTGAGTCCTGAAACATCTGAAAAACACAGCTTAGAGAGCATAGGGCACTTCCACTCATGGGGGTATGAATTGGGAAAATGAAAAATCAGCAAGACACAAGCACCCCAAAGTTTAGGGCTGCTCTGTTGACAAGGACCTCCACTTCATTCCACCTTAAATATCCCAGGAAAGAGAAAAATGGGTAAAGAAGTTGTGGTCCTTATGTACAATGGAATATCACTCAGCCATGAAATCAATGTCATAAGGCTAGTAGCAGCATGATGAGTGGATTTAGGAACGACGATTCTAAGTGAAATAAGTCACACAGAAAAGGACACTTCTCATAAGGTATCACTGATAGAGGGAATGTAAAAACCGTTACACTTGAACTGAATTACAAAACAGAACAGAGTCACACATGCAGAAAACACACTATGGCTGCTTAACGGGAAAGTTGAGGTGGGGTGATACATAAAACAAGGGTATCAAATTAGCTCAGATACCGTTCCATAAACCCAATATGTAATAGACAAGACCTACTCCTTGCTCAGAGAACTGGACTCAACACGCCCTATTCACCGCACAAGAATATATCTGACTAGTAATAATCGTAAAACCTATGTATTGATATCTCTCTGTTAGTGTGTCAAGTGGGAGTAAAGCGGCATAAACACAGCAGTGAAAAGCAGCTAAACCCCATTATAAAAATAAATTACTTTGAAACACCCATGAAACAAAGACAGTGAAAGAGAGAGAAATTCTTACACAATGCGTTCAGGGGCTGTGATGCAACCTGGATTGACCATATCTAGACTCACAGCTGGATCAGACATAAGGGTGGACACTCTTGGGGCTGAGAGGTTTGGTGAGGTTGGGTGAGCAAACGCAGACCCTTTAAAGTAATACTGCATGATACCCATCGCATGGGTCCCAAATCTCCAGGTTCAAGGGCATCTTCCTACATCAAAAACATGCATGAGAAACCCAGAAGATGGTACACCGTGTGATGGGGAAAGGTTTCTAAAACGCACCTCATTTCTCATCGCCTTGTGCCCGGGTTCGCCATTCCAGCCGCTTTACTAGCAAGCTCCCTACTTGGAGCATCAGCACCTTTAACCTCCTGTTCCGTACAGGTTGCAATTTGTCCTGAGGATAAACGGGAAGACGTGGAACCAACGAGAGACTAGCTCTTGGTTTTGGGACAGGCACAGGTCACTCTATTTTCCCATCAGAAAGAAGAATTAACCACAGGCTCAGCCTGGCCCCCGGAACCAGAACAGGGCCTGAAGCCATTCTGCGATTTTGCCGCCAGCTCCCATAAAAACGAGTTGTAAAATGGAGGTTCAGGGCACTGCAATTCACAAACCTGCAGAGTTATAAATGATAACTCTCGTCCACAAATATATTGAGGGAAGGCAAAGAAGAGGATTTGAAATCAAGGCAGAATTGCAGGAAAGAGATTTCAGGAGGTAGATTCGAATCGCCTTTAAAGCACATGAAAAGCGGCAAAACGTTGACAATGATGCCCTTGGCCAAAAAGGGCGTATGCGTTTTTTCCTGAATATATTCAGGAAAAAACGCATACGCCCTTTTTGGCCAACCAAGCAACCTGGAAAGGCAAATCAGCGCTACAAACAAGTCTCGCTTCCCATCGGTCAAAAGGGCCATGCTGAAAAAAGTGTCAAAACCAGAAATGCAGGACAGGCCATGGAGAAATGGGAGCCTTGCTACACTGATGGGCGGGATGTAAATTGCCAACAGCCACTCTGGAGAAGTGTACGGTGAGTCCTGAAACATCTGAAAAACACAGCTTAGAGAGCATAGGGCACTTCCACTCATGGGGGTATGAATTGGGAAAATGAAAAATCAGCAAGACACAAGCACCCCAAAGTTTAGGGCTGCTCTGTTGACAAGGACCTCCACTTCATTCCACCTTAAATATCCCAGGAAAGAGAAAAATGGGTAAAGAAGTTGTGGTCCTTATGTACAATGGAATATCACTCAGCCATGAAATCAATGTCATAAGGCTAGTAGCAGCATGATGAGTGGATTTAGGTACGACGATTCTAAGTGAAATAAGTCACACAGAAAAGGACACTTCTCATAAGGTATCACTGATAGAGGGAATGTAAAAACCGTTACACTTGAACTGAATTACAAAACAGAACAGAGTCACACATGCAGAAAACACACTATGGCTGCTTAACGGGAAAGGTGAGGTGGGGTGATACATAAAACAAGGGTATCAAATTAGCTCAGATACCGTTCCATAAACCCAATATGTAATAGACAAGACCTACCCCTTGCTCAGAGAACTGGACTCAACACGCCCTACTCACCGCACAAGATTATATCTGACTAGTAATAATCGTAAAACCTATGTATTGATATCTCTCTGTTAGTGTGTCAAGTGGGTGTAAAGCGGCATAAACACAGCAGTGAAAAGCAGCTAAACCCCATTATAAAAATAAATTACTTTGAAACACCCATGAAACAAAGACAGTGAAAGAGAGAGAAATTCTTACACAATGCGTTCAGGGGCTGTGATGCAACCTGGATTGACCATATCTAGACTCACAGCTGGATCAGACATAAGGGTGGACACTCTTGGGGCTGAGAGGTTTGGTGAGGTTGGGTGAGCAAACGCAGACCCTTTAAAGTAATACTGCATGATACCCATCGCATGGGTCCCAAATCTCCAGGTTCAAGGGCATCTTCCTACATCAAAAACATGCATGAGAAACCCAGAAGATGGTACACCGTGTGATGGGGAAAGGTTTCTAAAACGCACCTCATTTCTCATCGCCTTGTGCCCGGGTTCGCCATTCCAGCCGCTTTACTAGCAAGCTCCCTACTTGGAGCATCAGCACCTTTAACCTCCTGTTCCGTACAGGTTGCAATTTGTCCTGAGGATAAACGGGAAGACGTGGAACCAACGAGAGACTAGCTCTTGGTGTTGGGACAGGCACAGGTCACTCTATTTTCCCATCAGAAAGAAGAATTAACCACAGGCTCAGCCTGGCCCCCGGAACCAGAACAGGGCCTGAAGCCATTCTGCGATTTTGCCACCAGCTCCCATAAAAACGAGTTGTAAAATGGAGGTTCAGGGCACTGCAATTCACAAACCTGCAGAGTTATAAATGATAACTCTCGTCCACAAATATATTGAGGGAAGGCAAAGAAGAGGATTTGAAATCAAGGCAGAATTGCAGGAAAGAGATTTCAGGAGGTAGATTCGAATCGCCTTTAAAGCACATGAAAAGCGGCAAAACGTTGACAATGATGCCCTTGGCCAAAAAGGGCGTATGCGTTTTTTCCTGAATATATTCAGGAAAAAACGCATACGCCCTTTTTGGCCAACCAAGCAACCTGGAAAGGCAAATCAGCGCTACAAACAAGTCTCGCTTCCCATCGGTCAAAAGGGCCATGCTGAAAAAAGTGTCAAAACCAGAAATGCAGGACAGGCCATGGAGAAATGGGAGCCTTGCTACACTGATGGGCGGGATGTAAATTGCCAACAGCCACTCTGGAGAAGTGTACGGTGAGTCCTGAAACATCTGAAAAACACAGCTTAGAGAGCATAGGGCACTTCCACTCATGGGGGTATGAATTGGGAAAATGAAAAATCAGCAAGACACAAGCACCCCAAAGTTTAGGGCTGCTCTGTTGACAAGGACCTCCACTTCATTCCACCTTAAATATCCCAGGAAAGAGAAAAATGGGTAAAGAAGTTGTGGTCCTTATGTACAATGGAATATCACTCAGCCATGAAATCAATGTCATAAGGCTAGTAGCAGCATGATGAGTGGATTTAGGAACGACGATTCTAAGTGAAATAAGTCACACAGAAAAGGACACTTCTCATAAGGTATCACTGATAGAGGGAATGTAAAAACCGTTACACTTGAACTGAATTACAAAACAGAACAGAGTCACACATGCAGAAAACACACTATGGCTGCTTAACGGGAAAGGTGAGGTGGGGTGATACATAAAACAAGGGTATCAAATTAGCTCAGATACCGTTCCATAAACCCAATATGTAATAGACAAGACCTACTCCTTGCTCAGAGAACTGGACTCAACACGCCCTATTCACTGCACAAGAATATATCTGACTAGTAATAATCGTAAAACCTATGTATTGATATCTCTCTGTTAGTGTGTCAAGTGGGTGTAAAGCGGCATAAACACAGCAGTGAAAAGCAGCTAAACCCCATTATAAAAATAAATTACTTTGAAACACCCATGAAACAAAGACAGTGAAAGAGAGAGAAATTCTTACACAATGCGTTCAGGGGCTGTGATGCAACCTGGATTGACCATATCTAGACTCACAGCTGGATCAGACATAAGGGTGGACACTCTTGGGGCTGAGAGGTTTGGTGAGGTTGGGTGAGCAAACGCAGACCCTTTAAAGTAATACTGCATGATACCCATCGCATGGGTCCCAAATCTCCAGGTTCAAGGGCATCTTCCTACATCAAAAACATGCATGAGAAACCCAGAAGATGGTACACCGTGTGATGGGGAAAGGTTTCTAAAACGCACCTCATTTCTCATCGCCTTGTGCCCGGGTTCGCCATTCCAGCCGCTTTACTAGCAAGCTCCCTACTTGGAGCATCAGCACCTTTAACCTCCTGTTCCGTACAGGTTGCAATTTGTCCTGAGGATAAACGGGAAGACGTGGAACCAACGAGAGACTAGCTCTTGGTGTTGGGACAGGCACAGGTCACTCTATTTTCCCATCAGAAAGAAGAATTAACCACAGGCTCAGCCTGCCCCCCGGAACCAGAACAGGGCCTGAAGCCATTCTGCGATTTTGCGGCCAGCTCCCATAAAAACGAGTTGTAAAATGGAGGTTCAGGGCACTGCAATTCACAAACCTGCAGAGTTATAAATGATAACTCTCGTCCACAAATATATTGAGGGAAGGCAAAGAAGAGGATTTGAAATCAAGGCAGAATTGCAGGAAAGAGATTTCAGGAGGTAGATTCGAATCGCCTTTAAAGCACATGAAAAGCGGCAAAACGTTGACAATGATGCCCTTGGCCAAAAAGGGCGTATGCGTTTTTTCCTGAATATATTCAGGAAAAAACGCATACGCCCTTTTTGGCCAACCAAGCAACCTGGAAAGGCAAATCAGCGCTACAAAGAAGTCTCGCTTCCCATCGGTCAAAAGGGCCATGCTGAAAAAAGTGTCAAAACCAGAAATGCAGGACAGGCCATGGAGAAATGGGAGCCTTGCTACACTGATGGGCGGGATGTAAATTGCCAACAGCCACTCTGGAGAAGTGTACGGTGAGTCCTGAAACATCTGAAAAACACAGCTTAGAGAGCATAGGGCACTTCCACTCATGGGGGTATGAATTGGGAAAATGAAAAATCAGCAAGACACAAGCACCCCAAAGTTTAGGGCTGCTCTGTTGACAAGGACCTCCACTTCATTCCACCTTAAATATCCCAGGAAAGAGAAAAATGGGTAAAGAAGTTGTGGTCCTTATGTACAATGGAATATCACTCAGCCATGAAATCAATGTCATAAGGCTAGTAGCAGCATGATGAGTGGATTTAGGTACGACGATTCTAAGTGAAATAAGTCACACAGAAAAGGACACTTCTCATAAGGTATCACTGATAGAGGGAATGTAAAAACCGTTACACTTGAACTGAATTACAAAACAGAACAGAGTCACACATGCAGAAAACACACTATGGCTGCTTAACGGGAAAGGTGAGGTGGGGTGATACATAAAACAAGGGTATCAAATTAGCTCAGATACCGTTCCATAAACCCAATATGTAATAGACAAGACCTACTCCTTGCTCAGAGAACTGGACTCAACACGCCCTATTCACCGCACAAGATTATATCTGACTAGTAATAATCGTAAAGCCTATGTATTGATATCTCTCTGTTAGTGTGTCAAGTGGGTGTAAAGCGGCATAAACACAGCCGTGAAAAGAAGCTAAACCCCATTATGAAAATAAATTACTTTGAAAAACCCATGAAACAAAGACAGTGAACGAGAGAGGAATTCTTACACAATGCGTTCAGGGGCTGTGATGCAACCTGGATTGACCATATCTAGACCCACAGCTGGATGAGACATAAGGGTGGACACTCTTGGGGCTGAGAGGTTTGGTGAGGTTGGGTGAGCAAACGCAGACCCTTTAAAGTAATACTGCATGGTACCCATCGCATGGGTCCCAAATCTCCAGCTTCAAGGGCATCTTCCTACATCAAAAACATGCATGAGAAACCCAGAAGATGGTACACAGTGTGATGGGGAAAGGTTTCTAAAAAGCACCTCATTTCTCATCGCCTTGTGCCCGGGTTCGCCATTCCAGCCGCTTTACTAGCAAGCTCCCTACTTGGAGCATCAGCACCTTTAACCTCCTGTTCCGTACAGGTTGCAATTTGTCCTGAGGATAAACGGGAAGACGTGGAACCAACGAGAGACTAGCTCTTGGTGTTGGGACAGGCACAGGTCACTCTATTTTCCCATCAGAAAGAAGAATTAACCACAGGCTCAGCCTGCCCCCCGGAACCAGAACAGGACCTGAAGCCATTCTGCGATTTTGCCGCCAGCTCCCATAAAAACGAGTTGTAAAATGGAGGTTCAGGGCACTGCAATTCACAAACCTGCAGAGTTATAAATGATAACTCTCGTCCACAAATATATTGAGGGAAGGCAAAGAAGAGGATTTGAAATCAAGGCAGAATTGCAGGAAAGAGATTTCAGGAGGTAGATTCGAATCGCCTTTAAAGCACATGAAAAGCGGCAAAACGTTGACAATGATGCCCTTGGCCAAAAAGGGCGTATGCGTTTTTTCCTGAATATATTCAGGAAAAAACGCATACGCCCTTTTTGGCCAACCAAGCAACCTGGAAAGGCAAATCAGCGCTACAAACAAGTCTCGCTTCCCATCGGTCAAAAGGGCCATGCTGAAAAAAGTGTCAAAACCAGAAATGCAGGACAGGCCATGGAGAAATGGGAGCCTTGCTACACTGATGGGCGGGATGTAAATTGCCAACAGCCACTCTGGAGAAGTGTCCGGTGAGTCCTGAAACATCTGAAAAACACAGCTTAGAGAGCATAGGGCACTTCCACTCATGGGGGTATGAATTGGGAAAATGAAAAATCAGCAAGACACAAGCACCCCAAAGTTTAGGGCTGCTCTGTTGACAAGGACCTCCACTTCATTCCACCTTAAATATCCCAGGAAATAGAAAAATGGGTAAAGAAGTTGTGGTCCTTATGTACAATGGAATATCACTCAGCCATGAAATCAATGTCATAAGGCTAGTAGCAGCATGATGAGTGGATTTAGGAACGACGATTCTAAGTGAAATAAGTCACACAGAAAAGGACACTTCTCATAAGGTATCACTGATAGAGGGAATGTAAAAACCGTTACACTTGAACTGAATTACAAAACAGAACAGAGTCACACATGCAGAAAACACACTATGGCTGCTTAACGGGAAAGGTGAGGTGGGGTGATACATAAAACAAGGGTATCAAATTAGCTCAGATACCGTTCCATAAACCCAATATGTAATAGACAAGACCTACTCCTTGCTCAGAGAACTGGACTCAACACGCCCTATTCACCGCACAAGAATATATCTGACTAGTAATAATCGTAAAGCCTATGTATTGATATCTCTCTGTTAGTGTGTCAAGTGGGAGTAAAGCGGCATAAACACAGCAGTGAAAAGCAGCTAAACCCCATTATAAAAATAAATTACTTTGAAACACCCATGAAACAAAGACAGTGAAAGAGAGAGAAATTCTTACACAATGCGTTCAGGGGCTGTGATGCAACCTGGATTGACCATATCTAGACTCACAGCTGGATCAGACATAAGGGTGGACACTCTTGGGGCTGAGAGGTTTGGTGAGGTTGGGTGAGCAAACGCAGACCCTTTAAAGTAATACTGCATGATACCCATCGCATGGGTCCCAAATCTCCAGGTTCAAGGGCATCTTCCTACATCAAAAACATGCATGAGAAACCCAGAAGATGGTACACCGTGTGATGGGGAAAGGTTTCTAAAACGCACCTCATTTCTCATCGCCTTGTGCCCGGGTTCGCCATTCCAGCCGCTTTACTAGCAAGCTCCCTACTTGGAGCATCAGCACCTTTAACCTCCTGTTCCGTACAGGTTGCAATTTGTCCTGAGGATAAACGGGAAGACGTGGAACCAACGAGAGACTAGCTCTTGGTGTTGGGACAGGCACAGGTCACTCTATTTTCCCATCAGAAAGAAGAATTAACCACAGGCTCAGCCTGCCCCCCGGAACCAGAACAGGGCCTGAAGCCATTCTGCGATTTTGCCGCCAGCTCCCATAAAAACGAGTTGTAAAATGGAGATTCAGGGCACTGCAATTCACAAACCTGCAGAGTTATAAATGATAACTCTCGTCCACAAATATATTGAGGGAAGGCAAAGAAGAGGATTTGAAATCAAGGCAGAATTGCAGGAAAGAGATTTCAGGAGGTAGATTCGAATCGCCTTTAAAGCACATGAAAAGCGGCAAAACGTTGACAATGATGCCCTTGGCCAAAAAGGGCGTATGCGTTTTTTCCTGAATATATTCAGGAAAAAACGCATACGCCCTTTTTGGCCAACCAAGCAACCTGGAAAGGCAAATCAGCGCTACAAAGAAGTCTCGCTTCCCATCGGTCAAAAGGGCCATGCTGAAAAAAGTGTCAAAACCAGAAATGCAGGACAGGCCATGGAGAAATGGGAGCCTTGCTACACTGATGGGCGGGATGTAAATTGCCAACAGCCACTCTGGAGAAGTGTACGGTGAGTCCTGAAACATCTGAAAAACACAGCTTAGAGAGCATAGGGCACTTCCACTCATGGGGGTATGAATTGGGAAAATGAAAAATCAGCAAGACACAAGCACCCCAAAGTTTAGGGCTGCTCTGTTGACAAGGACCTCCACTTCATTCCACCTTAAATATCCCAGGAAAGAGAAAAATGGGTAAAGAAGTTGTGGTCCTTATGTACAATGGAATATCACTCAGCCATGAAATCAATGTCATAAGGCTAGTAGCAGCATGATGAGTGGATTTAGGTACGACGATTCTAAGTGAAATAAGTCACACAGAAAAGGACACTTCTCATAAGGTATCACTGATAGAGGGAATGTAAAAACCGTTACACTTGAACTGAATTACAAAACAGAACAGAGTCACACATGCAGAAAACACACTATGGCTGCTTAACGGGAAAGGTGAGGTGGGGTGATACATAAAACAAGGGTATCAAATTAGCTCAGATACCGTTCCATAAACCCAATATGTAATAGACAAGACCTACTCCTTGCTCAGAGAACTGGACTCAACACGCCCTATTCACCGCACAAGATTATATCTGACTAGTAATAATCGTAAAGCCTATGTATTGATATCTCTCTGTTAGTGTGTCAAGTGGGTGTAAAGCGGCATAAACACAGCCGTGAAAAGCAGCTAAACCCCATTATGAAAATAAATTACTTTGAAAAACCCATGAAACAAAGACAGTGAACGAGAGAGGAATTCTTACACAATGCGTTCAGGGGCTGTGATGCAACCTGGATTGACCATATCTAGACCCACAGCTGGATGAGACATAAGGGTGGACACTCTTGGGGCTGAGAGGTTTGGTGAGGTTGGGTGAGCAAACGCAGACCCTTTAAAGTAATACTGCATGGTACCCATCGCATGGGTCCCAAATCTCCAGCTTCAAGGGCATCTTCCTACATCAAAAACATGCATGAGAAACCCAGAAGATGGTACACAGTGTGATGGGGAAAGGTTTCTAAAAAGCACCTCATTTCTCATCGCCTTGTGCCCGGGTTCGCCATTCCAGCCGCTTTACTAGCAAGCTCCCTACTTGGAGCATCAGCACCTTTAACCTCCTGTTCCGTACAGGTTGCAATTTGTCCTGAGGATAAACGGGAAGACGTGGAACCAACGAGAGACTAGCTCTTGGTGTTGGGACAGGCACAGGTCACTCTATTTTCCCATCAGAAAGAAGAATTAACCACAGGCTCAGCCTGCCCCCCGGAACCAGAACAGGGCCTGAAGCCATTCTGCGATTTTGCCGCCAGCTCCCATAAAAACGAGTTGTAAAATGGAGGTTCAGGGCACTGCAATTCACAAACCTGCAGAGTTATAAATGATAACTCTCGTCCACAAATATATTGAGGGAAGGCAAAGAAGAGGATTTGAAATCAAGGCAGAATTGCAGGAAAGAGATTTCAGGAGGTAGATTCGAATCGCCTTTAAAGCACATGAAAAGCGGCAAAACGTTGACAATGATGCCCTTGGCCAAAAAGGGCGTATGCGTTTTTTCCTGAATATATTCAGGAAAAAACGCATACGCCCTTTTTGGCCAACCAAGCAACCTGGAAAGGCAAATCAGCGCTACAAAGAAGTCTCGCTTCCCATCGGTCAAAAGGGCCATGCTGAAAAAAGTGTCAAAACCAGAAATGCAGGACAGGCCATGGAGAAATGGGAGCCTTGCTACACTGATGGGCGGGATGTAAATTGCCAACAGCCACTCTGGAGAAGTGTACGGTGAGTCCTGAAACATCTGAAAAACACAGCTTAGAGAGCATAGGGCACTTCCACTCATGGGGGTATGAATTGGGAAAATGAAAAATCAGCAAGACACAAGCACCCCAAAGTTTAGGGCTGCTCTGTTGACAAGGACCTCCACTTCATTCCACCTTAAATATCCCAGGAAAGAGAAAAATGGGTAAAGAAGTTGTGGTCCTTATGTACAATGGAATATCACTCAGCCATGAAATCAATGTCATAAGGCTAGTAGCAGCATGATGAGTGGATTTAGGAACGACGATTCTAAGTGAAATAAGTCACACAGAAAAGGACACTTCTCATAAGGTATCACTGATAGAGGGAATGTAAAAACCGTTACACTTGAACTGAATTACAAAACAGAACAGAGTCACACATGCAGAAAACACACTATGGCTGCTTAACGGGAAAGGTGAGGTGGGGTGATACATAAAACAAGGGTATCAAATTAGCTCAGATACCGTTCCATAAACCCAATATGTAATAGACAAGACCTACTCCTTGCTCAGAGAACTGGACTCAACACGCCCTATTCACCGCACAAGAATATATCTGACTAGTAATAATCGTAAAACCTATGTATTGATATCTCTCTGTTAGTGTGTCAAGTGGGTGTAAAGCGGCATAAACACAGCAGTGAAAAGCAGCTAAACCCCATTATAAAAATAAATTACTTTGAAACACCCATGAAACAAAGACAGTGAAAGAGAGAGAAATTCTTACACAATGCGTTCAGGGGCTGTGATGCAACCTGGATTGACCATATCTAGACTCACAGCTGGATCAGACATAAGGGTGGACACTCTTGGGGCTGAGAGGTTTGGTGAGGTTGGGTGAGCAAACGCAGACCCTTTAAAGTAATACTGCATGATACCCATCGCATGGGTCCCAAATCTCCAGGTTCAAGGGCATCTTCCTACATCAAAAACATGCATGAGAAACCCAGAAGATGGTACACCGTGTGATGGGGAAAGGTTTCTAAAACGCACCTCATTTCTCATCGCCTTGTGCCTGGGTTCGCCATTCCAGCCGCTTTACTAGCAAGCTCCCTACTTGGAGCATCAGCACCTTTAACCTCCTGTTCCGTACAGGTTGCAATTTGTCCTGAGGATAAACGGGAAGACGTGGAACCAACGAGAGACTAGCTCTTGGTGTTGGGACAGGCACAGGTCACTCTATTTTCCCATCAGAAAGAAGAATTAACCACAGGCTCAGCCTGGCCCCCGGAACCAGAACAGGGCCTGAAGCCATTCTGCGATTTTGCCGCCAGCTCCCATAAAAACGAGTTGTAAAATGGAGGTTCAGGGCACTGCAATTCACAAACCTGCAGAGTTATAAATGATAACTCTCGTCCACAAATATATTGAGGGAAGGCAAAGAAGAGGATTTGAAATCAAGGCAGAATTGCAGGAAAGAGATTTCAGGAGGTAGATTCGAATCGCCTTTAAAGCACATGAAAAGCGGCAAAACGTTGACAATGATGCCCTTGGCCAAAAAGGGCGTATGCGTTTTTTCCTGAATATATTCAGGAAAAAACGCATACGCCCTTTTTGGCCAACCAAGCAACCTGGAAAGGCAAATCAGCGCTACAAACAAGTCTCGCTTCCCATCGGTCAAAAGGGCCATGCTGAAAAAAGTGTCAAAACCAGAAATGCAGGACAGGCCATGGAGAAATGGGAGCCTTGCTACACTGATGGGCGGGATGTAAATTGCCAACAGCCACTCTGGAGAAGTGTACGGTGAGTCCTGAAACATCTGAAAAACACAGCTTAGAGAGCATAGGGCACTTCCACTCATGGGGGTATGAATTGGGAAAATGAAAAATCAGCAAGACACAAGCACCCCAAAGTTTAGGGCTGCTCTGTTGACAAGGACCTCCACTTCATTCCACCTTAAATATCCCAGGAAAGAGAAAAATGGGTAAAGAAGTTGTGGTCCTTATGTACAATGGAATATCACTCAGCCATGAAATCAATGTCATAAGGCTAGTAGCAGCATGATGAGTGGATTTAGGAACGACGATTCTAAGTGAAATAAGTCACACAGAAAAGGACACTTCTCATAAGGTATCACTGATAGAGGGAATGTAAAAACCGTTACACTTGAACTGAATTACAAAACAGAACAGAGTCACACATGCAGAAAACACACTATGGCTGCTTAACGGGAAAGGTGAGGTGGGGTGATACATAAAACAAGGGTATCAAATTAGCTCAGATACCGTTCCATAAACCCAATATGTAATAGACAAGACCTACTCCTTGCTCAGAGAACTGGACTCAACACGCCCTATTCACTGCACAAGAATATATCTGACTAGTAATAATCGTAAAACCTATGTATTGATATCTCTCTGTTAGTGTGTCAAGTGGGTGTAAAGCGGCATAAACACAGCAGTGAAAAGCAGCTAAACCCCATTATAAAAATAAATTACTTTGAAACACCCATGAAACAAAGACAGTGAAAGAGAGAGAAATTCTTACACAATGCGTTCAGGGGCTGTGATGCAACCTGGATTGACCATATCTAGACTCACAGCTGGATCAGACATAAGGGTGGACACTCTTGGGGCTGAGAGGTTTGGTGAGGTTGGGTGAGCAAACGCAGACCCTTTAAAGTAATACTGCATGATACCCATCGCATGGGTCCCAAATCTCCAGGTTCAAGGGCATCTTCCTACATCAAAAACATGCATGAGAAACCCAGAAGATGGTACACCGTGTGATGGGGAAAGGTTTCTAAAACGCACCTCATTTCTCATCGCCTTGTGCCCGGGTTCGCCATTCCAGCTGCTTTACTAGCAAGCTCCCTACTTGGAGCATCAGCACCTTTAACCTCCTGTTCCGTACAGGTTGCAATTTGTCCTGAGGATAAACGGGAAGACGTGGAACCAACGAGAGACTAGCTCTTGGTGTTGGGACAGGCACAGGTCACTCTATTTTCCCATCAGAAAGAAGAATTAACCACAGGCTCAGCCTGCCCCCCGGAACCAGAACAGGGCCTGAAGCCATTCTGCGATTTTGCGGCCAGCTCCCATAAAAACGAGTTGTAAAATGGAGGTTCAGGGCACTGCAATTCACAAACCTGCAGAGTTATAAATGATAACTCTCGTCCACAAATATATTGAGGGAAGGCAAAGAAGAGGATTTGAAATCAAGGCAGAATTGCAGGAAAGAGATTTCAGGAGGTAGATTCGAATCGCCTTTAAAGCACATGAAAAGCGGCAAAACGTTGACAATGATGCCCTTGGCCAAAAAGGGCGTATGCGTTTTTTCCTGAATATATTCAGGAAAAAACGCATACGCCCTTTTTGGCCAACCAAGCAACCTGGAAAGGCAAATCAGCGCTACAAAGAAGTCTCGCTTCCCATCGGTCAAAAGGGCCATGCTGAAAAAAGTGTCAAAACCAGAAATGCAGGACAGGCCATGGAGAAATGGGAGCCTTGCTACACTGATGGGCGGGATGTAAATTGCCAACAGCCACTCTGGAGAAGTGTACGGTGAGTCCTGAAACATCTGAAAAACACAGCTTAGAGAGCATAGGGCACTTCCACTCATGGGGGTATGAATTGGGAAAATGAAAAATCAGCAAGACACAAGCACCCCAAAGTTTAGGGCTGCTCTGTTGACAAGGACCTCCACTTCATTCCACCTTAAATATCCCAGGAAAGAGAAAAATGGGTAAAGAAGTTGTGGTCCTTATGTACAATGGAATATCACTCAGCCATGAAATCAATGTCATAAGGCTAGTAGCAGCATGATGAGTGGATTTAGGTACGACGATTCTAAGTGAAATAAGTCACACAGAAAAGGACACTTCTCATAAGGTATCACTGATAGAGGGAATGTAAAAACCGTTACACTTGAACTGAATTACAAAACAGAACAGAGTCACACATGCAGAAAACACACTATGGCTGCTTAACGGGAAAGGTGAGGTGGGGTGATACATAAAACAAGGGTATCAAATTAGCTCAGATACCGTTCCATAAACCCAATATGTAATAGACAAGACCTACTCCTTGCTCAGAGAACTGGACTCAACACGCCCTATTCACCGCACAAGATTATATCTGACTAGTAATAATCGTAAAGCCTATGTATTGATATCTCTCTGTTAGTGTGTCAAGTGGGTGTAAAGCGGCATAAACACAGCCGTGAAAAGCAGCTAAACCCCATTATGAAAATAAATTACTTTGAAAAACCCATGAAACAAAGACAGTGAACGAGAGAGGAATTCTTACACAATGCGTTCAGGGGCTGTGATGCAACCTGGATTGACCATATCTAGACCCACAGCTGGATGAGACATAAGGGTGGACACTCTTGGGGCTGAGAGGTTTGGTGAGGTTGGGTGAGCAAACGCAGACCCTTTAAAGTAATACTGCATGGTACCCATCGCATGGGTCCCAAATCTCCAGCTTCAAGGGCATCTTCCTACATCAAAAACATGCATGAGAAACCCAGAAGATGGTACACAGTGTGATGGGGAAAGGTTTCTAAAAAGCACCTCATTTCTCATCGCCTTGTGCCCGGGTTCGCCATTCCAGCCGCTTTACTAGCAAGCTCCCTACTTGGAGCATCAGCACCTTTAACCTCCTGTTCCGTACAGGTTGCAATTTGTCCTGAGGATAAACGGGAAGACGTGGAACCAACGAGAGACTAGCTCTTGGTGTTGGGACAGGCACAGGTCACTCTATTTTCCCATCAGAAAGAAGAATTAACCACAGGCTCAGCCTGCCCCCCGGAACCAGAACAGGACCTGAAGCCATTCTGCGATTTTGCCGCCAGCTCCCATAAAAACGAGTTGTAAAATGGAGGTTCAGGGCACTGCAATTCACAAACCTGCAGAGTTATAAATGATAACTCTCGTCCACAAATATATTGAGGGAAGGCAAAGAAGAGGATTTGAAATCAAGGCAGAATTGCAGGAAAGAGATTTCAGGAGGTAGATTCGAATCGCCTTTAAAGCACATGAAAAGCGGCAAAACGTTGACAATGATGCCCTTGGCCAAAAAGGGCGTATGCGTTTTTTCCTGAATATATTCAGGAAAAAACGCATACGCCCTTTTTGGCCAACCAAGCAACCTGGAAAGGCAAATCAGCGCTACAAACAAGTCTCGCTTCCCATCGGTCAAAAGGGCCATGCTGAAAAAAGTGTCAAAACCAGAAATGCAGGACAGGCCATGGAGAAATGGGAGCCTTGCTACACTGATGGGCGGGATGTAAATTGCCAACAGCCACTCTGGAGAAGTGTCCGGTGAGTCCTGAAACATCTGAAAAACACAGCTTAGAGAGCATAGGGCACTTCCACTCATGGGGGTATGAATTGGGAAAATGAAAAATCAGCAAGACACAAGCACCCCAAAGTTTAGGGCTGCTCTGTTGACAAGGACCTCCACTTCATTCCACCTTAAATATCCCAGGAAATAGAAAAATGGGTAAAGAAGTTGTGGTCCTTATGTACAATGGAATATCACTCAGCCATGAAATCAATGTCATAAGGCTAGTAGCAGCATGATGAGTGGATTTAGGAACGACGATTCTAAGTGAAATAAGTCACACAGAAAAGGACACTTCTCATAAGGTATCACTGATAGAGGGAATGTAAAAACCGTTACACTTGAACTGAATTACAAAACAGAACAGAGTCACACATGCAGAAAACACACTATGGCTGCTTAACGGGAAAGGTGAGGTGGGGTGATACATAAAACAAGGGTATCAAATTAGCTCAGATACCGTTCCATAAACCCAATATGTAATAGACAAGACCTACTCCTTGCTCAGAGAACTGGACTCAACACGCCCTATTCACCGCACAAGAATATATCTGACTAGTAATAATCGTAAAGCCTATGTATTGATATCTCTCTGTTAGTGTGTCAAGTGGGAGTAAAGCGGCATAAACACAGCAGTGAAAAGCAGCTAAACCCCATTATAAAAATAAATTACTTTGAAACACCCATGAAACAAAGACAGTGAAAGAGAGAGAAATTCTTACACAATGCGTTCAGGGGCTGTGATGCAACCTGGATTGACCATATCTAGACTCACAGCTGGATCAGACATAAGGGTGGACACTCTTGGGGCTGAGAGGTTTGGTGAGGTTGGGTGAGCAAACGCAGACCCTTTAAAGTAATACTGCATGATACCCATCGCATGGGTCCCAAATCTCCAGGTTCAAGGGCATCTTCCTACATCAAAAACATGCATGAGAAACCCAGAAGATGGTACACCGTGTGATGGGGAAAGGTTTCTAAAACGCACCTCATTTCTCATCGCCTTGTGCCCGGGTTCGCCATTCCAGCCGCTTTACTAGCAAGCTCCCTACTTGGAGCATCAGCACCTTTAACCTCCTGTTCCGTACAGGTTGCAATTTGTCCTGAGGATAAACGGGAAGACGTGGAACCAACGAGAGACTAGCTCTTGGTGTTGGGACAGGCACAGGTCACTCTATTTTCCCATCAGAAAGAAGAATTAACCACAGGCTCAGCCTGCCCCCCGGAACCAGAACAGGGCCTGAAGCCATTCTGCGATTTTGCCGCCAGCTCCCATAAAAACGAGTTGTAAAATGGAGATTCAGGGCACTGCAATTCACAAACCTGCAGAGTTATAAATGATAACTCTCGTCCACAAATATATTGAGGGAAGGCAAAGAAGAGGATTTGAAATCAAGGCAGAATTGCAGGAAAGAGATTTCAGGAGGTAGATTCGAATCGCCTTTAAAGCACATGAAAAGCGGCAAAACGTTGACAATGATGCCCTTGGCCAAAAAGGGCGTATGCGTTTTTTCCTGAATATATTCAGGAAAAAACGCATACGCCCTTTTTGGCCAACCAAGCAACCTGGAAAGGCAAATCAGCGCTACAAAGAAGTCTCGCTTCCCATCGGTCAAAAGGGCCATGCTGAAAAAAGTGTCAAAACCAGAAATGCAGGACAGGCCATGGAGAAATGGGAGCCTTGCTACACTGATGGGCGGGATGTAAATTGCCAACAGCCACTCTGGAGAAGTGTACGGTGAGTCCTGAAACATCTGAAAAACACAGCTTAGAGAGCATAGGGCACTTCCACTCATGGGGGTATGAATTGGGAAAATGAAAAATCAGCAAGACACAAGCACCCCAAAGTTTAGGGCTGCTCTGTTGACAAGGACCTCCACTTCATTCCACCTTAAATATCCCAGGAAAGAGAAAAATGGGTAAAGAAGTTGTGGTCCTTATGTACAATGGAATATCACTCAGCCATGAAATCAATGTCATAAGGCTAGTAGCAGCATGATGAGTGGATTTAGGTACGACGATTCTAAGTGAAATAAGTCACACAGAAAAGGACACTTCTCATAAGGTATCACTGATAGAGGGAATGTAAAAACCGTTACACTTGAACTGAATTACAAAACAGAACAGAGTCACACATGCAGAAAACACACTATGGCTGCTTAACGGGAAAGGTGAGGTGGGGTGATACATAAAACAAGGGTATCAAATTAGCTCAGATACCGTTCCATAAACCCAATATGTAATAGACAAGACCTACTCCTTGCTCAGAGAACTGGACTCAACACGCCCTATTCACCGCACAAGATTATATCTGACTAGTAATAATCGTAAAGCCTATGTATTGATATCTCTCTGTTAGTGTGTCAAGTGGGTGTAAAGCGGCATAAACACAGCCGTGAAAAGCAGCTAAACCCCATTATGAAAATAAATTACTTTGAAAAACCCATGAAACAAAGACAGTGAACGAGAGAGGAATTCTTACACAATGCGTTCAGGGGCTGTGATGCAACCTGGATTGACCATATCTAGACCCACAGCTGGATGAGACATAAGGGTGGACACTCTTGGGGCTGAGAGGTTTGGTGAGGTTGGGTGAGCAAACGCAGACCCTTTAAAGTAATACTGCATGGTACCCATCGCATGGGTCCCAAATCTCCAGCTTCAAGGGCATCTTCCTACATCAAAAACATGCATGAGAAACCCAGAAGATGGTACACAGTGTGATGGGGAAAGGTTTCTAAAAAGCACCTCATTTCTCATCGCCTTGTGCCCGGGTTCGCCATTCCAGCCGCTTTACTAGCAAGCTCCCTACTTGGAGCATCAGCACCTTTAACCTCCTGTTCCGTACAGGTTGCAATTTGTCCTGAGGATAAACGGGAAGACGTGGAACCAACGAGAGACTAGCTCTTGGTGTTGGGACAGGCACAGGTCACTCTATTTTCCCATCAGAAAGAAGAATTAACCACAGGCTCAGCCTGCCCCCCGGAACCAGAACAGGGCCTGAAGCCATTCTGCGATTTTGCCGCCAGCTCCCATAAAAACGAGTTGTAAAATGGAGGTTCAGGGCACTGCAATTCACAAACCTGCAGAGTTATAAATGATAACTCTCGTCCACAAATATATTGAGGGAAGGCAAAGAAGAGGATTTGAAATCAAGGCAGAATTGCAGGAAAGAGATTTCAGGAGGTAGATTCGAATCGCCTTTAAAGCACATGAAAAGCGGCAAAACGTTGACAATGATGCCCTTGGCCAAAAAGGGCGTATGCGTTTTTTCCTGAATATATTCAGGAAAAAACGCATACGCCCTTTTTGGCCAACCAAGCAACCTGGAAAGGCAAATCAGCGCTACAAAGAAGTCTCGCTTCCCATCGGTCAAAAGGGCCATGCTGAAAAAAGTGTCAAAACCAGAAATGCAGGACAGGCCATGGAGAAATGGGAGCCTTGCTACACTGATGGGCGGGATGTAAATTGCCAACAGCCACTCTGGAGAAGTGTACGGTGAGTCCTGAAACATCTGAAAAACACAGCTTAGAGAGCATAGGGCACTTCCACTCATGGGGGTATGAATTGGGAAAATGAAAAATCAGCAAGACACAAGCACCCCAAAGTTTAGGGCTGCTCTGTTGACAAGGACCTCCACTTCATTCCACCTTAAATATCCCAGGAAAGAGAAAAATGGGTAAAGAAGTTGTGGTCCTTATGTACAATGGAATATCACTCAGCCATGAAATCAATGTCATAAGGCTAGTAGCAGCATGATGAGTGGATTTAGGAACGACGATTCTAAGTGAAATAAGTCACACAGAAAAGGACACTTCTCATAAGGTATCACTGATAGAGGGAATGTAAAAACCGTTACACTTGAACTGAATTACAAAACAGAACAGAGTCACACATGCAGAAAACACACTATGGCTGCTTAACGGGAAAGGTGAGGTGGGGTGATACATAAAACAAGGGTATCAAATTAGCTCAGATACCGTTCCATAAACCCAATATGTAATAGACAAGACCTACTCCTTGCTCAGAGAACTGGACTCAACACGCCCTATTCACCGCACAAGAATATATCTGACTAGTAATAATCGTAAAACCTATGTATTGATATCTCTCTGTTAGTGTGTCAAGTGGGTGTAAAGCGGCATAAACACAGCAGTGAAAAGCAGCTAAACCCCATTATAAAAATAAATTACTTTGAAACACCCATGAAACAAAGACAGTGAAAGAGAGAGAAATTCTTACACAATGCGTTCAGGGGCTGTGATGCAACCTGGATTGACCATATCTAGACTCACAGCTGGATCAGACATAAGGGTGGACACTCTTGGGGCTGAGAGGTTTGGTGAGGTTGGGTGAGCAAACGCAGACCCTTTAAAGTAATACTGCATGATACCCATCGCATGGGTCCCAAATCTCCAGGTTCAAGGGCATCTTCCTACATCAAAAACATGCATGAGAAACCCAGAAGATGGTACACCGTGTGATGGGGAAAGGTTTCTAAAACGCACCTCATTTCTCATCGCCTTGTGCCCGGGTTCGCCATTCCAGCCGCTTTACTAGCAAGCTCCCTACTTGGAGCATCAGCACCTTTAACCTCCTGTTCCGTACAGGTTGCAATTTGTCCTGAGGATAAACGGGAAGACGTGGAACCAACGAGAGACTAGCTCTTGGTGTTGGGACAGGCACAGGTCACTCTATTTTCCCATCAGAAAGAAGAATTAACCACAGGCTCAGCCTGCCCCCCGGAACCAGAACAGGGCCTGAAGCCATTCTGCGATTTTGCCGCCAGCTCCCATAAAAACGAGTTGTAAAATGGAGGTTCAGGGCACTGCAATTCACAAACCTGCAGAGTTATAAATGATAACTCTCGTCCACAAATATATTGAGGGAAGGCAAAGAAGAGGATTTGAAATCAAGGCAGAATTGCAGGAAAGAGATTTCAGGAGGTAGATTCGAATCGCCTTTAAAGCACATGAAAAGCGGCAAAACGTTGACAATGATGCCCTTGGCCAAAAAGGGCGTATGCGTTTTTTCCTGAATATATTCAGGAAAAAACGCATACGCCCTTTTTGGCCAACCAAGCAACCTGGAAAGGCAAATCAGCGCTACAAAGAAGTCTCGCTTCCCATCGGTCAAAAGGGCCATGCTGAAAAAAGTGTCAAAACCAGAAATGCAGGACAGGCCATGGAGAAATGGGAGCCTTGCTACACTGATGGGCGGGATGTAAATTGCCAACAGCCACTCTGGAGAAGTGTACGGTGAGTCCTGAAACATCTGAAAAACACAGCTTAGAGAGCATAGGGCACTTCCACTCATGGGGGTATGAATTGGGAAAATGAAAAATCAGCAAGACACAAGCACCCCAAAGTTTAGGGCTGCTCTGTTGACAAGGACCTCCACTTCATTCCACCTTAAATATCCCAGGAAAGAGAAAAATGGGTAAAGAAGTTGTGGTCCTTATGTACAATGGAATATCACTCAGCCATGAAATCAATGTCATAAGGCTAGTAGCAGCATGATGAGTGGATTTAGGTACGACGATTCTAAGTGAAATAAGTCACACAGAAAAGGACACTTCTCATAAGGTATCACTGATAGAGGGAATGTAAAAACCGTTACACTTGAACTGAATTACAAAACAGAACAGAGTCACACATGCAGAAAACACACTATGGCTGCTTAACGGGAAAGGTGAGGTGGGGTGATACATAAAACAAGGGTATCAAATTAGCTCAGATACCGTTCCATAAACCCAATATGTAATAGACAAGACCTACTCCTTGCTCAGAGAACTGGACTCAACACGCCCTATTCACCGCACA
This sequence comes from Balaenoptera borealis, assembly GCF_965194805.1. Lineage (NCBI taxonomy): Eukaryota > Metazoa > Chordata > Mammalia > Artiodactyla > Balaenopteridae > Balaenoptera > Balaenoptera borealis. The sequence goes on from NW_028123883.1 coordinate 563,958, forward strand.
AGATTATATCTGACTAGTAATAATCGTAAAGCCTATGTATTGATATCTCTCTGTTAGTGTGTCAAGTGGGTGTAAAGCGGCATAAACACAGCCGTGAAAAGCAGCTAAACCCCATTATGAAAATAAATTACTTTGAAAAACCCATGAAACAAAGACAGTGAACGAGAGAGGAATTCTTACACAATGCGTTCAGGGGCTGTGATGCAACCTGGATTGACCATATCTAGACCCACAGCTGGATGAGACATAAGGGTGGACACTCTTGGGGCTGAGAGGTTTGGTGAGGTTGGGTGAGCAAACGCAGACCCTTTAAAGTAATACTGCATGGTACCCATCGCATGGGTCCCAAATCTCCAGCTTCAAGGGCATCTTCCTACATCAAAAACATGCATGAGAAACCCAGAAGATGGTACACAGTGTGATGGGGAAAGGTTTCTAAAAAGCACCTCATTTCTCATCGCCTTGTGCCCGGGTTCGCCATTCCAGCCGCTTTACTAGCAAGCTCCCTACTTGGAGCATCAGCACCTTTAACCTCCTGTTCCGTACAGGTTGCAATTTGTCCTGAGGATAAACGGGAAGACGTGGAACCAACGAGAGACTAGCTCTTGGTGTTGGGACAGGCACAGGTCACTCTATTTTCCCATCAGAAAGAAGAATTAACCACAGGCTCAGCCTGCCCCCCGGAACCAGAACAGGACCTGAAGCCATTCTGCGATTTTGCCGCCAGCTCCCATAAAAACGAGTTGTAAAATGGAGGTTCAGGGCACTGCAATTCACAAACCTGCAGAGTTATAAATGATAACTCTCGTCCACAAATATATTGAGGGAAGGCAAAGAAGAGGATTTGAAATCAAGGCAGAATTGCAGGAAAGAGATTTCAGGAGGTAGATTCGAATCGCCTTTAAAGCACATGAAAAGCGGCAAAACGTTGACAATGATGCCCTTGGCCAAAAAGGGCGTATGCGTTTTTTCCTGAATATATTCAGGAAAAAACGCATACGCCCTTTTTGGCCAACCAAGCAACCTGGAAAGGCAAATCAGCGCTACAAAGAAGTCTCGCTTCCCATCGGTCAAAAGGGCCATGCTGAAAAAAGTGTCAAAACCAGAAATGCAGGACAGGCCATGGAGAAATGGGAGCCTTGCTACACTGATGGGCGGGATGTAAATTGCCAACAGCCACTCTGGAGAAGTGTACGGTGAGTCCTGAAACATCTGAAAAACACAGCTTAGAGAGCATAGGGCACTTCCACTCATGGGGGTATGAATTGGGAAAATGAAAAATCAGCAAGACACAAGCACCCCAAAGTTTAGGGCTGCTCTGTTGACAAGGACCTCCACTTCATTCCACCTTAAATATCCCAGGAAAGAGAAAAATGGGTAAAGAAGTTGTGGTCCTTATGTACAATGGAATATCACTCAGCCATGAAATCAATGTCATAAGGCTAGTAGCAGCATGATGAGTGGATTTAGGAACGACGATTCTAAGTGAAATAAGTCACACAGAAAAGGACACTTCTCATAAGGTATCACTGATAGAGGGAATGTAAAAACCGTTACACTTGAACTGAATTACAAAACAGAACAGAGTCACACATGCAGAAAACACACTATGGCTGCTTAACGGGAAAGGTGAGGTGGGGTGATACATAAAACAAGGGTATCAAATTAGCTCAGATACCGTTCCATAAACCCAATATGTAATAGACAAGACCTACTCCTTGCTCAGAGAACTGGACTCAACACGCCCTATTCACCGCACAAGAATATATCTGACTAGTAATAATCGTAAAACCTATGTATTGATATCTCTCTGTTAGTGTGTCAAGTGGGTGTAAAGCGGCATAAACACAGCAGTGAAAAGCAGCTAAACCCCATTATAAAAATAAATTACTTTGAAACACCCATGAAACAAAGACAGTGAAAGAGAGAGAAATTCTTACACAATGCGTTCAGGGGCTGTGATGCAACCTGGATTGACCATATCTAGACTCACAGCTGGATCAGACATAAGGGTGGACACTCTTGGGGCTGAGAGGTTTGGTGAGGTTGGGTGAGCAAACGCAGACCCTTTAAAGTAATACTGCATGATACCCATCGCATGGGTCCCAAATCTCCAGGTTCAAGGGCATCTTCCTACATCAAAAACATGCATGAGAAACCCAGAAGATGGTACACCGTGTGATGGGGAAAGGTTTCTAAAACGCACCTCATTTCTCATCGCCTTGTGCCCGGGTTCGCCATTCCAGCCGCTTTACTAGCAAGCTCCCTACTTGGAGCATCAGCACCTTTAACCTCCTGTTCCGTACAGGTTGCAATTTGTCCTGAGGATAAACGGGAAGACGTGGAACCAACGAGAGACTAGCTCTTGGTGTTGGGACAGGCACAGGTCACTCTATTTTCCCATCAGAAAGAAGAATTAACCACAGGCTCAGCCTGCCCCCCGGAACCAGAACAGGGCCTGAAGCCATTCTGCGATTTTGCGGCCAGCTCCCATAAAAACGAGTTGTAAAATGGAGGTTCAGGGCACTGCAATTCACAAACCTGCAGAGTTATAAATGATAACTCTCGTCCACAAATATATTGAGGGAAGGCAAAGAAGAGGATTTGAAATCAAGGCAGAATTGCAGGAAAGAGATTTCAGGAGGTAGATTCGAATCGCCTTTAAAGCACATGAAAAGCGGCAAAACGTTGACAATGATGCCCTTGGCCAAAAAGGGCGTATGCGTTTTTTCCTGAATATATTCAGGAAAAAACGCATACGCCCTTTTTGGCCAACCAAGCAACCTGGAAAGGCAAATCAGCGCTACAAAGAAGTCTCGCTTCCCATCGGTCAAAAGGGCCATGCTGAAAAAAGTGTCAAAACCAGAAATGCAGGACAGGCCATGGAGAAATGGGAGCCTTGCTACACTGATGGGCGGGATGTAAATTGCCAACAGCCACTCTGGAGAAGTGTACGGTGAGTCCTGAAACATCTGAAAAACACAGCTTAGAGAGCATAGGGCACTTCCACTCATGGGGGTATGAATTGGGAAAATGAAAAATCAGCAAGACACAAGCACCCCAAAGTTTAGGGCTGCTCTGTTGACAAGGACCTCCACTTCATTCCACCTTAAATATCCCAGGAAAGAGAAAAATGGGTAAAGAAGTTGTGGTCCTTATGTACAATGGAATATCACTCAGCCATGAAATCAATGTCATAAGGCTAGTAGCAGCATGATGAGTGGATTTAGGTACGACGATTCTAAGTGAAATAAGTCACACAGAAAAGGACACTTCTCATAAGGTATCACTGATAGAGGGAATGTAAAAACCGTTACACTTGAACTGAATTACAAAACAGAACAGAGTCACACATGCAGAAAACACACTATGGCTGCTTAACGGGAAAGGTGAGGTGGGGTGATACATAAAACAAGGGTATCAAATTAGCTCAGATACCGTTCCATAAACCCAATATGTAATAGACAAGACCTACTCCTTGCTCAGAGAACTGGACTCAACACGCCCTATTCACCGCACAAGATTATATCTGACTAGTAATAATCGTAAAGCCTATGTATTGATATCTCTCTGTTAGTGTGTCAAGTGGGTGTAAAGCGGCATAAACACAGCCGTGAAAAGAAGCTAAACCCCATTATGAAAATAAATTACTTTGAAAAACCCATGAAACAAAGACAGTGAACGAGAGAGGAATTCTTACACAATGCGTTCAGGGGCTGTGATGCAACCTGGATTGACCATATCTAGACCCACAGCTGGATGAGACATAAGGGTGGACACTCTTGGGGCTGAGAGGTTTGGTGAGGTTGGGTGAGCAAACGCAGACCCTTTAAAGTAATACTGCATGGTACCCATCGCATGGGTCCCAAATCTCCAGCTTCAAGGGCATCTTCCTACATCAAAAACATGCATGAGAAACCCAGAAGATGGTACACAGTGTGATGGGGAAAGGTTTCTAAAACGCACCTCATTTCTCATCGCCTTGTGCCCGGGTTCGACATTCCAGCCGCTTTACTAGCAAGCTCCCTACTTGGAGCATCAGCACCTTTAACCTCCTGTTCCGTACAGGTTGCAATTTGTCCTGAGGATAAACGGGAAGACGTGGAACCAACGAGAGACTAGCTCTTGGTGTTGGGACAGGCACAGGTCACTCTATTTTCCCATCAGAAAGAAGAATTAACCACAGGCTCAGCCTGCCCCCCGGAACCAGAACAGGGCCTGAAGCCATTCTGCGATTTTGCCGCAAGCTCCCATAAAAACGAGTTGTAAAATGGAGGTTCAGGGCACTGCAATTCACAAACCTGCAGAGTTATAAATGATAACTCTCGTCCACAAATATATTGAGGGAAGGCAAAGAAGAGGATTTGAAATCAAGGCAGAATTGCAGGAAAGAGATTTCAGGAGGTAGATTCGAATTGCATTTAAAGCACATGAAAAGCGGCAAAACGTTGACAATGATGCCCTTGGCCAAAAAGGGCGTATGCGTTTTTTCCTGAATATATTCAGGAAAAAACGCATACGCCCTTTTTGGCCAACCAAGCAACCTGGAAAGGCAAATCAGCGCTACAAACAAGTCTCGCTTCCCATCGGTCAAAAGGGCTATGCTGAAAAAAGTGTCAAAACCAGAAATGCAGGACAGGCCATGGAGAAATGGGAGCCTTGCTACACTGATGGGCGGGATGTAAATTGCCAACAGCCACTCTGGAGAAGTGTACGGTGAGTCCTGAAACATCTGAAAAACACAGCTTAGAGAGCATAGGGCACTTCCACTCATGGGGGTATGAATTGGGAAAATGAAAAATCAGCAAGACACAAGCACCCCAAAGTTTAGGGCTGCTCTGTTGACAAGGACCTCCACTTCATTCCACCTTAAATATCCCAGGAAAGAGAAAAATGGGTAAAGAAGTTGTGGTCCTTATGTACAATGGAAGACCACTCAGCCATGAAATCAATGTCATAAGGCTAGTAGCAGCATGATGAGTGGATTTAGGTACGACGATTCTAAGTGAAATAAGTCACACAGAAAAGGACACTTCTCATAAGGTATCACTGATAGAGGGAATGTAAAAACCGTTACACTTGAACTGAATTACAAAACAGAACAGAGTCACACATGCAGAAAACACACTATGGCTGCTTAACGGGAAAGGTGAGGTGGGGTGATACATAAAACAAGGGTATCAAAGTAGCTCAGATACCATTCCATAAACCCAATATGTAATAGACAAGACCTACTCCTTGCTCAGAGAACTGGACTCAACACGCCCTATTCACCGCACAAGAATATATCTGACTAATAATAATCGTAAAACCTATGTATTGATATCTCTCTGTTAGTGTGTCAAGTGGGTGTAAAGCGGCATAAACACAGCAGTGAAAAGCAGCTAAACCCCATTATAAAAATAAATTACTTTGAAACACCCATGAAACAAAGACAGTGAAAGAGAGAGAAATTCTTACACAATGCGTTCAGGGGCTGTGATGCAACCTGGATTGACCATATCTAGACTCACAGCTGGATCAGACATAAGGGTGGACACTCTTGGGGCTGAGAGGTTTGGTGAGGTTGGGTGAGCAAACGCAGACCCTTTAAAGTAATACTGCATGGTACCCATCGCATGGGTCCCAAATCTCCAGCTTCAAGGGCATCTTCCTACATCAAAAACATGCATGAGAAACCCAGAAGATGGTACACCGTGTGATGGGGAAAGGTTTCTAAAACGCACCTCATTTCTCATCGCCTTGTGCCCGGGTTCGCCATTCCAGCCGCTTTACTAGCAAGCTCCCTACTTGGAGCATCAGCACCTTTAACCTCCTGTTCCGTACAGGTTGCAATTTGTCCTGAGGATAAACGGGAAGACGTGGAACCAACGAGAGACTAGCTCTTGGTGTTGGGACAGGCACAGGTCACTCTATTTTCCCATCAGAAAGAAGAATTAACCACAGGCTCAGCCTGCCCCCCGGAACCAGAACAGGGCCTGAAGCCATTCTGCGATTTTGCCGCCAGCTCCCATAAAAACGAGTTGTAAAATGGAGATTCAGGGCACTGCAATTCACAAACCTGCAGAGTTATAAATGATAACTCTCGTCCACAAATATATTGAGGGAAGGCAAAGAAGAGGATTTGAAATCAAGGCAGAATTGCAGGAAAGAGATTTCAGGAGGTAGATTCGAATCGCCTTTAAAGCACATGAAAAGCGGCAAAACGTTGACAATGATGCCCTTGGCCAAAAAGGGCGTATGCGTTTTTTCCTGAATATATTCAGGAAAAAACGCATACGCCCTTTTTGGCCAACCAAGCAACCTGGAAAGGCAAATCAGCGCTACAAACAAGTCTCGCTTCCCATCGGTCAAAAGGGCTATGCTGAAAAAAGTGTCAAAACCAGAAATGCAGGACAGGCCATGGAGAAATGGGAGCCTTGCTACACTGATGGGTGGGATGTAAATTGCCAACAGCCACTCTGGAGAAGTGTACGGTGAGTCCTGAAACATCTGAAAAACACAGCTTAGAGAGCATAGGGCACTTCCACTCATGGGGGTATGAATTGGGAAAATGAAAAATCAGCAAGACACAAGCACCCCAAAGTTTAGGGCTGCTCTAATGACAAGGACCTCCACTTCATTCCACCTTAAATATCCCAGGAAAGAGAAAAATGGGTAAAGAAGTTGTGGTCCTTATGTACAATGGAATATCACTCAGCCATGAAATCAATGTCATAAGGCTAGTAGCAGCATGATGAGTGGATTTAGGAACGACGATTCTAAGTGAAATAAGTCACACAGAAAAGGACACTTCTCATAAGGTATCACTGATAGAGGGAATGTAAAAACCGTTACACTTGAACTGAATTACAAAACAGAACAGAGTCACACATGCAGAAAACACACTATGGCTGCTTAACGGGAAAGGTGAGGTGGGGTGATACATAAAACAAGGGTATCAAATTAGCTCAGATACCGTTCCATAAACCCAATATGTAATAGACAAGACCTACTCCTTGCTCAGAGAACTGGACTCAACACGCCCTATTCACCGCACAAGAATATATCTGACTAGTAATAATCGTAAAACCTATGTATTGATATCTCTCTGTTAGTGTGTCAAGTGGGTGTAAAGCGGCATAAACACAGCAGTGAAAAGCAGCTAAACCCCATTATAAAAATAAATTACTTTGAAACACCCATGAAACAAAGACAGTGAAAGAGAGAGAAATTCTTACACAATGCGTTCAGGGGCTGTGATGCAACCTGGATTGACCATATCTAGACCCACAGCTGGATGAGACATAAGGGTGGACACTCTTGGGGCTGAGAGGTTTGGTGAGGTTGGGTGAGCAAACGCAGACCCTTTAAAGTAATACTGCATGGTACCCATCGCATGGGTCCCAAATCTCCAGCTTCAAGGGCATCTTCCTACATCAAAAACATGCATGAGAAACCCAGAAGATGGTACACCGTGTGATGGGGAAAGGTTTCTAAAACGCACCTCATTTCTCATCGCCTTGTGCCCGGGTTCGCCATTCCAGCCGCTTTACTAGCAAGCTCCCTACTTGGAGCATCAGCACCTTTAACCTCCTGTTCCGTACAGGTTGCAATTTGTCCTGAGGATAAACGGGAAGACGTGGAACCAACGAGAGACTAGCTCTTGGTGTTGGGACAGGCACAGGTCACTCTATTTTCCCATCAGAAAGAAGAATTAACCACAGGCTCAGCCTGCCCCCCGGAACCAGAACAGGGCCTGAAGCCATTCTGCGATTTTGCCGCCAGCTCCCATAAAAACGAGTTGTAAAATGGAGGTTCAGGGCACTGCAATTCACAAACCTGCAGAGTTATAAATGATAACTCTCGTCCACAAATATATTGAGGGAAGGCAAAGAAGAGGATTTGAAATCAAGGCAGAATTGCAGGAAAGAGATTTCAGGAGGTAGATTCGAATTGCATTTAAAGCACATGAAAAGCGGCAAAACGTTGACAATGATGCCCTTGGCCAAAAAGGGCGTATGCGTTTTTTCCTGAATATATTCAGGAAAAAACGCATACGCCCTTTTTGGCCAACCAAGCAACCTGGAAAGGCAAATCAGCGCTACAAACAAGTCTCGCTTCCCATCGGTCAAAAGGGCCATGCTGAAAAAAGTGTCAAAACCAGAAATGCAGGACAGGCCATGGAGAAATGGGAGCCTTGCTACACTGATGGGCGGGATGTAAATTGCCAACAGCCACTCTGGAGAAGTGTACGGTGAGTCCTGAAACATCTGAAAAACACAGCTTAGAGAGCATAGGGCACTTCCACTCATGGGGGTATGAATTGGGAAAATGAAAAATCAGCAAGACACAAGCACCCCAAAGTTGAGGGCTGCTCTGTTGACAAGGACCTCCACTTCATTCCACCTTAAATATCCCAGGAAAGAGAAAAATGGGTAAAGAAGTTGTGGTCCTTATGTACAATGGAATATCACTCAGCCATGAAATCAATGTCATAAGGCTAGTAGCAGCATGATGAGTGGATTTAGGAACGACGATTCTAAGTGAAATAAGTCACACAGAAAAGGACACTTCTCATAAGGTATCACTGATAGAGGGAATGTAAAAACCGTTACACTTGAACTGAATTACAAAACAGAACAGAGTCACACATGCAGAAAACACACTATGGCTGCTTAACGGGAAAGTTGAGGTGGGGTGATACATAAAACAAGGGTATCAAATTAGCTCAGATACCGTTCCATAAACCCAATATGTAATAGACAAGACCTACTCCTTGCTCAGAGAACTGGACTCAACACGCCCTATTCACCGCACAAGAATATATCTGACTAGTAATAATCGTAAAACCTATGTATTGATATCTCTCTGTTAGTGTGTCAAGTGGGAGTAAAGCGGCATAAACACAGCAGTGAAAAGCAGCTAAACCCCATTATAAAAATAAATTACTTTGAAACACCCATGAAACAAAGACAGTGAAAGAGAGAGAAATTCTTACACAATGCGTTCAGGGGCTGTGATGCAACCTGGATTGACCATATCTAGACTCACAGCTGGATCAGACATAAGGGTGGACACTCTTGGGGCTGAGAGGTTTGGTGAGGTTGGGTGAGCAAACGCAGACCCTTTAAAGTAATACTGCATGATACCCATCGCATGGGTCCCAAATCTCCAGGTTCAAGGGCATCTTCCTACATCAAAAACATGCATGAGAAACCCAGAAGATGGTACACCGTGTGATGGGGAAAGGTTTGTAAAACGCACCTCATTTCTCATCGCCTTGTGCCCGGGTTCGCCATTCCAGCCGCTTTACTAGCAAGCTCCCTACTTGGAGCATCAGCACCTTTAACCTCCTGTTCCGTACAGGTTGCAATTTGTCCTGAGGATAAACGGGAAGACGTGGAACCAACGAGAGACTAGCTCTTGGTTTTGGGACAGGCACAGGTCACTCTATTTTCCCATCAGAAAGAAGAATTAACCACAGGCTCAGCCTGGCCCCCGGAACCAGAACAGGGCCTGAAGCCATTCTGCGATTTTGCCGCCAGCTCCCATAAAAACGAGTTGTAAAATGGAGGTTCAGGGCACTGCAATTCACAAACCTGCAGAGTTATAAATGATAACTCTCGTCCACAAATATATTGAGGGAAGGCAAAGAAGAGGATTTGAAATCAAGGCAGAATTGCAGGAAAGAGATTTCAGGAGGTAGATTCGAATCGCCTTTAAAGCACATGAAAAGCGGCAAAACGTTGACAATGATGCCCTTGGCCAAAAAGGGCGTATGCGTTTTTTCCTGAATATATTCAGGAAAAAACGCATACGCCCTTTTTGGCCAACCAAGCAACCTGGAAAGGCAAATCAGCGCTACAAACAAGTCTCGCTTCCCATCGGTCAAAAGGGCCATGCTGAAAAAAGTGTCAAAACCAGAAATGCAGGACAGGCCATGGAGAAATGGGAGCCTTGCTACACTGATGGGCGGGATGTAAATTGCCAACAGCCACTCTGGAGAAGTGTACGGTGAGTCCTGAAACATCTGAAAAACACAGCTTAGAGAGCATAGGGCACTTCCACTCATGGGGGTATGAATTGGGAAAATGAAAAATCAGCAAGACACAAGCACCCCAAAGTTTAGGGCTGCTCTGTTGACAAGGACCTCCACTTCATTCCACCTTAAATATCCCAGGAAAGAGAAAAATGGGTAAAGAAGTTGTGGTCCTTATGTACAATGGAATATCACTCAGCCATGAAATCAATGTCATAAGGCTAGTAGCAGCATGATGAGTGGATTTAGGTACGACGATTCTAAGTGAAATAAGTCACACAGAAAAGGACACTTCTCATAAGGTATCACTGATAGAGGGAATGTAAAAACCGTTACACTTGAACTGAATTACAAAACAGAACAGAGTCACACATGCAGAAAACACACTATGGCTGCTTAACGGGAAAGGTGAGGTGGGGTGATACATAAAACAAGGGTATCAAATTAGCTCAGATACCGTTCCATAAACCCAATATGTAATAGACAAGACCTACTCCTTGCTCAGAGAACTGGACTCAACACGCCCTACTCACCGCACAAGATTATATCTGACTAGTAATAATCGTAAAACCTATGTATTGATATCTCTCTGTTAGTGTGTCAAGTGGGTGTAAAGCGGCATAAACACAGCAGTGAAAAGCAGCTAAACCCCATTATAAAAATAAATTACTTTGAAACACCCATGAAACAAAGACAGTGAAAGAGAGAGAAATTCTTACACAATGCGTTCAGGGGCTGTGATGCAACCTGGATTGACCATATCTAGACTCACAGCTGGATCAGACATAAGGGTGGACACTCTTGGGGCTGAGAGGTTTGGTGAGGTTGGGTGAGCAAACGCAGACCCTTTAAAGTAATACTGCATGATACCCATCGCATGGGTCCCAAATCTCCAGGTTCAAGGGCATCTTCCTACATCAAAAACATGCATGAGAAACCCAGAAGATGGTACACCGTGTGATGGGGAAAGGTTTCTAAAACGCACCTCATTTCTCATCGCCTTGTGCCCGGGTTCGCCATTCCAGCCGCTTTACTAGCAAGCTCCCTACTTGGAGCATCAGCACCTTTAACCTCCTGTTCCGTACAGGTTGCAATTTGTCCTGAGGATAAACGGGAAGACGTGGAACCAACGAGAGACTAGCTCTTGGTGTTGGGACAGGCACAGGTCACTCTATTTTCCCATCAGAAAGAAGAATTAACCACAGGCTCAGCCTGCCCCCCGGAACCAGAACAGGGCCTGAAGCCATTCTGCGATTTTGCCGCCAGCTCCCATAAAAACGAGTTGTAAAATGGAGGTTCAGGGCACTGCAATTCACAAACCTGCAGAGTTATAAATGATAACTCTCGTCCACAAATATATTGAGGGAAGGCAAAGAAGAGGATTTGAAATCAAGGCAGAATTGCAGGAAAGAGATTTCAGGAGGTAGATTCGAATCGCCTTTAAAGCACATGAAAAGCGGCAAAACGTTGACAATGATGCCCTTGGCCAAAAAGGGCGTATGCGTTTTTTCCTGAATATATTCAGGAAAAAACGCATACGCCCTTTTTGGCCAACCAAGCAACCTGGAAAGGCAAATCAGCGCTACAAACAAGTCTCGCTTCCCATCGGTCAAAAGGGCCATGCTGAAAAAAGTGTCAAAACCAGAAATGCAGGACAGGCCATGGAGAAATGGGAGCCTTGCTACACTGATGGGCGGGATGTAAATTCCCAACAGCCACTCTGGAGAAGTGTACGGTGAGTCCTGAAACATCTGAAAAACACAGCTTAGAGAGCATAGGGCACTTCCACTCATGGGGGTATGAATTGGGAAAATGAAAAATCAGCAAGACACAAGCACCCCAAAGTTTAGGGCTGCTCTAATGACAAGGACCTACACTTCATTCCACCTTAAATATCCCAGGAAAGAGAAAAATGGGTAAAGAAGTTGTGGTCCTTATGTACAATGGAATATCACTCAGCCATGAAATCAATGTCATAAGGCTAGTAGCAGCATGATGAGTGGATTTAGGAACGACGATTCTAAGTGAAATAAGTCACACAGAAAAGGACACCTCTCATAAGGTATCACTGATAGAGGGAATGTAAAAACCGTTACACTTGAACTGAATTACAAAACAGAACAGAGTCACACATGCAGAAAACACACTATGGCTGCTTAACGGGAAAGGTGAGGTGGGGTGATACATAAAACAAGGGTATCAAATTAGCTCAGATACCGTTCCATAAACCCAATATGTAATAGACAAGACCTACTCCTTGCTCAGAGAACTGGACTCAACACGCCCTATTCACTGCACAAGAATATATCTGACTAGTAATAATCGTAAAACCTATGTATTGATATCTCTCTGTTAGTGTGTCAAGTGGGTGTAAAGCGGCATAAACACAGCAGTGAAAAGCAGCTAAACCCCATTATAAAAATAAATTACTTTGAAACACCCATGAAACAAAGACAGTGAAAGAGAGAGAAATTCTTACACAATGCGTTCAGGGGCTGTGATGCAACCTGGATTGACCATATCTAGACTCACAGCTGGATCAGACATAAGGGTGGACACTCTTGGGGCTGAGAGGTTTGGTGAGGTTGGGTGAGCAAACGCAGACCCTTTAAAGTAATACTGCATGATACCCATCGCATGGGTCCCAAATCTCCAGGTTCAAGGGCATCTTCCTACATCAAAAACATGCATGAGAAACCCAGAAGATGGTACACCGTGTGATGGGGAAAGGTTTCTAAAACGCACCTCATTTCTCATCGCCTTGTGCCCGGGTTCGCCATTCCAGCCGCTTTACTAGCAAGCTCCCTACTTGGAGCATCAGCACCTTTAACCTCCTGTTCCGTACAGGTTGCAATTTGTCCTGAGGATAAACGGGAAGACGTGGAACCAACGAGAGACTAGCTCTTGGTGTTGGGACAGGCACAGGTCACTCTATTTTCCCATCAGAAAGAAGAATTAACCACAGGCTCAGCCTGCCCCCCGGAACCAGAACAGGGCCTGAAGCCATTCTGCGATTTTGCCGCCAGCTCCCATAAAAACGAGTTGTAAAATGGAGGTTCAGGGCACTGCAATTCACAAACCTGCAGAGTTATAAATGATAACTCTCGTCCACAAATATATTGAGGGAAGGCAAAGAAGAGGATTTGAAATCAAGGCAGAATTGCAGGAAAGAGATTTCAGGAGGTAGATTCGAATCGCCTTTAAAGCACATGAAAAGCGGCAAAACGTTGACAATGATGCCCTTGGCCAAAAAGGGCGTATGCGTTTTTTCCTGAATATATTCAGGAAAAAACGCATACGCCCTTTTTGGCCAACCAAGCAACCTGGAAAGGCAAATCAGCGCTACAAACAAGTCTCGCTTCCCATCGGTCAAAAGGGCCATGCTGAAAAAAGTGTCAAAACCAGAAATGCAGGACAGGCCATGGAGAAATGGGAGCCTTGCTACACTGATGGGCGGGATGTAAATTGCCAACAGCCACTCTGGAGAAGTGTACGGTGAGTCCTGAAACATCTGAAAAACACAGCTTAGAGAGCATAGGGCACTTCCACTCATGGGGGTATGAATTGGGAAAATGAAAAATCAGCAAGACACAAGCACCCCAAAGTTTAGGGCTGCTCTGTTGACAAGGACCTCCACTTCATTCCACCTTAAATATCCCAGGAAAGAGAAAAATGGGTAAAGAAGTTGTGGTCCTTATGTACAATGGAATATCACTCAGCCATGAAATCAATGTCATAAGGCTAGTAGCAGCATGATGAGTGGATTTAGGAACGACGATTCTAAGTGAAATAAGTCACACAGAAAAGGACACTTCTCATAAGGTATCACTGATAGAGGGAATGTAAAAACCGTTACACTTGAACTGAATTACAAAACAGAACAGAGTCACACATGCAGAAAACACACTATGGCTGCTTAACGGGAAAGGTGAGGTGGGGTGATACATAAAACAAGGGTATCAAATTAGCTCAGATACCGTTCCATAAACCCAATATGTAATAGACAAGACCTACTCCTTGCTCAGAGAACTGGACTCAACACGCCCTATTCACCGCACAAGAATATATCTGACTAGTAATAATCGTAAAACCTATGTATTGATATCTCTCTGTTAGTGTGTCAAGTGGGAGTAAAGCGGCATAAACACAGCAGTGAAAAGCAGCTAAACCCCATTATAAAAATAAATTACTTTGAAACACCCATGAAACAAAGACAGTGAAAGAGAGAGAAATTCTTACACAATGCGTTCAGGGGCTGTGATGCAACCTGGATTGACCATATCTAGACTCACAGCTGGATCAGACATAAGGGTGGACACTCTTGGGGCTGAGAGGTTTGGTGAGGTTGGGTGAGCAAACGCAGACCCTTTAAAGTAATACTGCATGATACCCATCGCATGGGTCCCAAATCTCCAGGTTCAAGGGCATCTTCCTACATCAAAAACATGCATGAGAAACCCAGAAGATGGTACACCGTGTGATGGGGAAAGGTTTCTAAAACGCACCTCATTTCTCATCGCCTTGTGCCCGGGTTCGCCATTCCAGCCGCTTTACTAGCAAGCTCCCTACTTGGAGCATCAGCACCTTTAACCTCCTGTTCCGTACAGGTTGCAATTTGTCCTGAGGATAAACGGGAAGACGTGGAACCAACGAGAGACTAGCTCTTGGTGTTGGGACAGGCACAGGTCACTCTATTTTCCCATCAGAAAGAAGAATTAACCACAGGCTCAGCCTGCCCCCCGGAACCAGAACAGGGCCTGAAGCCATTCTGCGATTTTGCGGCCAGCTCCCATAAAAACGAGTTGTAAAATGGAGGTTCAGGGCACTGCAATTCACAAACCTGCAGAGTTATAAATGATAACTCTCGTCCACAAATATATTGAGGGAAGGCAAAGAAGAGGATTTGAAATCAAGGCAGAATTGCAGGAAAGAGATTTCAGGAGGTAGATTCGAATCGCCTTTAAAGCACATGAAAAGCGGCAAAACGTTGACAATGATGCCCTTGGCCAAAAAGGGCGTATGCGTTTTTTCCTGAATATATTCAGGAAAAAACGCATACGCCCTTTTTGGCCAACCAAGCAACCTGGAAAGGCAAATCAGCGCTACAAAGAAGTCTCGCTTCCCATTGGTCAAAAGGGCCATGCTGAAAAAAGTGTCAAAACCAGAAATGCAGGACAGGCCATGGAGAAATGGGAGCCTTGCTACACTGATGGGCGGGATGTAAATTGCCAACAGCCACTCTGGAGAAGTGTACGGTGAGTCCTGAAACATCTGAAAAACACAGCTTAGAGAGCATAGGGCACTTCCACTCATGGGGGTATGAATTGGGAAAATGAAAAATCAGCAAGACACAAGCACCCCAAAGTTTAGGGCTGCTCTGTTGACAAGGACCTCCACTTCATTCCACCTTAAATATCCCAGGAAAGAGAAAAATGGGTAAAGAAGTTGTGGTCCTTATGTACAATGGAATATCACTCAGCCATGAAATCAATGTCATAAGGCTAGTAGCAGCATGATGAGTGGATTTAGGTACGACGATTCTAAGTGAAATAAGTCACACAGAAAAGGACACTTCTCATAAGGTATCACTGATAGAGGGAATGTAAAAACCGTTACACTTGAACTGAATTACAAAACAGAACAGAGTCACACATGCAGAAAACACACTATGGCTGCTTAACGGGAAAGGTGAGGTGGGGTGATACATAAAACAAGGGTATCAAATTAGCTCAGATACCGTTCCATAAACCCAATATGTAATAGACAAGACCTACTCCTTGCTCAGAGAACTGGACTCAACACGCCCTATTCACCGCACAAGATTATATCTGACTAGTAATAATCGTAAAGCCTATGTATTGATATCTCTCTGTTAGTGTGTCAAGTGGGTGTAAAGCGGCATAAACACAGCCGTGAAAAGAAGCTAAACCCCATTATGAAAATAAATTACTTTGAAAAACCCATGAAACAAAGACAGTGAACGAGAGAGGAATTCTTACACAATGCGTTCAGGGGCTGTGATGCAACCTGGATTGACCATATCTAGACCCACAGCTGGATGAGACATAAGGGTGGACACTCTTGGGGCTGAGAGGTTTGGTGAGGTTGGGTGAGCAAACGCAGACCCTTTAAAGTAATACTGCATGGTACCCATCGCATGGGTCCCAAATCTCCAGCTTCAAGGGCATCTTCCTACATCAAAAACATGCATGAGAAACCCAGAAGATGGTACACAGTGTGATGGGGAAAGGTTTCTAAAAAGCACCTCATTTCTCATCGCCTTGTGCCCGGGTTCGCCATTCCAGCCGCTTTACTAGCAAGCTCCCTACTTGGAGCATCAGCACCTTTAACCTCCTGTTCCGTACAGGTTGCAATTTGTCCTGAGGATAAACGGGAAGACGTGGAACCAACGAGAGACTAGCTCTTGGTGTTGGGACAGGCACAGGTCACTCTATTTTCCCATCAGAAAGAAGAATTAACCACAGGCTCAGCCTGCCCCCCGGAACCAGAACAGGACCTGAAGCCATTCTGCGATTTTGCCGCCAGCTCCCATAAAAACGAGTTGTAAAATGGAGGTTCAGGGCACTGCAATTCACAAACCTGCAGAGTTATAAATGATAACTCTCGTCCACAAATATATTGAGGGAAGGCAAAGAAGAGGATTTGAAATCAAGGCAGAATTGCAGGAAAGAGATTTCAGGAGGTAGATTCGAATCGCCTTTAAAGCACATGAAAAGCGGCAAAACGTTGACAATGATGCCCTTGGCCAAAAAGGGCGTATGCGTTTTTTCCTGAATATATTCAGGAAAAAACGCATACGCCCTTTTTGGCCAACCAAGCAACCTGGAAAGGCAAATCAGCGCTACAAACAAGTCTCGCTTCCCATCGGTCAAAAGGGCCATGCTGAAAAAAGTGTCAAAACCAGAAATGCAGGACAGGCCATGGAGAAATGGGAGCCTTGCTACACTGATGGGCGGGATGTAAATTGCCAACAGCCACTCTGGAGAAGTGTACGGTGAGTCCTGAAACATCTGAAAAACACAGCTTAGAGAGCATAGGGCACTTCCACTCATGGGGGTATGAATTGGGAAAATGAAAAATCAGCAAGACACAAGCACCCCAAAGTTTAGGGCTGCTCTGTTGACAAGGACCTCCACTTCATTCCACCTTAAATATCCCAGGAAAGAGAAAAATGGGTAAAGAAGTTGTGGTCCTTATGTACAATGGAATATCACTCAGCCATGAAATCAATGTCATAAGGCTAGTAGCAGCATGATGAGTGGATTTAGGAACGACGATTCTAAGTGAAATAAGTCACACAGAAAAGGACACTTCTCATAAGGTATCACTGATAGAGGGAATGTAAAAACCGTTACACTTGAACTGAATTACAAAACAGAACAGAGTCACACATGCAGAAAACACACTATGGCTGCTTAACGGGAAAGGTGAGGTGGGGTGATACATAAAACAAGGGTATCAAATTAGCTCAGATACCGTTCCATAAACCCAATATGTAATAGACAAGACCTACTCCTTGCTCAGAGAACTGGACTCAACACGCCCTATTCACCGCACAAGAATATATCTGACTAGTAATAATCGTAAAACCTATGTATTGATATCTCTCTGTTAGTGTGTCAAGTGGGAGTAAAGCGGCATAAACACAGCAGTGAAAAGCAGCTAAACCCCATTATAAAAATAAATTACTTTGAAACACCCATGAAACAAAGACAGTGAAAGAGAGAGAAATTCTTACACAATGCGTTCAGGGGCTGTGATGCAACCTGGATTGACCATATCTAGACTCACAGCTGGATCAGACATAAGGGTGGACACTCTTGGGGCTGAGAGGTTTGGTGAGGTTGGGTGAGCAAACGCAGACCCTTTAAAGTAATACTGCATGATACCCATCGCATGGGTCCCAAATCTCCAGGTTCAAGGGCATCTTCCTACATCAAAAACATGCATGAGAAACCCAGAAGATGGTACACCGTGTGATGGGGAAAGGTTTCTAAAACGCACCTCATTTCTCATCGCCTTGTGCCCGGGTTCGCCATTCCAGCCGCTTTACTAGCAAGCTCCCTACTTGGAGCATCAGCACCTTTAACCTCCTGTTCCGTACAGGTTGCAATTTGTCCTGAGGATAAACGGGAAGACGTGGAACCAACGAGAGACTAGCTCTTGGTGTTGGGACAGGCACAGGTCACTCTATTTTCCCATCAGAAAGAAGAATTAACCACAGGCTCAGCCTGCCCCCCGGAACCAGAACAGGGCCTGAAGCCATTCTGCGATTTTGCCGCCAGCTCCCATAAAAACGAGTTGTAAAATGGAGATTCAGGGCACTGCAATTCACAAACCTGCAGAGTTATAAATGATAACTCTCGTCCACAAATATATTGAGGGAAGGCAAAGAAGAGGATTTGAAATCAAGGCAGAATTGCAGGAAAGAGATTTCAGGAGGTAGATTCGAATCGCCTTTAAAGCACATGAAAAGCGGCAAAACGTTGACAATGATGCCCTTGGCCAAAAAGGGCGTATGCGTTTTTTCCTGAATATATTCAGGAAAAAACGCATACGCCCTTTTTGGCCAACCAAGCAACCTGGAAAGGCAAATCAGCGCTACAAAGAAGTCTCGCTTCCCATCGGTCAAAAGGGCCATGCTGAAAAAAGTGTCAAAACCAGAAATGCAGGACAGGCCATGGAGAAATGGGAGCCTTGCTACACTGATGGGCGGGATGTAAATTGCCAACAGCCACTCTGGAGAAGTGTACGGTGAGTCCTGAAACATCTGAAAAACACAGCTTAGAGAGCATAGGGCACTTCCACTCATGGGGGTATGAATTGGGAAAATGAAAAATCAGCAAGACACAAGCACCCCAAAGTTTAGGGCTGCTCTGTTGACAAGGACCTCCACTTCATTCCACCTTAAATATCCCAGGAAAGAGAAAAATGGGTAAAGAAGTTGTGGTCCTTATGTACAATGGAATATCACTCAGCCATGAAATCAATGTCATAAGGCTAGTAGCAGCATGATGAGTGGATTTAGGTACGACGATTCTAAGTGAAATAAGTCACACAGAAAAGGACACTTCTCATAAGGTATCACTGATAGAGGGAATGTAAAAACCGTTACACTTGAACTGAATTACAAAACAGAACAGAGTCACACATGCAGAAAACACACTATGGCTGCTTAACGGGAAAGGTGAGGTGGGGTGATACATAAAACAAGGGTATCAAATTAGCTCAGATACCGTTCCATAAACCCAATATGTAATAGACAAGACCTACTCCTTGCTCAGAGAACTGGACTCAACACGCCCTATTCACCGCACAAGATTATATCTGACTAGTAATAATCGTAAAGCCTATGTATTGATATCTCTCTGTTAGTGTGTCAAGTGGGTGTAAAGCGGCATAAACACAGCCGTGAAAAGCAGCTAAACCCCATTATGAAAATAAATTACTTTGAAAAACCCATGAAACAAAGACAGTGAACGAGAGAGGAATTCTTACACAATGCGTTCAGGGGCTGTGATGCAACCTGGATTGACCATATCTAGACCCACAGCTGGATGAGACATAAGGGTGGACACTCTTGGGGCTGAGAGGTTTGGTGAGGTTGGGTGAGCAAACGCAGACCCTTTAAAGTAATACTGCATGGTACCCATCGCATGGGTCCCAAATCTCCAGCTTCAAGGGCATCTTCCTACATCAAAAACATGCATGAGAAACCCAGAAGATGGTACACAGTGTGATGGGGAAAGGTTTCTAAAAAGCACCTCATTTCTCATCGCCTTGTGCCCGGGTTCGCCATTCCAGCCGCTTTACTAGCAAGCTCCCTACTTGGAGCATCAGCACCTTTAACCTCCTGTTCCGTACAGGTTGCAATTTGTCCTGAGGATAAACGGGAAGACGTGGAACCAACGAGAGACTAGCTCTTGGTGTTGGGACAGGCACAGGTCACTCTATTTTCCCATCAGAAAGAAGAATTAACCACAGGCTCAGCCTGCCCCCCGGAACCAGAACAGGACCTGAAGCCATTCTGCGATTTTGCCGCCAGCTCCCATAAAAACGAGTTGTAAAATGGAGGTTCAGGGCACTGCAATTCACAAACCTGCAGAGTTATAAATGATAACTCTCGTCCACAAATATATTGAGGGAAGGCAAAGAAGAGGATTTGAAATCAAGGCAGAATTGCAGGAAAGAGATTTCAGGAGGTAGATTCGAATCGCCTTTAAAGCACATGAAAAGCGGCAAAACGTTGACAATGATGCCCTTGGCCAAAAAGGGCGTATGCGTTTTTTCCTGAATATATTCAGGAAAAAACGCATACGCCCTTTTTGGCCAACCAAGCAACCTGGAAAGGCAAATCAGCGCTACAAACAAGTCTCGCTTCCCATCGGTCAAAAGGGCCATGCTGAAAAAAGTGTCAAAACCAGAAATGCAGGACAGGCCATGGAGAAATGGGAGCCTTGCTACACTGATGGGCGGGATGTAAATTGCCAACAGCCACTCTGGAGAAGTGTACGGTGAGTCCTGAAACATCTGAAAAACACAGCTTAGAGAGCATAGGGCACTTCCACTCATGGGGGTATGAATTGGGAAAATGAAAAATCAGCAAGACACAAGCACCCCAAAGTTTAGGGCTGCTCTGTTGACAAGGACCTCCACTTCATTCCACCTTAAATATCCCAGGAAAGAGAAAAATGGGTAAAGAAGTTGTGGTCCTTATGTACAATGGAATATCACTCAGCCATGAAATCAATGTCATAAGGCTAGTAGCAGCATGATGAGTGGATTTAGGAACGACGATTCTAAGTGAAATAAGTCACACAGAAAAGGACACTTCTCATAAGGTATCACTGATAGAGGGAATGTAAAAACCGTTACACTTGAACTGAATTACAAAACAGAACAGAGTCACACATGCAGAAAACACACTATGGCTGCTTAACGGGAAAGGTGAGGTGGGGTGATACATAAAACAAGGGTATCAAATTAGCTCAGATACCGTTCCATAAACCCAATATGTAATAGACAAGACCTACTCCTTGCTCAGAGAACTGGACTCAACACGCCCTATTCACCGCACAAGAATATATCTGACTAGTAATAATCGTAAAACCTATGTATTGATATCTCTCTGTTAGTGTGTCAAGTGGGAGTAAAGCGGCATAAACACAGCAGTGAAAAGCAGCTAAACCCCATTATAAAAATAAATTACTTTGAAACACCCATGAAACAAAGACAGTGAAAGAGAGAGAAATTCTTACACAATGCGTTCAGGGGCTGTGATGCAACCTGGATTGACCATATCTAGACTCACAGCTGGATCAGACATAAGGGTGGACACTCTTGGGGCTGAGAGGTTTGGTGAGGTTGGGTGAGCAAACGCAGACCCTTTAAAGTAATACTGCATGATACCCATCGCATGGGTCCCAAATCTCCAGGTTCAAGGGCATCTTCCTACATCAAAAACATGCATGAGAAACCCAGAAGATGGTACACCGTGTGATGGGGAAAGGTTTCTAAAACGCACCTCATTTCTCATCGCCTTGTGCCCGGGTTCGCCATTCCAGCCGCTTTACTAGCAAGCTCCCTACTTGGAGCATCAGCACCTTTAACCTCCTGTTCCGTACAGGTTGCAATTTGTCCTGAGGATAAACGGGAAGACGTGGAACCAACGAGAGACTAGCTCTTGGTGTTGGGACAGGCACAGGTCACTCTATTTTCCCATCAGAAAGAAGAATTAACCACAGGCTCAGCCTGCCCCCCGGAACCAGAACAGGGCCTGAAGCCATTCTGCGATTTTGCCGCCAGCTCCCATAAAAACGAGTTGTAAAATGGAGATTCAGGGCACTGCAATTCACAAACCTGCAGAGTTATAAATGATAACTCTCGTCCACAAATATATTGAGGGAAGGCAAAGAAGAGGATTTGAAATCAAGGCAGAATTGCAGGAAAGAGATTTCAGGAGGTAGATTCGAATCGCCTTTAAAGCACATGAAAAGCGGCAAAACGTTGACAATGATGCCCTTGGCCAAAAAGGGCGTATGCGTTTTTTCCTGAATATATTCAGGAAAAAACGCATACGCCCTTTTTGGCCAACCAAGCAACCTGGAAAGGCAAATCAGCGCTACAAAGAAGTCTCGCTTCCCATCGGTCAAAAGGGCCATGCTGAAAAAAGTGTCAAAACCAGAAATGCAGGACAGGCCATGGAGAAATGGGAGCCTTGCTACACTGATGGGCGGGATGTAAATTGCCAACAGCCACTCTGGAGAAGTGTACGGTGAGTCCTGAAACATCTGAAAAACACAGCTTAGAGAGCATAGGGCACTTCCACTCATGGGGGTATGAATTGGGAAAATGAAAAATCAGCAAGACACAAGCACCCCAAAGTTTAGGGCTGCTCTGTTGACAAGGACCTCCACTTCATTCCACCTTAAATATCCCAGGAAAGAGAAAAATGGGTAAAGAAGTTGTGGTCCTTATGTACAATGGAATATCACTCAGCCATGAAATCAATGTCATAAGGCTAGTAGCAGCATGATGAGTGGATTTAGGTACGACGATTCTAAGTGAAATAAGTCACACAGAAAAGGACACTTCTCATAAGGTATCACTGATAGAGGGAATGTAAAAACCGTTACACTTGAACTGAATTACAAAACAGAACAGAGTCACACATGCAGAAAACACACTATGGCTGCTTAACGGGAAAGGTGAGGTGGGGTGATACATAAAACAAGGGTATCAAATTAGCTCAGATACCGTTCCATAAACCCAATATGTAATAGACAAGACCTACTCCTTGCTCAGAGAACTGGACTCAACACGCCCTATTCACCGCACAAGATTATATCTGACTAGTAATAATCGTAAAGCCTATGTATTGATATCTCTCTGTTAGTGTGTCAAGTGGGTGTAAAGCGGCATAAACACAGCCGTGAAAAGAAGCTAAACCCCATTATGAAAATAAATTACTTTGAAAAACCCATGAAACAAAGACAGTGAACGAGAGAGGAATTCTTACACAATGCGTTCAGGGGCTGTGATGCAACCTGGATTGACCATATCTAGACCCACAGCTGGATGAGACATAAGGGTGGACACTCTTGGGGCTGAGAGGTTTGGTGAGGTTGGGTGAGCAAACGCAGACCCTTTAAAGTAATACTGCATGGTACCCATCGCATGGGTCCCAAATCTCCAGCTTCAAGGGCATCTTCCTACATCAAAAACATGCATGAGAAACCCAGAAGATGGTACACAGTGTGATGGGGAAAGGTTTCTAAAAAGCACCTCATTTCTCATCGCCTTGTGCCCGGGTTCGCCATTCCAGCCGCTTTACTAGCAAGCTCCCTACTTGGAGCATCAGCACCTTTAACCTCCTGTTCCGTACAGGTTGCAATTTGTCCTGAGGATAAACGGGAAGACGTGGAACCAACGAGAGACTAGCTCTTGGTGTTGGGACAGGCACAGGTCACTCTATTTTCCCATCAGAAAGAAGAATTAACCACAGGCTCAGCCTGCCCCCCGGAACCAGAACAGGACCTGAAGCCATTCTGCGATTTTGCCGCCAGCTCCCATAAAAACGAGTTGTAAAATGGAGGTTCAGGGCACTGCAATTCACAAACCTGCAGAGTTATAAATGATAACTCTCGTCCACAAATATATTGAGGGAAGGCAAAGAAGAGGATTTGAAATCAAGGCAGAATTGCAGGAAAGAGATTTCAGGAGGTAGATTCGAATCGCCTTTAAAGCACATGAAAAGCGGCAAAACGTTGACAATGATGCCCTTGGCCAAAAAGGGCGTATGCGTTTTTTCCTGAATATATTCAGGAAAAAACGCATACGCCCTTTTTGGCCAACCAAGCAACCTGGAAAGGCAAATCAGCGCTACAAACAAGTCTCGCTTCCCATCGGTCAAAAGGGCCATGCTGAAAAAAGTGTCAAAACCAGAAATGCAGGACAGGCCATGGAGAAATGGGAGCCTTGCTACACTGATGGGCGGGATGTAAATTGCCAACAGCCACTCTGGAGAAGTGTACGGTGAGTCCTGAAACATCTGAAAAACACAGCTTAGAGAGCATAGGGCACTTCCACTCATGGGGGTATGAATTGGGAAAATGAAAAATCAGCAAGACACAAGCACCCCAAAGTTTAGGGCTGCTCTGTTGACAAGGACCTCCACTTCATTCCACCTTAAATATCCCAGGAAAGAGAAAAATGGGTAAAGAAGTTGTGGTCCTTATGTACAATGGAATATCACTCAGCCATGAAATCAATGTCATAAGGCTAGTAGCAGCATGATGAGTGGATTTAGGAACGACGATTCTAAGTGAAATAAGTCACACAGAAAAGGACACTTCTCATAAGGTATCACTGATAGAGGGAATGTAAAAACCGTTACACTTGAACTGAATTACAAAACAGAACAGAGTCACACATGCAGAAAACACACTATGGCTGCTTAACGGGAAAGGTGAGGTGGGGTGATACATAAAACAAGGGTATCAAATTAGCTCAGATACCGTTCCATAAACCCAATATGTAATAGACAAGACCTACTCCTTGCTCAGAGAACTGGACTCAACACGCCCTATTCACCGCACAAGAATATATCTGACTAGTAATAATCGTAAAACCTATGTATTGATATCTCTCTGTTAGTGTGTCAAGTGGGAGTAAAGCGGCATAAACACAGCCGTGAAAAGCAGCTAAACCCCATTATAAAAATAAATTACTTTGAAACACCCATGAAACAAAGACAGTGAACGAGAGAGGAATTCTTACACAATGCGTTCAGGGGCTGTGATGCAACCTGGATTGACCATATCTAGACCCACAGCTGGATGAGACATAAGGGTGGACACTCTTGGGGCTGAGAGGTTTGGTGAGGTTGGGTGAGCAAACGCAGACCCTTTAAAGTAATACTGCATGGTACCCATCGCATGGGTCCCAAATCTCCAGGTTCAAGGGCATCTTCCTACATCAAAAACATGCATGAGAAACCCAGAAGATGGTACACTGTGTGATGGGGAAAGGTTTCTAAAACGCACCTCATTTCTCATCTCCTTGTGCCCGGGTTCGCCATTCCAGCCGCTTTACTAGCAAGCTCCCTACTTGGAGCATCAGCACCTTTAACCTCCTGTTCCGTACAGGTTGCAATTTGTCCTGAGGATAAACGGGAAGACGTGGAACCAACGAGAGACTAGCTCTTGGTGTTGGGACAGGCACAGGTCACTCTATTTTCCCATCAGAAAGAAGAATTAACCACAGGCTCAGCCTGCCCCCCGGAACCAGAACAGGACCTGAAGCCATTCTGCGATTTTGCCGCCAGCTCCCATAAAAACGAGTTGTAAAATGGAGGTTCAGGGCACTGCAATTCACAAACCTGCAGAGTTATAAATGATAACTCTCGTCCACAAATATATTGAGGGAAGGCAAAGAAGAGGATTTGAAATCAAGGCAGAATTGCAGGAAAGAGATTTCAGGAGGTAGATTCGAATTGCATTTAAAGCACATGAAAAGCGGCAAAACGTTGACAATGATGCCCTTGGCCAAAAAGGGCGTATGCGTTTTTTCCTGAATATATTCAGGAAAAAATGCATACGCCCTTTTTGGCCAACCAAGCAACCTGGAAAGGCAAATCAGCGCTACAAACAAGTCTCGCTTCCCATCGGTCAAAAGGGCTATGCTGAAAAAAGTGTCAAAACCAGAAATGCAGGACAGGCCATGGAGAAATGGGAGCCTTGCTACACTGATGGGCGGGATGTAAATTGCCAACAGCCACTCTGGAGAAGTGTACGGTGAGTCCTGAAACATCTGAAAAACACAGCTTAGAGAGCATAGGGCACTTCCACTCATGGGGGTATGAATTGGGAAAATGAAAAATCAGCAAGACACAAGCACCCCAAAGTTTAGGGCTGCTCTGTTGACAAGGACCTCCACTTCATTCCACCTTAAATATCCCAGGAAAGAGAAAAATGGGTAAAGAAGTTGTGGTCCTTATGTACAATGGAATATCACTCAGCCATGAAATCAATGTCATAAGGCTAGTAGCAGCATGATGAGTGGATTTAGGTACGACGATTCTAAGTGAAATAAGTCACACAGAAAAGGACACTTCTCATAAGGTATCACTGATAGAGGGAATGTAAAAACCGTTACACTTGAACTGAATTACAAAACAGAACAGAGTCACACATGCAGAAAACACACTATGGCTGCTTAACGGGAAAGGTGAGGTGGGGTGATACATAAAACAAGGGTATCAAATTAGCTCAGATACCGTTCCATAAACCCAATATGTAATAGACAAGACCTACTCCTTGCTCAGAGAACTGGACTCAACACGCCCTATTCACCGCACAAGATTATATCTGACTAGTAATAATCGTAAAGCCTATGTATTGATATCTCTCTGTTAGTGTGTCAAGTGGGTGTAAAGCGGCATAAACACAGCCGTGAAAAGAAGCTAAACCCCATTATGAAAATAAATTACTTTGAAAAACCCATGAAACAAAGACAGTGAACGAGAGAGGAATTCTTACACAATGCGTTCAGGGGCTGTGATGCAACCTGGATTGACCATATCTAGACCCACAGCTGGATGAGACATAAGGGTGGACACTCTTGGGGCTGAGAGGTTTGGTGAGGTTGGGTGAGCAAACGCAGACCCTTTAAAGTAATACTGCATGGTACCCATCGCATGGGTCCCAAATCTCCAGCTTCAAGGGCATCTTCCTACATCAAAAACATGCATGAGAAACCCAGAAGATGGTACACAGTGTGATGGGGAAAGGTTTCTAAAAAGCACCTCATTTCTCATCGCCTTGTGCCCGGGTTCGCCATTCCAGCCGCTTTACTAGCAAGCTCCCTACTTGGAGCATCAGCACCTTTAACCTCCTGTTCCGTACAGGTTGCAATTTGTCCTGAGGATAAACGGGAAGACGTGGAACCAACGAGAGACTAGCTCTTGGTGTTGGGACAGGCACAGGTCACTCTATTTTCCCATCAGAAAGAAGAATTAACCACAGGCTCAGCCTGCCCCCCGGAACCAGAACAGGACCTGAAGCCATTCTGCGATTTTGCCGCCAGCTCCCATAAAAACGAGTTGTAAAATGGAGGTTCAGGGCACTGCAATTCACAAACCTGCAGAGTTATAAATGATAACTCTCGTCCACAAATATATTGAGGGAAGGCAAAGAAGAGGATTTGAAATCAAGGCAGAATTGCAGGAAAGAGATTTCAGGAGGTAGATTCGAATTGCATTTAAAGCACATGAAAAGCGGCAAAACGTTGACAATGATGCCCTTGGCCAAAAAGGGCGTATGCGTTTTTTCCTGAATATATTCAGGAAAAAATGCATACGCCCTTTTTGGCCAACCAAGCAACCTGGAAAGGCAAATCAGCGCTACAAACAAGTCTCGCTTCCCATCGGTCAAAAGGGCTATGCTGAAAAAAGTGTCAAAACCAGAAATGCAGGACAGGCCATGGAGAAATGGGAGCCTTGCTACACTGATGGGCGGGATGTAAATTGCCAACAGCCACTCTGGAGAAGTGTACGGTGAGTCCTGAAACATCTGAAAAACACAGCTTAGAGAGCATAGGGCACTTCCACTCATGGGGGTATGAATTGGGAAAATGAAAAATCAGCAAGACACAAGCACCCCAAAGTTTAGGGCTGCTCTGTTGACAAGGACCTCCACTTCATTCCACCTTAAATATCCCAGGAAAGAGAAAAATGGGTAAAGAAGTTGTGGTCCTTATGTACAATGGAAGACCACTCAGCCATGAAATCAATGTCATAAGGCTAGTAGCAGCATGATGAGTGGATTTAGGTACGACGATTCTAAGTGAAATAAGTCACACAGAAAAGGACACTTCTCATAAGGTATCACTGATAGAGGGAATGTAAAAACCGTTACACTTGAACTGAATTACAAAACAGAACAGAGTCACACATGCAGAAAACACACTATGGCTGCTTAACGGGAAAGGTGAGGTGGGGTGATACATAAAACAAGGGTATCAAATTAGCTCAGATACCATTCCATAAACCCAATATGTAATAGACAAGACCTACTCCTTGCTCAGAGAACTGGACTCAACACGCCCTATTCACCGGACAAGAATATATCTGACTAATAATAATCGTAAAACCTATGTATTGATATCTCTCTGTTAGTGTGTCAAGTGGGTGTAAAGCGGCATAAACACAGCAGTGAAAAGCAGCTAAACCCCATTATAAAAATAAATTACTTTGAAACACCCATGAAACAAAGACAGTGAAAGAGAGAGAAATTCTTACACAATGCGTTCAGGGGCTGTGATGCAACCTGGATTGACCATATCTAGACTCACAGCTGGATCAGACATAAGGGTGGACACTCTTGGGGCTGAGAGGTTTGGTGAGGTTGGGTGAGCAAACGCAGACCCTTTAAAGTAATACTGCATGGTACCCATCGCATGGGTCCCAAATCTCCAGGTTCAAGGGCATCTTCCTACATCAAAAACATGCATGAGAAACCCAGAAGATGGTACACCGTGTGATGGGGAAAGGTTTCTAAAACGCACCTCATTTCTCATCGCCTTGTGCCCGGGTTGGCCATTCCAGCCGCTTTACTAGCAAGCTCCCTACTTGGAGCATCAGCACCTTTAACCTCCTGTTCCGTACAGGTTGCAATTTGTCCTGAGGATAAACGGGAAGACGTGGAACCAACGAGAGACTAGCTCTTGGTGTTGGGACAGGCACAGGTCACTCTATTTTCCCATCAGAAAGAAGAATTAACCACAGGCTCAGCCTGCCCCCCGGAACCAGAACAGGGCCTGAAGCCATTCTGCGATTTTGCCGCCAGCTCCCATAAAAACGAGTTGTAAAATGGAGGTTCAGGGCACTGCAATTCACAAACCTGCAGAGTTATAAATGATAACTCTCGTCCACAAATATATTGAGGGAAGGCAAAGAAGAGGATTTGAAATCAAGGCAGAATTGCAGGAAAGAGATTTCAGGAGGTAGATTCGAATCGCCTTTAAAGCACATGAAAAGCGGCAAAACGTTGACAATGATGCCCTTGGCCAAAAAGGGCGTATGCGTTTTTTCCTGAATATATTCAGGAAAAAACGCATACGCCCTTTTTGGCCAACCAAGCAACCTGGAAAGGCAAATCAGCGCTACAAACAAGTCTCGCTTCCCATCGGTCAAAAGGGCCATGCTGAAAAAAGTGTCAAAACCAGAAATGCAGGACAGGCCATGGAGAAATGGGAGCCTTGCTACACTGATGGGTGGGATGTAAATTGCCAACAGCCACTCTGGAGAAGTGTCCGGTGAGTCCTGAAACATCTGAAAAACACAGCTTAGAGAGCATAGGGCACTTCCACTCATGGGGGTATGAATTGGGAAAATGAAAAATCAGCAAGACACAAGCACCCCAAAGTTTAGGGCTGCTCTGTTGACAAGGACCTCCACTTCATTCCACCTTAAATATCCCAGGAAAGAGAAAAATGGGTAAAGAAGTTGTGGTCCTTATGTACAATGGAATATCACTCAGCCATGAAATCAATGTCATAAGGCTAGTAGCAGCATGATGAGTGGATTTAGGAACGACGATTCTAAGTGAAATAAGTCACACAGAAAAGGACACTTCTCATAAGGTATCACTGATAGAGGGAATGTAAAAACCGTTACACTTGAACTGAATTACAAAACAGAACAGAGTCACACATGCAGAAAACACACTATGGCTGCTTAACGGGAAAGGTGAGGTGGGGTGATACATAAAACAAGGGTATCAAATTAGCTCAGATACCGTTCCATAAACCCAATATGTAATAGACAAGACCTACTTCTTGCTCAGAGAACTGGACTCAACACGCCCTATTCACCGCACAAGAATATATCTGACTAGTAATAATCGTAAAACCTATGTATTGATATCTCTCTGTTAGTGTGTCA
Organism: Balaenoptera borealis; assembly: GCF_965194805.1. Classification (NCBI taxonomy): domain Eukaryota; kingdom Metazoa; phylum Chordata; class Mammalia; order Artiodactyla; family Balaenopteridae; genus Balaenoptera; species Balaenoptera borealis. Next base: position 593,942 of record NW_028123883.1, read on the forward strand.
AGTGGGTGTAAAGCGGCATAAACACAGCAGTGAAAAGCAGCTAAACCCCATTATAAAAATAAATTACTTTGAAACACCCATGAAACAAAGACAGTGAAAGAGAGAGAAATTCTTACACAATGCGTTCAGGGGCTGTGATGCAACCTGGATTGACCATATCTAGACTCACAGCTGGATCAGACATAAGGGTGGACACTCTTGGGGCTGAGAGGTTTGGTGAGGTTGGGTGAGCAAACGCAGACCCTTTAAAGTAATACTGCATGGTACCCATCGCATGGGTCCCAAATCTCCAGGTTCAAGGGCATCTTCCTACATCAAAAACATGCATGAGAAACCCAGAAGATGGTACACCGTGTGATGGGGAAAGGTTTCTAAAACGCACCTCATTTCTCATCGCCTTGTGCCCGGGTTCGCCATTCCAGCCGCTTTACTAGCAAGCTCCCTACTTGGAGCATCAGCACCTTTAACCTCCTGTTCCGTACAGGTTGCAATTTGTCCTGAGGATAAACGGGAAGACGTGGAACCAACGAGAGACTAGCTCTTGGTGTTGGGACAGGCACAGGTCACTCTATTTTCCCATCAGAAAGAAGAATTAACCACAGGCTCAGCCTGCCCCCCGGAACCAGAACAGGGCCTGAAGCCATTCTGCGATTTTGCGGCCAGCTCCCATAAAAACGAGTTGTAAAATGGAGGTTCAGGGCACTGCAATTCACAAACCTGCAGAGTTATAAATGATAACTCTCGTCCACAAATATATTGAGGGAAGGCAAAGAAGAGGATTTGAAATCAAGGCAGAATTGCAGGAAAGAGATTTCAGGAGGTAGATTCGAATCGCCTTTAAAGCACATGAAAAGCGGCAAAACGTTGACAATGATGCCCTTGGCCAAAAAGGGCGTATGCGTTTTTTCCTGAATATATTCAGGAAAAAACGCATACGCCCTTTTTGGCCAACCAAGCAACCTGGAAAGGCAAATCAGCGCTACAAACAAGTCTCGCTTCCCATCGGTCTAAAGGGCCATGCTGAAAAAAGTGTCAAAACCAGAAATGCAGGACAGGCCATGGAGAAATGGGAGCCTTGCTACACTGATGGGTGGGATGTAAATTGCCAACAGCCACTCTGGAGAAGTGTACGGTGAGTCCTGAAACATCTGAAAAACACAGCTTAGAGAGCATAGGGCACTTCCACTCATGGGGGTATGAATTGGGAAAATGAAAAATCAGCAAGACACAAGCACCCCAAAGTTTAGGGCTGCTCTGTTGACAAGGACCTCCACTTCATTCCACCTTAAATATCCCAGGAAAGAGAAAAATGGGTAAAGAAGTTGTGGTCCTTATGTACAATGGAATATCACTCAGCCATGAAATCAATGTCATAAGGCTAGTAGCAGCATGATGAGTGGATTTAGGAACGACGATTCTAAGTGAAATAAGTCACACAGAAAAGGACACTTCTCATAAGGTATCACTGATAGAGGGAATGTAAAAACCGTTACACTTGAACTGAATTACAAAACAGAACAGAGTCACACATGCAGAAAACACACTATGGCTGCTTAACGGGAAAGGTGAGGTGGGGTGATACATAAAACAAGGGTATCAAATTAGCTCAGATACCGTTCCATAAACCCAATATGTAATAGACAAGACCTACTTCTTGCTCAGAGAACTGGACTCAACACGCCCTATTCACCGCACAAGAATATATCTGACTAGTAATAATCGTAAAACCTATGTATTGATATCTCTCTGTTAGTGTGTCAAGTGGGTGTAAAGCGGCATAAACACAGCAGTGAAAAGCAGCTAAACCCCATTATAAAAATAAATTACTTTGAAACACCCATGAAACAAAGACAGTGAAAGAGAGAGAAATTCTTACACAATGCGTTCAGGGGCTGTGATGCAACCTGGATTGACCATATCTAGACTCACAGCTGGATGAGACATAAGGGTGGACACTCTTGGGGCTGAGAGGTTTGGTGAGGTTGGGTGAGCAAACGCAGACCCTTTAAAGTAATACTGCATGATACCCATCGCATGGGTCCCAAATCTCCAGGTTCAAGGGCATCTTCCTACATCAAAAACATGCATGAGAAACCCAGAAGATGGTACACCGTGTGATGGGGAAAGGTTTCTAAAACGCACCTCATTTCTCATCGCCTTGTGCCCGGGTTCGCCATTCCAGCCGCTTTACTAGCAAGCTCCCTACTTGGAGCATCAGCACCTTTAACCTCCTGTTCCGTACAGGTTGCAATTTGTCCTGAGGATAAACGGGAAGACGTGGAACCAACGAGAGACTAGCTCTTGGTGTTGGGACAGGCACAGGTCACTCTATTTTCCCATCAGAAAGAAGAATTAACCACAGGCTCAGCCTGCCCCCCGGAACCAGAACAGGGCCTGAAGCCATTCTGCGATTTTGCGGCCAGCTCCCATAAAAACGAGTTGTAAAATGGAGGTTCAGGGCACTGCAATTCACAAACCTGCAGAGTTATAAATGATAACTCTCGTCCACAAATATATTGAGGGAAGGCAAAGAAGAGGATTTGAAATCAAGGCAGAATTGCAGGAAAGAGATTTCAGGAGGTAGATTCGAATCGCCTTTAAAGCACATGAAAAGCGGCAAAACGTTGACAATGATGCCCTTGGCCAAAAAGGGCGTATGCGTTTTTTCCTGAATATATTCAGGAAAAAACGCATACGCCCTTTTTGGCCAACCAAGCAACCTGGAAAGGCAAATCAGCGCTACAAAGAAGTCTCGCTTCCCATCGGTCAAAAGGGCCATGCTGAAAAAAGTGTCAAAACCAGAAATGCAGGACAGGCCATGGAGAAATGGGAGCCTTGCTACACTGATGGGCGGGATGTAAATTGCCAACAGCCACTCTGGAGAAGTGTACGGTGAGTCCTGAAACATCTGAAAAACACAGCTTAGAGAGCATAGGGCACTTCCACTCATGGGGGTATGAATTGGGAAAATGAAAAATCAGCAAGACACAAGCACCCCAAAGTTTAGGGCTGCTCTGTTGACAAGGACCTCCACTTCATTCCACCTTAAATATCCCAGGAAAGAGAAAAATGGGTAAAGAAGTTGTGGTCCTTATGTACAATGGAATATCACTCAGCCATGAAATCAATGTCATAAGGCTAGTAGCAGCATGATGAGTGGATTTAGGAACGACGATTCTAAGTGAAATAAGTCACACAGAAAAGGACACTTCTCATAAGGTATCACTGATAGAGGGAATGTAAAAACCGTTACACTTGAACTGAATTACAAAACAGAACAGAGTCACACATGCAGAAAACACACTATGGCTGCTTAACGGGAAAGGTGAGGTGGGGTGATACATAAAACAAGGGTATCAAATTAGCTCAGATACCGTTCCATAAACCCAATATGTAATAGACAAGACCTACTCCTTGCTCAGAGAACTGGACTCAACACGCCCTATTCACCGCACAAGAATATATCTGACTAGTAATAATCTTAAAACCTATGTATTGATATCTCTCTGTTAGTGTGTCAAGTGGGTGTAAAGCGGCATAAACACAGCAGTGAAAAGCAGCTAAACCCCATTATAAAAATAAATTACTTTGAAACACCCATGAAACAAAGACAGTGAAAGAGAGAGAAATTCTTACACAATGCGTTCAGGGGCTGTGATGCAACCTGGATTGACCATATCTAGACTCACAGCTGGATCAGACATAAGGGTGGACACTCTTGGGGCTGAGAGGTTTGGTGAGGTTGGGTGAGCAAACGCAGACCCTTTAAAGTAATACTGCATGATACCCATCGCATGGGTCCCAAATCTCCAGGTTCAAGGGCATCTTCCTACATCAAAAACATGCATGAGAAACCCAGAAGATGGTACACCGTGTGATGGGGAAAGGTTTCTAAAACGCACCTCATTTCTCATCGCCTTGTGCCCGGGTTGGCCATTCCAGCCGCTTTACTAGCAAGCTCCCTACTTGGAGCATCAGCACCTTTAACCTCCTGTTCCGTACAGGTTGCAATTTGTCCTGAGGATAAACGGGAAGACGTGGAACCAACGAGAGACTAGCTCTTGGTGTTGGGACAGGCACAGGTCACTTTATTTTCCCATCAGAAAGAAGAATTAACCACAGGCTCAGCCTGCCCCCCGGAACCAGAACAGGGCCTGAAGCCATTCTGCGATTTTGCTGCCAGCTCCCATAAAAACGAGTTGTAAAATGGAGGTTCAGGGCACTGCAATTCACAAACTTGCAGAGTTATAAATGATAACTCTCGTCCACAAATATATTGAGGGAAGGCAAAGAAGAGGATTTGAAATCAAGGCAGAATTGCAGGAAAGAGATTTCAGGAGGTAGATTCGAATCGCCTTTAAAGCACATGAAAAGCGGCAAAACGTTGAAAATGATGCCCTTGGCCAAAAAGGGCGTATGCGTTTTTTCCTGAATATATTCAGGAAAAAACGCATACGCCCTTTTTGGCCAACCAAGCAACCTGGAAAGGCAAATCAGCGCTACAAACAAGTCTCGCTTCCCATCGGTCAAAAGGGCCATGCTGAAAAAAGTGTCAAAACCAGAAATGCAGGACAGGCCATGGAGAAATGGGAGCCTTGCTACACTGATGGGCGGGATGTAAATTGCCAACAGCCACTCTGGAGATGTGTACGGTGAGTCCTGAAACATCTGAAAAACACAGCTTAGAGAGCATAGGGCACTTCCACTCATGGGGGTATGAATTGGGAAAATGAAAAATCAGCAAGACACAAGCACCCCAAAGTTTAGGGCTGCTCTGTTGACAAGGACCTCCACTTCATTCCACCTTAAATATCCCAGGAAAGAGAAAAATGGGTAAAGAAGTTGTGGTCCTTATGTACAATGGAATATCACTCAGCCATGAAATCAATGTCATAAGGCTAGTAGCAGCATGATGAGTGGATTTAGGTACGACGATTCTAAGTGAAATAAGTCACACAGAAAAGGACACTTCTCATAAGGTATCACTGATAGAGGGAATGTAAAAACCGTTACACTTGAACTGAATTACAAAACAGAACAGAGTCACACATGCAGAAAACACACTATGGCTGCTTAACGGGAAAGGTGAGGTGGGGTGATACATAAAACAAGGGTATCAAATTAGCTCAGATACCGTTCCATAAACCCAATATGTAATAGACAAGACCTACTCCTTGCTCAGAGAACTGGACTCAACACGCCCTATTCACCGCACAAGATTATATCTGACTAGTAATAATCGTAAAGCCTATGTATTGATATCTCTCTGTTAGTGTGTCAAGTGGGTGTAAAGCGGCATAAACACAGCAGTGAAAAGCAGCTAAATCCCATTATGAAAATAAATTACTTTGAAAAACCCATGAAACAAAGACAGTGAACGAGAGAGGAATTCTTACACAATGCGTTCAGGGGCTGTGATGCAACCTGGATTGACCATATCTAGACCCACAGCTGGATGAGACATAAGGGTGGACACTCTTGGGGCTGAGAGGTTTGGTGAGGTTGGGTGAGCAAACGCAGACCCTTTAAAGTAATACTGCATGGTACCCATCGCATGGGTCCCAAATCTCCAGCTTCAAGGGCATCTTCCTACATCAAAAACATGCATGAGAAACCCAGAAGATGGTACACAGTGTGATGGGGAAAGGTTTCTAAAACGCACCTCATTTCTCATCGCCTTGTGCCCGGGTTCGCCATTCCAGCCGCTTTACTAGCAAGCTCCCTACTTGGAGCATCAGCACCTTTAACCTCCTGTTCCGTACAGGTTGCAATTTGTCCTGAGGATAAACGGGAAGACGTGGAACCAACGAGAGACTAGCTCTTGGTGTTGGGACAGGCACAGGTCACTCTATTTTCCCATCAGAAAGAAGAATTAACCACAGGCTCAGCCTGCCCCCCGGAACCAGAACAGGGCCTGAAGCCATTCTGCGATTTTGCCGCCAGCTCCCATAAAAACGAGTTGTAAAATGGAGGTTCAGGGCACTGCAATTCACAAACCTGCAGAGTTATAAATGATAACTCTCGTCCACAAATATATTGAGGGAAGGCAAAGAAGAGGA